>NC_090932.1:473161308-473764490 GCF_040938575.1 Ambystoma mexicanum | reverse complement strand
TGACATATTCTGAGACATTAGGTCTGGGGAAAATTAGTATAGAAAGGTTTTTGGAAGTTATTATGAGTTTAATTTTAAAACAGCCAATTTTGCCCTTAACATTCATTGCAGTCTATGGAGAATGCCCCAAGCCAAGATGGAGGTCCTCAGTCTAAGTTCTGATTGGCTGGTGATTGTTTATAGGGAAGACAATGAACATTCTAAACTGCCTTTCATCATCTTTGCCCAGCTGAGAGATCGTGTATTAAGCTGCTCCTGCTTAACTTGTTCAGGGGTTTCAAGTTTCAAGCGGGATCGAGCGGCTTATTTTGGAAAAGCAAACAGGAATCTTGCGGAGATTCATTTTGGCACTGAACAGGAGTAAGAAGATTTCGAGTTATCCAAGAAGAAAAAAGTTTCAAAGACTCTTCACAAGATAAGTCCTTTTAAAACTCAAGACTCTTTCTATAATGTCATTGTAGAAGATTTAATCTAATTTTCAAGTTCATATGAAAAATATTTACTAAGAACTATATTGCTGTCGCATGTTTGGCTTTGCTACGCTACGTTTTCTATCAAGCGCATGGTTTTTCCGTTAACAGAAGCCTGCGCGTGAGAGTCTTCGCTTGAGTATCTAGCGCGAGCTCTTTGGTGTCGCGTGATACTCTTTTGCATGTGTTTTTTCTACCCGCGGTTGGATTTCCGCGCGTGTGCATCTTGTTTTAAGCGCGTGTGGATTTTTCCCGCTTTTCCGACTTTAGCGCGTGTGCGTGTGATCGCATCGTGGACTAAGCGCGTGTGGATTTTTACCCGCGGTTTGTCGTCAGCGCATGTGCTCGCATCTTGGACTAAGCGCGTGTGGATTTTTACCCGCGGTTTGTCGTCAGCGCGTGTGCTCGCATCTTGGACTAAGCGCGTGTGGATATTTCCCGCGGTTGAACTTCAGCGCGTGTGCGTGTTTTCGTTTATCGCGTGTGGATTTTTTCCCGCGGTTTCGACTTAGCGCGTGTGAGTGTTTTCGCATTTTGGAAAAAGCGCGTGTGGTTTTTTCTCTCGCGGTTCGATTTCAGCGCGTGTGAGTTTACTCGCTCCTTCGATAAGCGCGTGTGGTTTTTTCCTGCGGTTTAATCTACAGCGTTTCGACAATCTTCACTCAGTTTGGATCCCTATGCGAGTTCAAGAGATTTCCACGTGAGATTTTTGACGCAAGTTTCAAGAACTGTTTATTTAAGTAAAAACACTCTAAAAAGAAATTTATAAGAAGAAATATAAATACTTTCCAGAAACACTAGAACTTCCATTTACTTTTAATGAACTTAAGACTTTGTTCAAGCATCTTGAGTTTAAAGAAGATTACCTGCAAAGTTAATTTCACATTCATGGACCTACTAAGAAGGCTGAATGATCGTTGAGATTCAAGTCAACTAGTAAGGAAGTCTAGTCAGCTTATCACTTCTCTGGGCATTTTGTAGAGAAGTTCCAGGTATGGTTTTTACTTTATTTGGTAAAGGATATTGATACTTAAGGTTAGTATAGTGCCTCATGAATAACAAGGTGTATTATATGTTTATGTTTTACCACAGGTGAAGAACCAGCTAGTCTTAGCTTCCAGCCTGGTGTTTGTTAATTTGTCCCTTCCCCCTTTCCCCTGGAAGTGAGGTAAACTGAGCAGTTTATAGTATCAGCTCAGAGTGCCACATTTTGGGTGGATTGTCGGGGGCTCAGCAGCTTCTGCAGACACCAGGATCTCAGCCTGACAATAACTTAGATTTGGAGATTTTGGAGTCTAGGATGTTCTTTACTTCGAACTCAAGTTCTCCATCCACTAGAACAGGTTCTGGGAGTTTGGTTAATCGGGTTTCTGGTTGTACTGGTTTTAGTAGGGAGGCATGGAATACTGGATGTATTTTCATATGAGAAGGCAATTCCAATTTGACAGCCAAGGGATTAATTATGGCAGAGATGAGATAGGGTCCTAGGTATCTCGGGATGAAAGTGCGGGGTCCTTTTAGAGGCAGGTGCTTAGTGGATAACCAGACCTGATCTCCCACAGAGTAGTGAGGGGCCTCTTTACGGTGTAGATCCGCTCCTTTTTTGTATAGTGCTTTAGCTCTTTGCAGATGGGCAGTGGCTTCTTTAAAAGCATGAGTGATCACCGAGTGCAAGTGATCCACAGCAGGTGTTTCGAGTTTTTGGGGAGGATCCAGGTTAGAGGTCCTAGGATGGGTTCCGTATAACAGGAAGAAGGGAGTCTTCCCGGTTCCAGAATGGATCGAATTGTTATAAGCATATTCAGCGATCCAAAGGATATCCTTCCAAGGGTTTTCAGTTTGTTGGAGCATGCAACGTAAATATTGCTCCAGAGTTTGATTTGTCCTCTCGGTTTGTCCGTCAGTTTGGGGATGGTGACTAGTTGAAAGTCTCACATCAATCTGGGCTAAGCGACAGCAACTTCGCCAAAAGTGGGAGATGAATTGACTTCCTCTATCGGAGACCAAAACCGAGGGAAAACCGTGTAACCGAACAATGTTTTCTAGGAATTCTCGGGCTAACACTGAAGCTGAAGGTAGGCCCTTTAGGGGAATGAAGTGAGCCATCTTGGAGAATAGATCCACGACTACTAAAATGGTATTATACCCTGAGCACGGAGGTAAGTCAGTGATGAAATCCATGGACAGGGTATGCCATGGACAGGGAGGGATGTCAAGTAAGAGGCCGGCTGGTTTCTCCTTCTGGCTTTTATTCTGAGCACACACACCGCAGGAGATTACAAAGTCTCTAATGTCCTTCTTCCATGATGGCCACCAGAAATGTCTTTTGACCTTTTCCATGGTTTTGGTAATGCCAGGGTGGCCCTCCATTAATGAGTCATGATAACAGGAGATTACCTGTTTTTGTATTTTCTCACAGGGCAAGTACAATCGTCCTCGGAAATATGGTAGGTCTTGATCCACTGAGAAGTCCTTCCCCTTGAGTTGCCAGTCCTGTAATTCTGCCGGAGTTAGGAGTGATTTGACCGTTGTCTCGATGTCTTCAAGGGATTGAGCGCTGACCAAACCCAAAACTCTTTGTTCAGGGATTATGGGTATTGGTTCAGGATTGGTCAAGTGTTCATCTATTCCCATCCGGGAGAGGGCATCTGCTTTTCCGTTTTTACTGCCTGGTCGATAAGTAATAATAAAGTCAAACTCAGCCAAAAACAGAGCCCAGCGGAGCTGCCTGGAAGACTGAGCTTTGGCCGTCTTCAGATATTGTAAGTTGCGGTGATCTGTCATTACTGTGAATGTGTGTCTGGCTCCCAAAAGGTAATGCCGCCAGGCCTTAAAGGCCGATCTGATAGCTAGAAGTTCCTTGTCTGTAATAGTATAGTTGATCTCGGGAGCCGAGAATTTGCGGGACCAAAAGGCTGCAGGATGTAATTGGTGTGTAACTGGATCTCTTTGTGATAAAACTGCCCCATAGCAAGACTAGAAGCATCTGTTTCAACGATGTAGGGGAGTTCTGGGCGGGGATGTTTCAGAACAGGTGCAGAGATGAATTTAGCTTTTAAGTCTTGGAAAGCTTGTTCCGCCTCTGTAGACCACTCAAAATGTTTGTTTTTCTTTAACAGAGCGGTGATGGGCTGGACTATTCGAGAGAATTCGGGAATGAACCTGCGGTAAAAGTTAGCGAAGCCTAACATGCTTTGAACTCCTTTTACAGAGGTTGGTGAAGGCCACTTGATGATTGCATCGACCTTCTTTGAATCCATATGGACTCCGTTAGGCGACAGTATGAATCCCAGGAATTCAACTTCAGTTACGTTGAAAACGCATTTTTCAAGCTTAGCAAAAAGGTTATGTTGACGCAATCTCTCGAGGACCTCTTTAACGTGTTTCCGATGTTCCTCTTCAGATGGTGAATAGACGAGGATGTCGTCAATATAGACAACTACACACACATCTATGAGTTCTCTGAGGACGTCATTCATAAAATACTGGAAGGCGGCCGGAGCGTTGCATAGTCCAAAGGGCATAACTTGATATTCAAACAGCCCATACATGGTGCGGAAGGCCGTCTTCCATTCATCGCCCTCTTTTACTCGTATCAAATGGTAGGCTCCTCTGAGATCCAACTTTGTATATATACATGCGTTTTTGACTTGGTCCAGGAGTTCAGGGATCAAAGGCAACGGGTATCTGTTTTTAACGGTGATTTGGTTCAGGGCGCGGTAATCTATACAAGTTCTAAGGTCTCCTTCCTTTTTTGGAACGAAGAACAAAGCCGAAGAAGCTGGGGATCTTGAAGGACGGATAAATCCGTTAGCTAGGTATTGGTCCAGATATTGTCTGAGGTGGAGATTCTCTGGCTCGGTGAGGGCATAAATCCTACTGCAAGGAGGAGTAGATCCGGGTATCAGGTCTATTTGACAGTCGTAAGACCTATGAGGAGGCAGGGAGTTAGCTTGGTCCTTCTGAAAGACGTCTTGGAATTCCTGGTATTCAGGAGGCAGTTGGGGAACCTCAGAAGAGATTGCTGCCAGTGAAACGTCAGGCCGAGGATAACAAGTGGGGATACATTCAGGAAACTGAACCGTCTTTGCTCGCCAATCGATCTGAGGATTGTGCTTCTCTAACCAAGGAATTCCTAGAATGATCTGGAACTGAGGGGCCTTGATCACATCGAACACGATTTTCTCCCGGTGTCCATCTTGGCTCACTAACGTCACTTCCTAGGTGGTGTGAGTTACTGGTCCGGAGGCTATCTCCATGCCATCCACTGTAGTAATGACGTCTTTTACTGCCTTAGGACAAAGAGGTAGATTCATCCTTGATACCCTTTCACGGTCCACATAATTGCCGATTGCTCCGCTGTCGATGTAAGCTTCAATTGCATGCAAACGATCCGGACGTTCAGGGCTAATGAGGACCATAGGCACCACGAAATGCGAGGTCACGGAACAGATTTTAATGCTCGGCAAGAGGACCTCTACATTTGTCGGGCTAGGTCGTTTCCCTGCTCACAATTTGTGGTACAGGTAACTGCAGCTCCTACAGCCTTCTTAGCTGGTTTCACTGGACAGTCTCGAAGAAAGTGCCCCAAGTTTCCGCAATAGAGGCATAATTGCAGCTGTCTTCTCCTTTCTCGCTCTTTTTGGGTTAATGGTCCTTTCATGCCCCCTATTTGCATGGGTTCCACGGTGTCAACTCCCCTAGCTAAGGTCTGCAGTTTGGAAAACACTCGGGTATCAAATTTGGAACGATCAGCCTTCCTGTTCTGTAATCTGTAGTCCAATTGAACAACTAGGTCAATATAGTCTGAGCAGTCTTGTGGAGGATTCACAACTTGAGCTAACACATCCTTGAGCTCTCCACGCAGGCCTCTGTAGAAAAGCGTAATTCTCTTATCCTCAGGCCATTGAGTTTCCACTATAAGTCTGTTGAATGATGCGATGTAAGTCAAAAGGTCTTGATTACCCTGTCGTAACGAAAGGAGTTCATTGTCCAAGGCCTGCCCTTGTGAATGTCTTGCGAACAGTTTCTCCATGCTGACTGGAAAGCCTGGAAATTATGAAGAACCGGATCATCCTGAGTGACTAAAGGGATCGACGAATCTGCGGCACTGCCACTGAGATAAGAAAGCACGAAGGCCACCTTGGCCTGATCTGTTGGGAAGGCTGCTGGCCTACATAAGAAGTGTAAGCGGCACTGGTTAATGAACACTGCAAATCTCTTTGGGTCACCAGAAAAGCGTTCGGGCGGAGCCAAGGGCACATTACCGGGTAGATTGATTTGCACTGGGTTTGTGGAGGATGCTGAAGGATAGTTTCCTCCTGAAGCGGGCATAGGTGATTGTCCTGCCTGCGTTTGTAGCAATTGCCTAGCGAGGTCATCTGTTCGCTCCTTGGATATAATCAGCTCTCTTCTTAGAGCGTTCGTTTCCTGACGAGCTGCATGTACTTCCGCTTTTAGTTCCCCAAGTAACTGGGCCAATTGATCGGTATCTGAGGTTTCCATTGCGCCTGGGTAGGAGTTTTGCGGTGGGCTTCGCGTTCTGTAACGCTCACCTGATTCCCACGGAGGCGCTGGTCTTGGCAGGGTGGTAACTGTATCTTGAAAAGTGAAGTGCAGGACTCGATTGGCTTCCGGGGCTGGGCCTCTTCGCACTGTGTGTCTAACTCGAAGAGTAAGATGTCTGCAGGTGAAAGAATATGGGGTTAATGACCTAGGATTGTCGGGTGTCTCTCTCTCTCCCCCTCTCACTTTTCCGTGGAGCCCCAAGGTCAACGTGCTCACCTTAGATAGGTGAATGCTGGACTCTCCATCTGCGTCTGGTGCAGGGTGCCGTTACCAGTCCCTTCACTGGGTTGAAACGTAGGCCTCTTGACTTCAGAGGATTGCTAACCGTCGTTAACTGCACGAACGGTGAGTTTCCGGGCACCTTTAATGTCCTTACAGTCTTTAGGTGCGTGGGCACGTTAGTATGGAATAGGGCTCTGTATAATGTTCTTTTCAAATGGTGCCTTTTGTCTTGCAGGGCTCTTGAGGCGGAAGATGGTGGTTTGAAGAGAGCCGGAGTT
This sequence comes from Ambystoma mexicanum, assembly GCF_040938575.1. Lineage (NCBI taxonomy): Eukaryota > Metazoa > Chordata > Amphibia > Caudata > Ambystomatidae > Ambystoma > Ambystoma mexicanum. The sequence goes on along the minus strand of NC_090932.1, from coordinate 473,757,952 downwards.
CGAGCCAGCGCATAGGAATGAAGCGCTTGGGAGTGCGTAAGTAAGTGCCTGTTGCCTGCTTTCGAAATGCACTCCAACTGTCTCTTTTCTTTTGCAGGTATGAGTTCGAATGCTGAAGAGACTCTGGAAAACGCCGGAGTATTTGCAGGCGCCTAATTGTGGAGGGCGCGATGGCACGTGAGTAAATAGCCTGCCTAATGTCTCTCCTTTTCTCTTTCAGGTGCAGGAATGCAGCGTTGAAGAAAACCGGAATTCGAGGGGTGCCGGTAAGTAAATTCCCCACAGGAATAATTATGCTTTTGTCTTCGCAGGCTTTTATAATGGCGAAGGAGCAGCGCGAAGAGTTGGTAACTGCCGATGGATCAGGTGAGGAAAGCGCTGCGAGTGAAGGTTGCTGTGCTAACCTGTTGTTTCTTTGTCTTTGCAGGTGCTTCTGAAGGCTGGATACAAGAAAGGTAAGCTTTTGTTCTCACAGGTTCAGGATCGGAAGAAAGAAGACTGGAACCGACACGGTGAGCGTTCTGCTGCAGATGCAGAATAACGCGAAGCACGTTGCATCAATCGGGTGTGGTTTAAATAGCCTTGGAGTGATGAGGTGTCTTCCTCCACTGCCTCGCCCAGGAAAGAAAAGAGTTCCTGTTCTAGAAGAGTTCCAGTGTTGTATCCAGGGAGTGGAGCCTGCCCCACCCAGGTAAGAAACTAGTCCCGGCTGGTAGAGGATTCCCATATGGCTGGTAAGTAAGCAGCATGGCCTGCTGCAGGTAAGTCCACCCAAGCATCTTTATACATGTTATGAGCCCGGCGCTTCCAGTGCCGGGACCAGTGATTTTGATGAGCCTGGTGCCACCGGCGCCAGGACAAGGCCCAAAAGGTCCCAATGGGGACCGGCTGGTGCCTAGGATGAAGGTTAGAGGCCTGCTTCCAAGGACGTTGGGCTGGTCCTAGCCCCTTGGAAGCAGTGATCATGACACCTGGGGGTGCTTGATACAACTCCAAGAGTTTTTAAGTCATTTCCCAACAGGACTCTCCCAGGTATTTCAATCTGCACACTTAGAGGTATCTTGACGATCATATCATTACACTGGATGATCTGTGGAAGCATTTGGACAGGGCCTCCAGCAAGCTTAGTTGGATATTTGGGTGCCTTAGCAACATCCTCTTCCTTGAAAAAGGATCCATCAACTACAGTTGTACTGGCCCCAGTGTCTCTAATGGCAGGGGTCTCCTGACCATTCACAAGAACACTGTCTTTGTAATACTCCTTAGTATTGTCTGGAGTAGAGTTATACACATCTATGTTCTGTTGTTCCCACAGACCCAGGGATACTGAAGAAACACTGGCTGAGACTTTCATGGGTTCCTCAGCCAGTAAGTGCAAGTTTCCACTTGCCATTGGTACTTCATCTACTGGGGAGAAGGCTAAGGAGACAGTGTGGACCCCTGAAGGTTTATCCTTACATCTGGGATCCCCTTTCACATGGTCAGTTGACCCACAAGCATAACATTTACCAAATGTTATTATGAATGGGGGTTTGTTCTGACCTCCTTCTGGTTTGTCCCCAGAAGGTACACTAGCCCGATTTGGTTTCCCTTATCGCTTACCCTATGTTTGAAGTGGAAGTATTTGAATTCTGTTTGGTATCTTTCTTGTGCTGCTTCCCTTCATCCTTCTTCTGAGTTATCCCTGAATCCTTGTGAGTAGCCCTGTTGGCAACCCACAAGTCAGCAGCCCTTGCTTACTTCTTGGGATCAATTTCCTTAGAGTCAGCCAAGTGCTGTCTCAGCTCAGGAGAGCAGGTATCTGTTAGGCAGAATCACCTGCAGTATTCTTGGGGACCACTACAGGCAATAAGGACTACAAGTGTAAGCACAATTTCACCTTTGGTACAAGCCTGTACTACATAGTAAAGCGGTAGCGATGGCTGAGCAGCCAGACTGATCTAAAGAGTTTAAGTGAGCAGCAGAACAAGTTACACAAAGGACCAACAAATACAGTGATTAAAATATACACTTACTCAAGGTTTCTTGGTAAAAGAATATACATTTATTTTCTCAGTTAGTTAGAAAACATTACTCTAGCACAAGCAACTCAATATCACACTAACTCACAACAAAAATCCAACTGGTAAGTAAATGAACAAGTTTAGCTCCAAAATGAAGTGGGAGCAAAATGGCACTTCACATACTTAATAAAGAAGGGAGAAGACAAGCTTATAAGAACAGACAGCCCAGGTACATTCATAGGCAGGGCAAATGGTTTGACTTGAATACAACCAGCAATTCTCATAGGTCTGGGCCAAAGTCAATGGTTCTGTGTCTCTAGTATAGGATAGCACAGTTCTGGTACATAACGGTTAAGACTTGGCCACAGATTTTTTAAGTATTTGGCTATGAGAAAGGTTTGACAAATGTTTAGGGAAGGACAAGCCTTCAAAGTTGAGGAAAGTTTCACGCACTTTCTCGATGAACGAAAATATTTCCGGACGCAATTGCACAGTACCTTGTCAATGACAAACTCTGTAGCTGAGGCAGTTGTTCCTGGCAATTCAAGCAGATCTCGCTGTTCCTGAGCTTCAGTCGTGGGGACAAGGAGGATGTCGGGAGATTCCTGCACTGCTCAGGGATGAGGCCAGAAGCTGTAGCAAGACGTCGATTTAAAGATTAAGTCCACGTGCTGGTTTCCTTCCCTCTGGCTATCCGGTTTTCAAGAAGCCCTGCTGCAGGTCTGAATTGCCTGAAACTCCATCAACAGAGAAGCCCTTCAAGGTTAACTTCTTCCCTTGAGTTTGGTGGGAACAATCAACTCGCAAGCCACCTGGACACCGTCCCCAAAATTCGACCAGATGGGGACGGTGTCCAGGTGGCTTGCGAGTTGGTTGTTCCCACCAAACTCAAGGGAAGAAGTTAACCTTGAAGGGCTTCTCTGTTGATGGAGTTTCAGGCAATTCAGACCTGCAGCAGGGCTTCACCTGTCTTCCAGGAGTTGCAGCAGTCCTCTTCCTTCACCTCGTCTTCGGTTCTTTCATTCTAGTGGTCGACTCTGCTTTCCAAGTCACAGAGACCTGCTTTTAAACAGTTTTCCCCCATTCATTCCAGCCTGACTGTCACTCACACAGCAGGATGGCTGTCCCGCCAGACATCCAGCCGGCCAATCATACCAAAGTGCATTCAAGTCTCCTAAAAGACTAAGCACAGGGAGCTTTGAGCACCTCCCTCACATCCTGTCCACCCCAGACACTCAGGCACCAGAGGAGGGCTTCAGCATTGAAGCCTGCCAAAGTCCAACAAAGAAAGGGACCAAACCTGGTTTGGCGTGCAGAGACAAACACAAGAAGGACCTTTCCTAAAAGAAATGATGAAAAAAGATTACCAGATTCTGTTTTTACAGATAGGTCTTGGGCGCCATATTGAAAAACAGGGCAGACCCGATTTTTTGCTACCGTTAGAGGTTGGGAAGAATCATGGTAGTTTGATCTAAACCACTGCCACCATCCATTTCAAGTAGGAAATGGTAAAATATAACTGTTACATGAGTGTTTTGACTCAGGGGAAGCTAAGCAACCCCTCCAACACTCTATGGGATGATAGGGTGTGCTGGGTCAGTGAATTTAAAGAGACTAGTAAAGTCAATTTAACTTTACAGGCTCTGGGAGACGGTAGTCAGTCCCAGAGAAGATATTTAAACCTTGGTATGTCTGAAAGACAACCCTGTGCCACTGCACTGAAGGTGCTGTGTGACATATAGAAAAAAGGATGATGCCTATCGATTTGTGTTAAAACTGCATAACCAAAGAACACAAAAGTAAAACACTCAATCAAAATACATGAAAGAGTGGGGAGAAAAGGCTCACACTCTTTCCAGGTAAAAGATAAAATCCTAGAAATCCAGCAAAGTTGCTGCAGTTCACAAAAGGTAATGGAAATAAGAACATTTTGAGAAGTCTCCCTATCACCCCCCCCCCAGACTAAAGGGCAGGAGGATTTAATCCACTCCTGGATGAATCTCCTTACTCCAGTCGGTCAAACATCCTGGAGAGACCTGTGTTCAATGGTAAGATCAATCCCTTGCAGGCTGATTGACCATCTTAGTAGTTTTCGTTTTTCCCCTTTCATCTGCATCAACCATCTCAAGGGTTGGTGGTAAGTTTGAATCACAAAAGTAGATCCATGCAAGTATTGTCTAAACTAATTAAATGACCACACAATAGCAAAGCATTCATATGGTTGCCCAACTTGTTTCTGGTTCCTTCAGCTTCCTGCTGATGAAGCAAATGGGGTGCTCCCTACTTTTCTCATCCAGTTGACTAAGGACTGCACCTATACCTGTATTGAAATCATCGGTCTGAACAATGAAGGTTTGGCTATAGTCAGGAGCTCTTAGGACTGGAGCTTGACAAAAGGCTTTCTTTAGGCCTACAAAGGCTTGAGTGCACTCCTCGTTCCACCTGACCTTTTTAGGAAATTTGGGAGAGGATATCACATTCAAGGGAGAAGCTATGGTCCCATAGTTCTCTATGAAGTTCCTATAGTAACCAGCGAGGCCTAGGAAGGCTCTCACTTGGGTTTGAGTAGCAGGGATGGCCCCGTTTTGTACAGCCTGTACTTTGCTAGGCAATTGCCTGATTTCACTTCCTCCTACCTCATGTCCAAGGTAGACCACTTTACTCTGAGCAATTTGACATTTGCTAGCATTTATGGTCGGATGGGCCTGCTCAAGAGCCTGCAAAACATATCCTAAGTGGTCAACATGTTCTTTCCAAGTAGGGCTGAACACTGCAATGTCACCCAAGAATGCCATGCAGAAGTCCTCGATCCCATTCAGAACTTGATAACCATCCTTTGGAATGTAGCAGGTGCATTCTTTAATCCAAAAGGCATTACCTTAAACAGATAGAGGCCTGGTGGGGTTCAGAATGCAGTTTTCTCCTTGGCATGGTCTGTCAGGGCTATTTGCCAATAGCATGACGTGAGATCAAATGTACTGAGGTACTTGGCAAGTTTATCCACCAGTTCAAATGTCCTTGGTAAAGGGTGGGCATCAGTCTTGGTGACTGCATTAAGAGCTCTATAGTCCACACAGAATCTCAAATCCATGGGTCCTGCCTTTGGTACTAGAACAACTGTATTAGACCATGGACTGGTAGAGGGCTCTATTACCCCGAGAACAAGCATCTTGTTGACCTCCTCCTTTATGTGGGATCTTACATGATCTGACATCCTGTAACCTCTGTTTTTGACAGGTAAACCAGTCAACAGTCTGAATATCATGCTGGCCCCAAAGGGTCAAGCCTGGTGATAGCGAAAACAGGGAGGCAAACTGATTTAACAGAAACTTGCACGCCTCTTGTTCTTCAGGTGTCAAATTAGAGAGATTAACTCCTTCTATTTTCTCATCTAAAGGCTGGCCTCTAAGTAGGTCAGGTAGAGGTTCACTCTCCTCCTCCTCTTGAACTGAAGCTAGAAGCTAGTACAGAGTACAGCAATACTGCACAAGTAGCACATTTTTTTTGCAGCACCACCACAAGGGTGCGGTGCATTGCTATATGGGTTGCCAGATTAACAAGGAAAGACAGGCTATTCAGTCAAAAACGATTTTAACATATAAGATGCAAATCTATTTTTACAGTTAAAAGCACACGTGCTCATTTAAAAATGCACACTATTTTTCACCTGAAATGCCTATATTGCTAGAGACACATTTGAAAATTAACAGCTAACCTATTAACAATTAACCTGACTAATAAAACCTTATTTAACATAACCCAATAATAAAATGTGTTCTCCACTGCAGAATTAGGCATACTCTGAAAACCATTTAAATGCGTGTGCAGATTTTTTTTTCTTCTCTTCTCTGCCTGATTCTCCGTGTTTTTGTGCACAGTAACTGCAGGAAGAAGGAAGTCAGATTTGCAACAATTGCAAATGTATAAGCGAAGCTATTGTTGAAGAGTAGGAGGATGAGAGATGATGGATTTCATTGGGACACGTCATACAGAGGGCTGAGAGGAAAGTTTTAGTGGGCAGTATCAGGGAAAAAGACAGGCAGACATCTTTCTGCACTATTGGGGAGAAGACCTGGCTGTGGGGCTCCTGACTGAATGCAGATTCCTGTGTCCTGCTGCAGTCGAGATTGGGGAGAGCTGAAAGAAGGACCTTTCCACTGGCTGAGGCATTCCTATCTGCAAAAGCTGAGAATTCCAGGCAATGACCCCGGTTTGAGAAGGCAAGCGTTCCTTTTTGCTGGAGTTAATCCAAGAGAGCCACATTCACAAAGAGAACAACTAAAAAGATAAGGTAATGAGAAGTGTGGGAGCTGAGTGTGTACGGTAATATGCAGTCAGTGTAGGATTCCTGTGCGTGTCTTAATCAAGTGCTAATGTTGCAATTTGAGTTCTGTTCTCCACCACTCTCTGCAGTGTGTCACAGACAATGCTTTGACTGTACCATTTTATTTCAGTAAAGAATGAGATCGTGTTTAAATACAACTTTTATAATACAGAAAAATATTTGAAAACAGACGGGTGATGTTTATTGTTTACCATTGCAATGCTGATGATGTGGGGAGATTTTAAACAGTGCAATGGTCATTTTAAGACAGATGTGTGCATGTCAAAATCAGTATGAATAATTGTGAGTGACTGTAGCATAGCTTGTTGGAGGTACATGAGCCAACGGGAAGAGAGACTCTCTGAACATAGCTCCCTACCGTATATAAGGTAGTGGAAATTACCACAAGACTACCACATATAGCTCTCTGTCGTAAATAAGTCAGTGAGTTCGCCCATGGTGGCACACCAACACTATCACTGGAAAATGTGGTATTCCTAGAATGCAGGTCTGAGGTCTCTCTAGTGATCACACGAAAAATCTAAGCAAAGATAAGGGATTCTGGACATTGGGGCCACAAATAAAACAAGGGAATTATGCTCACCAAAATACCACCAACCACGTATACCAAATATGCAGGTCTGGGTGCTGAAATAATGCATGTCCATTGTATTATTGTTGCACATGGCCAAATCTGAATACAAAGAGTGATTATTGCTAAGTTATTTTTCGGCGGTAATAAAATACCGTCAGGCCCCAAATCTCCACAAAATACCCTACATATTTATGGTGCGTTGCAGGCCGGGAAAGTGATCATAGAGTACCTACTGGGCTTGGCAAGCGTGTCTCACACTGCCATTTGCACATTAAAGGGAACCCATTTTATAATAGCAGAGTGCCACTAAAAACGAATTTCAGAATGTCACAAAGGGAAACCACATTCTCAGATCTAGTGCAATATTTAGAGGCAAAGTTATTTGCACATGGGAATTGGTCTTCGAAGAGCACGTTAGAATGGAGTAACCGCATCCAGGGTGAGGTGCAGAAAGAAAAACTAGACAATATTTTTGCAGAAGGCAGCATAATTCAGGTCTGCCTTACAAGATTATTGAATGCAGCCGATAAAAATGCAGAGAAGACTGTTTAATACGGCTATGCGGCAAAATATGGTTTATTTTAAACAAGTCCCTGCAAATGCAAGAAAATGATACTCAGCTAATTAACAGGTTAAAGACTGAATTAGAGGGGGCAAGTAAAAATCAGGAAATGTTGAGAGCAGAATTGGATGTATGCCAAAAAGACATGCAATTAAAATGCAGAGACTTTGATCCAAAAGCAAGAAACAATTTGAAGATAGTGAGCAAGAATTGGCACACTTAAAAGCCTTAGTGGATCACATTAGGCAGGATAAAGATGAGGTTGTTTCAGAAATGCAGATTTTACAAAAAGAACATTGTGAAAAAGAAGGTGATCTCCAGAGTGCAGAACAAGAAATGATTAAAATGATTCAAGAAAGAGACAAAAGAAATAAAGAGTTCAATGAATGCCAAATGCAAATGTGCGACATGCAGGAGGCGATTAATAAAATGAGCGATGAAAATAATTATTTGCAGAATGAAGCAACCAGACTCCTTAAAAAGTGTAAGGACTTAGAACAGCAAATGTGCATTCCCAGGTCCCAAGAGAGGCGGCAGGGTACCACATTCAATGGAGTGGAGGTGAATTCTAGCTCTGCCCAAAGAGCTAGTGCCCCAGTGACTGGGCCGGTGACTGAACTTGGTTGCAGCGCCCTTGGGGGATTTGATACTCCCATTGGGGGCAGTCACCAATCTCATACACCTGAAAACAGGATTGACTCACAAAATAGTGCAATTCCATGTATTGCAACAAGTAGCCCCATAAAAATAATGAAATCCATTAAAGCCCTGATCAAACCATTTAAAAAGGGAGGTGAATGCTGCATTGAGGATCACTTAGAAGCGGTGCATGACATTTTTAAAGCACTCCAGATACCTAAGGAACAGTACAGACAATATTTTCATTTAACTTTAGATGCCCCGACGGCCAGCATCATAAGGGGATTAAATGAACAGCAGAATATGACATGGCTGGAGTTTGAAAAAGAAATTAGGCGTCATTTTTCTCCTTTTCAGTCATTGCAGGAGGCAAAGAAAGTCGCGTACACAATTACTGCTGGACCTAATACATCCCCTCGCCAATTTTTACAAGACTTAAAAAGAGCATTCTCTCGCTTTAATGTATATTTTGACTCAAATTCCAATGAGTTTAAAACTGCATACTTCTATGGGCTACAGAAAGACATCATATCCCAATTGGTCCGTGAATTTGACCGTGACAAGTCCCTTGAATGGATTGTACATCAAAGCACAAAGCTATATGAGGTACTCTATTGTCAGGGTAGAGAAAGTGATACAATGAAAGATACCAGGCATAAATCTAAAGAACCCTCAGCCACAGTAATGGAAATCAGGTCAGCCAAAATGTCCCTTGAGTCTGCTCAAAGTCAAGGTAAAAATAATGTGACACCTGAACAAAGGGGTAATCAACAAAGATCGCCATTTCCTGTACCAATATTCCAAACACATGATCCTAGTAATAGAGAGAGCTACATCAGCCCTAGGTATTTAGGGGATAGACCCCGGGTAAGATACCGGTCTGATATGGCAGGTATGAACAATAACCAGAGACAAAATCAAGATCAAAGAAATGATGGTCCCTACCAATCATTGGGGACACAGAGCAGATTTTATCCCAGCACCATGATATATGGTAATCAGGATAGGCCCCGATATGTGGATCGATTTACTGATAATGGAAATCAACATAGGGGCCAGTACCCACAATCTGAGAGACAGGACATGAGGCAAAACGTGAACTACAGTCCACGCCAGTACAATGATTCCCCACCAAGGGACTATAATCAAAGGATGGGTGCAACCCGCTCCCCTCCACAAATGAATCAAGAGTTCAGAAACCATCCCAACCGGTATCAATCACCTGAGAGGTATCAGAATAGATCCAATCAGGGGGAAAACAACCAATATCGACCTAGGCCACAGAAAGAGGATCCTAGAGAGATGGAAAGGTTCCAGTGCCTTGAGGCCCAAGTGAAAATGTTAGCTGAGCAAATAGGAAAGCTCTATACAGCGCAAAAACAACCTTCCAAAGAGGGGGCTGATGGCCATAGCAATGACCGGGGGGCTTCCGAAAAGTGACTAAGTACTCATGATAACTGCAGTGCCAAAATGACAGATTGCTCTGATATAATTTTGCATAACAACTCTGAGATGCCTAATGGATTAAAAATGAAAGTACCAGTAAATGAAATTGTGACAGAAAGTGCAAATACTTCTAAAAAAGAGGTACGGTTTAGCTTAGAGCTAAATAAAACAGTAAAGATTTGCACAAATGAAAAAGAAACATTAGGAATTCCAAAAGAACAAAGGAACAGATTTAAGAAAAATGACTCATGCATGGGGAATACCAGTGAACAGGGAGTAAGTGGGGATGCCATAGCTCCTTCCCTGGGCAAGCAAAACAATGACCAAACACAGACAGAAAAAGGAAATACTCACAAGGAGGGTACAAGTCAATCACCTGAAGAATTCTTTGAGCCACATATTTTTGAAGAGGCTGAAAGGGCTGGTATTACACTAAATGATCACAAATGCACAGAATTAAAAAATGACAAATTGCTGAATGATGTTGTTACACATGTTCAGTTGGAAGGTTGTAATGTGGTCTCTGATGTTACCCAGATGGATGGGCGAACAGTGGCCACACTCCAAAAAACCTCTGAACATGGAGAAATGAATAAAATATCTCGCACAGAAATGGGTAAAAAGGAGGGAAAAATGTCTTTTCATTTACCAATGTGCTTAGCCAAAAGTGAAAAAGACCTGAGAAAGGTGAGCCCTGAAATCAGTAAGAATTCACATTTCTTATGTGTATTAGAGGAAGTTGAGGACAGATATTATGCACCCATCACTGTAGAAGAAAAATGCCACACCTTCGCTATGATTGACACTGGCGCACAGGCCACAATTATGTCCAAGGAGCTGGTAAAGAGTATCAATGAAGGGAGGCCTCCACAGAGTCAGATCACAGTGAAGGCAAATCAAGACCCAGTGCATAACTTTAATGGGGAGGAGGTGCCCATCATAGGTGTAACTGAGGTTGACATAAAAATAGGAAAGCACAGAATGAAACAAGAGGTATTGATCACATCTATTTGTGAAATTCCATTTCTGATGGGGACAGATTGCCTGAAAAGATTGTCTCCTCTCATAAATGGGGTGAATGGAGTGCTGTGGTCCTTAACCAAAAAACCATTGAGGCCTAAGAAACTAAAATCACAAAACAGCAATATAAAAGAATGTCACACCGTTGCCAAAACAAATGATGCTGTGGAGGTATATCTCCAGAATAGCTGCATACCTAGTGTCACTGTTATATTAATGTGTCAAGACAAAGTTCAGAGCGACAATGAAAAACTACCTGTACAAATATACTTGGACCCAAGGAAAGATTGGCAGACTGCTATATATGAGCACACATTACGTTTCTATTTAAAAGAGAATACATGCAAACAGAATATTGTTCCTAAAACAGATTCAGAAAAACACATTACCACTCTGGCAGAAATACACATGGAAGATGAGCAACCATGGGTTCACGTTGGTATAAATGATTATCTTAAAACAATAAAAGCCACTTTAGCGCTTGAACATGAAAGGAGTTTCATTAATGAGAAATTGTTGCAAAAAATTATGGAGAGGGAAGAAATCCCGAAATTTAGGATTAAAAACCAATATGTTTCTGGGTTGGACAGTCCAGACTTTGAAAACCGAATTGCAGGCAGATGCATGCTTAAAATTAGCATTGGGCAGAAAACAATTTACCATAATGTATGGATAGTGAATGGAGCACAAAATGAATTTTACATGGGCAATGACATCATGCACAGAATGTGTATGGTGTTAGATTTCCTTAATCAAAAAATATGGTCACGCCTAGGTGGGCCGGCACCTGAATTTGAAGACAAAAGAAGGGCTTATCATTGTGCACAACTGGTTCCTTATGCCATCGAATTACAAATAAGGAAAGATACTATTATTCCTGCATTTACAAAACAGTTTGCAATAACACTGAAATGCAAAAATGGGCAGCAGATGAAAGGCTCTGATGCATTTGTATGCCTGAATGAATCCATAAAACAGCAAGGCCTGGATTATGAATACATTCCATTGGTAGACATTGGTGAGGGATCTGTAAAAATCATGGTAAATAATAAAGGTTGTCAGGATATTCATTTAGAGGAAAACTCCCCATTAGGAATGGCCATACAAAAATCACATTATACGGCAGATTTAAATAACATGGTGATTGGGAATATTCCTGAAAAATATGTAGATGCCAAGGGCGAGTTGCCAGAACACCTGGACTCTCAGCCCAAAGGAATATTTAAAATTCATTCTGTGTATCCTTATGATTCAAATGAGACAGTGTGCTGCCATCAAGAGGATTGCATAATATTTAATTTAAATGAAAATGAAACAGGAAATCAGCCCATTGAAGTGGAAGCTGATATGCCAAAATATTTAAAAGTGGCAGCTATACAAAAAGACACAGCCACACAGTTAGAGGAAAGCGCTGAGATTCCTTTACCAGAAGAGTTTCCAGAATTTTCCAGAATGGTAGAAGAGCAGATCTCCTTAGCGGATGCATGTGACAGCGATGGGGATCGAAACGACCTGAGGGAAATATTTATGGAGTTTAAGGATGTATTTGCAAAAGATGCTTATGATTGTGGTTTAACTAATTTACATGTGGCCACACTACCAGAAGGTTGTAGCAGAAATCCAGTGTTTGTACGCCAGTATCGACTACCGCTGGCATGTTTAGAATCATTGGCAGAGATTATTAAAAATTTGGAATCACGGGGAATAATTAGGCCCATTCATAGCACATCCAATACGCCTATTTTAGGTGTGTTAAAGCCAAATGGTCAATGGCGGCTGTGTGCAGACTTAAGAGAGTTAAATAAAAGAGTACCAGTATCTAGATGGCCACTACCATTCATTGATCAGGGCCTAGCTCAGATACATGGTTCAAATGTATTTACCACGTTAGATCTCACCTCTGGATATTGGTGTGTGCCATTGGCAGAGGAGATACAACACTTATTTTCCTTTACATTTGACAGGACTCAATATGCCTGGCTTAGAGCTCCGTTCGGGTACATCAATAGTGGGAGTGATTTTGGCATATTTTTGAGAAAGGCCATGCCGGATGCAGCGGAAAGAGGAACAATAGTTTATGTGGATGATGTCCTGATAAAAAATGAAAACCTTAAAAGCCATTTTGATGAAATAAGACATGTGCTTGGCCAATTGCAGAAAGCAGGCGCCAAAGTATCTTTGCAAAAAGCACAATGGTGCAAGAAAAAAGTGAACTTTCTAGGGCATGAAGTGACTGAACATGGGCTAAATCCACAAAGGAAGAAAATAGAGGCCATACAAAGATTAAAAGATCCTAAAAATGTGAAGGGAGTAAAAAGTTTATTAGGGATGACAGGCTATAACAGAAAGTTCATTGAGAATTATGCAGAAATCACTCAACCATTGACTAAACTGCTTAAACTAAATACTCCCTGGAGATGGGAAAGAGAGCAGTCTGATGCAGTGGCTAGATTGAAGGAATGTCTTGTAAAGGCACCATGTTTAGCATACCCCATAAAGGACAGGGATTTCTTTATAGAAATAGGCTTTTCTGAACATTGTATGTCAGCAGTGTTATCACAAAAACACGATTTGAATCCCAAAACCATTGCATATGCAAGTAAGGCATTTTCCCAAGTTGAAATGAAATTTAATGAATGTGAGAAGGCCCTATTAACCACTGTGTGGGCGCTACAACATTTTCGCCCCATTGTTCAGGGAGAAAAGGTGATTATTGAAACAAATCATCAACCTTTGCAATTTTTAGAGAGTAAAAGAATTAGATCAGGCAATCTAGCGCAATCCAGAATCACTTCATGGACGCTGGCATTACAAGGTTTTCCCGTAGAAGTAAGATATGGACAAAATAAAAAGAGCCCAATTGCTCAAGGGTTAGCTGACTTACATGACTGTGCAGCTGAACAAATACCAAATGAAATGGAAGTGGAAGCTAGTTTACAGGAATTTGAACAATCATCACACAAAGCTTTTGATGAAAAAACATGCAAGGATTTGCCAACTGTATATGTGGATGGTTGTGCTTTTCACATTGAAAATGACAGTAATAAACAATTAGTGGCAGGAATAGGAAATGTCTGGTTGAAATGTGAAGGCGTTCCTAGTATAGGGATGAGGATTGGAGATAAGAGCAGTCAGGTGGCGGAATTGGCAGCCATCTATAAAGCAATTGCTACTGCAGTTGATAAAAAGTTCAGTGAAATTGTCCTGGTGACTGATTCTGACTATGCACGGAATAGCTTTGTGGAGTATTTGCCTGGTTGGAAAGCAAGAGGCATGGTTACATACAACAAAAAGCCACTTAAACATGGAAAAATGATACAAGCCATAGACAAATTGGTGTCAGAAAATAATTTAACAATATACTGGAGAAAAATTCGTGGGCATTTAAAAACACCAGGAGAGGATAAGGAGGGAAATGATAAGGCAGACCATGTGGCTAAGATTGGGGCTGTGATGGGAGAATTGCTACATATTGATTATTTAATGGGTGAAATACAAATTGATGCAGTGACACGTTCTAAAGCACCAAAGGAGATAGATCAACCGGTGGTGCAGTGGAGTCATGACACGCCAGACCAAGATTTGATTGAGGCACAAAAGAATGATCAAATTTTGGGAATCTATTATAATCATTTGATAGATCCTGAACAAAATCCTTTAACAGAAAAAGATTGCTTGGGAAAAGAAGAGTTGAGGGTGTTATTAAAGAACAAAACACGAATCAGATTACAGGATGGACTCATGATTAGAGAGTCCATAACAGGACAAATACAGTGGGTAGTACCCCTTTCATTCAGAGGACTAATGCTACACCATGCACATGATGCCATAACTGCAGGCCATAGAGGTTCACAAAAAACATTAGAAATACTAAAAGATTATGCTTACTGGCCTCATATGTCCCAAGATGTGGAATTATATACTAGAGGATGTCTAGTATGCGCCCAATTTAAACCTGCTTCACCAATGCATAGAGCACCATTGATGAAAAGAGGCCTAACTCTCCCATGGTCAGATTTGCAAATAGACTATGTAGGTCCTTTAAAAAGGTCGAGCAGGGGACACCGTTATATTTTGAGTGTGGTATGTTTGATGTCGAAGTGGATTGAGTGCATTCCTGCACCAGATTGTAGTGCGCAAACAGCAGCCACATTACTGGTGAACCATGTGTTCTCAAGGTTTGGGTTGCCACAAAGAATTGAGTCAGACAGAGGAAGTCATTTCACAAGTACTCTAATGAGTAAGGTATGGCAAATACTAGGTGTGAAAAGGAAACTACATATCGCATATCGGGCGGCGTCTTCAGGTACAGTTGAAAGAAGCAATAGGTCTGTTGTGGATATTTTAAAGAAATTTGTGGCAGAAGCAGGTTCCAGCTGGGATTTACGTTTACCGTTGGTTCTGATGGCAATCAGGTCGACTCCTGCCAAAGCAACAGGTGTTAGCCCCCATGAGGTCTTGACAGGTAGGAAAATGGTGTTACCACAACACCTACTATACAGAACACATGAGCAAACTCTAGTAAGTGCATCCACGGTTCATGAATATATTGATGAACTGAGGAGGCATTTGCAACATGCATTTGCTTTTGTGCAGAGAAATCTGGAAAGGGCTGCTGACAGTGCTAAGTCATATTATGACAAAAAGACATCAGTAAAGGAATACAATGTAGGGGATCAGGTGTACAAGTTTCATTTTGGAAAAAGTAAACAGAAAAATTCTAAATTTCTAGCAGCCTGGCAGGGGCCATTTCGAATTATAGATAAGGTTTCTCCTGTAGTGTATAAAATTTTGAAAAATGAAGGTGAAACAGCAATAGAGCAGTTTGTCCATGTAAATCAAATCAAACCATGCCATCCCAGACATGAGATCAGGCGGCTTGAGCATGTAGAAACAGATAAAATCACTTGAACACAAAAAGAGAAAATAAATGGGTACAATCAGGAGGCAGTGACAAAGAAGTTAAAAAGTTGATTGTTATGATGGCACATAAACACTGTAGTATATGTAAAATATAATATAAAATAAATATAAATAAATAAATAAATAAATAAATGCACATATAATGGAAGCTCATGGTTGGTGTGCAGAGAGAAAGTGTATTAAATATTGAATGCTGTTTTATATGTGTTTGTTTTCTTTTAACTTGTGTTTAATTTCAGAAGAAAGAAAAAAAAAAAAAACGAAATATTTTTACCAAGCATGTTTTATTTTTGGCAAAAGGATGAAGTTAGTATTGTGCTATGTACTTAATCTGTTTATTTTCTATTTTGATTTAGACGATTAACATTATTTGGTCGGAGGTTCCGGGATCAGAGGCCACGGGAGACGATGGAGTCCTGGAGTCCCCTGGATGAAGACCAAAAGATGCCTGCCTCCAGGTGGAGGTGAAGACAAAATAACCGGAATGCCAAAAGAGATGACTACTGTGGATTCAAGATTGCCAAGATGAAAGAGTACTCGAATGAACCGAATAACATCGCTGGTCGGGACATACCAAAAGAGACAAAACAAAAGTTCCGGCATATGAAGTTCCACGTATTTATTATTTTAATTATTTATTTTAATTTGTTATATTACTTATTTGTTTTAGTTAGTTGTTTTATTTCATTGTTTTTAATTGACTTGGAAAATTTAAACTTAAAGTAATGCCAATTCCACTGAGAAGGCAAATGTGGAACATTTTATGAACTGATGGACCCAGATGAAATGTTGATTGCAAATTTTCATTGATGCACATGAATATTCATTTGTTGGATTGCTATATTGTATAAAAAATAGAACAAGTTGTTTTTAGGAATTGGCTTGAATTATAGCCAAGTTCTAAAAACAAAAGGAGGGTATATGTAAGGATATTTGGCGTGTTACAGTACAGAGTACAGCAATACTGCACAAGTAGCACATTTTTTTTGCAGCACCACCACAAGGGTGCGGTGCATTGCTATATGGGTTGCCAGATTAACAAGGAAAGACAGGCTATTCAGTCAAAAACGATTTTAACATATAAGATGCAAATCTATTTTTACAGTTAAAAGCACACGTGCTCATTTAAAAATGCACACTATTTTTCACCTGAAATGCCTATATTGCTAGAGACACATTTGAAAATTAACAGCTAACCTATTAACAATTAACCTGACTAATAAAACCTTATTTAACATAACCCAATAATAAAATGTGTTCTCCACTGCAGAATTAGGCATACTCTGAAAACCATTTAAATGCGTGTGCAGATTTTTTTTTCTTCTCTTCTCTGCCTGATTCTCCGTGTTATTGTGCACAGTAACTGCAGGAAGAAGGAAGTCAGATTTGCAACAATTGCAAATGTATAAGCGAAGCTATTGTTGAAGAGTAGGAGGATGAGAGATGATGGATTTCATTGGGACACGTCATACAGAGGGCTGAGAGGAAAGTTTTAGTGGGCAGTATCAGGGAAAAAGACAGGCAGACATCTTTCTGCACTATTGGGGAGAAGACCTGGCTGTGGGGCTCCTGACTGAATGCAGATTCCTGTGTCCTGCTGCAGTCGAGATTGGGGAGAGCTGAAAGAAGGACCTTTCCACTGGCTGAGGCATTCCTATCTGCAAAAGCTGAGAATTCCAGGCAATGACCCTGGTTTGAGAAGGCAAGCGTTCCTTTTTGCTGGAGTTAATCCAAGAGAGCCACATTCACAAAGAGAACAACTAAAAAGATAAGGTAATGAGAAGTGTGGGAGCTGAGTGTGTACGGTAATATGCAGTCAGTGTAGGATTCCTGTGCGTGTCTTAATCAAGTGCTAATGTTGCAATTTGAGTTCTGTTCTCCGCCACTCTCTGCAGTGTGTCACAGACAATGCTTTGACTGTACCATTTTATTTCAGTAAAGAATGAGATCGTGTTTAAATACAACTTTTATAATACAGAAAAATATTTGAAAACAGACGGGTGATGTTTATTGTTTACCATTACAATGCTGATGATGTGGGGAGATTTTAAACTGTGCAATGGTCATTTTAAGACAGATGTGTGCATGTCAAAATCAGTATGAATAATTGTGAGTGACTGTAGCATAGCTTGTTGGAGGTACATGAGCCAACGGGAAGAGAGACTCTCTGAACATAGCTCCCTACCGTATATAAGGTAGTGGAAATTACCACAAGACTACCACATATAGCTCTCTGTCATAAATAAGTCAGTGAGTTCGCCCATGGTGGCACACCAACACTATCACTGGAAAATGTGGTATTCCTAGAATGCAGGTCTGAGGTCTCTCTAGTGATCACACGAAAAATCTAAGCAAAGATAAGGGATTCTGGACATTGGGGCCACAAATAAAACAAGGGAATTATGCTCACCAAAATACCAGCAACCACGTATACCAAATATGCAGGTCTGGGTGCTGAAATAATGCATGTCCATTGTATTATTGTTGCACATGGCCAAATCTGAATACAAAGAGTGATTATTGCTAAGTTATTTTTCGGCGGTAATAAAATACCGTCAGGCCCCAAATCTCCACAAAATACCCTACAGTTTTTGACAGGTAAACCAGTCAACAGTCTGAATATCATGCTGGCCCCAAAGGGTCAAGCCTGGTGATAGTGAAAACAGGGAGGCAAACTGATTTAACAGAAACTTGCACGCCTCTTGTTCTTCAGGTGTCAAATTAGAGAGATTAACTCCTTCTATTTTCTCATCTAAAGGCTGGCCTCTAAGTAGGTCAGGTAGAGGTTCACTCTCCTCCTCCTCTTGAACTGAAGCTAGAAGCAAAGCTCCCACTTCTGGTCTTGAGACATAAGTTTTTTAACGGATGGTGTGAAAGACTCTTGGACCCTCCTTAGGAGTCCACCAGATAGTTGACCTCTCCAAGTTTACCCACAACCTTGAAGGGTCCTATCCACTTACCTATCCTGTAAGGCCCTCTCTCTTGTATGTACCATAATTAAAACCTGCTGGTCTTGAGTAAACTCAACCATGTTGGTCTTCTGGTCATGCCAATGTTTGACCAGAGCCTGACCTGCTTTTAAGTTGTCTGATACTTCTGCCATCATGTGTGACATTCTCCTCCGGAGACCTATCACCTAGTCAGTGATTCTCACGGGCTGGGGCAAGGAGCACTCTCCAACCCCTCCTTAATTAGGGCCAAGGGGCCTCTAACTGAATGGCCATATAGAAGTTCAAAGGGTCTAAATCCAACTCCCTCCAGAGGGTCTTCTCTATAAGCAAAGAGAAGGCATGGCACTAGAAGGTCCCACTTTCTTCTTAGGGGTTCCTCTAAAGCACCTATCATGCTCTTCATTGTACGGTTGAACCTCTCTACCAATCCATTTGTCTGAGGATGATAGGCAGTTGAGAACTTGAAAGTTACTCCACAATTTTTCCACATGGCCTGCATGTAGTATGGCATAAAATTTGATCCTCAGTCAGAGATACCTTCCTTAGGAAAACATTACTCTGGTAAAACTACCAGTCAGGGACTTAGCAACAGCCTAAGCGGTAACAGTCCTCATAGGTATGGCTTCGGGATACCTAGTAGCATGTCTAGGACAACCAGGATAAACCTGTTTCCTGAAGATGTGGGAGGGTCTAAGGGACCACCAATGTCGATTCCTACCCTCTAAAAAGGGACTCCCACCACTGGGAGAGATACCAAGGGTGCCACATTCTTGACTCCACTCTTAAGGAGGGCAAGGAGCACTCTCCAACCCCTGCTTAATTAGGGCCAAGGGGCCTCTAACTGAATGGCCATATAGAAGTTCAAAGGGTCTAAATCCAACTCCCTCCAGAGGGTCTTCTCTATAAGCAAAGAGAAGGCATGGCACTAGAAGGTCCCACTTTCTTCTTAGGGGTTCCTCTAAAGCACCTATCATGCTCTTCATTGTACGGTTGAACCTCTCTACCAATCCATTTGTCTGAGGATGATAGGCAGTTGAGAACTTGAAAGTTACTCCACAATTTTTCCACATGGCCTGCATGTAGCATGGCATAAAATTGGATCCTCAGTCAGAGATACCTTCCTTAGGAAAACATTACTCTGGTAAAACTACCAGTTAGGGACTTAGCAACAGCCTAAGCGGTAACAGCCCTCATAGGTATGGCTTCGGGATACCAAGTAGCATGTCTAGGACAACCAGGATAAACCTGTTTCCTGAAGATGTGGGAGGGTCTAAGGGACCACCAATGTCGATTCCTACCCTCTAAAAAGGGACTCCCACCACTGGGAGAGATACCAAGGGTGCCACATTCTTGACTCCACTCTTGCCAGAGGTTTGGCAAGTGTGACAGCTCCTACAGAACTTATCTACATCAGACCCCAATTTAGGCCAGTAGAAATATAAGGAGAGCCTTTCCTTGTTCTTCTTAAAACATAAGTGACCATCCAAAGGTATCTAATGGGCTAACTGTAAGAACTGGAGTCTGCTTTCAAGAGGCACTACAAGTCTTCTGTAGTCCGCTGGTGTAGACTCAGTTGCTTCACTGTAGAATAGGCCATCTTCCCAGTACAACCTATGCTTCCCTGGCGCTTGCCCATCTAGCTGGAAAGCTGCCTGTTGGTGAAGACCTTCAAGAGTAAGACACTCTCTTTGACCTCTGCTGAAGTCTGCCCTACAGGGTCCACCTTCTGCCAGTAAGGACTGAAGCTCAGGGTGGTCTGCAGGATACAGATCTCCAACAGGAGCAAGGACCTCCTCCAGCTCTGATTCCACAGCAGCTGATTCAACCATGTAAGGTTGTTTCACATACTCAGCCTCAGCTTGTGCAGGAGTCACAGGTTTGACTTTGGACAGGCCTCTCAGGGATATCCTTGTTGGTAGCACATGAGTGCTGGCTGTTTTCTTCCTGGAGGTTTTGGGTTGCCCCTTTTCCTCCTTCTTCTTAGAAATTGCAGTCAGTAAGTCCTGTGGACTGGGAGTTATAGTTTCTTCTATAATCTCTTCTGGAGAGCCCCTTAGGGTACTCTCTCTGGCATTACTAGTCTGCTGCTGTTTCCTTTTGCTGGGTGGCCTGGGGGTGCTTGATACATCTCCAGGAGTTTTTAAGTCATTCCCCAACAGGACTCTCCCAGGTACTTCACTCTGCACACTTAGAGGTATCTTGACGATCATATCATTACACTGGATGAGAGCTGGTAACTGTCAGGCTTTCTCAAATCTGATGTTGTCCCCGGAGCTGCTGAACCCCGCAGTCCCCTTTGGATGCTAACCTCTTAACTGGTATCAAACAGTTCAGTTGAGAGCACCCCCAAGGGAAAGGGGGAAAATGGGACAAAATAATAAACGTCAGGTTTTGCTCAGCTTCTTTATCTGCCAACCTGTTGGTGAAAATAACAACAATTCACTTTAGTCACTAACCTTTGAATTCCTTGGTTCTGACTTCTCTTTATAAATTTAAGTAAATAAACACGCCACCATACCTGATTATCCTCTGTGAATAACGTAGAGGACGTGTATGAATTCTACTGAAGAAAACATAAAAATAGAGTCTTAGATGCTCTTACTGATTTCTTCAATTCGGTTTTGCAAAAAACTGCTAATCTCTCAGTTTAAGGAGTTTGTCTTCAAGCAGTTCAACTGTCTTTTGCCCAAACAACCCGCTGGAAATATTATACATGTAGTTTGTATTTGTGTCTAGCTTCAACACAAATTCCAAGACTGACACTCTAACTATTCAATTTAAAATTGTTTGTTTTCTGAATGTGTAAAAGTGTTCATTAATTGGATCTTTTGCTTGCAAAGAAGATCGCTCGTAAAAGAAGCGTTCCTTTTACCAGAATATGTGCATGCGTGAAGATATTGTTTACTCCTTCTAAAATGGAAGCGCACATGAACAAGGAATTGAGTTAAAAAATGAAACTGGCTTGGGCGCATGCGTAAAGGAATAGTCTTCCACTCTTCTTAATATGAATTGCTCAAACAGGAAAGGAGAAATTCCTCAGTTCCGGAGACTAATCCTTGAAGAGGCAGCCCAGTGAAGATCACGCGCCAGGTTAGAATGTTAGTAAATTAAACATAACGCCTCGGAGTCGCGTGGCTACCACACTGTCACTTGCGCAGACAGTGTAAGATTTCTAACGCTAGTCCGACGCTAAGAAAAGCACTGTTACCGACAAAAGGTACAGTACTCAATAAACTGCTATACGGCCGAAAAAAACACACGACGCTAAAATGAATAACAGACCTCCACACTCCAATTTGCCAGGTGCAAAAAAAATGAGACGCAGTTCAATTAATTTAAATACAGTTCTAGAAGTTCAAAAATAAATTCTTGAAAGAACAAAAAGAACTACTATATAAACAAAAACTAAGAAAAACAGGAACAAATTAATTAATAGTTTTGATATTTAACTCCTGCTTGATAATCATAAAATTCCATAAAAGATAATGAAATCACTTAGCTTGCTTCTTTCTTTCACCGGAACGTTTTCTAAGTTTCTTTTTAAATCTCCAACACTTTCCTGGTCCAAATAACTAATATTAGGCACAAGGGCCTAACTAAAGTTTTCTAAAACTTAAGAGCTTCAAACATAAGACCTTCCAGCTGGGCTTCTGACAATGAAAGGCGGTTTAGAATGTTCCAACAATGCCTTTCTTTTACTTCTGGCCAATCACTGATCCTTTTGGAATTCTCCATTTTGACTTGGGAAGCTCTCCACACTCTGCACAGAAAGTTAAGGCCCAAACCATACTTTATGTTAATCATATCCTCATTTCACCTCATTCATCCAAATCCCACGAAACCTGACAGTACCCCCCCTTAATGCCCTGTCCCAGGGCCAACTTTAGAAGGATACGTTCTATGACATTTTGCGACTAATTGTGGTGCATGCACATTCACCTCATCCTCCCATGTGCGTTCCTCAGGTCCGAAACCTTCCCAGTCTATTAAATATTGTAATTTCCCTATTAACCTCCTGGAATCTACAATTCTTTTCACTACAAACTCTTCAGATGAATTCTCTAACTGAACTGGTGAAGGTGGATGTACAACTCTAGTCCCCTGAATAACAGGTTTTAATAGACTAATGTGAAAGGTGGGATGAATTTTCAAGGAAGTAGGTAATTTTAACCGTACTGACACTGGATTGATCACCTTTTCTACTTTAAATGGACCTACAAAACGTGGAGTAAATTTGTTTTTGCCCTTAATTCTCAAATGTCTAGTCGAAAGCCAAACCAAGTCACCAACCTCATATTTAGGACCCAACCTCCTTTTTTGATCTGCAAATCTTTTGTACTTCTGTTTACTATCGAAAAGTACCCTTTTTGCTCTTTCCAAATTCTTTCTCATAGTTTTTAATCGAACCTCAACTCCAGGATTCTCTGACTCTTCAGTAATTTCAAAACTTAAAAACCGTGGGTGAAAACCTCTTCCAAGGTAAAACGGAGATATGTTAGTTGAATCTTTAGCACAATTATTATAAGCAAATTCGGCAAGCCAAATCAAATCCACCCATTCTTCCCCTGCCTGTAGATAACACCTCAGATATTTCTCCAGTTCTTGATTTACCCTTTCTACTTGTCCATTGGTCTCGGGATGATAACCTGATGATAAACTGACTTCCACACTCAAATCTTTACAAAAAACCCTCCGAAATCTAGAAATGAATTGAGGACCTCTATCTGAGATAATTTGATTAGGAAGACCATGCAGTCTAACTATTTCTCGCAAAAAGACTTTTGCCAAAACGTCTGCAGTAACCTCTCCCTCCATTGGAACAAAGTGAGCCTCTTTTGACAAGAGGTCCACCACAACTAGAATAGATGTACAACCCTTGTCACAAGGAAGATCTGTAATGAAGTCCAGGGAGATTGTATGCCAAGGACGAGGTGGAATAGGCAACGGCTCCAACAACCCGACTGGTTTTCCGGTTTGATTCTTCATTTGAGCGCAAATAGCACAGGTTTTTACAAAATTTAAGATATCCTGACACATTTTTTCCCACCAGAAGCTTCTCCTGACCAATTCCAGTGTCTTTCTAAAACCTGGGTGTCCGGACAGCATAGATTCATGACAGTCTCTTATTACTCTCTCTCGCAATTCCAAAATAGGTAAGTAAAGTTTATTTTCAAAAAATGGCAATCCTTTTTCAATTTTTGGAACCGGATCCTTTCAAACCCATTCCTCCATTTGTGCAATTGACATGGACTTTCAAACTTCTTCCTTAACATCCTCAATTTTCTGTATTCCGGCAGAAATAAAACAGCATGGATCGATAATGGATATCATCTCCTTTTCTGATTCCATCTCACTTCCAGGAAATTGACGTGATAAAGCATCAGCCTTTCCATTAAGCCTACCTGGCTTAAATGTCACTACAAAATCATAATCAGCAAAGAACAATGGCCATCTTAACTGCCTTGGTGTGAGAGTCTTAGCTGATTTCAAAAAAAGCAGATTTCTATGGTCTGTTAACACAGTCACAGTATGTCTTGCTCCCTTTAAAAAATGTCTCCACTCTTCAAAAGCGAACTTGATTGCCAATAATTCTCGATCTGAGATGGTATAATTTTGTTCTGCCATAGAAATTTTTTTAGAATAGTAAGCCACTGGATGAAGTTGTCCTGTCTCTCGATGTCTCTGAGAAAGAACAGCCCCCATGGCAAGATTCGATGCATCCGCTTCTATATAAAAAGGCTGAGATGGATCTGGATGAATTAAAATAGGGGCCGAACTGAACCTTTTCTTTAATTCTTGAAATGCCTCCTCTGCCTCTGTCAACCACACAAATTTGGCACCTTTCTTTAAGAGTTTTGTTATGGGAGTAATCAACCGAGAAAATCCTTCAATAAATCTTCTGTAAAAATTTGCAAAACCTAAAAAGCTTTCAATTTCTTTTACTTTCGTTGGTGCTGGCCAATCCGTGATGGCTTGAACTTCGTTCGGATTCATCTCCAATCCCTTGGGAGAAACAATGTATCCTAAAAATTCCACAGAATTAGTATGAAACTGGGATTTTTCTAATTTAGCAAACAAATGATTCTCTCTGAGTCTTTGTAGAACCTTTCCCACATGAATTTTATGAGACTCTAAATCCTGAGAATAAATCAAAATATCATCAATATATACTACTACGAATATGTCTAAAAAATCTCTTAAAATTTCATCCATAAAGAATTGAAAGGCAGCTGGTGCATTACATAAACCGTAAGGCATTACCAAGTACTCATAAAGCCCAAATCGGGTTTTGAATGCCGTTTTCCACTCATCACCCTCCTGGACTCTCACCAGATGATAGGCACCACGTAAATCTAGTTTGGAAAAAATTGTGGCTCCCTGGACCTGATTCAAGATTTCCGAAATTAGAGGGAGAGGATACTTGTTTTTGATCGTAATACTATTCACAGCTCTATAATCAATGCATGTTCTGAGAGACCCATCTGGTTTTGGTACAAAAAATAATGGAGATGCGGCTGGAGATTGAGAATGACGAATAAAACCCTTAGCCAAATTTTCTGCAAGGTACTCTTTAAGATAATCATTCTCCTTTTCAGTTAATGCATACACTCGACTACTTGGTAAAACCGCCCCAGGCTCCAAATCAATTTTACAGTCAAAACTCCTATGTGGAGGTAATTCTCCTGACTCCTTTTCATCAAAAACCTCCTTGTACCCTTGATAACACTCCGGAAGATGTCCTAACACCGCTCCTATATTATGTCCTGTAATACCTGCATCAGTTAGAAAAAAGGAAACCAAACCTTGTGTTTCTTCCCTCCCAGGATTACCTTTCAAAAGGCAATTTTATTAAATTCTTCCATAAAAAGAGAAACATTTTTCAAAGATGAACTCTTTTGCCTGACCAATAAACCTGCCCAAGTAGAAGCCTCTCCAGATAAATAAGACATCATAAAAGTAACTCTGGAAGCATCAGAAGGAAATAGTTCGGGCCTACTAAGAAAGTGCAACTCACATTGGGTTACAAATGTCTGATATTTACTTGAATCTCCATAGTAACGCTCTGGAGCTGCCAAAGGTACTGGCATAACGAATGCCCTAAAACCTCCCTCTGCCCCATCACCTCTCTCCTCACCAGCCCTTACCAATTCAGGGGGAAATTCTTCTCTCCCAATTCCCTGCGTCTGTGCCACCTTTTCACTTAACTCATCTACTCGTTGTCCTATTTTTTATTCTCTTGATATGCCACCTTTAATTCCTCCTGTAATTCCCACACTAAAACACTTAACGCTTCCATTGAGAACTCGGGGTTCATGACAGCTTAGGAGGACTATTTTTCTGGCCTTTCATACTGTCAGGCTTTCTCAAATCTGATGTTGTCCCCGGAAGCTGCTGAACCCCCGCAGTCCCCTTTGGATGCTAACCTCTTAACTGGTATCAAACAGTTCAGTTGAGAGCACCCCCAAGGGAAAGGGGGAAAATGGGACAAAATAATAAACGTCAGGTTTTGCTCAGCTTCTTCATCTGCCAACCTGTTGGTGAAAATAACAACAATTCACTTTAGTCACTAACCTTTGAATTCCTTGGTTCTGACTTCTCTTTATAAATTTAAGTAAATAAACACGCCACCATACCTGATTATCCTCTGTGAATAACGTAGAGGACGTGTATGAATTCTACTGAAGAAAACATAAAAATAGAGTCTTAGATGCTCTTACTGATTTCTTCAATTCGGTTTTGCAAAAAACTGCTAATCTCTCTCAGTTTAAGGAGTTTGTCTTCAAGCAGTTCAACTGTCTTTTGCCCAAACAACCCGCTGGAAATATTATACATGTAGTTTGTATTTGTGTCTAGCTTCAACACAAATTCCAAGAATGACACTCTAACTATTCAATTTAAAATTGTTTGTTTTCTGAATGTGTAAAACTGTTCATTAATTGGATCTTTTGCTTGCAAAGAAGATCGCTCGTAAAAGAAGCGTTCCTTTTACCAGAATATGTGCATGCGTGAAGATATTGTTTACTCCTTCTAAAATGGAAGCGCACATGAACAAGGAATTGAGTTCAAAAATGAAACTGGCTTGGGCGCATGCGTAAAGGAATAGTCTTCCACTCTTCTTAATATGAATTGCTCAAACAGGAAAGAAGAAATTCCTCAGTTCCGGAGACTAATCCTTGAAGAGGCAGCCCAGTGAAGATCACGCGCCAGGTTAGAATGTTAGTAAATTAAACATAACGCCTCGGAGTCGCGTGGCTACCACACTGTCACTTGCGCAGACAGTGTAAGATTTCTAACGCTAGTCCGACGCTAAGAAAAGCACTGTTACCAACAAAAGGTACAGTACTCAATAAACTTCTATACGGCCGAAAAAAAAACACACGACGCTAAAATGAATAACAGACCTCCACACTCCAATTTGCCAGGTGCAAAAAAAAATGAGACGCAGTTCAATTAATTTAAATACAGTTCTAGAAGTTCAAAAATAAATTCTTGAAAAAACAAAAAGAACTACTATATAAACAAAAACTAAGAAAAACAGGAACAAATTAATTAATAGTTTTGATATTTAACTCCTGCTTGATAATCATAAAATTCCATAAAAGATAATGAAATCACTTAGCTTGCTTCTTTCTTTCACCGGAACGTTTTCTAAGTTTCTTTTTAAATCTCCAACACTTTCCTGGTCCAAATAACTAATATTAGGGACAAGGGCCTAACTAAAGTTTTCTAAAACTTAAGAGCTTCAAACATAAGACCTTCCAGCTGGGCTTCTGACAATGAAAGGCGGTTTAGAATGTTCCAACAATGCCTTTCTTTTACTTCTGGCCAATCACTGATCCTTTTGGAATTCTCCATTTTGACTTGGGAAGCTCTCCACACTCTGCACAGAAAGTTAAGGCCCAAACCATACTTTATGTTAATCATATCCTCATTTCACCTCATTCATCCAAATCCCACGAAACCTGACAGTAACTGTGGAAGCATTTGGACAGGGCCTCCAGCAAGCGTAGTTGGATATTTGGGTGCCTTAGCAACATCCTCTTCCTTTAAAAAGGATCCATCAACTACAGTTATTCTGGCCCCAGTGTCTCTAATGGCAGGGGTCTCCTGACCATTCACAAGAACACTGTCTTTGTAATACTCCTTAGTATTGTCTGGAGTAGAGTTATACACATCTATGTTCTGTTGTTCCCACAGACCCAGGGATACTGAAGAAACACTGGCTGAGACTTTCATGGGTTCCTCAGCCAGTAAGTGCAAGTTTCCACTTGCCATTGGTACTTCATCCACTGGGGAGAAGGCTAAGGAGACAGTGTGGACCCCTGAAGGTTTACCCTTACATCTGGGATCCCCTTTCACATGGTCAGTTGACCCACAAGCATAACATTTACCAAATGTTATTATGATTGGGGGTTTGTTCTGACATCCTTCTGGTTTATCCCCAGAAGGTACACTAGCCCGATTTGGTTTCCCTTATCGCTTATCCTATGTTTGAAGTGGAAGTATTTGAACTCTTTTTGGTATCTTTCTTGTGCTGCTTCCCTTCATCCTTCTTCTGAGTTATCCCCGAATCCTTGTGAGTATCCCTGTTGGCAACCCACAAGTCAGCAGCCCTTGCTAAGTTCTTTGGATCAATTTCCTTAGAGTCAGCCAAATGTTGTCTCAGCTCAGGAGAGCAGGCATCATAAATAGATTCCAACATAAACAGATTTTTCATACCTTCTTAGGTGTTCACTCTGTAACCCTTAACCCATCCATTCAAACATTCAGTCACCCAGGAAGCCCAAGGGGTACCATCATGCTTTTTGAGGGTTCTAAACCTCTTAATATACTGAGAAGGGGTCTTCCCAAATCTAGCTATGAAAGCTAGCTTCAGAGTTTCATACTCCTTTCTGTCTATATCCCCCAACTCCGTTACCACATCAGTTGCAACACGGGGTAGCCTAGAGAAAAGCCAAAGGAATCCCATGGTTATATTCAAAAGCAGCCAGCCAATCCAAAATATCAAGCTTAACTTCATACATACTGCATCTTTGGGCATTTGAGGCCTCTTAAAACTGGAAGGCCTAGAGGACACTGTGAGAGAACCAGTTTCAAGAGACAACGTTTTCATTTGAAGTGCTTGATCAATTCCATTTCTGAGTCTAATCTCTTGATGCTTTGCTTCAATTTGAACTTGGATTCTTTTAAATTCTAACTCCAGTCTCATCTTTTCAAATGAGATAAATTGGGGACATAGATTTGGACCTGATGGGGTCCTTGTGGTCAAATGTTGAGGCTTATGAGCGGGTAGAGGTAAGACAGGGCCTACATTCTGCCTCATCTAACTCATCCACAATATTAGAGCTGGGTTCTGACATATTATCTGTCATGATGCCTACCCCCGGGCATCCGGCTCGAGTCCATCAGCCCCGGAAGCAGACATCCAGGTACTCATTAAAACCCCAACAGCCCCGGCTGGGGGCTGTTTGGATTCAATCCTGGCGCCTTAGGCACCATGCTCATCATAGAAATCAGTCCTGGCGCCATAGGCACCATGCTCATAGACTTTACTTACCTTATGCAGACCATGCTGCAAATGAATCCAAGCCAACGTGAGGCCTGGATGTGACTATTTTATTACAGGGACTATTTTTTACTCGGGTGTGGTTCTGGGGAACTTCTTACCTGGGACTACTTTGCAGGCTATTTAGACCACGCCCGAACAGCAGCTCATGCTCCGTGTTATTCTGCATCCAGCAGCGTAACGCTCACTATGTCTGCAAGTCAGCATCCAGTCTTCTGCCACGCCCGCCTCGAATCCAGAGCTCCTAGACAAAAGGAAAAGAAAGGAGAAGAGGTTAGATCTTTGATTCCTTACCTGATTCCGGACCCAGCACATCTCCGAGCCTGGAAAGGACATTATTTCAGCACGCGTCGCTTCGCCAGCAGCAGCGCCGCGTTATACTCACCAGTCCACCGCATCTTTCAACTCGGCGCTGCCTCCATCATTTTCTTCGTCGAAACCCAGCACCTGGGGGGAAAACAAAAGGAATAACAAGGTGAGCCAAGAAAACCAACAAAGACAATCTCTTTGCCACCATATGCTTAACTGCTTTACCACCGGAGGTATAATCCTTTAATTCGCTGCATCTTTCTATGCCACACCTATAAAGGGAGAGAAAACAGCAAGTTAAACTCATGCAACTTTTACCGGACAGTGTTTGGTAATACAGACTCTTACCTGAATGCCATCAGCTGCCTCCAGGCAATATTCTTTTGGACCCAGCTGCCACCTAACGAGGGAATGGAACAAGAGTGAACATCGGACATATTGAACTCTTTGAACTTTATAAACACTGGAGTCAATATTCCTCCGGAACTCCCCCAGTACCTTCAAACCAGTGAAGTAACTAGTATCTACGCGCCCCTGCATGCCATGCAGGATGGAGAGCTCATCATTTAAAAACATAAGGTGAGGTTACCAAGAGGGGATATCGGAGGTGATTAGTGGGGAGAAAGAGAACAGTTGGAGGGGCCATCACTAAAGTCCACGGGTGGCTAAATCCCTTTCTCCACTTGCAGGAGAATACTTCTACGAGTCCAGCAGACAAGATTAGGTGGGCCAGTCCAGACTGTCATCTCTTTACTACGTATCACGTTGGTGGAGACCGCAGCTGTCCGGGTCCGATCGACGCCCCTGTGGGAACCAGGTGAGTGTAACATTATCATCCTCATCAACATTTTCCACATTTGCTGCAGGTGTGGGGTTTTCAGACCCACTCCTCAGATTTTGGTATTCCAACAACTTTTCTATCCATTCAACCTATTTGCCCTTTACAATGAGATTCCTAGCTTTACACATATCTCTCAATTGATCAACAGTGAAAGTCACTAGGGTCTCCTGTCTGTAGCTTTCCATATAAGTCACAATAAAATAATTACTTTACTAGTGTTGCTTTGCCTTGGGAGGATTATTTGAACAAAAGTAAAAGTAGCATTCTAAATGTAACAAGTATACTTTATCCTCAACGCTGTACACTAGTGTTAGGCATAATCACCTGCAGTACCCTTTGGGAACACTACAGGCAATTAGGACTAGAAGTGTAAGCACAATGTCACCTTTGGTACAAGCCTGTACTACACAGTAAAGTGGTAGCGATGGCTGAGCAGCCAGACTTATCTCAAGAGTTTAAGTGAGCAGTAGAACAAGTTACACAAAGGGCCAACAAATACATTGATTCAAACACACACTTACTCAAGGTTTCTTGGTAAAAGAATATACATTTATTTACTCAGTCAGTTAGAAAACATTACACTAGCATAAGCAAATCAATATCACACACTAATAAATCACAAAAATACAACCAGTAAGTAAATGAACAAGTTTAGCTTAAAATGAAGTGGGAGCAAAATGGCACTTTAGATAATTAATAAAGGGGTAAAAAGACACGATTATAAGAATAGACAGCCCAAATACATTTATAGGCAGGGCAAAGGGTTTCAGTTAGATAAAACCACCAATTTGTCTCAATAGGCCTGGGCCAAAGTCAATGGTTCAGAGTCTTTTCCATAGTATAGCACAGTTCTGGTATGTAACGGTTAAGTCTTTGCCATTAAGATTAGAAGAATTTGGCTAGGTGAAAAGTTTGACGAATGTTAAGGGAAGGAAGGTTTCACGCACTTTCTCAATGGCTGAAAAGATTTCCGGACCGTGTTTGCACAATATCTTGTCAATGAAGAAAGCTGTAGCTGAGGCAGTTGTTCCTGGCAGTTTGAGCAGATCTCGCTGTTCCTGAGCTTCAGTCATGGGGACAAGAAGGAGGACATCGGGAGGTTCCTGCACCGCCCAGGGAGAGGCCAAAAGCTGCAGCAAGATGTCGGTTTAAGGTGTGAGTGCCTTAAAGTCCACCAGCTTGTTTCCTTCTCTCTGGCTATCCGATTTTCAACAGCACTCTAATAAAAAATCGACCAGATGGGGACAGTGTCCGGGTGGCTTGCGTGTTGTTTGTTCCCACCAAACTCAAGCGAAGTAGATAACCTTGAAGGGCTTCTCTGTTAAACTTTACAGGCTCTGGGAGACGGTAGTCAGTCCCAGAGAAGGTATTTTAAACCTTGGGAAGTCTGAAAGACCTCCCTGTGCCACTGCATTGAAGGTGCCATGTGACACACAGAAAAATATGATGCCACTGGAGTTGTTTTAAAACTCCATAACCAAAGAACACAAAAGTAAAACACACACAAAATACATGGAAGAGTGGGAAAAAAGGCTCACACTCTTCCCAGGTAAAAGAAATAAAATACCAGAAATCCAGCAAAGTTGCTGGGGGTCTCAAAAGGTTAGGGAAATTAGCACATTTTGAGAATTCTCCCTAACACATGTCTTCTGGAGACTAAGTACATGGAATTTCGGGCACCTCCCACACATCCTGTCCCCCCTAGACACTCAAGCGCCAGAGGAGGGATTCAGCACTGAAGCCCGCCAAAGGCCAACGAACAAAGGGACCAAACCTGGTTTGGCGTGCATAGACAAACACAAGAAGGACTTTTCTTTTAAGAAATGGCGAAAAAAGATGACCGGAATCTGTTTTTACAGACAGATCTGGGGCACCATATTGAAAAACATGGATGACCCAAGTGTTTTGCTACTGTTGTTAGCAGTCAGGAAAAATCACAATAGTTGATCTAAACCACTGCCACCAGTCATTTAAAGTAGGAAAAGGTAGCATTTGACTGTTACATGAGTGTTTTGACTCAGGGTAAGCTAGCGGTGTGGGGGTAGTGATGGG
The DNA here is from genome assembly GCF_040938575.1 of Ambystoma mexicanum. NCBI lineage: Eukaryota > Metazoa > Chordata > Amphibia > Caudata > Ambystomatidae > Ambystoma > Ambystoma mexicanum. The sequence continues at coordinate 473,725,720 of NC_090932.1, read as the reverse complement.
AGGGGGTGGGTGGGGGTCTGGAGTGGAGGATAGGTGGGTTGGGGTCGGGAGAGGTAGGGGTGGGGAGAGGAAGGGGGTAGGGAGGAGGGTGGCGGGTGGTGGTAGGGAGAGGAGGGGTAGGGAGAGAAGGTGGGCAGGGAGAGAAAGGGGTGGGTGGGTGAAGGATGAGCAGGGGGGTTGGTGGGTGGGGTAGGGACAGGAGGTGGTGGGTGGCTGTAGGGAGAGGAGCGGGCGGGGTGGGTGGTCTGTTGGAGAGGAGGGGGGTGGGTGAGGGGTGGCTGGGAGAGGAGGGGGGTGGGTGGGGAGTGGGTGAGTATGGGATTGGGTAGGTGGCGGTAGGGAGAGGAGGGGCGATGGGTGAGTGTAGGGAGAGAAGGCAGATGGGTGGGGGTAAGGAGAGGAGGGGGATGGGTAGGGAATGGAAAGGAGGGGCTAGGGAGAGGAGGGATTTGGCGGTGGTGGTAGGGATTAGTACGGGTGGGTGGGGGTAGGCAGTGGAGGGGTGTGGGGGTAGGGAGAGGAGGGCGGTGGGGGTAGGAAGAGGAGGTGGTTTGGGGGTGAGGGATATGGAGAGGAGCAGTAGAGTGGATGGGAAAGGGAGAGGAGGTGGGCAGGGAGAGAAGAGGTAGGTGGGTGAAGGATGAGCAGGGGGTTGGTGGGTGGGGTAGGGAAAGGAGGTGGTGGGTGGCTGTAGGGAGAGGAGCGGGTGGGGTGGGTGGTCTGTTGGAGAGGAGGGGGGTGGGTGAGGGGCGGCTGGGAGAGGAGGGGAGTTGGTGGGGAGTGGGTGAGTATGGGATTGGGTGGGTGGCGGTAGGGAGAGGAGGGGGATGGGTGGGGAATGGAAAGGAGGAGCTAGGGAGAGGAGGGAGTTGGCGGTGGTGGTAGGGATTAGTACAGGGTGGGTGGGGGTAGGACTTTTCTTAAAAGAAATGGCGAAAAAAGATGACCGGAATCTGTTTTTACAGACAGATCTGGGGCACCATATTGAAAAACATGGATGACCCAAGTTTTTTGCTACTGCTGTTAGCGGTCAGGAAAAATCACAATAGTTGATCTAAACCAGTCATTTAAAGTAGGAAAAGGTAGCATTTGACTGTTACATGAGTGTTTGACTCAGGGTAAGCTAGCGGTGTGGGGGTAGTGATGGGAGGGGGTGGGTGGGGGTCTGGAGAGGAGGATAGGTGGGTTGGGGTCGGGAGAGGTAGGGGTGGGGAGAGGAAGGGGGTAGGGTGGAGGGTGGTGGTAGGGAGAGGAGGGGTAGGGAGAGAAGGTGGGCAGGGAGAGAAAGGGGTGGGTGGGTGAAGAATGAGCAGGGGGGTTGGTGGGTGGGGTAGGGACAGGAGGTGGTGGGTGGCTGTAGGGAGAGGAGCGGGCGGGGTGGGTGGTCTGTTGGAGAGGAGGGGGGTGGGTGAGGGGTGGCTGGGAGAGGAGGGGGGTGGGTGGGGAGTGGGTGAGTATGGGATTGGGTAGGTGGCGGTAGGGAGAGGAGGGGCGATGGGTGAGTGTAGGGAGAGAAGGCAGATGGGTGGGGGTAAGGAGAGGAGGGGGATGGGTGGGGGTAAGGAGAGGAGGGGGATGGGTGGGGAATGGAAAGGAGGGGCTAGGGAGAGGAGGGAGTTGGCGGTGGTGGTAGGGATTAGTACGGGTGGGTGGGGGTAGGCAGTGGAGGGGCGTGGAGGTAGGGAGAGGAGGGCGGTGGGGGTAGGAAGAGGAGGTGGTTTGGGGGTGGGGGATATGGAGAGGAGCAGTAGAGTGGATGGGAAAGGGAGAGGAGGTGGGCAGGGAGAGAAGAGGTAGGTGGGTGAAGGATGAGCAGGGGGTTGGTGGGTGGGGTAGGGAAAGGAGGTGGTGGGTGGCTGTAGGGAGAGGAGCGGGTGGGATGGGTGGTCTGTTGGAGAGGAGGGGGGTGGGTGAGGGGCGGCTGGGAGAGGAGGGGAGTTGGTGGGGAGTGGGTGAGTATGGGATTGGGTGGGTGGCGGTAGGGATAGGAGGGGGATGGGTGGGGAATGGAAAGGAGGAGCTAGGGAGAGGAGGGAGGTGGCGGTGGTGGTAGGGATTAGTACAGGGTGGGTGGGGGTAGGACTTTTCTTAAAAGAAATGGCGAAAAAAGATGACCGGAATCTGTTTTCACAGACAGATCTGGGGCACCATATTGAAAAACATGGATGACCCAAGTTTTTTGCTACTGCTGTTAGCGGTCAGGAAAAATCACAATAGTTGATCTAAACCACTGCCACCAGTCATTTAAAGTAGGAAAAGGTAGCATTTGACTGTTACATGAGTGTTTTGACTCAGGGTAAGCTAGCGGTGTGGGGGTAGTGATGGGAGGGGGTGGGTGGGGGTCTGGAGAGGAGGATAGGTGGGTTGGGGTCGGGAGAGGTAGGGGTGGGGAGAGGAAGGGGGTAGGGAGGAGGGTGGAGGGTGGTGGTAGGGAGAGGAGGGGTAGGGAGAGAAGGTGGGCAGGGAGAGAAAGGGGTGGGTGGGTGAAGGATGAGCAGGGGGATTGGTGGGTGGGGTAGGGACAGGAGGTGGTGGGTGGCTGTAGGGAGAGGAGCGGGCGGGGTGGGTGGTCTGTTGGAGAGGAGGGGGGTGGGTGAGGGGTGGCTGGGAGAGGAGGGGGGTGGGTGGGGAGTGGGTGAGTATGGGATTGGGTAGTTGGCGGTAGGGAGAGGAGGGGGAATGGGTGAGTGTAGGGAGAGAAGGCAGATGGGTGGGGGTAAGGAGAGGAGGGGGATGGGTGGGGAATGGAAAGGAGGGGCTAGGGAGAGGAGGGAGTTGGCGGTGGTGGTAGGGATTAGTACGGGTGGGTGGGGGTAGGCAGTGGAGGGGTGTGGGGGTAGGGAGAGGAGGGCGGTGGGGGTAGGAAGAGGAGGTGGTTTGGGGGGTGGGGGATATGGAGAGGAGCAGTAGAGTGGATGGGAAAGGGAGAGGAGGTGGGCAGGGAGAGAAGGGGTAGGTGGGTGAAGGATGAGCAGGGGGTTGGTGGGTGGGGTAGGGAAAGGAGGTGGTGGGTGGCTGTAGGGAGAGGAGCGGGTGGGGTGGGTGGTCTGTTGGAGAGGAGGGGGGTTGGTGAGGGGCAGCTGGGAGAGGAGGGGAGTTGGTGGGGAGTGGGTGAGTATGGGATTGGGTGGGTGGCGGTAGGGAGAGGAGGGGGATGGGTGGGGAATGGAAAGGAGGAGCTAGGGAGAGGAGGGAGTTGGCGGTGGTGGTAGGGATTAGTACGGGGTGGGTGGGGGTAGGCAGTGGAGGCGTGTGGGGGTAGGGAGAGAAGGGAGGTGGGGGTAGGAAGAGGAGGCGGTTTGGGGGGTGGAGGATATGGAGAGGAGCAGTAGAGTGGATGGGGTAGGGAGGAGGGGGATGGGGTGGGTTAGGGAGAAGAGTGGGTGGGTGGTTGGGTGTAGGGAGACGAGGGGGTGGATGGGGAGATGAGAGAGAGTGTTAATAGGGATGGAGGGACTGGGTGCAGGTATGGTGAGGATGGGAGTGGGAGGGTGTGGTAGGGAGAGGAGAGTGTGGGGTAGGGAAAGGAGTGAGGGAGTAGGTGGGGGAGGGAGAGGAGAGGGGATGGAGGTGGGGGAGGGAGAGGAGGGGAGTGGGTGGGTGTAGGGAGAAAAGGGGAATGGTTGGGTGTAGGGACGAGGAGGGGCGTGGGTGGGGATTGGGAGAGGAGAGGGGGTGATTATAGGGAGAGGAGGGGGGCTAGATAGTGTTAGGGAGAGGATGGAAGTGTGTGGGTGGGGGTTGGAGGAAGAGGGGGTGGGGCTTGTGAGGGGAGGGGGAAGGTGGGGTTAGGGAGTGGAGGTGGGTGGGTTGGGGTAGGGAGAGGAGTGGGTAGGGAGAGGAGGGGGATGGCGGGATAGGGAGAGGAGGAGGGTTGGTCAGTAGGGGGAAGTGAGGGGTAGGGAGGAGGGGTGGTTGGAGGTAGGGAGAGGAGGGGAGGGTGGCTGTAGGTAGATGAGGGGGCGGGTGGGAAAGGAGGAAGTTCAGTGGGTGGGGTGGGAGAGGAAGAGGGTGGGTGGTGGGATGGAGAGGAGGAGGGTGGATGAAGGGTGGGGAGTGAGAGAGGAGGGGATTGGGTGAGTGGGTTTAAGTAGTGAGAGGAAGGGGTGGAATAGGAGGGTGGTGGGGGTAGCGAGAGGAGGGGTTCGGTGAGGGCTAGGGAGAGGAGGGGGATGGGGTGGGGGTAGGGAGAAGAGGGGGCTGGGGGTTGGAGGTTGGGGGTAGGGAGAGGAGCGGGGGAGTGGGTAGGGAGAGGAGGGGGTGGGGTTATGTAGAGGAGGGGGTTGGGGTGGAAAGAGGGAGAGGGGGGTCAATGGGGGTAAGGAAAGAAGGGGGGTAGGGAGAGGAGGGGCTGGGTATGGGTGGGCAAGGAGGGGTTGGGTAGGGAGAGGAGAGGGGCTGGGGGTTGGGGGCAGGGAAAAGAGCAGGTGAGTGGGTCGTGGTAGGGAGAGGAGGGTGTGGGGTTAGGGGGAGGAGGGGGGTGGACGGGCATAGGGAGAGGAGGAGGTTGGGTGGGGGTAGTGAGAGGAGGGGTTGGGTGGGTCTAAGGAGAGGATGGGGGGTGGGGTAGGGAGAGGAGGGGATGGGGTAGGGAGAGGAGTTGGGTAGCTAGGGAGCTGAGGGGGGTGGGTAGGGAGAGTAGGGGGGTGGGTGGAGATAGCATGAGGAAGGGAGTTGGGGTTGGGGAGGCAGATGAGAGGGGCTGGGGGTTGGGGGCAGGGAGAAGAGCAGGGAGTGGGTGGTGGTAGGGAGAGGAGGGTGTGGGGTTAGGGGGAGGAGGGGGGTGAGTTGGCATAGGTAGAGGAGGGGTTGGGTGGGGCTAGGGAGAGGCTCGGGTGGGTGGGTGGTTGGGTAGGGGTAGGGAGAGGAGGGGGTAGGGTAGGGAGAGGATGTGGGTGTGTAGGGAGAATTGGGGGTGGGGGGTATGGAGAGGGGGTAGGAAGAGGAGGGCAATAGGGAGAGGAGGGGGTGGGTGGGGGTAGGGAGGGGTTGGCTTGGCAGGTGGATAAGGATGTGAGTGGGTGGGTGGTGGTTGTGTGGGAGGTGGGGAGAGGGGGGTGTAGGGAGAGGAGGGAGGTGGGTGGGGTAGGGAGAGGAGGGGGTGGGTGGGGATAGGGAGAGGAGGGGGTGGGTGGGTGGGGATAGGGAGAGGAGGGGGTGGGTGGGTGGGGATAGGGAGAGGAGGGGGTGGGTGGGTGGGGTAGGGAGAGGAGGGGAGTGGGGATAGGGAGAGGAGGGGATGGGTAGGGAGAAGTCTGGAGTGGCTGGGATAAGGAGAGAAGTGGGGTGGGCAGGGTGGATAGAGGAGGGTGGTGTGGGTTGGAGAGTGGGGGTGGGGGTTGGGAGAGGAGGTGGGGAGAGAACGGGGTTAGGGGTGGCAGTAGGGAGAAGAGGGGTGGAGTGGGGAGTGGATGAGGGGAGGTAGAGGACAGGGATGCGGGTGGGGGTAGGGAGAGGATGGGGGTGTGGGTGGGGATAGGGAGAGGAAGGGGCTGGGTGGTGGGTTGGAGAGGAGAAGGGTGGGTGAAGGGTAGGAAGAGAAGGGACTGGGGGTAGGCAGAGTAAGGGGGAGGGTGGATGAGGAGGGGTGGATGGGGGATGGGGGAAGAGGCAATTGGGTGGGTGGGGTAGTGAGAGGAGGGGGTTGACAAGGAAGGTGGGGTGGGTGGCGGTAGCGAGAGGAGGGGGTTTGTTGGGGTAGGGAGAGGTAGGATTGGGAGGTGGTAGGGAGAGGGGGGGATGGCTGGGGGTAGGGAGAGGAGCGGGGAGAGAGGGGGTGCGTGTAGGGAAAGAGGGTGTGGGTGGGGTTAGGGAGAGGAAGGGGGTGGGTAGGGGTAGGAAGAGAAGTGGGTGGGGTAGGGAGAGGAAGGGGGTGGGTAGGGGTAGGAAGAGAAGTGGGTGGGTAGGGACAGGAATGGGCTGGGTGGGGGGTCAGAGAGGATGGTTCATAGGTAGGGAGATGAGGGTGGTAGAGGGTGGGGGTAGGGAGAGGAGGGGATGGGGTGGGGGTAGGGAGAGGATCAGGTGAGTGGATGGGGTTAGGGAGAGGAGGGGGTAGGGAGAGGAGGGGATGGGGTGAGGGTAGGGAGAGGAGGGGAGTGGATTGATGTAGGGAGAGGAGGTGCCAGGGTGGGGGCAGGGTGGAGGTAGGTGGGTAGGGATAGGGAGGGGAGAGGGGGTGACGATAGGGAGGAGAGCACTGGGTGAGGATAGGAACAGGATGGGAGTGGCTAGTTGGGGGTAGGGAGAGGAGGGGTTGGGGTAATGGAGTGGAGGGAGGTGGGTAGGAAGAGGAGGGGGATGGGTAGGGAGATGACTGGAGGAGGGGGGTGGGGTAGGCAGAGGAAGGGGGTGGGGGTAGGGAGAGGAGAGGGTTGGGGTGGGAGTAGGGAGATGAGTGGGGTTGGGGGTTTGGCATAGGGATAGTAGGGGTGATGGGGGTGGGGGTTGGGAGAAGAGGGGGAGTGGGTGTGAGTAGGGAGAGGAGGTTTGTGGGGTGTTGCGGTAGGGAGAGGGGGTAGGAAGAGGAGGGGGATAGGGAGAGGAGGGGGTGGGTGGGGGTAGGGAGGGTTGGGAGGCGGGTAAGGATGTGAGTGGGCGGGTGGTGGTTGTGTGGGGGGTGGGGAGAGGAGGGAGGTGGGTGGGGTAGGGAGAGGAGGGGGTGGGTGAGGATAGGGAGAGGAGGGGGTGGGTGGGTGAATATAGGGAGAGGAGGGGGTGGGTGGGTGAGGATAGGGAGAGGAGGGGGTGGGTGGGTGGGTTAGGGAGAATGTAGGGAGAGGAGGGGTGTGGGGTAGGGAGAGGAGGGGTGTGGGGGTAGAGAGAGGAGGGGTGTGGGGGTAGGGAGAGGAGTGGTGTGGGTAGGGAGAGGAAGGGGATGGGTAGGGAGAATACGGGAGTGGATGGGGATAAGGAGAGAAGTGGGGTGGGTGGGGGAAGGTAGTGGAGGGAGTGGGGGTATGGAGAGGAGGGCAGATGATTGGATGGAGAGGAGGGGTGGGGGTTAGGGGTGGGTAGAGGAGAGTGGTGTGAGTTGGAGAGTGGGGGGTAGGGGTTGGGAGAGGAGGGGGTAGGGAGAGAAGGGGGTTAGGGTGGCATTAGGGAGAAGAGGGGGTGAGGTAGGGAGTGGAGTGGAGTGGAGTGGAGTGAGGAGTGGATGGGGTAGTCAGAGGACAGGGATGGGGTGGAGGTAGGGAGAGGAGGGGGGTGTGGGTGGGGAGAGGAGGGGTGTGGGTGGGGATAAGGAGAGGAAGGGGCTGGGTGGTGGGTTGGAGAGGAGAGGGGTGGGTGAGGGGTAGGAAGAGAAGGGGGTGGGGGTAGGGAGAGGAAGGGGGAGGGTGGATGAGGAGGGGGCGGATGGGGGATGGGAGAAGAGGCGATTGGGTGGGTGTGGGTAGTGAGAGGAGGGGGGTTGACGAGGAGGGTGGGGTGGGTGGCTTTAGCAAGAGGAGTGGGGATAGGGAGAGGAGGGGTTGGGTGTAGGGAAAGAGGGTGTGGGTGGGGATAGGGAGAGGAAGGGGATGGGTAGGGGTAGGAAGAGAAAGGGGTGGGGTAGGGACAGGAATGGGTTGGATGGGGGTCAGAGAGGATGGTGGATAGGTAGGGAGAGGAGGGTGGCAGAGGGTGGGGGTAGGGAGAGGAGGGGGTGGGGGTGGGGAGAGTATCAGGCGAGTGGATGGGGTTAGGGAGAGGAGGGTGTAGGGAGAGGAGGGGGATGGGGTGAGGGTAGGGAGAGGAGGGGAGTGGGTTGGTGTAGGGAGAGGAGGTGCCAGGGTGGGGGTAGGGAGGAGGTAGGTGGGTAGGGATAGGGAGAGGAGAGGGGGGTGACGATAGGGAGAGGAGAGCATTGGGTGGGGATAGGGACAGGATGGGAGTGGAGGGAGGTGGGTAGGGAGAGGAGGGAGTGGGTAGGGAGAGGAGGGGGGATGGGTAGGGAGGTGAGGGGGTGGGTGGGGATAGCTAGAGGATGGGGGTGGATTAGGGAAAGGAAGGGGTGGGGATAGGGAGAGGAGGGGGTTGGGGTGGGAGTAGGGAGAGGAGTGGGGTTGGGGTTTGGGGTAGGGAGAGGAGTTGGGTGGGTGGGTGTTTGTAGGGAGAGGAGAGGGGTGGGGGTAGGGAGAGGAGAGGGGTGGGGACAGGGAGAGGAGGGGGTCAGTGGGGGTCGGGAGAGGAGGGAGTTGGGGGTCAGGAGAGGCGGGTTGTTAGAGGGAGGGTGTTTAAGGAGAGCATGGTGTAGGGAGAGGAGGAGTGGCTAGGGAGTGAGGGAGGTGGGTGGTAAGGAGAGGTGAGTGAGTGGGTGTGGTTGTTTGGGGGCTAGGGAGAGGAGGAGTGTAGGGAAAGGAGGGGGTGGGTAGGGATAGGGAGAGGAGGGGTGGTTGGAGGGAGGGAGAGGAGGAGGTGGGTGGGGATAGGGAGAGAATGGAGGTGGCTGGGGTAAGGAGAGGATGGGGCTGGGAGGGTGGGGGTAGGGAGAGTGTGGGTTGGGGGTAGGGAGAGGTGGGGCGTGGGGTTATTGAGAGGAGGGGGTGGGGTATGGAACGAGGGGAGTGGGGGTAGGGTTAGGAGAGGGGGTTTGGGGTGTGGGTGTTGGGAGAGGAGGGGGTAGGGAGAGGAAGGTGTGGGTGGGATAGGAAGAGAGTGGTGGGTGGGGATAGAGAGAGGAGGGGATGGGTGGGATAAGGTAGAGGAGAAAGGTGGGTGATGGTGATGATAGGGAGAAGAGGAGGGTGGGTGGGGCTAGGGAGAGGAGGGGTTACAGAGAGGAGGAGGGTGGGTGGTAGGAAGAGGAGGGGAGTGGGGTAGGTAGAGGAGGGGAGTGGGGTAGGTAGAGGAAGGGCAAGTGGGAGAGGGGCAGTGGGTTGGAAGAGGAGGGTTGTGGGTATGGAACATAGCAGATATGGGTGGGGGTAGGGAGAGAGGGTTGCTGGGTGTAGGGGAAGGGGATGTGGGGGTAGGGAGAGGGGGTGGGTTAGGGTAGGGAGAGAGGGTGTGGGCTTAGGGAGAGGGGGTGGGCTTGGGTAGGCAGAGAGGGGAAGGAATTAATGGCAAAAATGAATGGGGTGGGGAAACAGAAGAGGCAAATTGGAAGTAGGGGGCAAGAGCTATTGGTTGGAGAGGAGGAGACGAGGACATGAGGTGATATGGTGCAATGGGTTATGTATTTAGGGGGAAGGGTGGGAGTGGGATAGAGCAGCAGGATAAAGAGGGTAAGGAGAGGGGAGAATGGGGAGGTGAATGTTATGAGGGTGTAGAGACAATGGGAGCATAGAGATTGAAGTGGGATTGGGTTGATTGGAATCAGGAGAGAAAAGGGAGGGCAGGGCAAAGGATGAGTTGCAGGGGATACAGATGAGGGGGAGAAGATTACAGAAAAGGGAGGGCAGGGCAAAGGATGAGTTGCAGGGGATACAGATGAGGGGGAGAAGATTACAGATTAATGGAGCAGGACCGAATTAGGGTAGTGATAGAATTGGAGAGAAATGGGGTGGGAAGGAAAAAGTCAAAATTCAGAATGGGAGATTTTAAACATGGTTGAAATTTGAGAATTGAAGATTGAACACTGGTTTAGAAAGACAATACTGAACTACGGTTAGGTTAGGGAATTGAGAGGTTTCAGTGGGGAGTAGGATTTCAGGGTAGGGGTCAAAGGAGGTTTCAGGTTGGTATTCAGTTTGGTATTCAGTTCAGTTCAGTTCCATTCGGTTCAGTTAGTTTACTTACCTTTTTCCCCTTTTTTGCCCTCTTCAGGTCATTGGTCCTGGTCCCCTCAAAGCAGCTTGCCCAGCAGTGATCCTTCCTGACCAAGACCCTGGTCTCCAATGCTGCAACTCCCTGGTGACCAGACTTTTATACCAGGAATTTGTCACAATGGGAAATGTTTCTCATGTCATGATGACATTGCTTCAGTGTGGCTCATACCATGTGGCCCCTGATTGAAGGGGGAAAATCACAAAACTAGAAGAGGCTTTACCACAGACAAATCTACGGACGATAATCAGGTATGTTTAAAACTGAATATAAGGCTTTCTTGCTTATTGTATCCAGCCCCAGTGTTGCTCATTTTACCTCCACTGTAGTCCAGTTATCTCATGTGCACCCTCCGATGTCTTCATGTCCTTTACACCTTGTGACATCACAGAGCTGTGCCAGTGGCATCATCAGTGTTCTGTTAGCCTGATGCTGCTGAATAAAGATGGAGACATTTAAATGTATTTTAATTAATGGACACTTCTCAGACATCATTTCAAACGAATGCCTCTACAGTCACTGTCCTATCTTGTCTCATCACACTGCTCAGGATCTGCCTCTATGCGCAACTGGGGTAAAGAGCGTGATGTTTCAAACTATTCTGGCAGTGTGGTTGCTCCCTAATGTTTAATAATCAGAAACACACTCTCTTCCATTGAATCCCACACTTGTGTGCCTACTTGCACAGAAAATAAATTCAGTTTCTGTCTTGTCCAATTCTTTTACATGTACTGACCTTTCGGCAGTTTTATATAAAACCTACTCCTAAAGCTCTCGTTCACCTGATCAGCCTCTTGACACAAGTGCACTGGCAAAACTAGGGGAAGGATTTGCTCACATCCAGACCTGGAATTCTATTCCCAACATCTCGTGGCTGCTTCATATCTGCTGAAAACACCTAAATGTGGAAAAGCTTCTTTTTGGGTGAAAACGAATTTCCTTTCCTTCTCCAGAGTTAATGAACTGATACATTTCCTCTGTATGTACAAGTGCTTTGAAAGCATTGCTGCATGTTAGCTTAAACTTAAATGCAGAATGAAGATGTAGCAAGTAGATTAGAGTGTGAATGGACGTAGAACCTTTAATAGTGCATCAACGTGCAATGAAAGTCAACATCTAATGAAAATATTGATGAAAAATATTCTATTTTTGAAACAATATTTATTCCTAATGGCTCCCGAATCACCATCCTGCATTGTCCCCAATATTCCAGCACCAGAGTTCGATTAGTAATTTACCCAGTCTTAGTATATGTTGCAAGTGGTTTTGGCACCATAATAACAAAAGCACTCTCTAGGATGTGAAGGCGTCATGAAAGAAGACACAAACAGATTCAAACTTCAAACAAAAATAATGTATTACCTTATGTTAGGCAGAAGTATATGCAGTACCCTTTGGGAACCCTACACAAAATTAAGACTACAGGTGTAAGCAAAATCTCACCTTGCTATACGCCTGTACTACACAGTTTTGTGGTGGCAGGGCTGAGCAGCCAGGCTTATCTCAAGAAGGATGTGAGCAGAACAAGGTGTTAAACAAAGGAATTACAATCACAGTGGTTCAAACAAACACTTACTCAAGGTTTCTTGGTGAAATAATATTAATTTATTTACACAGTTAGAAAACATTCCACTGGTAATAAGCAGCTCAATATCACACTATAATATACTACAGTACTAAACCAATAGGTTTCTGAACAAATTAGGCTCTCCTGAAGTGGGAGCCAAATGGCACTTCAGTAACTTTAAAAGGGGGTAAAAAGACAAAGGTTATAAGAATCAAACACAAATACTTTCGTAGGCAGGGCAAATAGTTTCTGTTCACTACAAGCGGCAGTTCAATTCAATAGGCCTGGGCCAAATTCAATGGATCAGTGTCTTGGATAGGATAGCACAGTTCTGGTAGTAAACAGTTAAGTCTTTGCCAATGTTCTTAGAAGTAGTTTGCATGAAAAAGAGTTATTGGTCAAAATAGGATCGAACAAGACTCCAAAGTTGGGAACGTTTCACAAACTTTCACTGCGGCTGATAAGATTTCTCAACAGCATGTGCACAGCACCTTTTGAATGAAGAAAAGCTGTAGCTGTGGCAGTTGTTCCTGGCAGTTCCTGCAGATCTCGCTGTTCCTGAGCCTCAGTTGTGGGGATAAGAGGGAGGATGTTTGGAGGCTCCTGTACTGCATGGGGATGGATCAACAAGCTTGGAAAAATGTTGGTTAAAGGTGTGAATGCCTTAAAATCCACAAACTGTTATCCTTCTCACTGGCTATCCAGTTTTCAACAGCACTCTCAAGAAAATTCGACCAGTATAGAGATGGTTTCCAGGTGGCTTGTGTGTTGGTTGTTCCCACCAGCTCAAGAGAAGAAGTCGTCCTTGAAGGGGCTTCTCTGTCGAGGGAGTTATAGGCATTTCGGACCTGCAGCAGGGCTTCACTGGGCAAACCAGCGGTCCAGGAGTTGCAGCAGTGGTCTTCCTTCAGCTCGTCTTCGGTTCTTTCGTTCCAGTGGTCGACTCTGCCTTCCAAGTCCCAGAGACCTGCTTTTAAACGGTTTTCTCACATTCATTCCAGCCTAGCTGTCAATCACACAGCAGGTTGGCTGTCCTTGCCCGAACGTCAGTCAGTCAATCATGCCAGAGTGCATTCAGGTCTCCTAGGAGACTAAGCATAGGGAGTTTCAGGCACCTCCCTCAAATCCTGTCCACCCCAGCCACTCAGGCGCAAAAGGGGGGCTTCAGCACTGAAGCCTGCCAAAGGCAAACATACAATGGGACCAAACCTGGTTTGACGAGCAGAGACAAACACTAGAAGGACCTTTCCAAAAAGAAATGGTGAAAAAAGTTGATCGGAACCTGTTTTTACAGAGGGGGCTCAGACGCCATCTTGAAAAACATGGCTGCGGTTGATTTTAGCTACCGGAGCATTTAAACGGTTTGCGGTCAGGAAAATCATGGTAATACCACTGCCACCATAGGTATTCCCTCCAGCACTCTGCTCTAAGGCAGTGTGTGCTGGGTCTAGCAATTTAAAAAGACTAGAAAAGTCAATTTAACTTTACATTAACTGGGAGACAGTAGTCAGTCCCAGAGAAGGTATTTAAACCATGGGATGTCCGAAAGACATCCCTGTGCCACTGCACTGAGGGTGCTGTGTGACACACAAGAAAAAGATGATGCCTATAGAGTTGTCAAAACTCCATATCCAAAGAACACAAAAGTAAAACACACATAAAAATACATGAAAGAGTAGGAAAAAAAAGGCTCACACTCTTTCCAGGTAAAAATGAAAGTCCTAGAAATCCAGCAAAGTTGCTGGGGGTCTCAAAAGATACAGGGAATTAGCACATTCATGAGAATTCTCCCTAACACTCGTCCCCCCCCCCCAGACTAAGGGACAGGAGGATTTAATCCGCTCCTGGATTAATCTCCTTACTCAGTCAAACAATCTGGAGAGACCATCAGCATTTTGGTGGTGACACCCTGACCTGTATTCAATGTTGAAATCAAACCCTTGCAGGCTGATTGACCATGTCAATAGTTTGAGATGGTCAACCAAGGGTTGGTGGTCAGTCTGAATCACAAAAGTAGATCCATACAAGTATGGTCTAAACTTCTTCAGTGACCACATGTGACAATGTGTGATATTAGCTACCTAATTGCCAAGGTTTAAAGACATAATAGTGGGAAAAAGCACAGATTTTAAATACAGGAAGTCCTGCATGTATGGATTTTCCCCTAATGATTACCTCTATTTGGTTACCTAGGGAACGTCTCTCGAGGAGTGTGAGCCGGAGAACGACGGTTTCAGCTGGGCGTACTGAGGGAGAAACAAAGAAATGAACAGCTGAGCAAATACAGCTGATCGTACGCTGGTGTGATTGGGAAGAAGAAGTTTCACTTGGGAAATGCTAGTGAGCAGCTGTGAGGTCTGTGGCTGATTCGTACAAACGCTCGTTTCCCGACAGCCAAAGCCGGAAAGGAACCGGAAAGAGTGAATGTAATGAGGCGATCGATTTCGCCGGAGGCTCAACGGGGGCGCCGTATCTGAAAACGGCCTTTTATAATGAAGAATGACGAGCGTCCCGCTGTTAGGAGAGAGTGTGAAGGAAAGGGAGTCGGCACCTGCACGTTTGAATGAGAGACGTGTGAAGAGTCTCAAGCGACCGTTGTCGCTTAATAGACATAAGGAAATCTGTGCAAGCAGGATGAATGAGCGACGTGTGAAGAGTCCCAAGCGACCATTGTCGCTGTAAAGACATTAAGGAATTTGGCACTGTTGCACTTTCAGTTAAGAGTCTTAACCGGAGAAGGCAAACGTTACAGCCACATAAAGTTAGGAGATAAGCGCTGTTGCGCTTCCAGTTCAAAAAGAGACTGTCCCTGGGAGGGCGAACGTTACGCCCGCTCAAGGTTAGAAGATAAGCGCTGTTGCGCTACAATATCAAGTGTAAAGAGGGTGTCATTAATGAGTTGAAAGTGTAAAGAAAGTACGTACCGCTTCAAACTGGAAAAAGCGTTAGATACTGAAGAAAAAGGAAACCGCAAGGTGAAGAGATGAAATAAAAGGGAACTCCATCCACAAGTTCACCTTTACCATAGAGAAGAAGCATGTTTCTTATATGGCAAAGAAAGTAATCAAGGAGGCGGTAAAAAAGGTTCAATAGGCCTCAACAACCAGATGTCACGTGCAGTTACTTAGGATAAGAGAGTAAAACAAGGGAAAAGAAAGAGAAAAAAAGAAAATACAAAGAAAAGAGACAGACATTTCAGAGACTGATAAAAAAAACTAAAGGCATAATAAGGAAGACGCTCACAGGAAGGAAGAGACATTAAAGAACTATATATTGAATCTTACCTGAACTTACCCTCAGCGACATCCTCCTACAGAAACAGGAAACAACTCGAGAGAAGATGTATCCTTTACTAAAATACCTGAAAGAGAAAAAAATAGTTATATTAATAAAATAATTGGATTCTCTTTGTAATCCAAAACATCTTCTTATTGGCTCAGAGTTTTATTCATGTGATGATCAGCTGACTTGTGACATTTGGTGTCAGAGTGGGATTTTGAAAGCGCCATCGAGGGCCATATTAAGACTCTAAGCGAGGGCCAACAATTATTACAACAAGCCTTACAAATGCAGAGCCAACAAGCTCAGGCCGACAGATTAGCCTTCCAACAGGCCTTGCAAATGCAGCAGGCTCAGTTACTCGAAGTTACAAATGTTAGAAACAACCCGCAAGTCCCCACTTCAGTTTTGCAAAAATACTTGGCTGGAGAGGACCCAGCTCATTTTTTTGTAAATTTCAAAAGGGTGGCTCGGAACGCACAGTGGCCCACCGAGAGATGGTGTCATTACATCGCACCATTAATGACCGGTGAGATGCAATGTGCACACCAGCCCAGAACCCCGCTGGAGACACCAATTATGGGGACATGAAAAAAGTTGTGCTGGAGCGAATGGGACATGATGAGGAGACATATCGAATCAAATTCAGAGAAGTAAAGCTACTCGGGGAAGAAACTCCAAGACAATTATTTTATAGAGTAAAAGAATTAGCTGAGAAGTGGTTACAACCTAATATATCCTCCTCTGCTGAAATAACTGAAAAAGTTATCTTAGAGCAGTTTATCGAGGCTCTTCCAGGACCTGTACAAAGATGGGTCAAACAGCATCCCCGCCTGTCACTAACAGAAGCTGTAGATGTAGCCTCTGCTTATCAGAAGGCTGGACAAGGCAGAATATTGTCCTACACAGCAAATACTAGGCCTCATACCTATGTGAATAAATCTATGTCTCAACCAAAATGGCCACACTCAATACTAAAAAGACCCGAAGGAGAAATTATACGTTCCAGACCTAACAGTGAGGGACCTGTTAACTATCGTCAAGTTCCAACAGCTATTCGAGGACCCCAGTGCTTTGAATGAGGGGAATGGGGAAACCTCGCCAGGTTCTGCCCGAAGAAGCCGAAGACTGAACCAATGGATGTGGGGGATTTTGACTCCCTAAAAGAAAGTGAATCTGCTGAACAAATTCCAGGAAAACAGCCACAATATCTATACACTTGTGATGTTGAGGTGGATGGGAAAAAGACCACTGCCTTGATCGATTCAGGGAGCCTACAGACCGCCGTAACATCAGAGCTGGTAGGTGAAGGTTATTAATCATCTGGGGAAATACCTATATGGTGTGTCCATGGGGATATAAAGGCTTACCCGTCAAAGAAGATTCAGGTTAAGGTGGCCGAGGAAACAATAGGCTTGAGAGCTGCTGTATTACCTACTTTACCCAAACCATTACTAATTGGGTCTGACATTCCAAAATTTTCCAAATTAGACCATGAAAGTGAGAAGAGCTGGTTGGAAATGGCCCCTTTTCATGAGGACGAAATACCTGCTCCACCTCTCAAGACACCGAAAAGCAAAAAGATAAAAAGGGAATTAAAACAGGAGTGGAAAGCCAAGAATGTCTGCCCTGTTGCAGTTGACTGGAGATTAGACGAGGACAGAGACAGCTTTAGATCCGCTCAAAGCTTAGATCCATTACTACAATATGCCAGGGAGCGAGCACTGGAAGACCCACCAGGGCAAGGGCCTCATTTCATAAAAGAGAAGGGACTATTGTACAGACTGAGCAAATCCCGGAATGGAGAGGAACTGAAGCAGTTGTTAATTCCCAGGAAATATTATAAGACCGTCCTGGAAGTCGCCCACGTACAAGTTGGGGAGGGGCATCTGGGATCGGAGAAAATGACTAAGAAAATTCTAGACAGATTCTACTGGCCAGGAGTGTATAATCAAGTAGTTAGGTTTTGTCAATCATGTGTGGAGTGCCAGAAGAAGAATAGAGCCAATGTGAAGAAGGCACCCCTACAACCTATGCCACTTGTTCAGGAACCCTTTAGTCAAATATGAATTGATATCATGGGACCAATGGAACCAACGAGGAGAGGCCATAAATATATCCTTGTAGTGGTCAACAATGCCACCCGATATCCAGAGGCCTTCCCCTTAAAAGCCACAAATAATCAACAGATTTGTGATGTGCTCATCCCTTTTATTGGACGAGTTGGAATCCCTCGAGAGATTGTCACCGATCGGGGTTCAAATTTCATGTCCGGTATCCTTGAGCAAGTCTGTGCAACGCTGAAAATTGAACATCTAAAGACAGCAGTTTATCACCCACAGACTGACGGCTTGGTGGAAAGCTACAACCAAACCATCAAGCAAATGTTAAAGAAAACTACTTCTTCAGAGAATAAAGACTGGGATCGAGTCTTGCCATGGATATTGATGACCTTAAGGAACACTCCACAATCATCAACAGGGTTTTCGCCTTTTGAGCTACTGTTCGGAAGGCCAGTACGGAGATTAAAAGAAAATTGGGAGGAGCAACCGGATCGTGAGATAACATTGACATTGAGTATGCCTCTCAATTTCAGGAGAGAATTGAGCAGCTACAGACCATAGCCAGAGATAATCTTCTTAAAGCTCTAGGGTTCCAGGAAAGATATTACAATCAAAGATCCCAGTTACGTACATTCAAAGTAGGAGAACAGGTCTTAGTGTTACTCCCCACGTCATAAAACAAAATGCTAGCAGCTTGGAGAAGACCGTATGAGATTCAAGAGGTACTGGGACCTTTGACGTACAAAGTGAGACAACCGGGAAGTCGAGTACCTTGTCAGACGTATCATGTAAACTTATTAAAGAAATGGATACCTCCAGGTCAAACCGTGGCCATGATCACTCTTCATGTAAGCCCAGAAGAACATTTTCCAAAATTCAAGGAGAGAATAGGACTGGAGGTCTGAATATTGACTCAGAGTTGACGTCTCTTCAGAAGAATGAATTATCTCAACTATTACAAGGTTTTTCAGAGATATTTTCCTCCCTACCGGGAAGAAATAAACTAACTCACCACCGAATTGTGACCAAGCCGGAAACCATAGTAAGACTTAGACCATACCGAATACCGGAAGCTAAGATAAAAGCCTTTAACCAAGAGGTTCTGGAAATGCTAGACTTAGGAATCACTGAACCGTCCCACAGTGATTGGAGCTCAACTGTAGCCCTAATCCCAAAACCGGATGGCAGTGTGAGACTTTGCATGAACTTCCGAAAACTTAATGAAATCTCTAAATTCGACGGCTACCCAATGCCAAGAATAGAAGATTTATTAAATAATCTAGGAAAAGCCAGGTTCCTGACTACTATTGACTTAACCAAGGGTTAATGGCAAATCCCACTGTTACCTTCCGACAAAGAAAAGACCGCTTTTACCACTCCTACCGGACTATATCAGTTCACAGTGTTACCCTTTGGATTGCATGGGTCTCCAGCGACGTTTCAAAGACTAATGAATTACATTATAAGAGGTCATGAACAATATGTCGGGGCCTATCTCGATGACATCATCAATTATAGTCACACTTGGCCGGAACATCTGCAGCATTTAGAGAAAATTCTCAAAACATTGAGAGAAGCAGGGTTACACATAAATCCCAAGAAAACCCACGTTGCCACCTTCCACACCAAATATCTGGGATACTATGTGGGTCAAGGGATGATTAAGCCACAGGAGGATAAAGTAAACGCTATTAGGCAACTGAAGTTCCCGGAATCTCCAAAACAAGTAAGAGCCTTTTTAGGATTTGTGGGATATTACAGGAGGTTTATCCCACATTTTTCCACGTTGGCCGCCCCGCTGACAGATTTGTTGAAAAATACCTCTTTAGCAAAGAAGACTTGGCAAACAAGCGAAGCTCTACAAGCCTTCAACAAACTAAAAGAGGAGGGGGATAAGGAGAGGAGGGGGTGGGTGGGGGTAGAGAGGGTTGGGAGGCAGGTGGGTAAGGATGTGAGTGGGCGGGTGCTGGTTGTGTGGGGGGTGGGGAGAGGAGGGAGGTGGGTGGGGTAGGGAGAGGAGGCAGTGGGTGAGGATAGGGAGAGGAGGGGGTGGGTGGGTGAATATAGGGAGAGGAGGGGGTGGGTGGGTGAGGATAGGGAGAGGAGGGGGTGGGTGGGTGGGGTAGGGAGAATGTAGGGAGAGGAGGGGTGTGGGGTAGGGAGAGGAGGGGTGTGGGGGTAGAGAGAGGAGGGGTGTGGGGGTAGAGAGAGGAGTGGTGTGGGTAGGGAGAGGAAGGGGATGGGTAGGGAGAATACGGGAGTGGATGGGGATAAGGAGAGAAGTGGGGTGGGGTAGGTAGTGGAGGGAGTGGGGGTATGGAGAGGAGGGCAGATGATTGGATGGAGAGGAGGGGTGGGGGTTAGGGGTGGGTAGAGGAGAGTGGTGTGAGTTGGAGAGTGGGGGGTAGTGTTTGGGAGAGGAGGGGTAGGGAGAGAAGGGGGTTAGGGTGGCATTAGGGAGAAGAGGGGGTGAGGTAGGGAGTGGAGTGGAGTGAGGAGTGGATGGGGTAGTCAGAGGACAGGGATGGGGGTGGGGGTAGGGAGAGGAGGGGCGTGTGGGTGGGGAGAGGAGGGGGTGTGGGTGGGGATAAGGAGAGGAAGGGGCTGGGTGGTGGGTTGGAGAGGAGAGGGGTGGGTGAGGGGTAGGAAGAGAAGGGGGTGGGGGTAGGGAGAGGAAGGGGGAGGGTGGATGAGGAGGGGGCGGATGGGGGATGGGAGAAGAGGCGATTGGGTGGGTGTGGGTAGTGAGAGGAGGGGGGGTTGACGAGGAGGGTGGGGTGGGTGGCTTTAGCATGAGGAGTGGGGATAGGGAGAGGAGGGGGTGGGTGTAGGGAAAGAGGGTGTGGGTGGGGATAGGGAGAGGAAGGGGATGGGTAGGGGTAGGAAGAGAAAGGGGTGGGGTAGGGACAGGAATGGGTTGGATGGGGGTCAGAGAGGATGGTGGATAGGTAGGGAGAGGAGGGTGGCAGAGGGTGGGGGTAGGGAGAGGAGGGGGTGGGGGTAGGGAGAGTATCAGGCGAGTGGATGGGGTTAGGGAGAGGAGGGGGTGGGGAGAGGAGGGGGATGGGGTGAGGGTAGGGAGAGGAGGGGAGTGGGTTGGTGTAGGGAGAGGAGGTGCCAGGGTGGGGGTAGGGAGGAGGTAGGTGGGTAGGTATAGGGAGAGGAGAGGGGGGGTGACGATAGGGAGAGGAGAGCATTGGGTGGGGATAGGGACAGGATGGGAGTGGAGGGAGGTGGGTAGGGAGAGGAGGGGGGATGAGTAGGGAGGTGAGGGGGGTGGGTGGGGATAGCTAGAGGAGGGGGGTGGATTAGGGAAAGGAAGGGGGTGGGGATAGGGAGAGGAGGGGGTTGGGGTGGGAGTAGGGAGAGGAGTGGGGTTGGGGGTTTGGGGTAGGGAGAGGAGTTGGGTGGGTGGGTGTTTGTAGGGAGAGGAGAGGGGTGGGGATAGGGAGAGGAGAGGGGTGGGGACAGGGAGAGGAGGGGGTCAGTGGGGGTCGGGAGAGGAGGGAGTTGGGGGTCAGGAGAGGCGGGTTGGTAGGGAGGGTGTTTAAGGAGAGCATGGTGTAGGGAGAGGAGGAGTGGCTCGGGAGTGAGGGAGTGAGGGAGGTGGGTGGTAAGGAGAGGTGAGTGAGTGGGTGTGGTTGTTTGGGGGCTAGGGAGAGGAGGAGTGTAGGGAAAGGAGGGGGTGGGTAGGGATAGGGAGAGGAGGGGTGGGTGGTTGGAGGGAGGGAGAGGAGGAGGTGGGTGGGGATAGGGAGAGAATGGAGGTGGCTGGGGTAAGGAGAGGATGGGGCTGGGAGGGTGGGGGTAGGGAGAGTGGGGTTGGGGGTAGGGAGAGGTGGGGCGTGGGGGTATTGAGAGGAGGGGGTGGGGTATGGAACGAGGGGGGTGGGGGTAGGGTTAGGAGAGGGGGTTTGAGGTGTGGGTGTAGGGAGAGGAGGGGGTAAGGGAGAGGAAGGTGTGGGTGGGATAGGGAGAGAGTGGTGGGTGGGGATAGAGAGAGGAGGGGATGGGTGGGTTTAGGTAGAGGAGAAAGGTGGGTGATGGTGATGATAGGGAGAGGAGGAGGGTGGGTGGGGCTAGGGAGAGGAGGGGTTAAAGAGAGGAGGAGGGTGGGTGGTAGGAAGAGGAGGGGAGTGGGGTAGGTAGAGGTTGGGAGTGGGGTAGGTAGAGGAGGGGCAAGTGGGAGAGGGGCAGTGGGTTGGAACAGGAGGGTTGTGGGTATGGAACATAGCAGATATGGGTGGGGGTAGGGAGAGAGGGTTGCTGGGTGTAGGGGAAGGGGATGTGGGGGTAGGGAGAGGGTGTGGGCTTAGGGAGAGGGGGTGGGATTGGGTAGGCAGAGAGGGGAAGGAATTAATGGCAAAAATGAATGGGGTGGGGAAACAGAAGAGGCAAATTGGAAGTAGGGGGCAAGAGCTATTGGTTGGAGAGGGGGAGACGAGGACATGAGGTGATATGGTGCAATGGGTTATGTATTTAGGGGGAAGGGTGGGAGTGGGATAGAGCAGCAGGATAAAGAGGGTAAGGAGAGGGGAGAATGGGGAGGTGAATGTTTTGAGGGTGTAGAGGCAATGGGAGCATAGAGATTGAAGTGGGATTGGGTTGATTGGAATCAGGAGAGAAAAGGGAGGGCAGGGCAAAGGATGAGTTGCAGGGGATACAGATGAGGGGGAGAAGATTACAGATTAAAGGAGCAGGAGCGAATTAGGGTAGTGATAGAATTGGAGAGAACTGGGGTGGGAAGGAAAAAGTCAAAATTCAGAATGGGAGAGTTTAAACATGGTTGAAATTTGAGAATTGAATATTGAACACTGGTTTAGAAAGACAATACTGAACTATGGTTAGGTTAGGGGATTGAGAGGTTTCAGTGGGGAGCAGGATTTCAGGGTAGGGGTCAAAGGAGGTTTCAGGTTGGTATTCAGTTTGGTATTCAGTTCAGTTCAGTTCCATTCGGTTCAGTTAGTTTACTTACCTTTTTCCCCTTGCCCCCCGCCCCACTCCTTGCCCTCTTCAGGTCATTGGTCCTGGTCCCCTCAAAGCAGCTTGGCCAGCAGTGATCCTTCCTGACCAAGACCCTGGTCTCCAATGCTGCAACTCCCTGGTGACCAGACTTTTATACCAGGAATTTGTCACAATGTGAAATGTTTCTCATGTCATGATGACATTGCTTCAGTGTGGCTCATACCATGTGGCCCCTGATTGAAGGGGGAAAATCACAAAACTAGAAGAGGCTTTACCACAGACAAATCTACGGACGATAATCAGGTATGTTTAAAACTGAATATAAGGCTTTCTTGCTTATTGTATACAGCCCCAGTGTTGCTCATTTTACCTCCACTGTAGTCCAGTTATCTCATGTGCACCCTCCGATGTCTTCATGTCCTTTACACCTTGTGACATCACAGAGCTATGCCAGTGGCATCATCAGTGTTCTGCTAGCCTGATGCTGCTGAATAAAGATGGAGACATTTAAATGTATTTTAATTAATGGACACTTCTCAGACATCATTTCAAACGAATGCCTCTACAGTCACTGTCCTATCTTGTCTCACACACTGCTCAGGATCTGCCTCTATGCGCAACTGGGGTAAAGAGCGTGATGTTTCAAACTATTCTGGCAGTGTGGTTGCTCCCTAATGTGTAATAAACAGAAATACACTATCTTCCATTGAATCCCACACTTGTGTGCCTACTTGCACAGAAAATAAATTCAGTTTCTGTCTTGTCCAATTCTTTTACATGTACTGACCTTTCGGCAGTTTTATATAAAACCTACTCCTAAAGCTCTCGTTCACCTGATCAGCCTCTTGACACAAGTGCACTGGCAAAACTAGGGGAAGGATTTGCTCACATCCAGACCTGGAATTCAATTCCCAGCAACATCTCGTGGCTGCTTCATATCTGCTGAAAACACCTAAATGTGGAAAAGCTTCTTTTTGGGTGAAAACGAATTTCCTTTCCTTCTCCAGAGTTAATGAGCCTGATACATTTCCTCTGTATGTACAAGTGCTTTGAAAGCATTGCTGCATGTTAGCTTAAACCTAAATGCAGAATGAAGATGTAGCAAGTAGATTAGAGTGTGAATGGACGTAGAACCTTTAATAGTGCATCAACGTGCAATGAAAGTCAACATCTAATGAAAATATTGATGAAAAATATTCTATTTTTGAAACAATATTTATTCCTAATGGCTCCCGAATCACCATCCTGCATTGTCCCCAATATTCCAGCACCAGAGTTCGATTAGTAATTTACCCAGTCTTAGTATATGTTGCAAGTGGTTTTGGCACCATAATAACAAAAGCACTCTCTAGGATGTGAAGGCGTCATGAAAGAAGACACAAACAGATTCAAACTTCAAACAAAAATAATGTATTACCTTATGTTAGGCAGAAGTACATGCAGTACCCTTTGGGAACCCTACACAAAATGAAGACTACAGGTGTAAGCAAAATCTCACCTTTGGTATACGCCTGTACTACACAGTTTTGTGGTGGCAGGGCTGAGCAGCCAGGCTTATCTCAAGAAGGATGTGAGCAAAACAAGGTGTTAAACAAAGGAATTACAATCACAGTGGTTCAAACAAACACTTACTCAAGGTTTCTTGGTGAAATAATATTAATTTATTTACACAGTTAGAAAACATTCCACTGGTAATAAGTAGCTCAATATCACACTATAATATACTACAGTACTAAACCAATAGGTTTCGGAACAAATTAGGCTCCCATGAAGTGGGAGCTAAATGGCACTTCAGTAACTTTAAAAAGGGGTAAAAAGACAAAGGTTATAAGAATCAAACACAAATACTTTCGTAGGCAGGGCAAATAGTTTCTGTTCACTACAAGCGGCAGTTCAATTCAATAGGCCTGGGCCAAATTCAATGGATCGGTGTCTTGGATAGGATAGCACAGTTCTGGTAGTAAACAGTTAAGTCTTTGCCAATGTTCTTAGAAGTAGTTTGCATGAAAAAGAGTTATTGGTCAAAATAGGATCGAACAAGACTCCAAAGTTGGGAACGTTTCACAAACTTTCACTGCGGCTGATAAGATTTCTCAACAGCATGTGCACAGCACCTTTTGAATGATGAAAAGCTGTAACTGTGGCAGTTGTTCCTGGCAGTTCCTGCAGGTCTCGCTGTTCCTGAGCCTCAGTTGTGGGGATAAGAGGGTGGATGTTTGGAGGCTCCTGTACTGCATGGGGATGGATCAACAAGCTTGGAAAAATGTTGGTTTAAGGTGTGAATGCCTTAAAATCCACAAACTGTTATCCTTCTCACTGGCTATCCAGTTTTCAACAGCACTCTCAAGAAAATTCGACCAGTATAGAGATGGTTTCCAGGTGGCTTGTGTGTTGGTTGTTCCCACCAGCTCAAGAGAAGAAGTCGTCCTTGAAGGGGCTTCTCTGTCGAGGGAGTTATAGGCATTTCGGACCTGCAGCAGGGCTTCACTGGGCAAACCAGCGGTCCAGGAGTTGCAGCAGTGGTCTTCCTTCAGCTCGTCTTCGGTTCTTTCGTTCCAGTGGTCGACTCTGCCTTCCAAGTCCCAGAGACCTGCTTTTAAACGGTTTTCTCACATTCATTCCAGCCTAGCTGTCACTCACACAGCAGGTGGCTGTCCTTGCCAGAAAGTCAGTCAGTCAATCATGCCAGAGTGCATTCAGGTCTCCTAGGAGACTAAGCATAGGGAGTTTCAGGCACCTCCCTCAAATCCTGTCCACCCCAGCCACTCAGGTGCAAAAGGGGGGCTTCAGCACTGAAGCCTGCCAAAGGCAAACAAACAATGGGACCAAACCTGGTTTGACGAGCAGAGACAAACACTAGAAGGACCTTTCCAAAAAGAAATGGTGAAAAAAGTTGATCGGAACCTGTTTTTACAGATGGGGCTCAGACGCCATCTTGAAAAACATGGCTGCGGTTGATTTTAGCTACCGGAGCATTTAAACGGTTTGCGGTCAGGAAAATCATGGTAATACCACTGCCACCATCCATTCTGAGAGGAAAGGGTAGCTTTTGAGGGCTACATTATTTTTCTAGGCATAAGGAATACTAGGTATTCCCTCCAGCACTCTGCTCTAAGGAGTGTGTGCTGGGTCTAGCATTTAAAAAGACTAGAAAAGTCAATTTAACTTTACATTAACTGGGAGACAGTAGTCAGTCCCAGAGAAGGTATTTAAACCATGAGAAGTCCGAAAGACATCCCTGTGCCACTGCACTGAGGGTGCTGTGTGACACACAAGAAAAAGATGATGCCTATAGAGTTGTCAAAACTCCATATCCAAAGAACACAAAAGTAAAACACACATAAAAATACATGAAAGAGTAGGAAGAAAAAAGAAAATATTGATGAAAAATATTCTATTTTTGAAACAATATTTATTCCTAATGGCTCCCGAATCACCATCCTGCATTGTCCCCAATATTCCAGCACCAGAGTTCGATTAGTAATTTACCCAGTCTTAGTATATGTTGCAAGTGGTTTTGGCACCATAATAACAAAAGCACTCTCTAGGATGTGAAGGCGTCATGAAAGAAGACACAAACAGATTCAAACTTCAAACAAAAATAATGTATTACCTTATGTTAGGCAGAAGTACATGCAGTACCCTTTGGGAACCCTACACAAAATGAAGACTACAGGTGTAAGCAAAATCTCACCTTTGGTATACGCCTGTACTACACAGTTTTGTGGTGGCAGGGCTGAGCAGCCAGGCTTATCTCAAGAAGGATGTGAGCAAAACAAGGTGTTAAACAAAGGAATTACAATCACAGTGGTTCAAACAAACACTTACTCAAGGTTTCTTGGTGAAATAATATTAATTTATTTACACAGTTAGAAAACATTCCACTGGTAATAAGTAGCTCAATATCACACTATAATATACTACAGTACTAAACCAATAGGTTTCGGAACAAATTAGGCTCCCATGAAGTGGGAGCTAAATGGCACTTCAGTAACTTTAAAAAGGGGTAAAAAGACAAAGGTTATAAGAATCAAACACAAATACTTTCGTAGGCAGGGCAAATAGTTTCTGTTCACTACAAGCGGCAGTTCAATTCAATAGGCCTGGGCCAAATTCAATGGATCGGTGTCTTGGATAGGATAGCACAGTTCTGGTAGTAAACAGTTAAGTCTTTGCCAATGTTCTTAGAAGTAGTTTGCATGAAAAAGAGTTATTGGTCAAAATAGGATCGAACAAGACTCCAAAGTTGGGAACGTTTCACAAACTTTCACTGCGGCTGATAAGATTTCTCAACAGCATGTGCACAGCACCTTTTGAATGAAGAAAAGCTGTAACTGTGGCAGTTGTTCCTGGCAGTTCCTGCAGGTCTCGCTGTTCCTGAGCCTCAGTTGTGGGGATAAGAGGGTGGATGTTTGGAGGCTCCTGTACTGCATGGGGATGGATCAACAAGCTTGGAAAAATGTTGGTTTAAGGTGTGAATGCCTTAAAATCCACAAACTGTTATCCTTCTCACTGGCTATCCAGTTTTCAACAGCACTCTCAAGAAAATTCGACCAGTATAGAGATGGTTTCCAGGTGGCTTGTGTGTTGGTTGTTCCCACCAGCTCAAGAGAAGAAGTCGTCCTTGAAGGGGCTTCTCTGTCGAGGGAGTTATAGGCATTTCGGACCTGCAGCAGGGCTTCACTGGGCAAACCAGCGGTCCAGGAGTTGCAGCAGTGGTCTTCCTTCAGCTCGTCTTCGGTTCTTTCGTTCCAGTGGTCGACTCTGCCTTCCAAGTCCCAGAGACCTGCTTTTAAACGGTTTTCTCACATTCATTCCAGCCTAGCTGTCACTCACACAGCAGGTGGCTGTCCTTGCCAGAAAGTCAGTCAGTCAATCATGCCAGAGTGCATTCAGGTCTCCTAGGAGACTAAGCATAGGGAGTTTCAGGCACCTCCCTCAAATCCTGTCCACCCCAGCCACTCAGGTGCAAAAGGGGGGCTTCAGCACTGAAGCCTGCCAAAGGCAAACAAACAATGGGACCAAACCTGGTTTGACGAGCAGAGACAAACACTAGAAGGACCTTTCCAAAAAGAAATGGTGAAAAAAGTTGATCGGAACCTGTTTTTACAGATGGGGCTCAGACGCCATCTTGAAAAACATGGCTGCGGTTGATTTTAGCTACCGGAGCATTTAAACGGTTTGCGGTCAGGAAAATCATGGTAATACCACTGCCACCATCCATTCTGAGAGGAAAGGGTAGCTTTTGAGGGCTACATTAGTTTTCTAGGCATAAGGAATACTAGGTATTCCCTCCAGCACTCTGCTCTAAGGAGTGTGTGCTGGGTCTAGCATTTAAAAAGACTAGAAAAGTCAATTTAACTTTACATTAACTGGGAGACAGTAGTCAGTCCCAGAGAAGGTATTTAAACCATGAGAAGTCCGAAAGACATCCCTGTGCCACTGCACTGAGGGTGCTGTGTGACACACAAGAAAAAGATGATGCCTATAGAGTTGTCAAAACTCCATATCCAAAGAACACAAAAGTAAAACACACATAAAAATACATGAAAGAGTAGGAAGAAAAAAGGCTCACACTCTTTCCAGGTAAAAATGAAAGTCCTAGAAATCCAGCAAAGTTGCTGGGGGTCTCAAAAGATACAGGGAATTAGCACATTCATGAGAATTCTCCCTAACACTCGTCCCCCCCCCCAGACTAAGGGACAGGAGGATTTAATCCACTCCTGGATTAATCTCCTTACTCAGTCAAACAATCTGGAGAGACCATCAGCATTTTGGTGGTGACACCCTGACCTGTATTCAATGTTGAAATCAAACCCTTGCAGGCTGATTGACCATCTCAATAGTTTGAGATGGTCAACCAAGGGTTGGTGGTCAGTCTGAATCACAAAAGTAGATCCATACAAGTATGGTCTAAACTTCTGCAGTGACCACATGTGACAATGTGTGATATTAGCTACCTAATTGCCGAGGTTTAAAGACATAATAGTGGGAAAAAGCACAGATTTTAAATACAGGAAGTCCTGCATGTATGGATTTTCCCCTAATGATTACCTCTATTTGGTTACCTAGGGAACGTCTCTCGAGGAGTGTGAGCCGGAGAACGACGGTTTAAGCTGGGCGTACTGAGGGAGAAACAAAGAAATTAACAGCTGAGCAAATACAGCTGATCGTATGCTGGTGTGATTGGGAAGAAGAAGTTTCACTTGGGAAATGCTGGTGAGCAGCTGTGAGGTCTGTGGCTGATTCGTACAAACGCTCGTTTCCCGACAGCCAAAGCCGGAAAAGAACCGGAAAGAGTGAATGTAATGAGGCGATCGATTTCGCCGGAGGCTCAACGGGGGCGCCGTATCTGAAAACGGCCTTTTATAATGAAGAATGACGAGCGTCCCGCTTTTAGGAGAGAGTGTGAAGGAAAGGGAGTCGGCACCTGCACGTTTGAATGAGGGACGTGTGAAGAGTCTCAAGCGACCGTTGTCGCTTAATAGACATAAGGAAATCTGTGCAAGCAGGATGAATGAGCGACGTGTGAAGAGTCCCAAGCGACCATTGTCGCTGTAAAGACATTAAGGAATTTGGCACTGTTGCACTTTCAGTTAAGAGTCTTAACCGGAGAAGGCAAACGTTACAGCCACATAAAGTTAGGAGATAAGCGGTGTTGCGCTTCCAGTTCAAAAAGAGAATGTCCCTGGGAGGGCGAACGTTACGCCCGCTCAAGGTTAGAAGATAAGCGCCGTTGCGCTACAATATCAAGTGTAAAGAGGGTGTCATTAATGAGTTGAAAGTGTAAAGAAAGTACGTACCGCTTCAAACTGGAAAAGGCGTTAGATACTGAAGAACAAGGAAACCGCAAGGTGAAGAGATGAAATAAAAGGGAACTCCATCCACAAGTTCACCTTTACCATAGAGAAGAAGCATGTTTCTTATACGGCAAAGAAAGTAATCAAGGAGGCGGTATAAAAGGTTCAATAGGCCTCAACAACCAGATGTCACGTGCAGTTACTTAGGATAAGAGAGTAAAAAAAGGGAAAAGAAAGAGAAAAAAAGAAAATACAAAGATAAGAGACAGACATTTCAGAGACTGATAAAAAAAACTAAAGGCATAATAAGGAAGACGCTCACAGGAAGGAAGAGACATTAAAGAACTATATATTGACTGTTACCTGAACTTACCCTCAGCGACATCCTCCTACAGAAACAGGAAACAACTCGAGAGAAGATGTATCCTTTACTAAAATACCTAAAAGAGAACAAATTAGTTATATTAATGTAAGAATTGGATTCTCTTTGTAATCCAAAACATCTTCTTATTGGCTCAGAGTTTTATTCATGTGATGATCAGCTAACTTGTGACATTTGGTGTCAGAGTGGGATTTTGAAAGCGCCATCGAGGACCATATTAAGACACTAAGCGAGGGCCAACAATTATTACAACAAGCCTTACAAATGCAGAGCCAACAAGCTCAGGCCGACAGATTAGCCTTCCAACAGGCCTTGCAAATGCAGCAGGCTCAGTTACTCGAAGTTACAAATGTTAGAAACAACCCGCAAGTCCCCACTTCAGTTTTGCAAACATACTCGGCTGGAGAGGACCCAGCTCATTTTTTTGTAAATTTCAAAAGGGTGGCTCGAAACGCACAGTGGCCCACCGAGAGATGGTGTCATTATATCGCACCATTAATGACCGGTGAGATGCAATGTGCACACCAGCCCAGAAACCCGCTGAAGACACCAATTATGGGGACATGAAAAAAGTTGTGCTGGAGCGAATGGGACATGATGAGGAGACATATCGAATCAAATTCAGAGAAGTAAAGCTACTCGGGGAAGAAACTCCAAGACAATTATTTTATAGAGTAAAAGAATTAGCTGAGAAGTGGTTACAACCTAATATATCCTCCTCTGCTGAAATAACTGAAAAAGTTATCTTAGAGCAGTTTATCGAGGCTCTTCCAGGACCTGTACAAAGATGGGTCAAACAGCATCCCCGCCTGTCACTAACAGAAGCTGTAGATGTAGCCTCTGCTTATCAGAAGGCTGGACAAGGCAGAATATTGTCCTACACAGCAAATACTAGGCCTCATACCTATGTGAATAAATCTATGTCTCAACCAAAATGGCCACACTCAATGCTAAAAAGACCCGAAGGAGAAATTATACGTTCCAGACCTAACAGTGAGGGACCTGTTAACTATCGTCAAGTTCCAACAGCTATTCGAGGACCCCAGTGCTTTGAATGCGGGGAATGGGGAAACCTCGCCAGGTTCTGCCCGAAGAAGCCGAAGACTGAACCAATGGATGTGGGGGTTTTTGACTCCCTAATAGAAAGTGAATCTGATGAACAAATTCCAGGAAACAGCCACAATATCTATACACTTGTGATGTTGAGGTGGATGGGAAAAAGACCACTGCCTTGATCGATTCAGGGAGCCTACAGACCGCCGTAACATCAGAGCTGGTAGGTGAAGGTTATTATTCATCTGGGGAAATACCTATATGGTGTGTCCATGGGGATATAAAGGCTTACCCGTCAAAGAAGATTCAGGTTAAGGTGGCCGGGGAAACTATAGGCGTGAGAGCTGCTGTATTACCTACTTTACCCAAACCATTACTAATTGGGTCTGACATTCCAAAATTTTCCAAATTAGACCATGAAAGTGAGAAGAGCTGGTTGGAAATGGCCCCTTTTCATGAGGACGAAATACCTGCTCCACCTCTCAAGACACCGAAAAGCAAAAAGATAAAAAGGGTATTAAAACAGGAGTGGAAAGCCAAGAATGTCTGCCCTGTTGCAGTTGACTGGAGATTAGACGAGGACAGAGACAGCTTTAGATCCGCTCAAAGCTTAGATCCATTACTACAATATGCCAGGGAGCGAGCACTGGAAGACCCGCCAGGGCAAGGGCCTCACTTCATAAAAGAGAAGGGACTATTGTACAGACTGAGCAAATCCCGGAATGGAGAGGAACTGAAGCAGTTGTTAATTCCCAGGAAATATTATAAGACCGTCCTGGAAGTCGCCCACGTACAAGTTGGGGAGGGGCATCTGGGATCGGAGAAAATGACTAAGAACATTCTAGACAGATTCTACTGGCCAGGAGTGTATAATCAAGCAGTTAGGTTTTGTCAATCATGTGTGGAGTGCCAGAAGAAGAATAGAGCCAATGTGAAGAAGGCACCACTACAACCTATGCCACTTGTTCAGGAACCCTTTAGTCAAATATGAATTGATATCATGGGACCAATGGAACCAACGAGGAGAGGTCATAAATATATCCTTGTAGTGGTCAACAATGCCACCCGATATCCAGAGGCCTTCCCCTTAAAAGCCACAAATACTCAACAGATTTGTGATGTGCTCATCCCTTTTATTGGATGAGTTGGAATCCCTTGAGAGATTGTCACCGATCGGGGTTCAAATTTCATGTCCGGTATCCTTGAGCAAGTCTGTGCAACGCTGAAAATTGAACATCTAAAGACAGCAGTTTATCACCCACAGACTGACGGCTTGGTGGAAAGCTACAACCAAACCATCAAGCAAATGTAAAGAAAACTACTTCTTCAGAGAATAAAGACTGGGATCGAGTCTTGCCATGGATATTGATGACCTTAAGGAACACTCCACAATCATCAATAGGGTTTTCGCCTTTTGAGCTACTGTTCGGAAGGCCAGTACGGAGATTGCTGGATATATTAAAAGAAAATTGGGAGGAGCAACCGGATCGTGAGATAACATTGACATTGAGTATGCCTCTCAATTTCAGGAGAGAATTGAGCAGCTACAGACCATAGCTAGAGATAATCTTCTTAAAGCTCAAGGGGTCCAGAAAAGATATTACAATCAAAGATTTCAGTTACGTACATTCAAAGTAGGAGAACAGGTCTTAGTGTTACTCCCCACGTCATAAAACAAAATGCTAGCAGCTTGGAGAAGACCGTATGAGATTCAAGAGGTACTGGGACCTTTGACGTACAAAGTGAGACAACCGGGAAGTCGAGTACCTTGTCAGACGTATCATGTAAACTTATTAAAGAAATGGATACCTCCAGGTCAAACTGTGGCCATGATCACTCTTCATGTAAGCCCAGAAGAACATTTTCCAAAATTCAAGGAGAGAATAGGACTGGAGGTCTGAATATTAACTCAGAGTTGACGTCTCTTCAGAAGAATTAATTATCTCAACTATTACAA
This sequence comes from Ambystoma mexicanum, assembly GCF_040938575.1. Lineage (NCBI taxonomy): Eukaryota > Metazoa > Chordata > Amphibia > Caudata > Ambystomatidae > Ambystoma > Ambystoma mexicanum. The sequence goes on along the minus strand of NC_090932.1, from coordinate 473,693,907 downwards.
GGTTTTTCAGAGATATTTTCCTCCCTACCGGGAAGAAATAAACTAACTCACCACCGAATTGTGACCAAGCCGGAAACCATAGTAAGACTTAGACCATACCGAATACCGGAAGCTAAGATAAAAGCCTTTAACCAAGAGGTTCTGGAAATGCTAGACTTAGGAATCACTGAACCGTCCCACAGTGATTGGAGCTCAACTGTAGCCCTAGTCCCAAAACCGGATGGCAGTGTGAGACTTTGCATGAACTTCCGAAAACTTAATGAAATCTCTAAATTCGACGGCTACCCAATGCCAAGAATAGAAGATTTACTAAATAATCTAGGAAAAGCCAGGTTCCTGACTACTATTGACTTAACCAAGGGTTAATGGCAAATCCCACTGTTACCTTCCGACAAAGAAAAGACCGCTTTTACCACTCCTACCGGACTATATCAGTTCACAGTGTTACCCTTTGGATTGCATGGGTCTCCAGCGACGTTTCAAAGACTAATGAATTACATTATAAGAGGTCATGAACAATATGTCGGGGCCTATCTCGATGACATCATCAATTATAGTCACACTTGGCCGGAACATCTGCAGCATTTAGAGAAAATACTCAAAACATTGAGAGAAGCAGGGTTACACATAAATCCCAAGAAAACCCACGTTGCCACCTTCCACACCAAATATCTGGGATACTATGTGGGTCAAGGGATGATTAAGCCACAGGAGGATAAAGTAAAGGCTATTAGGCAACTGAAGTTCCCGGAATCTCCAAAACAAGTAAGAGCCTTTTTAGGATTTGTGGGATATTACAGGAGGTTTATCCCACATTTGGCCGCCCCGCTGACAGATTTGTTGAAAAAGACCTCTTTAGCAAAGAAGACTTGGCAAACTAGCGAAGCTCTACAAGCCTTCAACAAACTAAAAGAGGCACTGACTACCAAGGCTGTTCTTCATTGTCCGGACTTTAAGGCCCCGTTCTTCCTTCAGACGAATGCTTCAGGCACAGGCATCGGAGCAGTATTGTTCCGAAACCAGGGAGAGAAGGAAAGACCAATCCTGTTCATAAGTCGGAAATTAGTACCGCACAAGTTAAGTTATCCAACAATAGAAAAAGAATGCCTGGCAGTCAAGTGGGCCATTGATGCTCTGTGGTATTATCTACTTGGAAGAGAGTTTACATTAGTAACAGACCATGCTCCCTTAGTCTTGCTTGCCCGTAACAAAGACTCAAATCAGAGAAAACTCAGGTGGTTTCTTTCCCTCCAGCCCTTCTCTTTTAAGAATGTGCATATACCTGGAAGGCTACTAACACAAGCTGATTATCTATCCAGAGCTGAAACCCTTCCCGAGCTTAAGGGCCTAGTAGGGGGGGGTGTGACAATGTGTGATATTAGCTACCTATTTGCCATGGTTTAAAGACATAATAGTGGGAAAAGGCACAGATTGTAAATACAAGAAGTCCTGCATGTGTGGACTTTCCTCTAATGATTACCTCTGTTTGGTTACCTAGGGAACGGCTCTCGAGGAGTGTGAGCCGGAGAACAACAGTTTAAGCTGGGCATACTGAGGGAGAAACGAAGAAATGAACAGCTGAGCAAATATAGCTGATTGTATGCTGGTGTGATTGGGAAGAAGTTTCACTTGAGAAATGCTGGTGAGCAGCTGTGAGGTCTGTGGCTGATTCCTACGAACGCTGGTTTCCCGACAGCCAAAGCCAGAAAGGTAACGGGAAGAATCAATGTAATGAGGCGATCGATTTCGCCAGAGGCTCAATGGGGGCACCGTATGTGAAGACGGCCTTTTATAATGAAGCGTGACGAGCGTCCCGCTGTTAGAAGAGTGTGTGAAGGAAAGGGAGTCAGCATCTGCACGTTTGAATGAGCGACGTGTGAAGAGTCCCAAGCGACCATTGTCGCTTAATAGACATAAGGAAGTCTGTGCAAGCAGGATGAATGAGGGACGTGTGAAGAGTCCCAAGCGACCGTTGTCGCTGTAAAGACATTAAGGAAGTTGGCGCCGTTGCACTTTCAGTTAAGAGTCTTAACCGGAGAAGGCAAACGTTACAGCCACATAAAGTTAGGAGATAAGCGCCATTGCACTTACAGTTAAAAAAGAGACTGTCCCTGGGAGGGCAAATGTTACGCCCGCTCAAGGTTAGAAGATAAGCGCCATTGCGCTACAATATCAAGTGTAAACAGGGTGTCATTAATGAGTTGAAAGTGTAAAGAAAGTATGTACCGCTTCAAACTGGAAAAGGCGTTAGATACTGAAGAACAAGGAAACCGCAAGGTGAAGTGATGAAATAAAAGGAAACTCCATTCACAAGTTCACCTTTACCATAGAGAAGAAGCATGTTTCTTATACGGCAAAGAAAGTAATCAAGGAGGCGGTAAGAAAGGTTCAATAGGCCTCAACAACCAGATGTCACATGCAGTTACTTAGGATAAGAGAGAAAAAAAAGGGAAAAGAAAGAGAAAAAAAGAAAATACAATGAAAAGAGACAGACATTTCAGAGACTGATAAAAAAACTAAAGGCATAATAAGGAAGACGCTCAGAGGAAGGAAGAGACATTAAAGAACTATATATTGACTCTTACCTGAATTTACCCTCGGGGAAATCCTCCTACAGAAACAGGAAACACCTCAAGAGAAGACGTATCCTTTACCAAAATACCTAAAAGAGAAAAAATGTGTTATATTAATAAAAGAATTGGATTCTCTTTGTAATCCAAAACATATACTTGGTGGCGCAGAGTTTTATTCATGTGATGATCAGCTAACTTGTGACACCACACAATAGCAAAACATTCTCTTTCAATGGTTGCCCACCTTGTTTCAGGTTTCTTCAGCTTCCTACTGATGAAGCACATGGGGTGCTCCCTACCTTTCTGAACCAGCTGACTCAGAACTTCACCAAAACCTGTATTAGAAGCATCTGTTTGCACAATGAAGGTGTGGTTGTAGTCAGGAGCCCTTAAGACTGAAGCTTGACAAAGGGCTTTCTTAAGTCCTTCAAATGCTTGAGTGCACTCCTCATTCCATATGACCTTTTTGGGAAATTTGGGTGAGGAGGTTACATTCGAGGGAGAAACTATGGTCCAATAGTTCTCTATGAAGTTCCTATAGTAATGAGTGAGGCCTAGGATAGCTCTCACTTGGGTTTGAGTAGTAGGGGTGGCCCAGTTTTGTACAGCTTGTACCTTGCTCAGCAATGGCCAGATTTCACCTCCTCCTACCTCATGTAAAAGGTAGACCACTTTACTCTTACCAATTTGACACTTACTTGCCTTTATGGTCAGATAGGCCTGCTCCAGAGCATGCAAAACATATCCTAAGTCGTCAACATGTTCTTTGCAAGTAGGGCTGAACACTGAAATGTCATCCAAGTATGCCATGCAGATGTCCTCCATCCCATTCAGAACTTGATTAACCATCCATTGGAATGTTGCAGGTGCATTCTTTAGTCCAAAAGGCATTACTTTAATTGGTAGAGGCCTGCTGGGGTGGAGAATGCAGTTTTAACGTTGGCATGGTCTGTCACTGCTATTTGACAATAGCCTGAAGTGAGATCAAATGTATTGAGGTACTTGGCTGAATAAAGTTAGTCCACCAGTTCATCTGTCCTTGGTACAGGATAGGCATCAGTCTTGGGGACTGCATTAAGAGCTCTATAGTCCACACAGAATTTCAACTCCTTAGATCCTGCCTTTGGCACTAGTACAACTGGACTAGACCTTGGACTGGTAGAGGGCTCTATTACCCCGAGATCAAGCATCTTGTTGACCTCTTCCTTTATGTGGGTTCTTACATGATCTGACATCCTGTAACCTCTGTTTTTAACTGGTTAACAGTCACCAGTTTGAATATTGTTAGGGAGAATTCTCATTCTATGGCTAATTCCCCTCACCTAGTGAGTCCCCCAGCAGCTTTGCTGGATTTCTGGAGTTTATTTTTTCAACTTGGTAAGAGTGTGAGTCTTTTTCCCACTCTAACAAGAGTTTTACCATGTTTATTTCTACTGTTTGTGTGATCTTATGCTCTGGGGCACACCACTCGAGGAGCCCCACTTGTTGTGTGTGTTACCCAGCACCTTCAGTGCAGTAACACAGGGTTGTCTGTGAGACTTTCCCCTGACTCCATTTTTCTGGGGCTGACTACTGTACCCCAGAAACATGTAAAGTTACAATTAACTCTAGGTAGTCATTTAAAACTACAGACCCAGTAAACCCCATCTTACATGGAGTACTGGAAAGGGTTAATTACTATCCCTTTGTGACTGTGCCTCTCTGAGCTTTGTTTTGCTCTTTTAACATTTAGATTTGGCTGGTGGCAATGGTATCTACCCTAACTTTTCTACCGTGATTATATTATATAAACGTGGTATTGTTCCAGGATATTATATTAGCCTCGAACATAAACCCACTTTACCAAATGCTCTTTCTCTTTGCTCTGGTCGGGTTTATTCGCCATTCTTTTTGTTAAATTCCTTCTTGTGTTTTACTTTGCATGGCAAACAAGGTTTGCCTTCTTTCTTCACCGTCTTTTGGCGGGTTTCTGCAAAGAAGCCCTCCTCTGGGCACCCTGGGTGTCTAGGTGGGTTGAATGTGAGGGAGGGGTGTAGTCACTTCCTGCACAGGGTATCCTAGGAAGCCCAAGTCACACTTTTCCCTGATTGGCTGATGTGGTTGTCCAGGCCGGACAACCCCCTTGCTGCGTGATTGACAGCCAGGCTGTGTGAATGGGGGATTTTCACATAAAATGCAGGACTCTTGGCCTGCAAGTCAGAGTCGTCACTGGACCTGCAAGGAACCGAAGAGAAGCAGAGAAGACCACAGCTGTTGCAACTCGCCAGTCCCGGTGAAGCCCTGCTGCAGTCCTGAGCTATCTACCCTTCAACGACCAGAGAAGATCCAGTCTGTAGTCTTCTTTCCTTGAGCCTGGTGGGGGCAACCAGCTCATCTTCCACAGCCAGAGGATCCTCTTCGTGGTTGAAATCGCTCACACTGCTGTAGTTGTCCGGATAGCCATCTGAAGAGCCTCTCCTGTTTTAAAGGAGCGCACCTTTTATTCGCCGTCGCTGCTGCTGGCCTCATCCCTGGGTAGTGGAGCTCACTCCAGACGTCCTTCTTCTTGTCCCCACGACTGAAGATCCAGGAACTGTGAGTCTGCAGGAAACTACCAGGAACAACTGCCGTCCAAGACTTGTCCTTGTCTTCCTTCCCTCTTATAACTTTTGCTTCCTCTTGTTGAAAATATCCAAGTTCTCCTGGCATCCTTGAATCGTGAACTATCTGACTGCGTGATCCTCGACAACAGGAACCCTGTACCACCTAACACTGGCGCAGGCCTATTGACTTTTATCTTTGGGTTCGAAAGTTTTCTCTGATTCTGTCTGCCTTGACAAAAGTATTGCTGATGATTTTTGCCCCTGCTCTCTTTTGTTAACTCAGGTACTAAGTGCGTTTTTACCCCGGTAACATGTCTTTCAGCGGATACGCGTATCTTTAGTAAGACCGAACTGTCATTACTGTCAAAAAGTGATCTCTTATGTATTCCCAGTAACGTCTTTTGTTCCACAACACCGGTCCAACAAATCATAAGGTAGTTACCTTGAGTTGTTTTATCCAAAGTGAATTGGTTGTGTGTGTATTTTGCATGTGGTTTTAATTTAATAGAGGTGAAGTGTTTTGCAAACAGATGGTCAAAAATAAAAGTACTTTAATTTTTAACCAAAAACCTTGAGTCGGTGTTTGCTTGAGTCACAGTAATTGTGGTCCTTGGTGTAATCTCTACTACTGCTCATTTGCTCTTGAGATAAGTCTGGCTGTCCGCTACTGCTACCACGTTAACAGTGTAGTACAGGCTTATACCAAAGGTGAGCTTGTATTGCCACTTGTAGTCTTAACTGTGTGTAGTGGTGCCTAAGGGCACTGCACAGGATTCTGCCTACCAAATATCATGCTGGCCCCAAGGGGTCAAGCCTGGTGATTTTGAAAATAGGGAAGCAAACTGATTTAACAGAAACTTGCACTCCTCCTGTTGTTCATGTGTCAAATTAGAAGAGAGATTAGCTCTTTCTATTTTCTAATCTAAAGGTTGGCCTCTGAGTAGGTCAGGTAGAGGTTCACTCTCCTCCTCCTCTTGAGCTAAAGTTAGAAGCAAAGCCCCCACTTTTGGCCGTGAGACATAAGCTTTTAGGCGGTTGGTGTGAAAGACTCTGGGAGCCTCCTTAGGATTGCCTAAGTCCACCAGATAGTTGACCTCTCCAAGTTTACTCACAACCTTGAAGGGTCCTATCCATTTGTCTTGCAAGGCCCTCTGCCTTGTAGGTACCATAACTAAAAATTGTTGGTCTGGAGTAAACTCAACCATGTTGGCCTTCTGGTCATGCCAATGCTTCACCAGAGTCTGGCCCGCTGTTAAGTTATCTGATGCTTCTGCCATCCTGTGTGACGTTCTCCTCTGGATTCCTATCACATAGTGAGTGACTCTCACTGGCTTGGGATAAGGAGCAGTCTCCAACCCCTCCTTAATTGGAGCCAAGGAACCTCTAACTGGATGGCCATGGAGAAGCTCAAAGGGATTAAATCTAACTCCCTCCTGAGGGACTTCTCAATAAGCAAATATAAGGCATGGCAGTAGAAGATCCCACTTTCTTCTAAGGGGTTCCTCTAAATCACATATCATGCTCTTCATTGTCCTGTTAAACCTCTCCACCAATCCATTCTCTGTGGATGGAAGGCGGTTGAGAACTTGTAAGTCACGCCACGGTTTTTCAACATGGCCTGCATGTGGTGGGACATACAATTGGATCCCATGTCAGAGATGACTTCCTTAGGAAAACCTACCCTGGTATGAATACCAAGTAGGGCCTTAGCAACAGCCTGAGCTGTAGCAGTGCTCATAGTTATTGCTGCAGGATACCTAGTAGCATGATCTACTACAACCAGGATAAACTTGTTGCCTGAAGAGGTTGGAGGGTCTAAGGGACCAACAATGTTGATTCCTACCCTCTCAAAAGGGACTCCAACCACTGGGAGAGGGGGTGCCACATTCTTGGCGCCACTTTTGCCAGATGTCTGACAAGTGTGACAACTCCTACAGAATTTACCTACAACAGACCCCAGCTTTGGCCAGTAGAAATACAGAGAAAGCCTTTCCTTAGTCTTCTTGCAACACAAGTCACCAGCCAAAGGTATTTTATGGGCTAACTGTAGGAACTGGTGTATGCTCTCCAGAGGCACTACAAGTCTTCTGTTGTCCCCTGGGCTAGACTCAGTTGGTTCACTGTAAACGAGGGCAGAACCTATGCTTCCCTGGCTCTTGCCCTTCCATCTGGGAAGCTGCCTGTTGGTAAAGACCTTCAACAGTAGGACACTCTCTTTGACCTCTGCTGAAGTCTGTCCTACAGGGTCCACCTTCTGCCAGTAAAGATTGCAGCTCAGGATGGTCTGCAGGATCCACATCTCCAACAGGGGCAAGGTCCTCTTCAAGCTCTGATTCCTCTGCAGCTGATTCAACAACTCCTGGTGGTTCCTCACACTCAGCCTCAGCATGTGGAGGAGTCACAGGTGTGACTTTCGACGGTCCTCTCAGGAATGTCCTTGTAGGTAGCACAGGAATGCTGGCTGGCTTCTTTCTTGAGGTTTTAGGTTTCCCCCTTTCCTCCTTTTCCTTGGAAATAGCATTCAGTAAGTCCTGTGGACTGGGAGTTATATTTCCCCCAAAAGAGCCTCTTGAGGTACTCTCCCTGGCCTTCCTTTTCTGCTCCTGTGTCCTTTTGCTGGGAGGCCTGGAGGTGCTTGATACAACTCCAAGAGTGTTTAAGTCATTCCCCAACAGGACTCTACCAGGTATTTCACTCTGAACACTAACAGGTATCTTGACAGTCATGTCATTGCACTGGATGAGAGCTGGTAACTGTGGAAGCATTTGGACAGGGCTTCCAGCAAGCTTAGTTAGCTATTCGGGTGCCTTAGCAACATACTCTACCTTGAAAAAAGATTCATCCACTGCAGTAATGCTGGCGCCAGTTTCTCTGATGGCAGGGGTCTCCTGACCATTCACAAGTATAAAGTCTTTTTAATACACTTTAGTATTGTCTGTCATGGAAGTATAGACATCTAAGTTCTGTTGTTCCCACAGACCCAGGGACACTAGAGAAACACTGGCTGAGACTTTCATGGGTTCCTCCGCCATTAGGTGAAAGTTTCCACTTGCCATTTGTATTTCTTCCTCTGGGGAGAAGGCGAAGGAGACAGTGTGTATCCCTGAAGGTTTACCCTTACATCTAGGATCCCCTTTCACATGGTCAGTTGACCCACAAGCAAAACATGTTCTAAAGGTTTTGATGAATGGGGGTTTGGTCTGACCTCCCTCTGGTTTAGCACCAGAAGTTTAATTAGCCTAATTTGGTTTCCCAGGGGGCAACCATGGTTACCCTTCTTATCTTTGTGGCCCTCGTTTGGATTGTAGGCATTGGAATTCTCTGTGTTAACTTTCTTATGCTGCTTTCCCTCACCCTTCTTCTGAGTAGCCCCAGAATCCTTGTGAGTAGCCCTGTTGGAAACGCACAAGCCAGCAGCCTTTGCTAACTTTTTTGGATCAATTTCCTTAGAGTCGCCACATGCTGTCTCAGCTCAGGAGAGCAAGCATCATAGATAGACTCCAACATAAACAGATTTCTCATACCTTCATAAGTGTTAACTCTGTAACCCTTAAGCCAGCCAACTAAGTTTTTCAAACATTCACAAACCCAGGTAACCCAAGGGGTACCATCATGCTTTTCGAGGGTTATAAACCTCTTAAGATACTGGGAAGGAGTTTTCCCAAACCTAGCTATCAAAGCTAGTTTCACATTTTAATGCTCCATCCTGTCTATTTCCCCCACCTCCATTACAGCATCAGTTGCAAGCCTAGACAAAAGTGAAGGAATCAGCTGATTCCCTGTAATTTCCAATATCCAATAGTTATACTCAAAAGAAGCCAACCAATCCACAATATCAAGCTTAACCTTATATAAACTTACGGCATCTTTGGGCATACAAGGCCTTTTGGACTGGAAGACTTAGACGGCTCTGGGAGAGAACCATTCTCAAGAGACAATTTCTTTATTTCAAGAGCATGTTGTTATTCCATTTCCCTTAGTTTAAGTTCTTGATGTTTACTTTCAGTTTCGACTTGGAGCCTTTTGAATTCTAACTCAAGTTTCATCTTCTCATTAGAGACAAACTCTGGACTCAGAACTGGACCCGGTAGGTCCGTGTGGCTAAAGGTTGAGGCCTAAGAGCAAGTAGAGGAACAGTAGGGCCTACATCTTGAGACTCCTCTGCCTCATCTAACTCATCAATAACATTTGAGTTGCACTCTGAAACATTATCATCCTCATCATCTTTGTCCACATATGCTGCAGTAGTAGGTATTGCAGACCTACTTCTCAGACTTTGAAATTCCAAAAATGTTTCTATCAATTCATTCTTTTTGCCTTAAACGGTGAGGTTCCGAGTTATACACATGTCCCTTAGTTGATCAACTGTTAAAATGACTAGGCCCTACTGTCTGTAGTTATCCATATCAGGCATCATAAAACAATTGTTTTTCTAGTAGTGCTTAGCCTTGTGAAGGTTATTTGAACAAAATTAAGAGTTGCACTCTCAATGTAACAACTATACTTAGGGTTTCCTGTTTTAGGGGTTTCTTTTTTTTTTACTTTTGGGGGTGTGTTTTCAGTGTTTTCTAAAAATATCAGAATCTGTGTTTATCAGTGTTTTCCCGTTTGCCCCTTTAAAAAAATTATGGATACCTGTTTTTCCGGTGTAAACACAGAAGTGTTCTTTTATTGTTTCATTGCGCGCATATGTAGGATAATCTCTCAGTGCAAGATGCTCTAATCACTTTCAAGGTAATTCAGTAATCTGTCATTCAATCCGCAGTAGTTAGAAAAAGTACATGTTTGATAATGTACGCAAGTCCCCCATAGTCAAAGTGAAGCGAAAACATGGAAGTGCCCGCTATATATCATGTCCAAATCCCAGATTTACGCTGCAAAATCGTTATTGTGTCACCCCCGACATTAACACTTTATTCCCAAAATATAAATCACACTTAATTAAAATCGGAATAAAATCCCACTTAACTACTAAAATCAGTTAACAAAGTGGCATTCTCTTTGTAATACCGGGCAACTCATTTGGAAAAGTGTCGAAAAAAGGCAATTTCAAGAAAAACATTATGGTTCTTTAAAATACCTGTTCCAACTCTTTATCGGTAAAACAATAAAAGGGCATTTTGAACAATATGCCTATTTACACCCTAAAAACATTTCCTTAATACAGAATTATCTTTCAAGGGCTGGAAAGTGACCATCATCTTATTGTAGCCTGTGTAGATGAGTCAATGCATTGCTTAAGGGTGGGTGAGAGTGCAAGAAAACTTGCATCCACCGGGGTAAAGGCTGGAGCCAGGCGCGCCATCAGATGGCGCACAGTATGTTATTATGAAACTACCTGAACCAGAAAGTCGGCATCTGCCTGCACAGTGAGAAAAGGGCAGAGAACGCCACTTCCACACAGAAAAAAGACATTTCTTTTAAGCAGTACACCTTGCCAGCGAGCTGTATTAACAGTAAAGGAACAGCAGTTACAAAGAAATCATTCTTTTTTATACAAAATACATATAAAATCGCGATTTCATTTCATTGCTTGCAGACACGAAAAACAGCATGGTCCCTAAAGATGCCCTTTCTGACGTATTGCACTGTTCTACTTTCGTTCCTGCTGCTGGAAATAGGCTGTGAAATGGAAAAAGCGACTGGGGTGCAAGCGTTGCGCATACACAACGTAGGATGAAAACCCGAGCTGTTTGCTTTTCTCTGAATTCATATTGCAGCGCAAGAGGCCAGAATCCTCTTCAACTTGAGAGGAATATTTATTTTAGAGCCCACGTGTTTATAAATATCAGCTGGAACAATTAATTGTGCGCCATTAGAGGTAGAAAAAATGCTTCTACGCTAACTACGAACACACAATGAGCTTTCATGTGCCATGCGTGAGAAGTCTCATCTTTAAATGCAAAAGGTAGCGTACGAACGAGGCAGCCAGGAGTCGGACCTGGAATCCGCTGCTCTGTAGGTCGACGCCTTATCCATTGCCACTGGCCCGATGCTGCAGAGGTTGCAGAAGTCAGCACTTCTGTTATCTACCAGAGGCTCGTGCTGTACCAGACATTAGGGATGTAACGGTATAACGGTATACCGTTAAAGATACCGTGAACCACTTAATTGAACAATAATAACCGTCACATTGCTAATACCGTTATACCGTTCATACCGTTAAGTGTGCTTTTCAATCTGATTTGGAAAGGCTGCAGTAAGCAATTGCTGCACAGTCTTGGTTTTGCACTGTTGGATGTGCCGTCTGCCAAGTAGTTTCAGATGGAGCAGTTTTTAATGCCATTCCATAAACCACACGTGCCTTACACAAAATCAATATGTTAGCAATAGGAAGAATAGATACAGTGCCAAGAAGGAAAAGGGTTTACTTTGGGGTGGCGGCTTTGGGGTGTATATATTTATAATGGATAATGTTCTCTAAACATATGGCAATGGGGGATTTCCCTGGTGCTATCATTGAATTTACATATAATAAGTCACACTGCGAAATTCACTCATCTCTGTGGGTATTCCCTGCTGCCATACGAAAGGGTAACATGTCAGTGATTACTGAACACCTTTTGGCCCGCAAGTAAGTGTGTGTGTGTGTGTGTGTGTGTGTGTGTGTGTGTGTGTGTGTGTGTGTGTGTGTGTGTGTGTGTGTGTGTGTGTGTGTGTGTGTGTGTGTGTGTGTGTGTGTGTGTGTGTGTGTGTGTGTGTGTGTGTGTGTGTGTGTGTGTGTGTGTGTGTGTGTGTGTGTGTGTGTGTGTGTGTGTGTGTGTGTGTGTGTGTGTGTGTGTGTGTGTGTGTGTGTGTGTGTGTGTGTGTGTGTGTGTGTGTGTGTGTGTGTGTGTGTGTGTGTGTGTGTGTGTGTGTGTGTGTGTGTGTGTGTGTGTGTGTGTGTGTGTGTGTGTGTGTGTGTGTGTGTGTGTGTGTGTGTGTGTACAAGCGTATACTACCATCAGCCTCCATTGCTTTGTGGCATGCAGGTTATCAAAATGGCAACATGTTCATCTTCACCAGTAGCCAGTGGGGAAGCAAAAAGCCTAAATGACCACTTAAGAAAAGCTTTTCAGCTTGCTTTGCCAGTTGCAGCAGGCCTCCACCTCACCCCCTCCTCTCCACACGCGTGTTTGTGTTTGGTGGAAGCAAGGCATTTCAGTGGAAAGTATGTTGAAAAGCCCAATTCTGGCCTGGGTGCCTGGTTTTGTTTGTGATGATAAATCTGTCAATTTATGACCTTTTAGAAAATATTTGTCAAGATCAGTTAACTCCACCTGCTATACCGCGATAACCATGATATACCGTCATTTGGCAAGAAGGTTATCGTACCGTCATAAAACGAATACCGTGACACCCCTACCAGACATCGTGAGAAACTTCAAAGTTACAAATACAAAATGAGCAGGCCTGTGCCATGCGTTAAAGAAGGCTCAGTTTTAAATACTTTACTGAAAACAATACATACAAGCATTTGAGAAAGAACGTATTTGGCATCAGATACTGCCCGGATTTCAACTCTCTGCGCGTATTTTACTATTTTCTAGCGAGTTTTACGGACAAAGCATCTCATTTGTTGTACCGTAGCACTCACATTTTCATGTGCAAATAAGAGATATCGAATGTTTTCAAATCAAAGCATTTCAACAGACTTGTATCTCTTTGGCAAATGCCATGAAAGAGAATTGGGGGCAGCACAGAAGATTACAAATAATTGATTGTGAATATTTTGACTTGTTAGCCCTCCAATCTATTTGATTGGTTAAAACGACTTCAAAAAGTCACCAATGCTGATGACACCCACTGAAAAAGAATATGATCATGATGTAGCATATGAAGGCTTGGCCTTAGGTTGCCTAGCTATATATAACTAAAGCCTGCATAAACAAAACCCAAACACAAAAACACATATATTTTTTTGTTTAAACTAGGAATTCACCCAATTCGCCAGAAAGTACAACAGGTTTGAGTGATTGACCAAAATCATGTCAATTCAATGTTCAATTCAATGTTCAATTCAAAGCACCATGGCTGCCTCCAATCTCGGAATGAGACCCTTTATATTTTGAAGTCAAAAGAACTGTGTTGAACTTGGGAAAGGAAATCCCAAGACCCTTTTGTGTAGTACTGTGCTGTACTTGGGGAAGGAAACCCCAGGATCAATTTTGGAACTGTACTGGGGAGGTAACCCTGGGGAGGTAACCCTGAGACCCTTTTGTTGGAACTGTCTTGAACTTGGGAAAGGGAACCTAGACCTAGAAGAAGCTCAGAACTTTAGTTTGAACAGTGTTACTTTGGTTGATGATATCTCTACACATTGTTTAGCTTTAGCAGTGAGGGCAAATATAGGTTTTGGAAACAGACAGACTTTTAAGTTGAACTTACTGACTCAGACTATTCTTAGTTTATTTAGGTAGGGAAATCCCACCTTAGTATAGGTTAAGTTATGCCTTACACCATCGTGCCATTTTAGTTAATAAAGACTGTTTATTTTAACTTTGAATCTGTTGTCTATGTCATGCTTCATTATGCCTTCACAGGGTCCTTTGATAAATGCTAGGTGATAAATGTTCTCACTGCAATTTCAACTGATGTGCCTCTTATTGTCACTGCTGCACCTGCTGTTGATTGGCTCTGAGCATCGCTCACGACTGGAGTTGCCAAATTTCTTCCTCACCTTTGGGTTCAGTATCTGCAGGCATGTGGGTCTCACATCAATATAGTTTGATGTTGTGGAGATGGATTCATTATTTCCTTCCCTCAATCCTGACAGCTGATAAAGTGACAGCTTCCACGATGTAGGGTCCTTGAAAACGTGGTTTGAGCCACTTCGGAACAGAATTATAACAAAGGACCTTGTCTCTAAGGAACAACATCAAGTGTCTTCAACAAATTGTCCAGATGAGTTTTTTTTCATGGATTTCATCTGGGTTCTTTGAACCCGCATGCCATATCTGCACCTGACGTGACATATATTTAAGAGATTCCATCATAGCTGTCAAATAATGGTGCATTTCCCTCGCTAGCACAGTAGCAGCATATTTGGCATCAGTGGGAGCCTGTGTGGGAGGAGCAATAAGAGTGTGCATTTCGTGTCCCGTCACCAGCTCATGTGGAGTCAGGTGATGGCCAGAGCCTGTCTAGTTATATGAGGCAAATAGGGCTAGAGGTAGACAATGTAACCAACTTTTCTTCCAAGTCTCTTTTAGTTTGGAAATTCTTTCTTAAAGGAGGCGATTGAGTGCTTACGAACTCTGTTTGCTTGTGGCTGATAGGAGGATGAGAATGTGTGCCTTATCCCCAAGAGGATAGTAATGTGCTCAAATATTTAATTTACAAACTGCGGTCCATTGTGGTAATCTAGCACATTGCAAATTCCCTGCCTTGGAAATACCTCATGTACAGGAACTTCACTGCACACGTGTTAAGATGGATTTCTAAACTCTGACCTGGCAGGCAAACGTTTAGGAGGCCTCCCATGGTTTAGTGAAACAGGGGAACCCTCTGAACAAGCCAGAATAATCTAGGTAGATTGGCATGCAGTCAAGACTAAGTCTCAGGAAGGGTGAGAATGATCGTAATCCCACAATGAGCACACACATCAATGAACCACAAATTACTCTTAGAGAAGTGTATTTGAAAAATTTCTATACATTTATTGTCGGCCGGACCAATAGAGACAAGTAACTTTAGAAATGCGAAAACAGTTACCACAAAAGAACCTTATACTATACAATATATATACATTACATTTCCTAATGCAAAACAGTGGTAAAATATAGCCACAACCTGTAAAGAGGAGCTTGAGTTAACACAGTTCTAACATTAGGCTTGCTACCTAACTTTCGAGTTCAACCCTAAGAAGAGTGGAGGCTTGTGCTCAAAAGTACAATTGTGCATAAAAATGCATGATCGGTCAGGTGAAGCAAAAAGCGGGTCTTCTTGGTAGGGATGTAGGTAGTCAGGAAGGGGCTTGAGACGAGGGAGAATTGGTACCCACTATTCGAGTAGGCCCTGCCCTTGGCAGCAAAGTAGTGTTCAAATGGTGAGAATAACAAGGGAGCGCAGGCTAACCCAGCCAAGTTCAAATGCCATTTAAGGTATACTCTTGCGTAAAAGTGATCGGTTGTGCCAGTGGAGCACCGGTAGGGGATGCAAGTACTCACCGACCCTCAACACAGCCGGAACCAGACTTTGCCTGTTTAGTCGAGTTTGCTAGTAGGATCGAGTCCTGCAGTATTAGGCCCAAGGGCTAAACACAGAAGTGGTGGCTTGACACGTCATGAAGCAATTGAGTCTTTCTGACAGTATACCCTTTAAGAGTACAAAAGGACAGATTGAGGTGAGTATTGCCTGAAAATATTTGGTACACCCTGGTACCCACACAGCTGGCTGCAAAAAGAAAAAACAAGGATTAATGTATTGTTCAGAGCACCAAGAAAACTAAACAGTAATTGACATTGTTACTCACAATCAAGGAATGAGTGGTTTGACTATTGTATTCCAAGCTAGTATGATAAGTAACCCTGAGGAAATAGAAGCAGCAATTACTGAAGGAAAACAAGTAAGAAAGAAATAACACTGATGCAATAGTCTGCTTACCAACAGAAGAATGTTATGCGCCTTGGGGTGTTCTTGTAGGAATATTGCAGCCGTATGAATGTTAGTTCCGGAAATAACAATGTTGATCTATTCCCGCAGGCACGAGGATGCCTAAACACAAGTACTTGATCCTTGCGCCATTGCGCCAATGTCCCCAGTGTTCTTTGAAGGTTTCAAGTGGAAAACAATCAGACTCTTAGATGTGTGGAATGACGAAATATTCCAAATCTGTGACAATCCAATAAACGTTCCGAGTTGCCAACAGTTAAGAGGAGCGTGGCAGGGGTAATTGTTCACAGTCCAGTAAGCATTCCGAGTCGGCAACAGGTAAGGGCAGAGCAACAGGGAGAACGTGACAATCCAGTAGGTGTTCCGAGTAGGCAACAGGTAGGTGAAGCGTAACGGGGGTAAGCGTTTACAGTCCAATAAGCTATCTGAGTCAGCAACAGGTAAGGTAAGGGCAAGAGGGAGAACCGTGACAATCCCTTAAGCATTCCGTGTCAACCAGGTAAACAATGCAGAGCAAAATCAGGAGACGAAGCAAGGGTAGCCGAAATACAGACCAAGAGTTCAAGACCAGGAATCAAGGTAATTAAAGTTGTAACAAAGCTTTCAGAACAAATTCAGAAGCAGCGCTGTGCAGGGTGGGCAGAGTTTATATTAGGAACAGCTGACTGCACGCACAAAATGCCGCCGTAATCCAGGAGGCAAACGTCTATGCAGTGGAAGCCAGCATTTCCGCAGCAACCCATAGCGTTCTCTGAAGGAATGCAACTTCAACTTCTAAATGAACATGTTTTCTGAGGGTTTAGGAATGGATGTGTGAGTCCCCAATGATCACAAATAGAGGCAGATGTACTGGAGGCATGGGGATGTTTCTTTTTGTGTGTACCTAATCCAAGACGTCATGAGGAAGAGCAGAGTGGAACCCTGACAGTATCCTCCCCCAAAGAAAGATCCCCGGATTGGGAAGCAAGGAACTTGGACAAGGGAACAGGTGCACGCACATTTGATTCAGGCTCCCAGGTACGATCTTCAGGACCGTAACCCTTCCAGTCAATGAGAAAATACCGAACCCCCATACCATTTTAGTGTCAAGAATGGCCTTAACCTCATACTCCTCGACTGCTTGGACCATAACAGAAGCCGGATGGGCCACAAGACGAGTCCCCGAACGACATGGTTTTAAAAGGGAGATGTGAAAGACAGGATGTGTCTTCCACTGGGAAGGCAGTTCCAAATGAACCACCAAAGGTTTGACCACTTCTTTGATATGAAACGGTGCCACAAAACAAGGCAGCAAGCACCTGCGACCTGGTATATGGAGATTCTTAGAAGGCCACCACACTAACATATCGGGTCGGTATTCCGGGGCAGGGGCCCGCTGTTTGTCGGCGTAGTTCTTGGCCTGCTGTTCAGCCATCTCCAGATGGCCAGTGATTTTTTCCCTTAGGGTAATAAACTCACGTATGCATTCCTAAACTGCTGGATTGTCTACTGTAGGTATTACGTCCAATGGAAGCGTTCTAGGCTGTAAACCATATAGAGAAAAGAAAGGAGTGGTGTTAGTGGAGGAAAGGATGGAATTGTTATACTCAAATTCTGCTGCTCCCAATTCTTCTAACCAAGATTCCTGATGTTGGGTAATTAGACAGCGTAAGTATTGTTCCATAGTGGCATTAGCCCTCTCTGTCTGCCCATCAGTTTCAGGATGATAAGCAGTGGAATAACATCCATCAATACCTAAGGCAGTGATAAAATGATGCCAGAAACGTGAGGTGAACTGTGAACCTCGATCTGTGATGATGATTTCTGGTAAGCCAAAGCGACGAAATACATGATGCAAGAACAAGTCCGCTAGGACCGGAGCAGAAGGTAGGCCTTGACAAGGTATAAACAAAGCCATTTTAGAAAAGTAGTCCATGGGCCTCATTACAATTTTGGCAGTAGCCATGCTGCTATTGGCCGCAGCCGCCAAAATCGGGTCTGGGTCCGGGTTCCAAGAATTGGGAATTACCGGGCCATTCTGAGTTTGGAGGGCCCGGTAATTCCTCCCTCCAGGAACCCGGGCTCGGACCTTCCCCATTCCCGCCCCCATAGGGCTGAATGGGAGTGGGGGAGGGACCAAACAACGGGCCGATTACGAGCGGCCCGTTGTTTGCTCCCTCTTCCCCTCGTGGGACCCGTAAGCACGCCTGGTTTGACCAGGCGTTACTTAGCGGGTCCCACGAGGGGAGCTTGTAATGAGGCAGAATGGGTTTAACGGGTCCGCCTCCTTTAGCGGGTCCCGTTAGCCTGTTCCGCCTCACTTGTAATGAGGCCCTATGACTACCCATATGGTATCTCAACCTCTGACAAGGGGTAATTCAACTACAAAGTCCATGGATATCATAGCCCAAGGTTGCTTCGGAATAGGCATGGGTTGCATCAAACCCATAC
The DNA here is from genome assembly GCF_040938575.1 of Ambystoma mexicanum. Lineage (NCBI taxonomy): Eukaryota > Metazoa > Chordata > Amphibia > Caudata > Ambystomatidae > Ambystoma > Ambystoma mexicanum. The sequence continues at coordinate 473,675,729 of NC_090932.1, read as the reverse complement.
ACTTAGAAGTAGTACCTTTGCACTGGGCACAAATCGAGCAGTTCCTGATGTAATCCGACACATCCTTAGTCATAGAATGCCAAAATGCCCATTGTTTTAATTGTTTGAGGGTTTTGCGCCTTCCAGGATGTGCTGCCTTTAAGGCTTCATGACTCCACTGGAGGGATAATAATCGGGTCTTGGGAGTAGGAATGTAAAGTCGGCCTTGTACATAGGGAAAGGAATGTAGGGTTTCCATATCATAATCGTGGAGTTCAGGAGGATTAGTAGCCACCCAGTCTTGGATCAGGGTTTTCAGGGACGAATCAAGAGTACAGGAACAGATGACATGAGAAGGCTGTAATACTTTCCCTTCCCAGGAACGTGACTGGTCATTTCCGTACAATCTGGACAGGGTATCCGCCTTGGAATGCAAACTTCTGGGAGATTGGAAATTTGAAAATTGTACATTGAGAAAAATCAATGCCAACGTGTATGACAGGCTGTGTGTAGATGGTACAGACTGGAGAACAAGAAGATTACGGTGGTCAGTATATACCTGTACCGGGACTGCAGTGCCCAACAGATGATGTCTCCAAACCAGGAAAGCATCGCACACTGCTAGCAGCTCACGTTCAGTGATAGTATAGCCCATCTCATACTTGGTAGGTTTTCTTGAATGATAGGCCACCGGATGATGAAGACCCATGTCCTCACATAACTGGGAAAGAATAGCACCGACAGCCTGATCAGAAGCATCGGCTTCTACAACATAAGGTTGTGCTGGGTCAGGATGTTGGAGCACTGGGGCTGAAGTAAAGGCTGATTTAAGCTTGTCGAATGCCTCTTCAGCCTGATCCGTCCAAATAAAACGACTCTTGGAGCTAGTTAGAGTCATCAAAGGAGCTGTGATAGCTGAAAAGGAACGGATGAACCGTCTGTAGAAGTTAGCAAACCCCAAAAAGGATTGAAGAGATTTCACAGACGTAGGGACAGGCCAATCCAAAATCGCTCTAACCTTGGTATTGCTCATTTTGACACCCTCACTGGGGATGTCGTAGCCCAAGAATTCCAATTGATCAGTGTGAAATACACATTTTTCCAATTTAGCATGGAGGTTGTTTTCCCCCAATCTCTGTAGGACAGTAGAGACTTGCTGGACATGTTCTTTGTAGGTAGGCGAATAAATGAGAATGTCATCAAGATAAACAACCATGAAACGATCCAGTAAGTCCTTGAAAACATCATTAATGAAATACTGGAAAGTAGGTGGGGAGCTACATAGGCCGAATGGCATGACCAAATATTCGATAAGACCATACTTGGTCTTGAAGGCTGCTTTCCTTTGGCACATTTTCTGATCCTCACCAGATTTATTTAGAGCTACAGCCTTCCTTCTGTCCTCATCCTCCTTGATCTTTACTTTGCTTTTGACATAGTCAATCATGCCATCCTGATCAATCGTCTGCTTGAGAACCTGGTCCTCACGGATCAGACCGTGGCTTGGTTGACCTCCTTCCTCCTGAACCAACCCTCCTAGGTCCAACTTGGGTCCTTTGACTCCACCACCTCTCTCTCCACATGTGGTGTTGCCCATGACTCTAACCTCTCACCCTGGCTCTTCAATGTCTCCTTGGCCCCTTTAGCCCACCTTATCTCTACCTTCTCCTCAAACTTTCAGTGTTATGTGGATGACACTCAGCTCTCTTGCAGGCTACCCTCAGCATCCTCCCCTCTCCTGCTCATTCATGACTGTCTATCCATGATTCAGGAGTGGTGCACCTCCAATGGTCTCTGCCTTAATGCCAATAATACTGAGATCCATCTCATCGGGTCCCCTGCACCCACGTTCCCTCTCGCACTCTGCCCCCCCCCCTCCTTGGGTCCTTTTCCTTTGCCTTCCTGTGAGGCTAAAAACCTTAGTGTCATCTTTGACTCCACTCTCTCCTTCTCTTCTTAAGTCACAGACCTTGCCAAGAAGGCCCACTAACATCTGCACCGCTTCAGAGGTATTCTTCCATTACTCACTTGTCCACAGAAGCTCACGGTCTATGGAGCCCTGATTCTCTCTAGGCTGAACTACTGCAACAACCTCTTTCTCAATCAGCCATCATCTACTCTCTGCCGTCTGCAACTAATCAAGAACAGGACTGCAAGACTTGTCATTGGCCTCAATCCCAGGGACCGTATCGCTCCAGCCAAGAAATCTCTCCACTGGCTCCCGGTGGCTGCAAGGATCAAGTTCAAGACCCTCTGTATTGTCCACAAGGCTTTCTGTGGCCGGGGCCAACACTACATCCAACTCTCTCTTCCTAAACACTTTCCGTCTCAAGCCCTTCACTCAGCCACCTCAACTCTCTGAGGGTCAGATGCTTCTCCAGGAAGAGAGTGGAGGTAGAAATCTCTTCTCTGCAGGTCACTCCCTCTGGAATGGCTTCCCTGCCCCTCTCAAACTTGAGCCGGACCACCTGAAGTTCCAGAAGCAGCTCAAGGCCATCGTTTTCGCTTCTGCTTTCTCTCTCTCTCTCTCTCTCTCTCTCTCTCGCTCTCTCTCTCTCTCTCTACCCTGCTGACCAACCTGAATGCTGTGCACTGATTGGTTGCCTGGCTACCCTCAGAGTCTCACTGGTACCAAGCTCCCCCTTGACAAATAGCCCTGGCACTGCCTCCAGGCCTACTGCGCACTTACAGGCTGCATCTGGAACCCTACAGTCCCTTGCCTCCTTGCACTTACCCAGAGATGCAGTGCTGTGGCTGCACTTACTCAGAGCATTGCTGCCCTGATTGCACCTCCCCCTTCCCTCCGCCTGAGACTTCGCCTATCCCTCCCCCCTGCACTTTTGCATATCACACTTGCACAATCTGAATGACATAAGGCCTTGTACGATCATTTGTTTTGTCCTCCCTCTATCTTCCCTCCCTTGTCTTGTCACGCATAGAAACACTTGTGTACACCACTCCCCGGGACTCCTGAAGATATCTTTGTTAAGGTTCACATAGACAGAGATTGAAGTTCCATTGCTGAATCAACACCCAGGAAAAGCACTGTGGATAGAAACTCCCAATAGACTTGTTCAGAAAGGAGACCATCGTGGACCCAGGTTTAGCCAAACCTTTCAGTGCCATGAATCTTACAAACACTCCATCCTCCAATTGTAAATGAGCAGAGTTTGTTCCAGTTTATTAAAAAAAATAAAAGCTTGAAATCCTCACCAGGGATTAATGTAGTTATTTCATGGGGCAGTAAAGCTATATGGGAAAGAACTTCTGAAAAGCTTGGGTTCAAATGCACATAAGAATAATGTAATTTCCAGTTGCCAGTGAGGCTTCAGAAAATAGGAAGTAAGGTAGATTAGGGTTTACAGCTGCATTAAATAATAAAAAAATATAATGTAAAAAGAAGAGAGGCATTTTACATCATTATTAGTTTGGGTAATAGCTGTCGCTAGCGACACCTATAAGCCGAAACTATTGCATTGGAGTACAGATAAGGAGAGCCAGGGTTGGACTGGGAACCAAAAGAAGCCCTGCCCGGAGTGGCATATGAGGAGGGACACATAGGGCCTCATTACGACCTCGGCGGTAGCCATGCCGCTGTTGGCGGCATGGCTGCCGCCGAAATCATGTCCTGGTCTGGGTTCCAAGAATGGGGAATTAACTGGCCATTCCGAGTTTGGAGGGCCCGGTAATAACTCCCTCCAGGAACCCGGGCCCAGACCTTCCGCATTGCCATTTCAGCCCCCATAGGGCTAAATGGGAGAGGGAGCAAACAACGGGGCGATTATGAGTGGCCCGTTGTTTGCTCCCTCTTCCCCTCGCGGGACCCGGTAACAACGCCTGGTTTTATCAGGCGTCCTTACCGGTTCCCACAAGGGGACCTCGTAATGTGGCGGGACGGGTTTAACGGGTCCGCCTCCTTTTGCGGAGCCCATAACCCATTCCGCCAGGGTCGTAATGAGGCCCATAGTCTGTAGGTGTTGTTTGGTTATGTGCCCGCTCATTGCCTGCTCATGGCGATGTGCTATACATATGATTTTTTTGTATCCTTTAGTTAACATTACAAGGGTATTTCATTGTCACAAATATCAGTTACGGGAATGCATTTTCTGATCGCAATCATGTCAACTATAATAAACATATTTTGGTTCAGTTAACTGTTTGCATAAACATGTTATGGTCACTGCTACATTTAAAGATGTATTGGTTTACCCAGTTGCCATCTTGATGGTCAATGGAAGAACAGTTATGAGGTTGCCTGGGTAACATTTAATCTACTAATGTTCCAAAACACATTGGGCGCATTACGAGGTGGGCGGTAAGGGGTTAACGTGCCCGGCTAAAGGCGCCGGATCCATTAACCCCATACCTCCCTATTACGAGTTCCCCTGGCGGGACCCACTCTGGACGTCTGCTTTTACCAGACGTCCTTAGCGGGTCCCGCGAGGGGGCCAGCATGCTAACAACGGGCCCGTCATTAACGGGCCCGTTGTTAGCATGCTTCCCATTCCTATTGAGCCTTATGGGGGGGCTCAAATGGGAATGGGGATAATCCTTGCTTCAGAATGCTAATCCCTATGGACACACCCACCCACTCCTGCCTCTGCCCACCCAAAACACCTCCTCATGGGAACTCTTTAAGCTCCCTTTAATAAAACCCTTCCATCAGACGTTACATTCAAAGCGCCTGCCAGTGTTTGTTCAAAACAGTCTACTGGGAGCTAATGACATAATTGAAGTAGTAAACACACTATCTTACCAGGCCTGCCTTCAGCCACTTGATTTTATAAGCACGCTGCATGTCCTTCTCTGTAATCCTTTTAAAAATAAGCATTGGCAAAGCCACTGAAATCCTGTTTAAAACAACCATTGGCAGCACCAACATTTTTTTTAAATCTTTTGCCAGTCATTGCTATACACCATGCGGGAAACTGGCAGCATGTCATAAATGTAGTGTAATAAGACATACCGGTTTATGTTTAAGTAACGCTATGTAGCACACTTTGCAAATCTGCTACTTGACACTAGCATTTTAAGGAGAGAATAGAGGTTGTTGATGTAACTTATGGGGCTTATATCTGTAGCTTTGGGTGCTCTGCAGCAACATGCAGATGGATGTTAAACTGTTGCTTTGAACATTGTGTTCTGTTATGTACTGGGGCTTGCTATAGCACCTGCTTGACATTTACATGGCGTCTTTGGTGGAAAATTGAGGTGTTTTTTTTCTTCATTTTAAAGTGGAGACAAGTCTCCCTAGAACCAAAGGCTGGAGTGAGAGCCTGTGAAGCTTAGAACCTCAACGCAAATGTGTGCTGGGTTGCACTTGCCTGTTATTATCTGGTACCTGTTTGTTTTGTGTTGTATTTGTTATCTGCACATATACATAACAAAGGCAAATCTCCCGCTACCCACAACTGGCTTCTCAATATTTACCTGAATTAAAGAAAACAAAAACTAAATAAAATAAGTGAACGGATAAAAGAAGTATATTTCATTAGTATGATGACTTTTTGTTTGACTGCTGTTGAAATGTAGATTTAATCTCATCAAGAATAACAGCGAGGTGCCGCTTTAGGATTAGGAATGATTTAAAATGGATCATTAAAACTATGGAGTGACCAGTTTGCAGAGACATCAAGTTGCTAATTTTCAGGCGTACAGTATTCAGCTAGCTTTGTTTATGAAGTTTACAACACTTTGCATTCTAGTACTTATACTCCTATATATATATAGTCAATTATTGCTCCATCGCATACATGTTCTTCTGCCAATCAAGTGAATTATTGGCTTTGACTGAGTGCACACCTATGTCCTAAAAGAGAATGGTATTATGTTGCTATGTGTTTATATCCTCCCATGTCATTTCTGGAGGTGTTGTACAGTCATTATGCTAATTTATCACCTCACTTATTAGTTTTGGCTATAAGGTGGTTCTCATGCATCACCTATAACTGAATTTATGGCATTGGAATATGAGAGGTGTGGGATGAGATGTAAGGAGGGACACACAACTTGTGGACGTGTTCTTTTTAACCTCCCATTGATTGGCCATGCTAACCCATATAGCCACTGTGACCCCTAACCTTCCATTCCTTACCAAAAACTCTTATTTGAGGTAGCTCTCTCACACAGTAACATCAAACTTTTTGGTGTAAATAGCCTGACAGTGTTATTTCAAAGCCGTCTTCTTAGAACAAATTGCTTAATTGGAGATGTAAATATACTACTGCTTAATGCACATGTCTTAAACAAGAGATCTTTCAGCAAATGATTTATAACAGAATGTGTATCCTTACATCTGTCCTTGCACCAAAGTCCTGTTGAAAACAAGCATTGGAAAAATGTCATTTTTGGCTTGTGTGTAGGAATTAGGTAGACAACTGCCAGGCCAAGTTATCATATGCCCAGGTACTCACATCATTATACAGCTGGTACCTCCTTAGGTCTATCTGGTACCATTATGGAAATGCCTTACACATGCCTATGCCGTGCCTATTCAAACCTTAAACTGTTTGCTTTGCCAAAGCTTGTTTTTTATGGAATTCTGCAATAAAAGTGATTTTCTCAGCACCATGATGAGGAATGTTGCAACTCTTGACAAACTTGGAACGAGTCCGGTACAACAGCTAGCTAGAAGGTTTACAGTTATCCTAGTACAAGGCAAATGGACCTGCAAGAAGAGGAGTTCTGGCATCACATGTCAAGCTGCCACAATGAGCAGCAACTGACACTTAATATTGAATTGAAATAATACTCTTGCTTTTTCGGATTATTTTCACTTACATGTCCGTCCTGAAGTTTACAGGAATTAATAAGGAAACATGTATATCCCACATTGTGCATTACAGTTTCATACAAATAAGCACCTGCATATAGACATACATTTTAAAATAGGTAGTCAGCTGGTGATGAACCAGATTTGTGCTAAACTACTTAACATGTTAGTTGGCCACAATTTACGGGGTTGCATATTTGTTGATATAACGTACAGCTTCTCATATTTATATATAGCCGTTCGAAGGTCTATGGCCGCAGAGGGTTGAATGACACCAAGTATTGAAGGAGAGGAGTGGGAAATTGACACTGCTCTGTGTATTTTGGTAGAAATAAAGTACTCAATGCAGAAAGATATAGGTCACCTCAGAGTTCCCTAACCTTATAAGGAAAGCCCTGCACAACTTCACAAAGACAATTCAAGTCCTAGTTACGAGAGCACATTAAGCCTTAGCTGTGTTTAACCTGAATGTTTTATTTTTTCCCTAAGATTTTAATGACATGCTGCACATCAATTAATTACTTACATTCTTTGTATATGATTCAGATTAATTTGAATGACTCGGTGTGTCATACTAAGGCCTTTGTTAAGAATTGCAAAAATGTCTGCAGCTGAGAACAATGGGCTGGTGGTGGAGCTCAGTGGTAGCTACTCACCTTTTAATGTGGGGAGGCAGACATATTTTCTCTGAATCCTGTACGTGAACAAGCAAACCATGGATCCCTGAACGAAACAAGAGGGTTTGGGAGGGTTTTCAACCATGACCTGGCTTTAAAGAATTTGAATGGCTAGGTCCATTTTATAGCACATTTTCTTTGAGAAATTAAATAAAAAGCCTTCAGATTTGCAGTCAGTTCTGAAGGGGAATTCAATATGTAATGCAATACTTGAGATGCTGGGTCACTCACCTGTGGCACGCATGTGGATGCAGCACATCATGTGCAGATCTATCATAAAATTGTGTGCACAAAAGAAATCAAAGATGCGCAGCAGAAAAATAAATATTTGCGCTACATCACTGACACAGTGCCTGATAACAACGTCCACCCCAGAACTTTAAAACATGACCATTAAAAACCATATGAAGTAGAGATTACACCATTATTAATTTGGGCTATTAGATGTCACTTGGGACAACTACAAGCCAAAAGTATGGCATTGTTGGAGTACAGATAGGGAGAAATGGCATATGAGGAGGAATGCAAAGCTTGTAGGTATTGTTGTTTATTTGCCCACCCATTGACTGCATTTAGCCTGCTAATCCCTATCGCCAATACCACCAGGTTCCTGCCCGTTTCTGCACAAAACACATCCTCGTGGGAACTCTTTGAGCTAATTTTAAACAAGCCCTACCATCAAACTTTGCACTCAAAGTGCCTGCCAGTGTTTGTTCAAAGCACTCTACTGAGAGTTAATAACTAAATTGGAGCTGTGATCCTGCTACTGGGGTAATAAAAATGTCTTACCAGGCCTGCCTTCAGCCACGCGAAATATAAGCACTGTGTGTCCTTCACTTAAGTCCTGTTAAAAACAAGGAGAGCAAAGCCAATATAGTCCTGTTTAAAACAAGCATCGGTAAAGCCAACATTTCTGGCTTGTGCATAAGTTTTAAGCTTTTGCCAGACACTGCTGTTAGATGCTGAGGTACTCGCACCATTTTACACCTGATATGAACAATGGGTAGTTAATACCACTACGGCTGTGCCTGGCAAGTGCCTTTCCCATGCCTACACAAAAGTCCAAAATGTTGGCATTGTCAATGCTTGTTTAGATTTGAAGATGTACGTAAAGACCTACTTTGGGAAGATATGACTTCTTTAAGCAATGGATATTAGGATTTTAGTTTTGCCAGGGTTGAGGAGGGAGTTGAGGAGGGGGTAGTTAGCCTTCATCCAGTGGTCGATTTCCGAGAGACAAGAGGCAAGGTCAGGTTGTGGGGAGGCCAGAGAGTTGGGGATCTTTAAAATGATCTGGGTGTCATCCGCATAGTTATAGCAGGTAAGGTTATGTGAGTGGAGGCGTGCCGGGAGGAGACTGAGGCAGAGATTGAAGAGGCGATACAGAGGTTCCCTGTGGGACCCCTTTGCGAATAGGGTGAGAGGGGAGGAGAAGAGGGGAAGGGGCATGATTTGCAAACAGTTAGAAATTAAGGAGGAGATCCATCTTGTATCAGAGTATTTGATGCCTAGTGAGTGGTTTCGGTCTGTGAGTATGGTGTGATCAATGTCAAAGGCAGCTGATAGGTCTAGGAGGTTGAGTGAAGAGTGTGTACTAAAATATGTCCTCTACCTCTATGAGGCTGTCGTTTGTTGGTTGTATTTGTCTGGATGAAGCCAAGGTCATGCACATGTCCATGGAACACAAGGTTCTGAGTGGAGCCTCTCTTCCATGTCCTTAACCTTCAGAGTGGGTGGTGGCTAAAAGCAAGGGGCAGCAATCCGGAGCAGATTAGGGGGCTGTGAAAGAGCGGCATCTCTGTGAAGTATGTAAGAGCTGGTCAAAGGGGCAGGTGGCACTGCTGGTGGTAGGAGGGAGAGGGAGAAATTGACCAATGCTGAACAGTGCACCCGGGTGGGAACAGCAGCAAGCAGAATAGAATGCGGGCATTGAGCAGCAGATAAAATCCATGTTACAGAGCAGCTGATTGGCTGCAACTGACATAATAGCCCCCAGGGAACTTTGGCAGCCAATGTACAAAGGCGGGTGAAGCAGAAAGAACAGATTCTGGGCAGTTCCTTGAGCTTCCTTTTTTTATTTTACCCATGTTATCCCATGTTACTAGGGAAGGGGGACACCTTTTGTCCCACCTGCATTTTATTTTTGTGATATCACCACATTCCACCTTTAGTGGAGTGCTGGCTGGAAAAGGTGTATCCCTTTAGTCAGTAACTTTTACTTACTGCTCCTAGTTCATCTAACACGCTGGTGGCAGTGTACTGTTTCACATGACTTTTTTGTTCACTTTTACCACAGGCTGTCTTCACATCAGCGCTAAGGGTCACAAGGGACACCATTTGCCTGAAATGGTCGCTGTACTTTTCTAAGCCCTGTTCTTGATTGTTTGGTCTTTCTTGAGCCTTCTCCTAACTAGCTGGGTGGGGGAGGTATTGATGGATCTTTGTCTTTGGAGTGCGGCCCTTGGAAAGCCCACCAAGGCTGTCTGAGTTCCAGAAGGGGCAGGACGTGGGGGAGGTGACCACAACTGCCCATGTATTTGTCCTGCAGTATGCCTGCCTGGAACCTGTTTGTACTGGGAGACTGGCTGTCCTCATTGGACCGTCACCCCTCAAGTTTGAATGCACACATACCTGGTGATTTGTGGGCTTGCCAGTTTTCCTACATAAAACAAAGAAGACGAAGAAGAAGAAGAAGAAGAAGAAGAAGAAGAAGAAGAAGAAGAAGAAGAAGAAGAAGAAGAAGAAGAAGAAGAAGGAGGAGAAGAAGAAGAAGAAGGAGAAGAAGAAGAAGAAGGAGAGGAAGAAGAAGGAGAAGAAGAAGAAGAAGAAGAAGAAGAAGAAGAAGAAGAAGAAGAAGAAGAAGGAGGAGAAGAAGAAGGAGAAGAAGAAGAAGAAGAAGAAGAAGAAGGAGAGGAAGAAGAAGGAGAAGAAGAAGAAGAAGAAGAAGAAGAAGAAGAAGAAGAAGAAGAAGAAGAAGAAGAAGAAGAAGAAGAAGAAGAAGAAGAAGAAGAAGAAGAAGAAGAAGAAGAAGGACATCTCTAGCTACTTTCAGAGACCAACAGAGCCATCTGAATATCTGCTGCTGTTCCGACCTCAACTTCTGGGTCACAGGGCAGCCCCAAAGAAGACTTACTCCCTTGGACTGGTGGGACTAACCAGTCCCAAATCTTACTGCATTTTGGCCCTCTCTGGAAGAGCTGCAACCTCCACGGCCTGCAATTCATCAATGCTCTGGGTTCTGTGCTTTTTTGCTGTGCAACGTTATCCAAAGAGTTATATTGTCTGAAACTTTGCAGGCATCCACCAGAACTCTGCAGGCTGGCTCCCACTCCTGAAATTCTCCTCAGCTGAGAGACAGTCTGAGAACCAGAGCAAAGTCTACAGCATGACAACCGTCCTTCAACCAAGCCTTGTATGTATGTAAAATAAATGCTTATTTTTTTATAACTTCTAGTGTGTAAGTGTTTCTTTGAAATAAGTGTATGCTGTGAGTTCTGTGTGACCGAGCTGCTCAGTCGTTGCTACACCATCTTTGAGTAGTTCAGGCTAAACCTTAGGGGTGTCCCCCTGTTAATCCAAACTGAGCTTTCTAAAGTCTGGTCTCAAACAAGACTGTCCAAAAAGCCATAATGTGTATCTTTATTGAATAGGTAATATCTTAGGGAAGACCTGTTTAAACATGCATTGTTGGATAATTTCACACGACCACTATGTTTCCTGAAACGCTTTTTTAGGATCTGCTCAAGGATTTTGAAATATTGTATCCTTGCTGCACATTTCATACTTTCCAGCAGATGGCAATGATGTACTAAAGATGTAGGATCACACAACAATTTCACAGTACACTCCGTCTCGGCGCCGCCGTTTCGGCGCGGGCCGGTTTGCCACGACCGCTTTGGCGCTGGGGCCAGTTCGGCGCGCCCATTTTGGCGCAGAAGCCTTTCTGGCACCGTCGATTTGGCCCGAGGGACGTTTGGACGTGACTGATATTGCAGCCACGTCGGAACTCCCTCACGCCAAATTCAAAAGCATATTTCTTTTCAAATGCAACACGTTGGCAGGTAATGTTAACGTGTTGCATTTGAAAAGAAATGTGGGTGTGGGACCGGAGCAGAGCCTGCGTGAGCAACTGCTGTGAGAGCCAGCATGCCAGCCCCCCACCCTGCCCCAGCGGTGCACTGCTTGGGGCACAGCGTGAAGTGCACCAGGATCACACAGCTCTCTCGTACAATCCATGTACTGCACGGGTTGCTGCAGTGCAAGCTTCTCTCTCGTACACCCCATGTACTGCACGGGTTGCTGCAGAGCAAGCTTCTCTCTCGTACACCCCATTCTACACCGCACCTGTGTACATATAAATGGTCCACAGCAGTGCAAGATTCCCTCTTGCACAAGTTCTTCTGAGAGCAGCAGCCAAGCTTTACACTCAGACTGGGGCCCATCAGCGTGCAAGCTTCTCTGGCATAGGCAGCACCAGTACTGCAAGCTTCTCTGGCATAGGCAGCATCAGTACTGCAAGCTCCACTGGCATTGAGAGAAGAGATGCAGTGCAGGCTTCCTGCACACCTGCCTGGGAGTGGCGGCATAGCTGGCCGCATCTGAACATCAAATGCCCTACGATTTTTGCTGTTAGACCTGGCACCGGTCATGGTTGTTACACTCTGCCTCACCCCAGCAGTGGCGCGCAAGTGCCCGTGGAAGTGCTGTTTGCTGGGTCGCATCGGCAGCGGCCCGTGCAGTCTGCCTGTGCTTTCTGTGTGCCGTGTTGGTGGATTGTAACGTGAGATTACAGCTGATGTTATAGCGGTGGTGCGAGGTTAGTAACCCTGCACATGGTATTGTATAGTTGGGTGTTGGTCTGCGGTCCCTACTTGTCTCTGGTGCCATTAGCAGTGCTCGAGCCTCTGTTCGGATCGGGCACTAGTTGAGCTCTTGTTTTTTCAGCACTGGAGCCAGTTTAGTAAAGAACCATCGTTCTAGTTCCCTGTACTTAATGAGCAGCTGGCGTTTACCTGGTTCAGCTGTATAAGAGTAAGAAAAATAGTCTCACAAGCCGAGATGTACAAGATAAAAAAGACCCCGCAGATTAATAATGGTTGTATTATCATAGAACGTCAAACGTCACACGTCACTTTAGAGGGTGAAATAGCCAATATCCGGTTCGATTCGTGACAGCCCAAGAGGCATCCTCTGAAACGCGTGCAATCTACTGCCGAGACTCCATGCAGCCCGACCAGAGACCTCTGCTTACTGAAAATAAGGCCTTATAACATTAGCATCGCTCTCTCATTCCATCTTGGCAAGGTGGACGTGAAATAATAAATAAAAGAAGAAAGAGGGCGAAGAAGAACATTGTTCTGGCTGACTTCCAGAATATCTTTGAAACAATAGACATACATGTCGCATCTAAGTGTTCTGGAGTTATTAAGCTCAATCCCCCAACAGGCGCAAGACGGAAACCTCAAGCAAAACTGGATATAATTGAGGGAAATAATGATGGATAGGCAATCCCATGAGAGCGGACTGTCATAATCTGTGTGGGATTGATTATGGCTATTAGTGTTGTGGTGAAGGGCGGTGATGTCACTGACATTCTAGGTGGAATGTTGGTGTGGGGATGTCACTGGGACTCTAGGTGGAATGTTGGTGTAGGTTTGATTGCAACGTTCTACTGAGGGCAGTTAGACCTAAGATACTGGACCAGATGGATGTCCCAGTGCTTTCTCTACTTACTAACTAAGAGAATAAAACCTACATGTAAACTACTTACCTTCTGGTGTTCCTGATTGGTGAAGGAGGCTTAGTTTACGTCACTGGCGACGAGGATGGTTCCGGTGCTGCCGGGAAGGGGCAGCTGGTGAGAAGCGCTGCCTTCCTGAGAGACATCCATCAAACTGGAACAAGCTGCATGCCGGGTGGTGCAGTGGAGGTTCAGGTCGAGGTCCAATTGAAGCGGAGGTGTCTGGCGGGCTGGGCGGTGCTGTGGCCCAGGTTTCAAAGTCCAGGCTGGGGCTTTGAAGAGTGTAGGTGGCCCAGTATAGCCGTGCCAGGAGCGGAGGAGAGGCGCTGCCTTCCTGAGAGACATCCATCAAAGTGGAACAAGCTGCAGGCCGGGTGGTGCAGTGGAGGTTCAGGTCGAGGTCCAATTGAAGCGGAGGTGTCTGGCGGGCTGGGCGGTGCTGTGCCCCAGGTTTCAAAGTCCAGGCTGGGGCTTTGAAGAGTGTAGGTGGCCCAGTATAGCCGTGCCAGGATCGGAGGAGAGGCGCTGCCTTCCTGAAAGACATCCATCAAAGTGGAACAAGCTGCAGGCCGGGTGGTGCAGTGGAGGTTCAGGTCGAGGTCCAATTGAAGCGGAGGTGTCTGGCGGGCTGGGCGGTGCTGTGGCCCAGGTTTCAAAGTCCAGGCTGGGGCTTTGAAGAGTGTAGGTGGCCCAGTATAGCCGTGCCAGGAGCGGAGGAACAACTGCTGGGGACGCTGTTGTGTGTACCGGCGGGGGAGGCTGTGGTTGCCCAGTCCTTGGAAGGTCCAGAGTCCAGGTGCTGCTGGGGCCGATGTGGCCCATTGCCTGGAGCTGCGCACCCACTGTGTACTTTGGTGGGTCGGTCCAGAGTTTGATGGAAGTTTGGAGGGGGCTGCCGTGACTCCTTAACAGCCTAAGGACTGGAGAGCGGACTGGGAGGAGTTTCCCTTTGGGCTGGTATTCCGCCGGGCCGGTAAGGCAGTAGGGTCGTGGCTGGATTTTGTTTTTTTGTGCGTGACCGTTGGCAGGAACGGCAATTGGTTCTTCCTAGGAGTGTGCCCCTGCGTCCACCAGGGGGAGCTGCTGTGCGCGGCCGTTGGCAGGAAGAGAGCCAGTGTGTTTTGTGGATTGGACTACAAGCTGGAAATCATTCCAGCTTGGGAGAGCGTCGTGTGCCCCTGCGTCCACCAGGGGGAGCAGCTGTGCGCGGCCGTTGGCAGGAACAGAGCCAGTGTGTCGTGTGTATTGGACTGCAGGATGGAAATCTTTTCATCTTGGGAGAGCGCGGAGGATACATCTGCGACAAGAAGTTTACTCTTGGAGATGATGGCAAGTGCGGTGGCCGGTACCGAACTTCTGGGTGTATACAAAGTGTGTGTTGGGGGTCGGAACATGCCATTAGCAGGTGATTTGTCAAGAAGGATGGCAAGGAAGAGAGCGCTGGATCCGGATCAGTGGGGGACAAGTGACGTGATGAAGGATCTGACAAGTCACTGAGTAGAGGTATGTGATTGGGGAGGCCGGTTTTAATGCTTATGCTGTTTGTGTTTTTGTGGTGGCCTCTGGGTTTAGTACAGTGTGGTTTGGGTCCTGGGTTGATGTTAGCAGTGTAAGGTCTGTGATCTAATGTACTGCTGTTTCGTTTATGTCGTGGCCTGCTGTTTAGGACATTTTCCATGGGCTTGTATCTATGGACTTGGGGGTGGAGTTCGTTGGCAAAGTTTGTAATGTGTACAATGTTTTTCTTCCAGGTGGGTGGAAGTGGACATGGGGGTGTGGGGTTGGCACAGAAATTTTTGCGCCATGTCAATTTTTGCTTTTATGTTTCCTGCACTTCATGGGTATGCTGATGGGTGCAGGGATTTTTTTTTTGGCGCCAGGTCAATAACTTTTGCAATTATTTTCTTGCATTATATGATATTTTGGGATTGGCGCAGGGACTTTAGCGCCAAGGATTTGCATTTAGAGTTTTGCATTTCAGGGACATGTTGGGGTTGGCGCAGGGTTTTAAGCGCCATGGACTTGATCTGGTTACTACTTACTGTGGGTTTTACATGTTGTCCTGCTGTTTTTGTTTGTCGTGTTTGTAGGGGCATTACCCTTGGTTATATGTGGATGATGCCAGTACCTTTAGGGGCAGTGAGGTGCTTTCACTTCTTGCACATGCTGGGATTAGGGTACACAGGATTTGCTTTTATGTGTGCAATTCATGGACATTTTGGGGGTGGCGCAAGAACTTTGGTGCCACTACGGGACAAGAACTTTGGCGCCATTACGTCTTTTGGGTTGTTGTTTGTAGGGGCATATCCCTTGGTTATGTGTGGATGATGCTGGTGTTTAGGGGCAGTGAGGTGCTGCCTGGAAAATTTTTGTGGTCGGGAGGTGCTGCCTGGAATGAATTTAAAGTGGTAGTGAGGTGCCACTCAGGGTTTTTAAGGGGTAGTGAGGTACTGCCTGAGTATTTAAAGTGGTAGTGAGGGGCTGCCTGGTTATTTAAAAGGTAGTTAGGTGCTGTCAAGGACAGTGAGGTGCTGTCTGGTCTTTGTAGGGGTAGTGAGTTTGGTTGTTTTTGGGGACAGTGGGGTGCTGTTTAGCGGGCAGTGAGGTGCTGTCCGTGTCAATTTTGAGGGCAGTGTGGTGCTGTCTAGCGGGCAGTGAGGGTTGTCGCTCTTGTGCGGCAGGGGCGTGCTGTCTGGCTATTTTAGGGGGGGCAGTGAGGTGCTGTCTAGTGGGCAGTCAGGTGCCACTTAGCGGGCAGTCAGGTGTTCCTAGGTCACCTTGGGGGCAGTGAGGTGCTGTCTGGTTGGTTCCCGGTGTGTTTTGGGGGTTTTAGGGCACTGAGGTGGTGTTTGTTGGGACTGTGAGGTGCGGTCTGGTTGTGTTCTGGTGTGTTAGGGACAGTCAGGTGCTGTTTGGTTGTTTTAGGGGCAGTGAGGTGCTGTCTGGTCGTTTGTAGGGGCAGTTGGGAGCTGTCTGATGTCGTTCGGGACTGGGCGGTGCAGTCTGGTTGTTTTTGGGGCAGTGAGGTGCTGTCTGGGTCATTGTTGGGGGCAGTGAGGTGCTGTCCATTAGGCAGTTAGGCGCTGTTTGGTGTTTTAGGGACAGTCAGGTGCTGTTTGGTTGTTTTAGGGGCAGTGAGGTGCTGTCTGGTCGTTTGTAGGGGCAGTTGGGAGCTGTCTGGTTGTTGTTGGGACTGTGAGATGCAGTCTGGTTGTTTTAGGGGCAGTGAGGTGCTGTTTGGTTGTTTTAGGGGCAGTGAGGTGCTGTCCACATGCTGGTAGGTGGGGTAGCGAGCTGTTGTGTTGGCTTTAGGTTATTGAGGTGCAGTCTGGTGTTTTAAGGGACTGTGAGGTGCAGTTGGTGTGTTTGGGACAGTGAGGTGCTGTCTGGGTCATTTTTGGGGGCAGTGAGGTGATGTCTAGTGGGCAGTGAGGTGCTGTTTGGTTGTTGTCAGGGGTAGTGAGGTGCTGTCTGGTTGTTTGTAGGGACTGTTAGGTGCTGTCGGGGGTTTTTGTAATAGTGAGGTGCTGTCTCGGTCATTTTTGGGGGCAGTGAGGTGCTGTCCATCAGGCAGTTAGGTGCTGTTTGTTTTTGTTTTTTTAGGGACAGTGTGGTGCTGTCTGGTTGGTTCCTGGTGTGTTTTGGTGGTTTTAGGGCACTGAGGTGGTGTTTGTTGGGATTGTGAGGTGCGGTCTGGTTGTGTTCTGGTGTGTTAGGGACAGTCAGGTGCTGTTTGGTTGTTTTAGGGGCAGTGAGGTGCTGTCCAGTTGTTGTAGGGGCAGTTGGAGCTGTCTGGTGTTGTTGGGACTGTCAGATGCAGTCTGGTTGTTTTAGGGGCAGTCAGGTGCTGTCTAGTGATTGTAGGGATAGTGAGGTGTTTTTTTGATGCTGTCCACATGCTGGTAGGTGGGGTAGCGAGGTGTTGTGTTGGCTTTAGGTTATTGAGGTGCAGCCTGGTGTTTTAAGGTACTGTGGGGTGCAGTTGGTGTGTTTGGGACAGTGAGGTGCTGTCTCGGTCATTTCTGGGGACAGTGAGGTGCTGTCTGGTTGCTAGTAGTTTTAGGGGCAGTAAGGTGCTTTCTGGTCATTTTCGGTGGCAGTGAGGAGCTGCTGGTGTTTTGGGGATAGTGAGGTGTTGTGGGTTGTTTTAGGGGCAGTGAGGTGTTGCCGGGGTGTAGAGGGGGCAGTGAGGTGCTGTCCATCAGGCAGTGTGGTGCTGTTTGGTTGTTTTTAGGGACAGTCAGGTGCTGTTGGTTGTCGGTTGGGCAGCGAGGTGCTGTTGTTGATTTAAGGTTTATTTAGGTGCTGTATGGGGCCTGGTTAGGAATAGTTAGTGTTGTTATGGCGGTACTAAGGGGTTTTTAGATGATATCTATGTTTTGGGGAAGGGCAGTTAGGTGCTGTCTGGTCATTCAAGGGGCTGCCAGAGCCTGTTTCTAGGTTAAGGGGCAGCCAGATGATGTTTGGTCATAAGTTTTATTTTTGGGTTCCAACTGTGTGTTGTCAAAATTTACAGATTATGGGTTAGAAGTGTGGTGTGGTACAAGGGCTCAGCTGGGAGCTGTTCGGAGATGTTATGAGCCATTTAGTTCGGAACATTCATTGGCGGTGTTCATCCATCCTCTTGGTGGGTGATGTCATGGGGTTGTGATGTGTCAGTCCAAGGGAGGGAGACATGTGTCATTACCTGTTCTGGGCCTGATTATGGCTATTAGTATTGGGTTGGTTTAGAGAGGGACATATATGTCATAATCTGTGTGGGATGGGTTATTGCTAGGTGTGTTGTATTGGTTGAAGAGAAGGACATATGTCATAATCTGTGTGGGATTGATTATGGCTATTAGTGTTGTGGTGAAGGGCGGTGATGTCACTGACATTCTAGGTGGAATGTTGGTGTGGGGATGTCACTGGGACTCTAGGTGGAATGTTGGTGTAGGTTTGATTGCAACGTTCTACTGAGGGCAGTTAGACCTAAGATACTGGACCAGATGGATGTCCCAGTGCTTTCTCTACTTACTAACTAAGAGAATAAAACCTACATGTAAACTACTTACCTTCTGGTGTTCCTGATTGGTGAAGGAGGCTTAGTTTACGTCACGGACCTCACGACTGCACACACGCTCTCCAGTTGCAGGTAATACAGCGCACCCATGAAACAGTTCCACTGAATCGAGCTGTGCCACTTTATAGTATAGGGGAGAGCTCTCCTCCCATGCCAATACCCACGTCAAAACATCCTGGAGCCAGAACATCCCCGCAGGGAACTGGCCGCGCTGAAATGGGCGTGCCAAAACGGGCTCTGCGGCCAATCGGCCGCGCCAAATCGGCCGGCGCTGAAATGGCCGTGCCAAATCGTCCTGCTCTGACAATTTCAAACCAAATTGCTTTTCAAAATGTGTCCATATGAGTCGATGGCATGACTGTGACTATACTTGATAATAATATCCCTCACGTCCAGACCTCAATATGCATGACTACATAGCTATATGGATAATGTTGGTAAGATTGACTCAAAAGCAAATTTCGGTAGAAAACTTGAAACACCTCAAAGAAATATTCTATTGTTAAAAGACAGCTTTATGCTCTGATCGGTCGGATTTTACATTCATAATTATTTGCTTAGGATCAGGAGTCCTAGTGAATCAGTGAGTTATCCTGAACGCAATATGTTTATAGGAAAGTGTACACTTTGAATTGGGTGCAACAAGATCTTCCCTTCTGATGATGCAACAGCCCGAGATAGAGGGCACAAGCCAGGCTCTCTGCATAAACTCCAACTGCCACTTATCACCCAGGTTGAGCCTCTAAGCGCCGTCCCATCAATCCATTTGACACCATTGGGAAGTGTCAGGGTTACTAGAGGTCACATGCATGTCTGGGAGGAGCGCATCCCCTTCTGGAAAAAACACAACTTCCTTTTTGATGCTACAACACCAGAAGGGAGGAGTGTGCACCTCAAACCCTCTGGTAGAGCCCTAACACCAGCTCCCCCTCCCAGGGTGCAGAGGGGTGGACTGGCAAGGAGGGGAAAGGGCCAATTGCCCCCAGACTGGCTGGTCTGTTGCCCTATGGGCCAGAGCTCCAAAATGTAAAAGAAATAATCGAAAAGGGGGAAATTCTGCAGAATTAGCCTGCCACAAAGGAACCAAGTGCTGCAAAGCCTGCTCGGATTCTGTGTAAATGGGGCAAGGTATTCATCTGGATTTCAGCAATGTTGTAGATGTTCCTGGGTGGTCCCCACACATGGGCCTCGACAGAGAGTTAGAGCAGAGGAGTCAAGGCTGCAGGGGCATGTTCATACCGCTAGTGGCAATGTAGGCATTTAAAATACAGATTCTGTGACACTGGATAGTAATGTTGGCACCACTGCTCCCAATGCATTATTGGTCTTTTACAATCCACAGCAGCTTATCATGGCTTCTGCTTGTCAAGGAAGTAGGGGTCCATATCGTATTAGAGTTTGTCCTTGGTGTGATTCTGTACAAATGCTTCCACTAGGCTCTGGTGAATTTCTTGATCACCAGTATTTATACAAAAAGAGTTTATTAGCACCCTAAATAGCATCCATGGATGTTACTTATATAGTCCATATAGAAATGGTTGTTTGACTGTTTGTGTTTCATTATTTTTGGACACAGTTAAAAAACACACATAGAAAGATGTAATATTCAGGTATTAAATATTAGAGGACTAAAAACAGCAAACTAAGGGGGCTGCTGAAGAAAGTAACCATATCTGACTGTGGTATTTCGGGAAAGTTTACCACCAGCAGAGGTGGCATTTCTGGAATACCTCTAGTGATATTTCAGAAATACCGCCTCCATTGGCGGTAAAGTAAAAAGGTTATTTTAACATTTTATTTTCAGCCATTTTCAGCATCAACGTGAAGTAAGTAATTGATTATGTACAGGAGGGGCTCATATCACTACTGTTGATTTTCTTTATGCATAAAAGGGTACATTCTGGCCCTTTTATGCATTATATGAGTAAGGTGGTGAGAGGAGGCAATTCAAGAGTCTCACCTGTTTACCTCCTCAACATGGCCATCGTTCTGTATAGTAAAACGAAAGATTTTAAAAATGTGGGACCAGTTTGGATTTGTTACCACCACCTTTAAGGTGGAGGTAAAAATAGGTGGATCTTCTGCAAAGAATCTGCTTAAAATACCACTGCTGGTATTTCCATAGAATACAACTGTTGGTATTTGGTCAAACAATGAATTGGGTGGATGGTAAAATCAACTATATTTGCCAAATACTGATGATTTTCATGTTTCCATCCTACTCTGAGTGACTCCCCAAGTTTGTGATTGTTTCCATTTTCTTGTCCAGAACACCTTTCTCTTATGTGAACAGCAAATTTATTACTGGCCTGCGCTAGCGGCCATGTCTTTATGGTTAAGTTGCTAAACCCATATGAAGAGCACTTTTTGGGCGGCTTATAACTTCCCTCCCTCTGGACAAATCCTCACCAAACTTTGCAAAAAAAGTATATGGCCCACTCTGATTAATTTTGCAAAGACTGGTGAGGTTTGGTCAAGGGGGGGAGGGTGTAATAGGGGGTATCCCAAAATGTCTTTTTTCCCATAGACATAATGGGAGAAAACTTTGCTCATGCTTACAACCCAAACCGCTGGATAGATTTTCACCATATTTGCAGCAGGAGCAGCAGCTTGGTCCTGAAAGCGTGCTTTTGTTAATTTGGTGTAAATCCATCCAGTATTTTTTTTTTAAATGACCAAAACCGAAGGCAAACATTTTTTTGATATCTATTTCTGCTCCACGGACACACTTCCCTGTTCGCTCCGCGGACAGGACACCGATTGGCTAATAGACTTGCGTCATGTCCGCGGACACACAACGTGTTCGCTGATTAGTTGGTGTGAAGCCCGAGGTGCATCAGATTTTTGGAAACCCCTGCCCTCTTGGATTCACGGACATTGGCCGGTGTCCGCGGACATCGCAGTAAAAAAATATTAAACACAACATTGCACTTGTCAAACTTATAAAATAATCTGTGGGGAGGTGAGAGGTGATGAGGTTGGTTGGAATATGGCTGCAAGAAGCAAAAAAACAGGTATTTTTCACTGCAAAAGTCTGTGAAAAGTTTGGATGTTCGCGAATAGTCCTTTGAAATTTTGCAGACACCTCTGCATTACTGGTTTGGTGAAAAGCATTTCTTGGATGGCTTATAACTTTGGCGCTACTTAATGGAACTGCATGTCATTTTGCAATTTTATTCTTGACCTGATCCCGAATGATTTTGCAAAGTTTGGTTGATTCTGTCAGGAGAGTGCAAAATGAGAGGGTATGTAATGTAAAGGCTAATAAATGAGGTGCCATTTGACGAATATACACGTAATTTGGCAAACTGATAATACATATAGATATAAATGTTTTTACAAAGTTTGGTTGCATCATTTGACACTTTTGAAAAAATAAAACATGGGTGGATTTCCAGCAATCTTGTGTAAGGAGCATTGAGAATGACCCGAAAGAATGGCTTTGCAAATGTGCCCTTTTTATTTTTTGACAAATGTCATAATGTAGGTACAATAAATAGTGGTATACCTTTGGTGACTGAGATGTAGCCTTTGGCCATGTGCAGTGAACAGATTGTCCGGGTCATGGAATAAGGTCATGATCCGGACAATATGGCTACTGGCCATGACTACGAGGGATAAAACATGGGGTTAAAGTGGCCATGTCCACCTGGGACTGACTTTGTGGTAAAGTTATTCGAAATTGGGTTAGATTTGAAAAGGAAGAAAAATGTGCTTGTGATAATATTGTCATAGAGTTCTCTTTTTGCCTTCTGCAGGCTGCCATGGAAAGCGAAGAAGGGCCCTGTATGGAACCCCACCTTCCCTTTTAACATCCCTTTTTTTATTAGTGCAATATATACATATCACGTGATCAAGCGGTTTGCACACCGTGAAACGCGTCGTACTTTTGCTAAGATGGTTCCTTTTCCTGATGCATAAATATTAATAAAGAAAATCGTGTTGCCAGGAAATACAGAGGTGTTTTCTTTCCTCTCAACTGCTGCAGGGACATTTCCCCCCCTTGCAGCTGCTCCCTGGAGTGCATTCCACAAGTTGCCTTTCTCTCGAAAAGCTTCATTCTGCCATATATACATATACATATATGAATATATATACAAAAGTAGACTGAAACTCTGTCTAAAGCGTAGCTGCACTCCGAAAAGTATGTTTTGTTGAGTTAACAAAAGAAATCCAATCTGTATCTCAGCCATTGATGCTGCAGAGAAAAGTCCTTTATTGACATATAGTTGTGGACAGGGAGAGGAGCATCAGCAAAACACACAAAGATCACGTGTTTCACCCTACACAGTCTTTGTCTGGGTCATATATATATCGCAGCAATGTAGTTATGGTTAAATTGCTAAACCCATAGGAAGACCACTTTTTGGGAGGCTTATAACTTCACTCCCCCTGGAGAAATACTCATTAAACTTTGCAAAAAAAAGTATATGGCGAGGTATGTATTCTTTTGGCAAGTTTGGTGAGGTTTCGTTAAGGCAAAGTTATAGGGTGGTCCCAAATAATTTTTTTCCCCATAGACTGAATGGAGAAAATCTTT
Source organism: Ambystoma mexicanum (assembly GCF_040938575.1). Taxonomy (NCBI): domain Eukaryota; kingdom Metazoa; phylum Chordata; class Amphibia; order Caudata; family Ambystomatidae; genus Ambystoma; species Ambystoma mexicanum. Next base: position 473,652,959 of record NC_090932.1, on the reverse strand, counting down.
GCACACTCCTAGAGCCTGAACCGCTTGTCAGTCTTTTCACCAAATTTGCGGCAGGATTGGTGGCATGGTCCTTAAAGCGTGCTTTTGTAAATTTGGTGAAAATCCGTCCAGTGTTTTTTTTTAAAAAACAGGTAAAATGTAGGTCCCAAAAAAATTGTGATATCTGGCTCGGCGGCCACTTTTCCCTGTTTGGTCCGTGAATAGGACTGCGATTGGCCAAGAGGGCGGCGTGCTGTCCGTGGATATACGGCGCGTCCGCTGATTGATTGGCGGTAAGCGTGATGTGCGTCACAATTTTCGGAAACCCCTGCCATGTTGTATCTGAAGATAGCCCAGCAGCAAAAGGTACTCGAAAACATGCTTTGCGGCATCTGGTGGTGGGAAGAGGGGCTGGAAAGGGTGGGAGATATGATGTATTTGTTTAGGTGGAAGAAGACGGTGGTGTGCACGCGGTGTCTGGGAATACTACAGCAGTTCACGGGTAGCTCCTCAGGCGAGCAGCTTCTGTGGTGACTGCAGGCAGCCTTCATTAGCAGGCCTTCAGGCATGCAAACATTGTGATACTGGTTTATTGATTTGACAAATATGTGTGCAGAGTGTCACTTTATTGTTCCGATCATTTTGGTAAGTTGTTATAACCATAGGTTGATTCATCGTACACATTTTTCATATCCATCTATATAGGGAGGCCCCCTTTATAGAATGGTTCAGCAGGACAATTTACACTTGATAGTGCACCAGAAGTGAGCTGCAATGCACGCAGTTCCATATGGTGTAATTCATTCACCTTGTTCAACATTTGCCCACCAGTTGCAAGTAGGTTTCAAGGTGTTGCCTTATGTATGTGGCTTGTGAGCGATGTACAGATTGTTGGTTGCATAGGTGTGTTATGTTGTGGTGACTGTGACCGTGTACTACAGTGTTGGGTGCATGGCTGAGGTGATGCAGTCACCAGTCCTGGAGTGTGTCTTCTTGGTTAAGTGTTGGAATACTGTGTGTACAGAAGTGGACAGAGTTCAGGTGGATGGTTTATGTGTTTGAATGGTGCCCACTGGCCAGACTCCTGAGTAGATTACTGTACTATGATGTATTGGTTGCAAGCAATTAATAGACTCTTGGGTGCGGAGGCTATGTTCTGAAGATTTTGTGGTTTGGTTGGAAGTACTACAATAGTATGTGAACTGAAGTGGGTAGGGCTGCCGGTGCCTGTCTTATGTTTGTGGGTTGTGGTAACTGGGCAGATGTTTGCATGCATGGCAATATAACGTGTCAGTGGTTGTGGCCAGGGCCTAGACACTTGGGTTCATGGCCCGAGGCTGTAGGCACCCATGCGTACAACACTGTACGTTAATAATTATGTAGAAAGCACTGTATGATACTCATTTTTAATCCCTATAAAAATGTTATGTAAACTTCAAATTACATAATTTCTGCAAATTCCATGGTTACACTGTGTCGACGGGAAATCCCTCTGTATGCCATATTCGACGGTTGCAGACTACCTTAGTGGAAAATGTGCGCTGTCACTATAGTGTAAGTTATCTTTGCTTCTTTCTATTAATTTTGTACAATGTGTGTCCTTGGAGCAATTCATGCATCGCGGTCAAGGCTATTTTATGTCCTGTTGAAAGAGAGGCTTGTTAGGTTTCGATTTATGGGCACAATGTGGGTAAAAAAGCATTCAGGTGGAAACATGTTAGGATTTCATTGTGCATTTAGCAATGTAAGTAGTGTGGTTATGTAGAAGTTAGTATTAGGAACATGGAGAGATGATGGCACTTTATATACGGTGAAATGAATGTATGGATTATAAAAAATACAATTGTAGAATTACGGCCCCTATGCAATATTTATAAGTGCAGTGTCTTAAGAATCAACGGTTTATGCTGGGAGCCTGTGTGTGAGACAGCTGAGGATACGTGGGTGACAGAGCCGTGTTAAGCATTTTAGCGTCTTTGGGCATGGACATATTTGGGGCCCTCATCCAGGAAACAAAAGGAATTACTTTACATCTCTTCAAAAGATTGTAAGTGGGGTCTGGTCTTCACATTGTGTTTCCTTTAATATTAAAAGAGTAAAGTAGAAGTTTAAAATAGTAAGGAGTACAGAAGACTTTCAAATGTGCTTGCTGCGTTCTGCACCGTGTGGTCCACGCTATTGTGTGTTCTACCCATTCCAGTCAAATGGTGTACATAAGAAGAAAGATGAAATAATGGCCTAAACGATGCCTGTGGCATGCGAGGAGCCAGAGCTTACAGAGCACAGGACAGCTATGTATGTGAGATGGATGCATTTTGTGTTTGGGTTGTGGTGACTGCGCAAATTATTTGTTAGGTTACTGCACCCTTATCTATTGATTGTGGCAAGTTATTAGAGGCTTGGGTGAAGAGGCCATTCAGAAAAGAGTCTGTCCATTGAGTTCAAGTACTGCAATACTATGTGACCTGAAGTGGCTAGGTGGTAGGTGGCTGTGTTATGTTTCTGGTTTGTGGTATGTCGGTAGGTGTTTGCATGCATGGTTGTAATATGCTGTGGTGGTTGTGGCTAAGGTCTTCAGAATTGAGGGCATGGCTGGATGCCGTAGACTGTAGGGTATGTAGTCAAGAGTGCAGCACAGTATAATATAGCTATGCATTGGACATTGTGATAATGGTATATGGATTGCAGAAATATGTGCACAGATTACAATTTGGAGATTATAAAGAAATATGACACCAATAATGTTATACTTACTGTTGTGATTGTTGAGGTCCTATGCAGTTTTTGTGTATAATATGTGAAATGTAGGAGTAATCGTTTCATTCTCTGTGGTAAGAGAAAACATAACATGTTAGAGCAGGTACTTTGCTATTTTGTAGTTCATTGCATTGCAGATATTTCTATACTTTGTGGACCCTGATTATTAGTACTTCATAAGTACTATGCTTCAAACAAGTGTACTGTGCAATGTGCGCAGTTCCTGTGTTTCTTTGCATAATCATAGGGAATGTGGAAAAAAAAATCCATGCTGGATTAAAAAAAAAACCTTCAACATTAATTTGTTATGTTGCACAGTCTGTTTCAGTAACGTTTGCACTCGTTACAACAATGTTTAAGGTGCACTGTTGCAGTAGGAGGAATTGAAATGGTGTATGATTTCTGTTTTGTAAGTGCTGGTAGCATGGTTGCAGTTATATACCAGTTGGCATATTGTAATTGTTTACCTGTTTCCTTTATATAGCAGTATTTCTTTATGCATTTGTTTGTTTCTGATGTTTTGTAAGTAGTATGCCATTGCACTGTGATATTGCAGAATTGTGAGGGCAGTTAGATACCTGTTGGCGTATTGTAACTGTTGATAGTTTGGAAGTTTTTGAGGATATGCTTGTAGCACTGTGGTTGTTGAAGGTTGAGTTTGGCAGTTTACTTGTTGCAAGTAATATTGAAGTATTACGGTTGCAGTTAGATACCAGTTGGTGTATTCTAACTGTTTATACTTTCTTATTTTTACAGGGTATGTTTAGAAGCTTGTGCATTCTTGTTGGTACATTCACATCTTTCAATATTCTGAAGTGCTGATGCACCACTATCGGTTTACTTAAAAATATCTGCATATTTCTTGCATTGGTATGGGCATTGTTAGAGAGTTGTTGCCTTATTTCAGTAGTTGGTGGTTGCAGAGGTTACTGAGGATAGTTTTAAACCCTCGTACTTAGTAGTTTTTTGTAAGTACCATGTATGAAACACTATTAGTGTGGCTTTTGTACACTTATTGATTTTGCTACTGCAATCATTGGGTCATTGGGGAAAAAATGTACAGCAGGCACACTGATGTATTGTTTGGACGGTTGCTGTATGCTAAGTTGTTGCAGTTCCATAGAGTAGAAGGTCATTTTCTTTTTGTGAAATTATGTATGTACTGGCGGGTGTTGGGTAGTAAGTTATTCTAATTTTATGCATCAGTGAATACATTCTGGTTTCAAGAATATTAAGCAGGCATTTGCAAGATTTGCTGGTAATCTCTGCTTTAGAGTAATTAAAGTATCATTGCATTCAAACCATGCACATTGCTTTCTAATGTATGCAGTATAGTGACCTGCAATGGTTGTGTCGCCTGTGTGGTAGATTATGGCTACTGTTGTCAAGGTTTTCTTGCCAAGTGATGCCTGTACATATGTGAAGGTAGTAAGCCTGTAGTTGTTTTTGGTTCCATCTGCATGGTATCTTAAAAGCATTAATATTACGTATTGGCTATACGATTGTATATGTAAGGTGGAACGCTTATCTGAATTGCAAGTAGTACACAATATGCTATGGTTTGCATTTTGTACGAGTTGCTGAAATGGAATGAAATCACAGTAAGGTATAGATACATATACACAGCGCTCATTGGGGACTTGTTCCTGAATGACATGATTGCAGAGCGTGCATGTATGTTTCCACATGTAGGAAATCTGGAAGATTTCATTCATGGGTATGTTTTTGCTTTCCAGTGCTTGTAGTAAGTACATTAGAAATTCCTGTGGATCTTCTTGTGTGTCTAAAGTGAATTTCACCATTCCAGCACAGTAGTCTAATTCCTGCCTTATTCCTGAAACACTGTAAGTGTTTTCAGGATTGTTTGTTGCATTTCTGTAAAGGAGCAGCATTTGTAAACACAACTCGTCCGAGCCATTTAAATAAATGTTTTCAACAATTGCTGGCAATGGGAATAGAACATTTATTGCTATATTTGCATAGCAATTTACACAAGTTGTATATGAAAATTTGAATGGACACGACAGTTCTGTGTCTGAGTACTTTGATGGAAGTGCACGCGGTTTGTTTGAAGAGGTATTTCTCTTTGTGTGTGCAGTTGGGTATGATCATTTCAGTCCATTTTTCTGTGTTTTTGGTAGTTGATGCAATATGAGCTGATTTCAATTTCTTTGGTGGCACTGTTGGAAGATGATTTATAAGTTCTGATTGCATTACTTTTCTATTACAAAGTTTGTGTTTTTAAGGAACAGGGTACATTTTGAGATGGAGTGTGTAGAGTGCACATAGTCTATTGTACTCTACTATGCAAGGTATGTCAGCGCTGACTTACTTGCATCAGAATTGACTAGAAATTTTCCTTCAAGTGTACGTAAGCGTGATAGTGCTGTGTAACTCATGCCTTCTTCAAAGAATGTGCTGCTAATATCAATTAATGCTTGATCTAAGGTTAGACCTTGCGATTTATGAATAGTCACTACATATGCTAGCGACAGAGAAAACTGTTCTCTATGTACATACATGTCTTTGAAAAGAAATAATTGGGCTGTTGAGCTTCCTATCCTTTAAACTTCTGAAACTTTGTAAAAGTGGATATTGACAAAATGAATGCTGTTGTCACGTGGGTATGTCTGGAAGCCAACAACTGTACCAAGTGCTCCATTTACTAAACCTTGCTCTACGTCAAGGTTATGCTTTAGCATTACTCTACCGTTTAAACACAATGTTAAAATGTTCTCCAAACCAGCTGTGTTAAAGATAGAGTTTTCTAAGGTTTTTAGTCATGCTATGGCTTGTTGACACATAGTTATTGTCATACCATGTACATCCAGTTTGCCTGTGGAGTGTGGTTGCATTTCCTTTTCAGCATAGTTTCATTGAATCCTGCACAGCTTGCTAGAGTTGGCATTAAGAACATACAGTTGACATTTGTGTGTGCTAATTGTTCCATGACATCAGTAGCACATGTGTTACTGCTGTATAGCTCATGGATGTGTCTGGTATTTAGGGTAGACTGAGCTACCCTAGATAGTACACCAATCTGAATGTTTTTTAAAATGTTGGCATAGGTGAGGTCTGCAGACTGACACATGTTTTAAGTTAGTTCTCTGTATTGGAAATGTTGCCAGAGATTTACATTCCCTATGCTTCCAAGTGTTTTACGGCACAATTATGTCCTAAGGTATTAAAATTAGGTTCACCTTTCATTGGTGTTAATTGAAGATCTCCGAAAACAATAATTATTAGGAGCATTTTCATTTGTTTCAAAACTCTGCGTAGCTCCATAGAAGCCTCTGCGGAAAGTTTGTAGTAGTCTTATCTGTTTTGGTGTTCTACTCGAAGTAGTAGCAATCAGTGTAAAGTGACACAACCTATGTTGTAGGCAGCTAAACCGGTGGGGGCAGTTACAACAGCTGAAAGCTTGTTGTTTGTTAATTGTTGGAGGAATTTACTGATGATTTTTATTAAGAATGTTTTGCCTGAACCAGCTTGACCACTTACATATAGCAGTATAGGTGTATAGTGTTCACAGGTACAAGTTTTTGTTTCGTGCTGCATACCATGCCCAATTTATTTAGTTACCTCTAGGAAAATGGTACGCTGATCATTGTTCAGTTGTGATTTCAGTAGGGCAAAGTCTTGTGCAGATTGCTCATACTGACACATGGTTCTCTACTTCCGTCGTGGCTAATTCTGCCTCATTTGCTATGAGTAGCTGTCCAAGTGGCTCTTGGTTTCCGTTCAGAGAAGGTTCACTGCTTTCAGGAGTGTCCACATTTCGTTGTGCTTGAAGTTTTTCTTCTTGTTGGCATTCATTGTCTGATATGTTTTTTGTCACTGTGTAAAGCTTACATCTGTTAAGGTAATTTCACTTGCATTGAAAGCATCTTCATAGGAGGCATGGGTGTCTAATAAATCTTCTTTTTTTATCCATGGTTTAAAAAGTTGTAGTAGGGCCATGTAGTACAGTTATTTGTGTTGAGGAGTTTTTAATGATAGCTTCATATGATTAATCAGGCTGCTTTTGGTAAGTTTCACCAGGCTTCCTTCACAACTTTTAACTCTGTATTTACCTTTTTTTCTCGTCTGGTTTAATGTTATTTTTGTATGAGAAGTTTTTTGCTATATGGTATAGGCACATGGTTTCTAAACCAGTACTCGTGTTTGGGTAGTATGTCTCTAATACGTTGTTTTTCAAAATGTTCTGGCTGTTGGGATCGTTTTTGGCTATTGTTTCTATGTCATTGTTCAATTTCAGAACTCTTTTTCTGGATGCAGCAGGACCAAAGCTTGGCCACGCTATGTTTTCAGATTTCCTGTATAAGGTGGTGCCGGTTAAAGTGTCTGCAGCTTCGTAGAAGCCACATTCTCTATGGGAGAGCATTTTTATGCCAAAGCTGTCCAATTTCTGTGATAGTGTTTTGTCAGATGATATTTCATCCCAGACGCCTTTGAGCCCTGTTTTCTCTGCTTTGGTAAAGTAGGCTTTGACATATCGTGCTACTGCAGTGGAAATGTCTTCAATGTACTGCACATCTACATTTGTATACCATAGGAGGGCAATGACTGCATTGTAATCATTGATGTACTTTGATGCTTCAGTTCTTTTTATGCAGTATGTAGACAGACATGTGATGTCGTGAGTGACATCATCAATGACATTTGTGATGTCATCTTTGATGTCATGGGTGTAAGTCCTTGCAGTGCACAGTGGTGGTGTCAGTTATGGTTGCTTAGCTTATCATACTGGCTAATTTCTGGGGATTTTTGGTTTTACTTGTAACCCTAATATGGATAGGTTGTTATTAGTGCAAATTAACTATAATGTCCTTCCCAAAAAGTTTTTGCACTGAATTTGATAGGTTTTTATTAGGGCAACTGAACCATAACGTCCCCTTTAACAAACATCTTTCACTGAATTTATATAGTGGTCTCTTACATAGTGGTGACAATTTCCAAACGCAAAAAAATTATGAAAACAGCAGCATGGCAAAAAATGGATTAGGTGTTGAAATTGTATACGTACAAAGAAAACAGGAGAAAGAGATTGGGAGGACACCATGAGGGAATGCATCAACAACAGAATTAACGTCTCCCTTAACCAATCGTACCACACTCCTTCTGTACATGCGAACAAAGAAGTAAGGGGCAGAGTAGCAACTGGCAAGAGCTTACAGCAAAAAGTCAGTACAATGTAGTAAAGAAGCAGAACAGTCTGTAATGATTGCACAGGTGTTGCAGTATGCAATTGTACATATGTGTAAGGTGTGTTTTTGGAAACGAAGCAATGGCAAGCACCTTCGAGTTGCAGGATTTTTTTTCCCTCATAACAGAATGACGTTGTACAGTATACCCATTGGTACGCACTGCAGTGTGAAGCGTACATTATGTATTATATATTCCTACATGTACAGCAAGCACATTCTGTTTGCGCATAGCAAAGGAACGAAATTGTGCAAATAGCAAAAAAAGAGGCTGCAAGGCAAAGGGAACAGAAATTGGGAACAATTGTGCCCCCTTACAAGGTGCATAACTGAAAAGTGAACAGGTGAAATCAGCTACCCTTTTCGCAAACCCCTCAATTAGGGGCCAACTGGTATGGCGCTTACTCTCAAACCACTAAAAATAGAAAGGATGACTTCAGCAATGTTTTGCATATCACATATTTTATTCATGAAGCAATACAAAAATAGTTAAAAGCAATAGTTTGCCTTCATACATTTAGCACTGTAATTTAATTTCATATAAGCCTTTAGTGCAATCTGTGAGGTTAGTACATGACAAATCTGTTGTTCCTATACAGATATATTATTTGTTTATTAATTTATTGTAATATGGAGCCTATATATAAGTTGCGTTCAAACAAATGTTTTGGGTGAAATTAAATGGCTGTGGCACACCTGCACATATACTCCTTCCCCATGTCGCAGACCGCCATCCCCTCAAAAATCGTGTCATGGGAGACGTGAGGGTGACACAGCAATCTCTTCCTTCCCTAACAACCAAGTTCTGGAAATCCGTATTTCACCACAGTAAGTATAGATTCTGGTACCCCTTCCGTTCCCTAATGGGTTGTAGGAATGTGAAAAAATTGACATTAATGATGATAGTGTTTCTAAATGTTTGGGTGATCTACTTTTTTTCCTGAAATTGCACTCAGAATCAGCAGCACACAGTCCTCCTTGGAATATTTACAACTAAGCAAAACATAAGTGTCCTACGGAATGCCCACAATCACAATTGACACATCCGTATGACGACAGCAGGCTCTGCATGGCTGCATGTTGTCCACCACCACTGGCAATGCATGTGGGAACCAACGTTTGTGTGTACTTCAAGTGCAGGCATTTCTGTATGTGCCTCTGTGTCCTGGTAACATCAGCACTCTTAAGCATATGCAAAGAAACGTTAATGTGGCCGGGGTGTGCACCCACGTCCTACAGATGGGTATGCATATATAAGCATCTGAGCTGGTGCACCCTATAACTAGACAGCATCTTCCCAAAATGGTCGGCACATGAGTTGCGCACTATTACTGTGTTGAAAATTGGCAACAGTGTGCATAGTGCACCCAGCCACATGCACACAACGCAATGCACCCAAAATGCATGCAGCGGACAGTCATACAAAATCATACATGCCAACATTCTGTGCCCAAAAATGTGTAGGGATGTGAACGTTTCAACAATCATACCTACCATTTTGATGACATAATGGAAATGATGCAACATCAATTTTATGCAACAACATGACAGTACATATCATCACAGGAAATTATTTCACATTTACTGGCACTTAATGACATCAGAGGAAATGACCTCAGTTGGTATATGGCCTTCAATAGATCACAGGAGCGGAGTGCCTGGTGGGCTCCATCCGATTTCCTCTAACCCATCATGATAAAGAGAAGTACCATATGAGTGACTTGTACATAGTGTCACCAGTTTCTTCCTTAGCACAACATAATTTCCTCTTGAAACATATCAATAACAATGTAATTCAGCATTCACTTTGGATTTTTAGAACTCGATCAAACCTAGTGAACAATTCATAAACTGAAGACACATGCACTAGTTATATACATAATAGGTATTGGTAAAACAAATGACATTGTAGTAAACACAAGCAAGTAAACAAAGTGATAATAGTGTACTCAGTAGGTAAATGCAGTAACTTTTTAAATAGCAAAGAGTACCTAGACATCAAACAGATTTTGTCTTGTAAAGACCTAACAAAGGCTACAGTTTTTAACAAAAAACAAGTGTTATTGCTGTTACAATTTGTAATGTTACATTGAAATAAATAAGCATCACAGAAATGAAGCCACATTGTGAGCAAACATACAATACAGGGTCCAAAATCAGGGCAACTGGGAGCAATGTACATGCTACTTGTAGCAGAGAAGAGCCTGCCGGGTTTAACATTCAACAGTTAGCAGGAGCTACATTTCACGCCAATAGCAACTCCTGCCAAACAAGCACAAGTATGTCAATATGGGACAATATGTAATTAAACAGTATGACACATCAACATCAAAACCATTCCAGAAAACAGTCCTTAGTTATTCACAAATAAGTCCTCTACACGTATTTCACCACAAAGTGTGGATCTTCAGGAGGTGCAAAGTACTCTTAGGTTAATTTATCGTACTCATGATTTCCCAACTCCTTTTATAATTCCACCAGACAAGTTATCAATGCTTTTTGTACTAGTTGAATGGAATGGGTTTATAATGCTATGTTTCTTTAATGCAAAGGAAGAAGGAGCAACTTCTTTCTTTGGTGGCCGTGAGCAGGAGTGTCTTTGCTAGGACAGTTTATGCTTTAAAGTGGCTTTTCTTTTTCACATTGATTGTAATCTTGTGGGTTCGGATTGGCCAAATGATTGGCTTGTGGGTAAGATCTTTGTAAAATGACATCGCTGTAACCAAGAGCCCAGTATCCCTATGTAAATATCACAAATCCATGTAACTAAGACAATATCATCGAACAGCACCTCAAAGCCCTTGGGCTGGTAGTGTGATTTGGAAATCCTAATGATTAAATAAAAAATAAAAGAAAGCATAATATATCACTCAGTTTTCTACACACTCAATGAGATCTCACAAGGAACAGATACAATAGTGGGGGTTTGTGCAAGGTGCATAAAGGTTCAAAGAAAGCATCACTGACTTTCGTACACAGTCACTCAGACCTCACAAGGTACACATACACTGGTGGGGGTCTGTGAAAAGTGCATTAGCACCTTTCATAAGATATCAGTCAGTTATTTATACATTCAGTCATACCGCACACGGTACACAAACACTGCAGGGGGGCCTCTGAATATTCTTCAGCAGTATGTCACAAATGCATGTCACATGCCTGGGTTGGCTGGGGTGAAACAGTGTCTCTTGAAACCATTTCTAGAACAAATTGGGTGCATTTCACTTTCCCCACTGGTGGAATGTCTAAAAGTGGTGTCCTACAGTGCGTCTGCAACTACCACCAACTATTTCACTCTGGCTGAATATGCACAGTAGTGGATAAATTATGAATGTCCCTTCCTGTCACACACACCTGCAACAGGAACAGTCCCTATTGCCCCAATGCCACAGGTAGCTTGGAGAAAAAGGTAATGTATACACATGCATTTACCCAAGGATGGCGATAGCCTTCGCCGAATGAAGCTGAAACATTACTTCTTCCCTTTGCAGTGTCTTCTTTGAAGCACAGCGACATTGCGTACTCTATTTGTCTCCCCTTTACACAATTGCAATATGATTATTGACTTAGATTTACAAAACACTTATTGACTCTGTTGTACTCGATTTTGACATGTTCTTTGCAAATTCTATGTACTTTTCTCAGTTCACCGATTTCTTGTACATCATTGTGTTCTTATTTAAAACTAATTAAAAAAATGTAAACTTGAAAAACTTGCACACTCTTCCATGAATAACATTCAAGAGCTCTCCATGTCACAGTATTACATGTTTACAAAAGCACTCTGTGTACACACTGCGACCACAAACGTAGTTTTGCATTCTCTGTGCCTGTACAGTCCCATTTCCATAGCCGCCATCTGCAAAGTTGCCGGATGTGCCTTTCCAGCTGCGTAACAACACCATTGCCAACTTGACCAGGCGACCACACAGACAGTGCGCATGCACACTCAGTTCGGGTACAAGAGCTGGACTCTCCGACAGCAGCAAAGCATAGGGCTGAGCAATGTGCACAGTATGTTTTGGAAAGGGTAGGCTTACAAACACATCGCTATGTTCCATTGCACATGCATGCATGTTTCCGAACAATATGCGGCTGCTTTCTGCGTGAAAAATCTCCACAACAATCCGCCTAAAAGGCACACAGTAGAAGTGCTGTGTAATGTGTTTGCGCCTTTTCTGAGCAGCGAGTGCGGCTCATAGGTGTGCCCTGCAAGTAATGGGGCACCATATCTGCTCACCTACAGTGCGTCTGCAACTAGTACCAGCCATGTGACTGTGCCTACGTATGCACAGTAGTTGCGAAAATTATGCACGTGCCTTGGTGACACCCACACCTGCATCAGCGATAGTCCCCAATGGGGCAATATCATTTGTAAGTTCCTGAAAAAGGGAGTATACACATGTGTGTGTACCCAAGTCCGACAACGGCCTTGCCCAAATGAAGCACAAACATTTCTTATAGCATTTCCAGTTTCTTCTTTGCAGCACGCTGTCATTGCATACTGTTGAAAAGTTGTGCATGTTGCCACGAATGACAATGAAGAGGTCTGCATGAAACAGTATCAGTTCTGTACAATAGTCTTCTGCTTAGACAGGCCGCCTAGATATATTATTGTGCAATGCCTATGGCTCTATAGTCCCATTTCCATTGCGCCATCCTGAAAATGTCCGGATGTGGCTTTTGTGCTGCGTGCAAGTGTGGGGGCATAACGTGCACAGTGTGAATGCCCCTTCCAGCGAACCACACCCACTCTACCTGACTGGATAATGCTGAAACTCCCATGTTCATTGGACAACAACGTGAAAAGCACAGATTCTCGCATGTGTGGTTCCAAAGTACTGTGAGGGCCGCACACCAGGAAACCAGGCCAGTCTTTCTTCCTTTTCCACTGCCTTTTGTCCAGCACCACCTCATTGGGTATGGGTAAATGGCCACACACGATTCCACCAATGCCGTGGAAGACATTACCATTTAACACTGGCTGTGCTGCACAACACTTCATAGGTACCATTAGAAAATCAGACTGCTACTGAACTGTCCCTTGCCAGCAGGTTTACTACAAATGTTGGTAATACACTCCAAAATGTGTGCTTCCACATTCATCCACCTGCGCACCCACTACCACAAATGTAAGATACCAAAAATGTTTGAGCACTATGCATATTACTGTGCTATAAGTACCTGTTTGCTCGGTATCTGTCACTGAGCGGCTATTACGGTATTTAGAGGCTTTCTCATTTTTTTCATCCCATACCAGGAAGTGGCATGTTAGTGATGTGTGCTTGCAAAGTTTGCATTGACCCATATCATACATTGTATTGTGAACACATTAATTCCTTTTTTTCCTTTCCACATTGTTACAAAATGTTTTCCCCAGTAACCCACCCCCTACATAAAGTGTACAAAAATGGCATCAATAGCAGCATTGATTGTATCGCACCCAGGGAAAGCAACTTTCCAAAATATCATTGTCTGCACAGCTGTACTTCTGGGTAGGCTGCACTACTACAACAGGCTCTTGGCAAATGTGGGCCTATGTACTCTCCGCCCTCTGTAACGCATCCAGAAAGGGAGTGCGCGACTTAGGATGGTATCTGTCCTGCATTGAAATGTCGCCAATAGCTCAGAATGGCTGCAAGCAGTAAAGGTAGAAGACTATGCATTATGCAGAAAGCCTTCTGGCCCCTGGAACCACAATACCTTTAAATCTAACTCCCTATATATGTGCGTGTGCAAGCTTTTCCCTCATCCATTTCAACCTCCCTCAGGGTCATACGCTTCTACAAAAATGCAATTGTTGATAGATGTGCTTTTTCACCTGGGACTGCCCTCTGCAACATGCTCCCTGCCTCCTTCACACTTGAGGGGAACCATCGCCGAATCCAGAAGCACCTCAAAGTCTTTCTCTTCACGTCTGCTGTTTCTGCTCATTTCACCAGCTAACTGCATGACACACTTAATCTGCACTACTTACCTGATGACTCTGTGACATCGAACCCATGTCACGTTCCGCTGCCAGGCAAACCCCTACACTGGCTTTCTAGCGAACCCCGCACTTGACAACTGTTTACTGTATGCCTAACAGTGTATCCACCAGCTAGTGTGTGCACTTATCCGTACACTTGACACAATTGGCCTACATTTTTACTTGTTGTCATTTCTTCTTCTACCCATCTACTCTACCTTCCCCCCCCTCAACCCATGCTCTTGGGGATGTAAGTGACAGCTAGGCTAGTAGGTTAATTGTCTCTGTCTCCCCTCTGTGTGCCTTCCTTTGCCTCGTTGTGGTTTGCTGTCGGTAGGTGCATTATTAAAGCAGTAGGATACATTGTCACATCATATTACATCATGCACACAATGCATGCACAACAGTGGGATGCTTGCCATTTACCGTGTGCACTGCAAAGTTTCGGCAATACCCCCACTTACTGCACACTTGTCAAAAAATATTGGGCATATTATCAACTGCAAAGAAATACACACATTTGCTGCATACACACAGGCTTTGTGTTCGTTAGATTGCTCACTTCCACCTTAGCTGTCTGCACTGCTTTGTGCAAAGAAACCTTCTGGTACACTTTTTCAGTACACAGCTGATCCACAAACATTATGAACAGTGCCTTTCGCTCCACAGTTTCCTTTCCATGGGTCCCATCCAGAAAATGGCTGGATGTGGCACATGGAAACGTAACGTTCAGCGTAAACCGCTGAGCTTTCGTGGTAGGGAGGGACAGAGGAAGGGGTGGGTTGGGGTGGTAATTGTAAAACAGGATAAGGAGTTGTGTCTGTAGTACTGTCTCAAAAAATAAATATTTTTTAAACTTTCTTTTTGTCCTGTTTTTGTTATGCACATGCTAGCTTAAACATTTTTTTGTTTTTTATGTCTTTGATGTGTTCCTGTTCCCTTCACCTCCTCACACTTGTACATACAGAAGGTCAAAGCTTCTCATACAGATCTGCAGTATTGTATGCAATGCTGTGTGCAGAGTGGCAAAGAAAACATCATTACCAACGGAGGGCACAGAAATTCTATTTCTTTGCACCCAGTGCAAATCTTGCTCCCTAATGCTGTCATAGTTGGTTCTGAACATCCCAACACTGCACACCTGCTTCTGTTTATGAAACACCTCTCGACCTGTAGCTGTGTGCAAATTACGGCCTAGTGTGCAGCATGTGCAATTACATACAGCATGTGCTTGCGAACGCATAGCACCTCACTGTGGTTGTTCCACCAAGGGTGAAATGCTCTCCACACCCATTATTCAAAGGTCACCATCCTAAGAGGCAAACAGAGGCAACTGTACATGACTGCAGTATGGTATGCTGGCTGTCGTCAAGGTATAGGCTCTTGGGTGCATAACCAACGGCCTACAGCACTTTGCAATACACCCAATACTGTAGGCCTTACGTACACCCAGCACAATATAATGGCCTCATGAAAGAGAACATTTCCCGCATACCACAATCCAGAAACATAACATATGATGGGTGGTGCTAAAGGCAACTTATATTAACCTCAAGTAGTGCCATGTAGCTCCATAATTTGGGAGGTGGTGCATTAATGGATACCATATAGTACCAGATGCATTTCATGTTACTTGTGCTGTTCTACCACAGCTACAAGGTCATGCAAAACCATTTTTTGAACATCGCCACCAGTGGAGACATGCATACTTAAAAGTACATGTCGGCATTATGGTGGCGAACTATTGTGCAAGCCTAGCCTCTTTGGACAATACCCTACGGGCTACAGTCATTTAAGCATACACCCAACAGTGTTGCCCTTGTCCACACCCAGCTCACCATAACAGACTTATGCAGGTGAACAAGTAGCCAGGTACATCCAGGTCACCCCTAGCCACTTCTAAGCATCCACCAATTCAACACTTCTCCCACAGGACACACTGGAGGAGTCGGCACTCCACCAGGTCCAAGCATACGCTACACAGTGTAATAATTGCAACCAATCCCCACAACCGTAAAAGCAACATTTTATGCACTGATCACAATCCGCACCACGAGGACAGCATTGTAAAACCAACTTCACCCCACAGCACACTTTTGCCAGTGCAAAGCTGGCCAAGCATGCTTGGACAGGTCTACAGGCTTAGCACACACAGCACACCGTATTGCAGTGTAGGTTCCACGTTTCATGTGTTCCCCATTGTTTTCCCCTTCTGTCATTGCTCTACCACCATTGACCACTAGGCCTCACCACACACTGAACACCCTAGTGGAACCTATGTTTTACTTCTTATTTCATGTGTAATGCAGGCCACATCTGTACATGCGTTGCTCAATTACATTGTGTTGCTTGTGCATACCGGTATGTGAGTGGCTGTGTATATTGTGCAATTCCCAACTTTCTGATGGCTTCCTTTCTTGGCGCAATGTGGTAAAAGGTTTTGTCTAGGAAGGGTCTTATAAGGGCCTACCCATTGCAAATGCAGATGGTGAGATGTGGCTCCCTATTGTGCAACTGGGGCAATCATGTGTACCATATGGTAATGTAAGCATAGCAGCTCACTTCTCCTGTTCCACCAAGTGCACAATGTCCTCCGCAACAATTATGTGCCACTCATCAACTCCAGAAGCATGCACAGTAAAAACTGCATTGCTGTATTATAATGTGGAGGCTGTGTTTGAAGCCTAGACTGTTGGGTGCATGGCGTTTTGGCCATGCACCCAATAGTTTAGGCCTAGGCCACAGTCACCACATAATAACAGAGCCATGCAGGCAACCAGTTATGCATATGCCAAATATCAAAAAGTCAACATATGCATCAGCACTTTCACCTAACCACCACACCATGAAGCAGAGACGCAACAACATGTGTTCCACTTACCGTGATACAGCAACATACCAGTGTGTTGTGCACCACTACCCACTTCCAATCAGAAACCATTATAAGCATGCCAACCAAACAAGACAGTCTTCACAAATTTCGGCCTGCTTCCACCACTGCAGTACACGCATAGAATCAATGGTGCATACTGCATGGCAAAACTTACTAATCTACGCAATGGACACTACACAAGCATATACAAGAAACATTTGCACCGGGACCTATTCCATATGTATGCTACATGCAAGCAACATTATTTGCACTGCAGCCAAATGAGACACAAAGTGCAACAATGTGGCACCTACTTTGACCCAGTGCACTTCCATTTTGAACCAGTGCACATAATTTTCTGTAGAACGGCTGCACGTATGCAGCCAAGGGCCTACAGACTTGCCTCACAGAGCACACCATAGTACACGCTATGTTTACATTGTCATGTGTCGTGCAATGCACCCCCCTTCAGCAAATGTGCCTGCCACCGGATACTGCTGTGACAGCACCATCTTCTTGTATATATTGATGGATATCACGTGAAGGTATTCTCACTCACGTACCCTTTCCATCCCTTCTTCCCACCACCAGATGCCGTACACTGTCATTTTCAAATCCTTTTGCCGCTGCATTGTCTTCCGATACAACAGGCCACTGACATGGAACACTGTTCACACATCCCGTCACCGCACAGTGCAGTGCAAGCAAACTGTTGGCCACGCTACGAACAGGGAAATAGGATGGTATAGCGGTTACATATATGTCTATTTTGAGTATGCACACTGCTACGTACAAAAGGCCCAGCCATGCACACAGTGCTGTAGACCCTTGCCACACACACTGCAACACTGTCCTCCGATACACCATGGTGGCGTTTCCCGAAACCTTTCACACACAGCATACTTTCCTCCAGCCAACCACTGGCCGCATCCACTGTTTGCAGACAGCAAAGCGTACCGCAGGGCAATGACACTTCGCTCCACAAAGCGAACAGAGAAATGCCCCACAGACTCAGATAGAACTCATTTTTTGAGATGTATATTTCACTGTTTTGCAAAATAATTACAGGTCCAATTGCAACAGAACACACTAAAGCATGCTTCTGCACCAAGCCCCTGCTCCCAGCGTGAATTTTGTGAAAATCCGTAAATCCGTTCGGGCTGTAGCCGTGCGCACAGTTTTTCCCCATTCAGTCTATGGGAAAAAAAATGTTTGAGACCCTCCCTATAACTTCCCCCCGCACGCAACCTCGAACAATTTGGCAAAAAGATTCAGCACCGGCCATATATTTGTTTTGCAAAGTTTGGTGAGGATTCATCCACGGGGAGCAAAGTTTTAAGTTGCGTTGTACACGCGGCCATGTAGTTATGGTTAAGTTGCTAAAATATTGCTAAAGAGCAATATTTGGGCGGCTTATAACTTTGCTCCCCTGGACGAATCCTTGACAAACTATGTAAATAAAAAAGTATATGGCCCACTCTGAATATGTTTGCAAAGTTTGGTGAGGTTTGGTCAGGGGGGCAATGTTATAGGGGGTTTCCCCCAAAAAAATGTTTTCCCATAGACTGAATGGAGAAAAAACTTTCATCACGCCTACAGCCCAAACCGCTGGCCGGATTTTCACCAAATTAGCAGCAGGAGTGCCAGCTTGGTCCCGAAATCATGCTTTTGTAAATTTGGTGGAAATCCATCCAGTGTTTTTTTTTTAAATGACCAAAAAATAGGTCCAAAGAAATTAATGATTTCGGTTCGCGGACAGGACTCCGATTGGCTTAGAAGGCAACGTGGTGTCTGCAGACATAGGACACGCCCACTGATTGGATGTTGTAAAGCGTTTAGTGCGTCAGATTTTTGGAAACGTCTGCCATCTTGGATTTGCGAACAGCCACCACCACTGCTGTAATCAAGGAGCATGAGAAACACTGCCCCCTACCTTAGAAATAACACACACGCAACATTTTCCCCTGTCAACCTACCCCTCCATATTAGTGTTTGGTGTCTCTTCCCTCATTTCCCTCCGAGCCTTTTGTTCTTAGCTCTTCTGCCAAAAAAAAACAACATCCAAAAACAACAAAAGAAATGTTCCTTTAGGAACCACCTTTCACAGTTAAAAAATAGAACTAAAAAAATAAATGTACAGACTCCATATACTCAATAAGATTTTCCAACATTCCCATTTGCATTTCGTGTTTTGCTAATGGGAAGATTGTGGCGTTCATCCTCCATTCCAGGGACTGGAACGGTGGATACCGGCCCGGCAGCCCAAGTTATCTGCCCAAGCAAAGCGACGGTGGATAACAAGGTCTCTGGACCATTATCCCCCCATTCCAGCCCCTGTAATGGATGATGAAGGCCATTAGCACCCTAGGTTCCCAAAGCGGGAACCCAGGGTGCTAAAATAAAGGGTTTTTCTTCCTACACCGGGACAACTGCGGCATCCTGGTGTAGGAAGAAAAATCCTTTTTTTTAGCACCCATGTAGTAGAAAAATCATTTTCCAAGATGGCAACCATGGAAAGGGAAGGCGGGGTTCCAAACGGGCCCCTCTTCGCTTTCCATGGCAGCCTGCAGATGGTGAAAAGAGAATCCTATGACCATATTACCACAGGCACATTTTTCTTCCCTTTCAAATCGATCCCAATTTCGAATAACTTTACCACAAAGCCAGTCCCAGGTGGACATGGCCGCTTTAACCCCATGTGTTGTCCACTTTAACCCCATGTGTTGTCCCTCGTGGTCATGGCCAGTAGCCAGATTGTCCGGATCATGACCTTATTCCATGACCCGGACAATCTGTCCACTGCCATGGTCACAGGCTACACCTCATTCACTAAAGGTATATCACTATTTTTTGTACCTACATTATGACACTTGTCAAAAAATGAAACACGGGCACCTTTGCAAAGCCATGCTTTCAGGTCCTTGCCAATGCTCCTTATACAAGTTTGCTGGAAATCCACCCATGTTTTATTTTTTCGAAAGTGTCAAATATATGCACATACAATCGTCATATAACCTAGCCCCCACTTGACAGAATCCATTCAGACTTTACGAAAACATTTATGTTAAGATCAATAATCTTTTTGCAAACCTTTGTGTAGATTGTGAAATGGCACCACATTTATCAGCCTTTACAATATTTTGGGACCCCACCTCTAATTTTGCCCCCTCTTGACAGAATCCCACCAAACTTTGCAAAAAACATGTATACCTAGATCTATTATCAGTTTGACAAATGAAGTGTAGATTCGTCAAATTACACCTAATTTATAAGCCTTTATATTATTTTGGGACCCTCGTCTAATTTTGCCCCCTCTTAACAAAATCCCAACAAACTTCGCAAAAACATTTATATCTAGATCTATTATCAGTTTGCCAAATTAAGTGTAGATTTGTCTAATGGCACCTCATGTATAAGCCTTATCATTACTTTGGGAACCCCCCTCTAATTTTGCCCCCTCTGAACAGAATCCCACCAACTTTGTAAACTCATTCGGAATGTAAGGAATATAATTGCATAATTTCATGCAGTTTCATTAAGTGGCGCCAAAGTTATAAGCCATCCAAGAACTGCCTTTCACCAACCCTGTAATGCTGAGGTTTCCGCAAACTTCTCAGGAATGTTCACAAACATCTGATCTTTACGTACTCTTTTACGGCTAAAAACACCAGTTTTTTTGCATCTTGCAACCTTATGTTGTGTTTTTTAATGTTTTTACTGTGATGTCTGCGGACACCAAACGTTGTTAAAGGGGCGTTATGGTTAAAAGTAAAACCGAAAACCCTCAGAAATTCACCAATTATGGTAAGCTAAGCGACCATAACTCGTGCCACCACTGTGCACTGCTAAGACTAACACCCAGGACATCAAAGATGACATCACAAATGCCATTGATGACATCACTGATGGCATCACATGTGATATACATTTTGATGAAAAGTCCCTACAAGGAGTTGTATTTATATTGTTGGTAACAAGATGTCAGGGGTGATCGGAAGACCTATCATGAACTACTTAATCTATTAAAGAATGTACTCATCTAAAATCATTGTATTGGAGTGTTGTTGTTAATACAGAAACCTAATCATATATAAACATAGGCAATGACTGCAGCATGCACCATAGAAGTACACTATTTATAATCTTGTAATTTTGGATAGTACAGTAATGAATGCTACCTCATCAGAGTTTTGAGTAATGTTAAACATGTAATAACTAGCTAACAGTTCAAGACTTAAAACACGTGTGCTGGTACAAACAGTACATATGAAGAACCACAATGCATACAAATCAAAGGCACATACAGGGAAACTAAAGTAAGGAAGAAAGAAACAGCATCATCAGAAAATGTTAATGACATTAACGTTTATCTTCATGTAAACAAATGAATTGTGTTTTGGAGGCCTGCTCGTTTCCCCATGTATGCGCACCAGGAACTGAGACCAAACCCTAAGGAAAGTACTTAAAGAACATATGACAAGGTTAACGTCTAGCTATATAGCACCTTTTTCAAATTTAATATTCTGCCTGTCAGTGAACAAAACCACCTGGCCTATATATATGTCAGTGAACAAAAACAAGTGGCCAAGATATGGGATGACACCCATGATGTCATCAATGACTTTTGTGATGTCATCTTTGATGTCCTGGGTGTTAGTCTTAACAGTGCGCGGTGGTGGCGCAAGTTATGGTTGCGTAGCTTACTATAACTTGCGAATTTCTGGGGTTTTCAGTTTTACTTGTAACCATAATGTCCCTTTAACAAAGTTGTTTCATTATATATATATATATATATATATATATATATATATATATATATATATTACATGGCCACGGTAGTGGTCATGTAGTTATGGTTACGTTGCTGTTTCCATAGGAAGAGCACTTTTTGGGCGGCTTATAACTTCGCTCTCCCTGGACGGATACTTACCAAACTTTGCAAAAAAAGTAGTTCGGTCACTCTGTTTTTTTTTGCAAAGTTTGGTGAGGATTCGTCCAGGGGGGGAAAAGTTCTAGGGGGGTCCCAAAACTTTTTTTTTTCCCATAGACTGAATAGGAAAAAACTTTGCGCACGGCTACAGCCCGAACCGCTGGACGGATTTACACCAAATTTGAGGCAGGAGCGGTGGCCTGGTCCCAAAAGCGTGCTTTTGTAAATTTGGTGTAAATCTGTCCAGTAGTTTTTTTAAAAATGACCAAAATGTAAGGCAAAAAAATTAGTGATATCTGCGTTCGCTTCGCGGACGGACTTCCCTGTTCGCTCCGCAGACAGCACCAAGATTGGCCCATGGCCTTGCGTCATGTCCGCGGACATGCAACGTGTTCGCTGATTGGACGGCGAGGGGCGTGGAGTGCGTCAGATTTTCTGTGGCACCCGCCATCTTGTATTCGCAGGCGACCGCGTACAGCGCAGTGAAATGTGGATAAAAAATTGTATTTAGTGCCGCGTGTTGGTGTGTAAGAGTGTTTGGGGAGGGTGGGGGTGTACGAGATAGGTTCAATGTTTTGTTTTTTTATGTGCTAGACCTTTTTGTTGCGTTCGTTACAGGGTGCGTAATGAAACGCGCCTAGTCGTCTCCAGTACTACGCGACTTTACACAGAACCCGGAAGACAACATACATTATGTGACAACACAGCACGCCACAATTCGGAATATGAAACTGTGATTTAAAAGCAAAGAGCAATATTGTAAATGTTGTAAAGTACATTTATTTGACATCAAATGTTTAGAGAATATTCAGCAATTTGCATTTGTCTTTGTTGTCGATCCGCAAAAGTTCATGTTGAAACACGCGATGTTCCTTTGCGGTACAGAGAGTGTTAGATCAGCTTACAACTCAGTTCGCCACAATTCGGAATATGAAACTGTGGTTTAAAAGTAAACAGCAGGATTGTACATTTGGTAAAGTACATTTATTTCACATGAAATGTTTAGTGAATATTCAGCGATTTGCTATTGTCTCTGCTGTCGATCAGCAAAAGTTTATTTGGAGCCAGGCGTTGTTCCTTTGCGGTAGATAGGCTGTTGGTTTATGCTAAAAGCAGTAAATGGTCGCTCTGATAATCGGAAGGTTGCTCCAACAACGAGCCATTAGACCACCCTATTGGTTGGTATGTTGTTTGTAGCCGCTAGTACTGCGTAAGGGCATATTGGTCCTTGGCGATTGTCCCATAAAATGGTGAGGGTCATGAAGTTGCATATTTGGGCTTGCACCTGGCAGTTGAAGACCCCATCCGCTGGAGTCTGTAAATCGTGACATAGATAAAATGGGGCCACGTACCTGTTTTAAAAAACATAAATTAGTCTCACCAGCCGATCTTCATTAAAAATCATCATTTTATTTATTAGGGCGTGAAACTATTTGCTATCGAAGATAGTGCAACAGAGTATGTTAATAATAAAATAATAATATTTTCCCATTCATATAGCGCTAAGAACCGTGAGGTATGTAAGCGGTGCTTATTGTTAACCACGGTGTGTGGTGCTCATTTATCGACCACGGAAGGATGAAAGGCTGAGTTTGGCCTTGCCGGGATTCAAACTTGCGTTAGCAAGCTGTGCACGGATGTCAAAGCGAGCGCTGTACTCGCTGTGCCACTTGACAGGCTACAGTGAAGTGGCACAGCGAGTAGAGCGCTTGACCGCCTATAGACTGGTTAAATTATTTCTATTAACCCACCCTGTGTCGTCTGCCTTTTTCAGAGCCCTCTAAAGGACAGGGGATCAATTCGGCGGTGATAGTGCACGGTAGAAAACCTTATGCCACTTTCAACGAACAAGTTCAACTTGAGCGGTCTTTAATGCTACGCTATTGTAATTATATTTGGTATAAAGTAATCTAAAGGGTTACTTACAGTACAATTGCAATTTCCATTGTCTACGAGTGGTGCAGTCCCAAAATAGGACTCCGCGTGTGCCAACGATCTTTCGTATAGTGATATAATATATAAAAGTGGTTTTGTTTCAGAAATGTCTTCTTTATCTTCTCTTACGTTTTAGCAACACTCCTTCAAGAGAAGTCTTTCATCACAATCTCTGTCTGTCAAGGTCAAAACACAATACAACCTTATAGTCCGCTTCGTGAGCCTCTCCGGGGCCCGAGAAAAAAATGGAAGCAGCTGACATTCACTGTGAACGAGCATAAATTCTTACTTTGCAACATTCTGTGTAAAGCCATCTGTAGAAGTTGTGGAAGCAGCTGACCTTCACTGTGAACGAGCATAAAATCTTACTTTGCAACATTCTGTGTAAAGCCTTCTGTAGAAGTTGGTTTTTGGACGCCATGTTTGTATATTGTTTGCGTGATATTAAAAAAAGTTTGTTTAAAGGGACGTTATGGTTAAGTTGCGCTACTAAAAACCTATGAAATTCAGTGAAAAAACTTTGTTAAAGGGACGTTATGGCTCAAAGTAAAACCGAAAAACTCCTGAAATTCGCCAGTTATGGTAACATAAGCAACCATAACTCGCGCCACAGTGCACTGCTAACACTAACACCCAGGACATCAAAGATGACATCACAAATGTCATTGATGACATCACTGATGACATCACATGGCTGGCTCTCCCTTTTTATCCTTTACTGACATATCGAAGCCACAGTTTTCTTCAGTAACAGTCAGGAAGTAAAAATTGAAAAGGTACTATATTTGTAGACTTAGGGCCCTGTCACATCATATGAAACATATACATAGCGGAAGATACAGGCTTGAAAGAGAGCAATCCTTTCTGTGCATGAAGATAATCATTATGGTTATCAGCACTTTCTCATAGTTTTATTTTTATTACTCTACCTTCCCTCTATATGCTCATATTTGTATACATTATACTCACTCTCCATAGAGTGAATGGGAAAAAAAATTTGCTCGCGCATACAGCCCAAACCGTTGGACGGATTTCCACCAAATTTGGACCAGGAGCAGCGGCTTGGTCCCGAAAGCATGCTTTTGTAAATTTGGTGAAAATCCATCCAGTAGGTTTTTTTTAAATGACCAAAAAGTAGGTAAAAAAAAATTAGTGATATCTGTGTTCGGTTTGCGGATACACTTCCTTGTTCGCTCCGCGGAAAGTGTGCTGATTGGCCAATCGTCTTGCGTGATGTTCGCGGACATGCAAAGTGTTCGCTGATTGGACGGCGTGGAGCGTGAAGCGCGTCAGATTTTTCGGTAGCGCCCGGATTCGCGGACGTCCCCGGACAGCGTGGTGAAACTTTGTTCAAAATGTGTATTTTGTAGAGTGTGTTGGTGTGTAGGAGTGTTTGGGGAGGGTGGGAGTGTATGAGATAGGATGAAAGTTGTGTTTTTTATGTGTTAGACGTTCTTTTTGTGTTCGATTTGTTTGCGGCCATCACGGGTGTTCTGAAATGTTCTAAATAAACTGACTAAGGAGTGTTCTAAGGAGTCAATATGTGTCCGTTTTGTTCGCAAGCAAAGTGAAACTGTTCTAAGAACACTTGCGGTGTCCGGGGAGTGTTCGTAGGTGGTGTCCTGAGGACGCTGTCCGTATTGTTCTCTGTCAAGTTGAATGTGTTCTAAGAACACGCGCGGTGTCCTGAAATGTTCGCAAATAAACAAAATGGGGGTGTTCTGAAGACGTTTTTGAGAACACTCGCGGTGTCCGGGGAGTGTTCGTAGGGGGTGTCCTGATGAAGCTGTCCGTATTGTTCTCTGTCAAGTTGAATGTGTCCTAAGAACACTCGCGGTGTACTGAAATGTTCGCAAATAAAGAAAATGGGGGTGTTCTGAAGACGCTTCTAAGTACACTCGCGGTGTCCGGGGAGTGTTCGTAGGGGGTGTCCTGAGGACGCTGTCCGTATTGTTCTCTGTCAAGTTGAATGTGTCCTAAGAACACTCGCGGTGTCCTGAAATGTTCGCAAATAAAAAAAATGGGGGTGTTCTGAAGACGCTTCTAAGAACACTCGCGGTGTCTGGGGAGTGTTCGTAGGGGGTGTCCTGAGGACGCTGTCCGTATTGTTCTTTGTCAAGTTGAATGTGTCCTAAGAACACTCGCGGTGTCCTGAAATGTTCGCAAATAAACAAGATGGTGGTGTTCTGAAGACGCTTCTAAGAACACTCCCGGTGTCCTGGAATGTTCGTAGGGGGTGTCCTCAGGACGCTGTCCGTATTGTTCGTTGTTAAGTTGAAAGTGTTGTAAGAACTATCGCGTTGTTCTGAAATGTTCGTAGGGGGTGTCTGAAGACTGAAGCTTGACAAAGGGCTTTCTTAAGTCCTTCAAATGCTTGAGTGCACTCCTCATTCCATATGACCTTTTTGGGAAATTTGGGTGAGGAGGTTACATTCGAGGGAGAAACTATGGTCCAATAGTTCTCTATGAAGTTCCTATAGTAATGAGTGAGGCCTAGGATAGCTCTCACTTGGGTTTGAGTAGTAGGGGTGGCCCAGTTTTGTACAGCTTGTACCTTGCTCAGCAATGGCCAGATTTCACCTCCTTCTACCTCATGTAAAAGGTAGACCACTTTACTCTTACCAATTTGACACTTACTTGCCTTTATGGTCAGATAGGCCTGCTCCAGAGCCTGCAAAACATATCCTAAGTCGTCAACATGTTCTTTGCAAGTAGGGCTGAACACTGCAATGTCATCCAAGTATGCCATGCAGATGTCCTCCATCCCATTCAGAACTTGATTAACCATCCATTGGAATGTTGCAGGTGCATTCTTTAGTCCAAAAGGCATTACTTTAATTGGTAGAGGCCTGCTGGGGTGGAGAATGCAGTTTTAACGTTGGCATGGTCTGTCACTGCTATTTGACAATAGCCTGAAGTGAGATCAAATGTATTGAGGTACTTGGCTGAATAAAGTTAGTCCACCAGTTCATCTGTCCTTGGTACAGGATAGGCATCAGTCTTGGGGACTGCATTAAGCGCTCTATAGTCCACACAGAATTTCAACTCCTTAGATCCTGCCTTTGGCACTAGTACAACTGGACTAGACCTTGGACTGGTAGAGGGCTCTATTACCCCGAAATCAAGCATCTTGTTGACCTCTTCCTTTATGTGGGTTCTTACATGATCTGACATCCTGTAACCTCTGTTTTTAACTGGTTAACAGTCACCAGTTTGAATATTGTTAGGGAGAATTCTCATTCTATGGCTAATTTCCCTCACCTAGTGAGTCCCCCAGCAGCTTTGCTGGATTTCTGGTGTTTATTTTTTCAACTTGGTAAGAGTGTGAGTCTTTTTCCCACTCTAACAAGAGTTTTACCATGTTTATTTCTACTGTTTGTGTGATATTATGCTCTGGGGCACACCACTCGAGGAGCCCCACTTGTTGTGTGTGTTACATAGCACCTTCAGTGCAGTAACACAGGGTTGTCTGTGAGACTTCCCCCTGACTCCATTGTTCTGGGGCTGACTACTGTACCCCAGAAACATGTAAAGTTACCATTAACTGCATGTAGTCATTTAAAACTACAGACCCAGTAAACCCCATCTTACATGGAGTACTGGAAAGAGTTAATTACTATCCCTTTGTGACTGTGCCTCTCTGAGCTTTGTTTTGCTCTTTTAACATTTAGATTTGGCTGGTGGCAGTGGTATCTACCCTAACTTTTCTACCGTGATTATATTATATAAGCGTGGTATTGTTCCAGGCTATTATATTAGCCTCGAACATAAACCCGCTTTACCAAATGCTCTTTCTCTTTGCTCTGGTCGGGTTTATTCGCCATTCTTTTTGTTCAAGTCCTTCTTGTGTTTTACTTTGCATGGCAAACAAGGTTTGCCTTCTTTCTTCACCGTCTTTTGGCGGGCTTCTGCAAAGAAGCCCTCCTCTTGGCACCCTGGGTGTCTAGGTGGGTTGAATGTGAGGGAGGGGTGTAGTCACTTCCTGCACAGGGTATCCTAGGAAGCCCAAGTCACACTTTTCCATGATTGGCTGATGTGGTTGTCCAGGCCGGACAACCCCCTTGCTGCGTGATTGACAGCCAGGCTGGGTGAATGGGGGATTTTCACATCAAATGCAGGACTCTTGGGCTGGAAGTCAGAGTCGTCACTGGACCTGCAAGGAACCGAAGAGAAGCAGAGAAGACCACAGCTGTTGCAACTCGCCAGTCCCGGTGAAGCCCTGCTGCAGTCCTGAGCTATCTACCCTTCAACGACCAGAGAAGATCCAGTCTGTAGTCTTCTTCCCTTGAGCCTGGTGGGGTCAACCAGCTCATCTTCCACAGCCAGAGGATCCTCTTTGTGGTCGAAATCGCTCACACTGCTGTAGTTGTCCGGTTAGCCATCTGAAGAGCCTCTCCTGTTTTAAAGGAGCGCACCTTTTATTCGCCGTCGCTGCTGCTGGCCTCATCCCTGGGTAGTGGAGCTCAATCCAGACGTCCTTCTTCTTGTCCCCACGACTGAAGATCCAGGAACTGTGAGTCTGCAGGAAACTACCAGGAACAACTGCCGTCCAAGACTTGTCCTTGTCTTCCTTCCCTCTTATAACTTTTGCTTCCTCTTGTTGAAAATATCCAAGTTCTCCTGGCATCCTTGAATCGTGAACTATCTGACTGCGTGATCCTCGACAACAGGAACCCTGTACCACCTAACACTGGCGCAGGCCTATTGACTTTTATCTTTGGGTTCGAAAGTTTTCTCTGATTCTTTCTGCCTTGACAAAGGTATTGCTGATGATTTTTGCCCCCTGCTCTCTTTTGTTAACTCAGGTGCTAAGTGTGTTTTTACCCTGGTAACATGTCTTTCAGCGGATACGCGTATCTTTAATAAGACCGAACTGTCATTACTGTCAAAAAGTGATCTCTTATGTATTCCCAGTAACGTCTTTTGTTCCACAACACCGGTCCAACAAATCATAAGGTAGTTACCTTGAGTTGTTTTATCCAAAGTGAATTGGGTGTGTGTAGTGTATTTTGCATGTGGTTTTAATTTAATAGAGGTGAAGTGTTTTGCAAACAGATGGTCAAAAATAAATGTACTTTTATTTTTAACCAAAAACCTTGTCAGTGTTTGCTTGAGTCACAGTAATTGTGGTCCTTGGTGTAATCTCTACTACTGCTCATTTGCTCTTGAGATAAGTCTGGCTGTCCGCTACTGCTACCACGTTAACAGCGCAGTACAGGCTTATACCAAAGGTGAGCTTGTATTGCCACTTGTAGTCTTAACTGTGTGTAGTGGTGCCAAAGGGCACTGCACAGGATTCTGCCTACCAAATATCATGCTGGCCCCAACGGGTCAAGCCTGGTGATTTTGAAAACAGGGAAGCAAACTGATTTAACAGAAACTTGCACTCCTCCTGTTGTTCATGTGTCAAATTAGAAGAGATATTAACACTTTCTATTTTCTAAACTAAAGGTGGGCCTCTGAGTAGGTCAGGTAGAGGTTCAGTCTCCTCCTCCTCTTGAGCTAAAGTTAGAAGCAAAGCCCCCACTTTTGGCCGTGAGACATAAGCTTTTAGACGGTTTAGTGTGAAAGACTCTGGGAGCCTCCTTAGGATTGCCTAAGTCCACCAGATAGTTGACCTCTCCAAGTTTACTCGCAACCTTGAAGGGTTCTATCCATTTGTCTTGCAAGGCCCTCTGCCTTGTAGGTACCATAACTAAAAATTGCTGGTCTTGAGTAAACTCAACCATGTTGGCCTTCTGGTCATGCCAATGCTTCACCAGAGTCTGGCCCGCTGTTAAGTTATCTGATGCTTCTGCCATCATGTGTGACGTTCTCCTCTGGAGTCCTATCACACTGGCTTGGGATAAGGAGCAGTCTCCAACCCCTCCTTAATTGGAGCCAAGGAACCTCTAACTGGATGGCCATGGAGAAGCTTAAAGGGATTAAATCCAACTCCCTCCTGAGGGACTTCTCAATAAGCAAATATAAGGCATGGCAGTAGAAGATCCCACTTTCTTCTAAAGGGTTCCTCTAAATCACATATCATGCTCTTCATTGTCCTGTTAAACCTCTCCACCAATCCATTCTCTGTGGATGGAAGGCAGTTGAGAACTTGTAAGTCACGCCACGGTTTTTCAACATGGCCTGCATGTGGTGGGACATACAATTGGATCCCATGTCAGAGATGACTTCCTTAGGAAAACCTACCCTGGTATAAATACCAACTAGGGCCTTAGCAACAGCCTGAGCTGTAGCAGTGCTCGTAGTTATTGCTGCAGGATACCTAGTAGCATGATCTACTACAACCAGGATAAACTTGTTGCCTGAAGAGGTTGGAGGGTCTAAGGGACCAACAATGTTGATTCTTACCCTCTCAAAAGGGACTCCCACCACTGGGAGAGGGGGTGGCACATTCTTGGCGCCACTTTTGCCAGATGTCTGACAAGTGTGACAACTCCTACAGAATTTACCTACAACAAACCCCAGCTTTGGCCAGTAGAAATACAGAGAAAGCCTTTCCTTAGTCTTCTTGCAACTCAAGTCACCAGCCAAAGGTATCTTATGGGCTAACTGTAGGAACTGGCGTATGCTCTCCAGAGGCACTACACGTCTTCTGTTGTCCCCTGGGCTAGACTCAATTGGTTCACTGTAAAAGAGGGCATCTTCCCAGTACAACCTATGCTTCCCTGGCTCTTGCCCTTCCATCTGGGAAGCTGCCTGTTGGTAAGGACCTTCAACAGTAGGACACTCTCTTTGACCTCTGCTGAAGTCTGTCCTACAGGGTCCACCTTCTGCCAGTAAAGATTGCAGCTCAGGATGGTCTGCAGGATCCAGATCTCCAACAGGGGCAAGGTCCTCTTCAAGCTCTGATTCCTCTGCAGCTGATTCAACAACTCCTGGTGGTTCCTCACACTCAGCCTCAGCATGTGGAGGAGTCACAGGTGTGACCTTCGACGGTCCTCTCAGGAATGTCCTTGTAGGTAGCACAGGAGTGCTGGCTGGCTTCTTTCTTGAGGTTTTAGGTTTCCCCCTTTCCTCCTTTTCCTTGGAAATAGCATTCAGTAAGTCCTGTGGATTGGGGGTTATATTTCCCCCAAAAGAGCCTCTTGAGGTACTCTCCCTGGCCTTCCTTTTCTGCTCCTGTGTCCTTTTGCTGGGAGGCCTGGAGGTGCTTGATACAACTCCAAGAGTGTTTAAGTCATTCCCCAACAGGACCCTACCAGGTATTTCACTCTGAACACTAACAGGTATCTTGACAGTCATGTCATTGCACTGGATGAGAGCTGGTAACTGTGGAAGCATTTGGACAGGGCTTCCAGCAAGCTTAGTTAGGTATTCGGGTGCCTTAGCAACATACTCTACCTTGAAAAAAGATTCATCCACTGCAGTAATGCTGGCCCCAGTTTCTCTGATGGCAGGGGTCTCCTGACCATTCACAAGTACAAAGTCTTTGTAATACTCTTTAGTATTGTCTGGGATGGAATTATAGACATCTAAGTTCTGTTGTTCCCACAGACCCAGGGACACTAAAGAAACACTGGCTGAGACTCTCATGGGTTCCTCCGCCATTAGGTGAAAGTTTCCACTTGCCATTTGTATTTCTTCCTCTGGGGAGAAGGCGAAGGAGACAGTGTGTATCCCTGAAGGTTTACCCTTACATCTAGGATCCCCTTTCACATGGTCAGTTGACCCACAAGCAAAACATGTTCTAAAGGTTTTGATGAATGGGGGTTTGGTCTGACCTCCCTCTGGTTTAGCACCAGAAGTTTAATTAGCCTAATTTGGTTTCACAGGGGGCAACCATGGTTACCCTTCTTATGTTTGTGGCCCTCTTTTGGATTGTAGGCATTGGAATTCTCTGTGTTATCTTTCTTATGCTGCTTTCCCTCATCCTTCTTCTGAGTAGCCCCAGAATCCTTGTGAGTAGCCCTGTTGGAAACGCACAAGCCAGCAGCCTTTGCTAACTTCTTTGGATCAATTTCCTTAGAGTCGCCACATGCTGTCTCAGCTCAGGAGAGCAAGCATCATAGATAGACTCCAACATAAACAGATTTCTCATACCTTCATAAGTGTTAACTCTGTAACCCTTAAGCCAGCCAACTAAGTTTTTCAAACATTCACAAACCCAGGTAACCCAAGGGGTACCATCATGCTTTTCGAGGGTTATAAACCTCTTAAGATACTGGGAAGGAGTTTTCCCAAACCTAGCTATCAAAGCTAGTTTCACATTTTAATGCTCCATCCTGTCTATTTCCCCCACCTCCATTACAGCATCAGTTGCAAGCCTAGACAAAAGTGAAGGAATCAGCTGATTCCCTGTAATTTCCAATATCCAATAGTTATACTCAAAAGCAGCCAACCAATCCACAATATCAAGCTTAACCTTATATAAACTTACGGCATCTTTGGGCATACAAGGCCTTTTTGGACTGGAAGACTTAGACAGCTCTGGGAGAGAACCATTCTCAAGAGACAATTTCTTTATTTCAAGAGCATGTTGTAATTCCATTTCCCTTAGTTTAAGTTCTTGATGTTTACTTTCAGTTTCGACTTGGAGCCTTTTGAATTCTAACTCAAGTCTCATCTTCTCATTAGAGACAAACTCTGGACTCAGAACTGGACCCGGTAGGTCCGTGTGGCTAAAGGTTGAGGCCTAAGAGCAAGTAGAGGAACAGTAGGGCCTACATCTTGAGACTCCTCTGCCTCATCTAACTCATCAATAACATTTGAGTTGCACTCTGAAACATTATCATCCTCATCATCATTGTCCACATATGCTGCAGTAGTAGGTATAGCAGACCTATTTCTCAGACTTTGAAATTCCAAAAATGTTTCTATCAATTCATTCTTTTCGCCTTAAACAGTGAGGTTCCGAGTTGTACACATGTCCCTTAGTTGATCAACTGTTAAAATGACTAGGCCCTCCTGTCTGTAGTTATCCATATCAGGCATCATAAAACAATTGTTTTTCTAGTGGTGCTTAGCCTTGTGAAGGTTATTTGAACAAAAGTAAGAGTTGCACTCTCAATGTAACAACTATACTTAGGGTTTCCTGTTTTAGGGGTTTCTTTTTTTTTTACTTTTTGGGTGTGTGTTTTCAGTGTTTTCTAAAAATATCAGAATCTGTGTTTATCAGTGTTTTCCTGTTTGCCCCTTTAAAAAAATTATGGATACCTGTTTTTTCCAGTGTAAACACAGAAGTGTTCTTTTATTGTTTCATTGCGCGCATATGTAGGGTAATCTCTCAGTGCAAGATGCTCTAATCACTTTCAAGGTAATTCAGTAATCTGTCATTCAATCCGCAGTAGTTAGAAAAAGTACATGTTTGATAATGTACGCAAGTCCCCCATAGTCAAAGTGAAGCGAAAACATGGAAGTGCCCGCTAGATATCATGTCCAAATCCCAGATTTACGCTGCAAAATCGTTATTGTGTCACCCCCGACATTAACACTTTATTCCCAAAATATAAATCACACTTAATTAAAATCGGAATAAAATCCCACTTAACTACTAAAATCAGTTAACAAAGTGGCATTCTCTTTGTAATACCGGGCAACTCATTTGGAAAAGTGTCGAAAAAGGCAATTTCAAGAAAAACATTATGGTTCTTTAAAATACCTGTTCCAACTCTTTATCGGTAAAACAATAAAAGGGCATTTTGAACAATATGCCTATTTACGCCCTAAAAACATTTCCTTAGTACACAATTATCTTTCAAGGGCTGGAAAGTGACCATCATCTTATTGTAGCCTGTGTAGATGAGTCAATGCATTGCTTAAGGGTGGGTGAGAGTGCAAGAAAACTTGCATCCACCGGGGTAAAGGCTGGAGCCAGGCGCGCCATCAGATGGCGCACAGTATGTTATTATGAAACTACCTGAACCAGAAAGTCGGCATCTGCCTGCACAGTGAGAAAAGGGCAGAGAACGCCACTTCCACACAGAAAAAAGACATTTCTTTTAAGCAGTACACCTTGCCAGCGAGCTGTATTAACAGTAAAGGAACAGCAGTTACAAAGAAATCATTCTTTTTTATACAAAATATATATAAAATCGCGATTTCATTTCATTGCTTGCAGACACGAAAAAACAGCATGGTCCCTAAAGATGCCCTTTCTGACGTATTGCACTGTTCTACTTTCGGTCCTGCTGCTGGAAATAGGCTGTGAAATGGAAAAAGCGACTGGGGTGCAAGCGTTGCGCATACACAACGTAGGATGAAAACCCGAGCTGTTTGCTTTTGTCTGAATTCATATTGCAGCGCAAGAGGCCAGAATCCTCTTCAACTTGAGAGGAATATTTATTTTAGAGCCACGTGTTTATAAATATCAGCTGGAACAATTAATTGTGCGCCATTAGAGGTAGAAAAAATGCTTCTACGCTAACTACGAACACACAATGAGCTTTCATGTGCCATGCGTGAGAAGTCTCATCTTTAAATGCAAAAGGTAGCGTACGAACGAGGCAGCCAGGAGTCGAACCTGGAATCCGCTGCTCTGTAGGCCGACGCCTTATCCATTGCCACTGGCCCGATGCTGCAGAGGTTGCAGAAGTCAGCACTTCTGTTATCTACCAGAGGCTCGTGCTGTACCAGACATTAGGGATGTAACGGTATAACGGTATACCGTTAAAGATACCGTGAACCACTTAATTGAACAATAATAACCGTCACATTGTTTATACCGTTATACTGTTCATACCGTTAAGTGTGCTTTTCAATCTGATTTGGAAAGGCTGCAGTAAGCAATTGCTGCACAGTCTTGGTTTTGCACTGTTGGATGTGCCGTCTGCCAAGTAGTTTCAGATGGAGCAGTTTTTAATGCCATTCCATAAACCACACGTGCCTTACACAAAATCAATATGTTAGCAATAGGAAGAATAGATACAGTGCCAAGAAGGAAAAGGGTTTACTTTGGGGTGGCGGCTTTGGGGTGTATATATTTATAATGGATAATGTTCTCTAAACATATGGCAATGGGGGATTTCCCTGGTTCTATCATTGAATTTACATATAATAAGTCACACTGCGACATTCACTCATCTCTGTGGGTATTCCCTGCTGCCATACCAAAGGGTAACATGTCAGTGATTACTGAACACCTTTTGGCCCGCAAGTAAACTAAAGGCTGTAACGTAAAAAGAAAGTGCGTGTGTGTGTATGTGTGTGTGTGTGTGTGTGTATGTGCGTGCGTGCGTGCGTGCACAAGCGTATACTACCATCAGCCTCCATTGCTCTGTGGCATGCAGGTTATCAAGATGGCAACATGTTCATCTTCACCAGTAGCCAGTGGGGAAGCAAAAAGCCTAAATGACCACTTAAGAAAAGCTTTTCAGTTTGCTTTGCCAGTTGCAGCAGGCCTCCACCCCACCCCCTCCTCCCCACACATGTGTTTGTGTTTGGTGGAAGCAAGGCATTTCAGTGGAAAGTATGTTGAAAAGCCCAATTCTGGCCCTGGGTGCCTGGTTTTGTTTGTGATGATAAATCTGTCAATTTATGACCTTTTAGAAAATATTTGTTAAGATCAGTTAACTCCACCTGCTATACCGCAATAACCATGATATACCGTCATTTGGCAAGAAGGTTATCGTACCGTCATAAAACGAATACCGTGACACCCCTACCAGACATCGTGAGAAACTTCAAAGTTACAAATACAAAATGAGCAGGCCTGTGCCATGCGTTAAAGAAGGCTCCTTTTTAAATACTTTACTGAAAACAATACATACAAGCATTTGAGAAAGAACGTATTTGGCATCAGATACTGCCCGGATTGCAACTCTCTGCGCGTATTTTACTATTTTCTAGCGAGTTTTACGGACAAAGCATCTCATTTGTTGTACCGTAGCACTCACATTTTCATGTGCAAATAAGAGATATCGAATGTTTTCAAATCAAAGCATTTCAACAGACTTGTATCTCTTTGGCAAATGCCATGAAAGAGAATTGGGGGCAGCACAGAAGATTACAAATAATTGATTGTGAATATTTTGACTTGTTAGCCCTCCAATCTATTTGATTGGTTAAAACGACTTCAAAAAGTCACCAATGCTGATGACACCCACTGAAAAAGAATATGATCATGATGTAGCATATGAAGGCTTGGCCTTAGGTTGCCTAGCTATATATAACTAAAGCCTGCATAAACAAAACCCAAACACAAAAACACATATATTTTTTTGTTTAAACTAGGAATTCACCCAATTCGCCAGAAAGTACAACAGGTTTGAGTGATTGACCAAAATCATGTCAATTCAATGTTCTGTCACACGGTTGCAATAGAGGATAATAAATGCAGGCTATTACAATTTTAGCAATGTTTCTCCCAATAGCAACAGAAAAACAGAGCTGAGAAGATAGCTCACCTGCAACGTTTCTGTCTACAACACAAACCATTAGGGTTTCGAATAAAAAACTGGACTCCCTAACTATAACTGCTGCCAGCCACTTTGTCAACACACCCATGAGGATTATGGCCCTGATGAATGTCTGGCAGTTATAGGCTGCACAGAACAGAAACAAGTACAAGTTGGGCAAACAATATTGCCTGTATATGTGGTATAGTGCACTCACACAGTGTTAACCACATTATGACAATACTGGACAAAAAATTATGTTTGTTTTGGTTGTTTTATATTATGATGTAATTATTATTATGATGTAATTACATTTATATTATGAGTATTGATGATTGATTCAGATTTTAGACGTGATTTTTGTGAGTTATGCTTGATTATGATGTGTGAATATAATTAATTTGTTATAAAAATTGAGTAAGAATTATGAACAATTGTTTGGCTATTAGATGATCAAAGATCTACCTTGATTCATTCATGAGGGCACTTGAATTGACACTTATCAACCGCCATAAACGTTGGGCTAAACTGGAGGCAAAAAACGGCCCACGGGTCTTATTAGATCCTATAAAGGCCATGCATGAGAAGACAACATTAAGAATTCAGCTGAATAGATCATCTGGCCTCTTATCCAATTAAATTGTTACATCGAAAGGAGTCAAACAGGGGTGCCCAATGGCTCTGGCCTATTTTACTTTTCTCTGACAGACATAGACCAGACAGAAACTTGAACTAGAATGTTCCCACCCATATTAGGGGGTGGTAAATTGGCACGCCTATTGTATGCAGACAATGTGGTCCTAATCGACCAAACACCAGTGGGAATTCAATGTCAATTGGATTTATTGTGCGCCTACATAAAAGCAAATGGCTTAGAAATAAACAAAGAGAAAACTAAATCTTGAGTTTTGGAAATTCTAACAGAGGGAGAAACAGCCACTCATGGTCCTAGATGGCAAGCATATTGACCAAGTATCCAAGTTTATGTATTTGGGAATATGATCAGCGACACTAAAACTGAGGCCCCATGGTGGTACATATAAAAGCAAAAGCCATAGACTTGGCCAGCCAGGCTTGTGCAGTGTTCCAGAAATGTGGCAGTCTTTCATGAATGTGAGTAGAATGGTTTTACAATTCCAAGGTGGTGTATGCTCTAATTTATGGAGCCGAGGGAATGCCCACCATCCCGGACAGTGCATGGTAACAGTTGAAATGCCTATTCTGGAGGAAAGTACTAGGAATTCCCCCATCCACACCGATCCAAGTAGTGTGGTGGGAGCTGAGTCTCACATCTTTGAAACAGATGGTGGAATGGAACAGCTTGGCCCTTTACAGAAAAGGCCTTATGCTTCCCAGGCCAGAAATCTTAGAAATGCTCAACAAACAAATCAGTACATCTGAGAACGCTATGCTGAGCAAATAGAGACTGAAAATAACTGCACAACTGGAGGAGGTAGGGGGTTTTGAATCTTCTACCTACAAATTAAATACAGGAGATCCGTAGTATAGTGGAAGGGAACAAATGTCATTATAACAACAACATTTTGGTGGTGGAAACACTGAAGCATTTGATAAAATTTTGCCCAGCTCTAGTCGAGGTGTGCACAGCACATTTTGGACCTCTGCTATCTGACTATCGAATACTCGATCAAGAACTGTGGTGGAGAACGCAGATAGGGGGAAGTAGGACTTGTTATGTGATTGTTGTTCTAACATTTTTATCAAATTTGTTTTAAAAGGTCAAGCTGTGCAAATTTCAAATTTCAAAAAGGTAAATGAGCTGGAGTTGGAACCTGTTTAGCTAAAAAAGAAATTCAATTGATAGCAAATAAAATGAAGGAAAAAGAAACGTATATGTATACCTTCTTTTAGTTTATTGTAAACCAAGAGAAGTCAAGACACTGAGGATGGTCGGCTTAAAATTGTTCAAGTGATGGAAAGAAAAGGCAAACTAAGCAAGTTGATTAGACTGTGAATGTGAAGTCAAAAGAAATGTAAGTTGTTCAAGTGATGGAAAGAAAAGAAAAACTAAACAAGTTAATGAGATTGTGGGCCTCATTCCGACTTGGGCGGCAAGGGATACCGGGCACTGGTAAGGAGACCGGTGCCGGTAAACCCTTACTACCCAATACCGAGGTCCCTTAGCGGGAGCCGCAAAGAACATGTGGTCAGTCCACACATCGTTTACAGGTCCCGCTAAGGGACCAGGGCGCTAATAACGGGTCTGCTATTCGTAGGCCCGTTATTAGCGCATTCCCCATTCCCATTGAGCCCTATCAGGTCTCAAATGGGAATGGGGAATGGTTGGTTCAATGGGGACTTACCGAGTCCACACAGGTCGGAATGTCCCGGTAAGTCCCCATTCAACCAGACCGGACACAGACCCGGTATTGGAGGCAGCCATGGTGCTAAAAGCACCATGGCTGCCTCCAATCTCGGAATGAGACCCTTTATATTTTGAAGTCAAAAGAACTGTGTTGAACTTGGGAAAGGAAATCCCAAGACCCTTTTGTGTAGTACTGTGCTGTACTTGGGGAAGGAAACCCCAGGACCATTTGTGGAACTGTGTTTAACTTGGGGAGGTAACCCTGAGACCCTTTTGTTGGAACTGTCTTGAACTTGGGAAAGGGAACCTAGACCTAGAAGAAGCTCAGAACTTTAGTTTGAACAGTGTTACTTTGGTTGATGATATCTCTACACATTGTTTAGCTTTAGCAGTGAGGGCAAATATAGGTTTTGGAAACAGACAGACTTTTAAGTTGAACTTACTGACTCAGACTATTCTTAGTTTATTTAGGTAGGGAAATCCCACCTTAGTATAGGTTAAGTTATGCCTTACACCATCGTGCCATTTTAGTTAATAAAGACCGTTTATTTTAACTTTGAATCTGTTGTCTATGTCATGCTTCATTATGCCTTCACAGGGTCCTTTGATTAATGCTAGGTGATAAATGTTCTCACTGCAATTTCAACTGATGTGCCTCTTATGTCACTGCTGCACCTGCTGTTGATTGGCTCTGAGCATCGCTCACAACTGGAGTTGCCAAACTTCTTCTTCACCTTTGGGTTCAGTATCTGCAGAAATGTGGGTCTCACATCAATATAGTTTGATGTTGTGGAGATGGATTCATTATTTCCTTCCCTCAATCCTGACAGCTGATAAAGTGACAGCTTCCACGATGTAGGGTTCTTGAAAACGTGGTTTGAGCCACTTCGGAACAGAATTATGACAAAGGACCTTGTCTCTAAGGAACAACATCAAGTGTCTTCAACAAATTGTCCAGATGAGTTTTTTTTCATGGATTTCATCTGGGTTCTTTGAACCCGCATGCCGTATCTGCACCTGACGTGACATATATTTAAGAGATTCCATCATAGCTGTCAAATAATGGTGCATTTCCCTCGCTAGCACAGTAGCAGCATATTTGGCATCAGTGGGAGCCTGTGTGGGAGGAGCAATAAGAGTGTGCATTTCGTGTCCCGTCACCAGCTCATGTGGAGTCAGGTGATGGCCAGAGCCTGTCTAGTTATATAAGGCAAATAGGGCTAGAGGTAGACAATGTAACCAACTTTTCTTCCAAGTCTCTTTTAGTTTGGAAATTCTTTCTTAAAGGAGGCGATTGAGTGCTTACAAACTCTGTTTGCTTGTGGCTGATAGGAGGATGAGAATGTGTGCCTTATCCCCAAGAGGATAGTAATGTGCTCAAATATTTCATTTACAAACTGCGGTCCATTGTGGTAATGTAGCACATTGCAAATTACCTGCCTTGGAAATACCTCATGTACAGGAACTTCACTGCACACGTGTTAAGATGGATTTCTAAACTCTGACCTGGCAGGCAAACGTTTAGGAGGCCTCCCATGGTTTAGTGAAACAGGGGAACCCTCTGAACAAGTCAGAATAATCTTGGTAGATTGGCATGCAGTCAAGACTAAGTCTCAGGAAGGGTGAGAATGATCGGAATCCCACAATGAGCACACACATCAATGAACCACAAATTACTCTTAGAGAAGTGTATTTGAAAAATGTCTATACATTTATTGTCGGCCGGACCAATAGAGACAAGTAACTTTAGAAATGCGAAAAACAGTTACCACAAAAGAACCTTATACTATATAATATATATACATTACATTTCCTAATGCAAAACAGTGGTAAAATATAGCCACAACCTGTAAAGAGGAGCTTGAGTTAACACAGTTCTAACATTAGGCTTGCACCTAACTTTCGAGTTCAACCCTAAGAAGAGTGGAGGCTTGTGCTCAAAAGTACAATTGTGCATAAAAATGCATGATCGGGCAGGTGAAGCCAAAAAAGCGGGTCTTCTTGGTAGGGATGTAGGTAGTCAGGAAGGGGCTTGAGATGAGGGAGAATTGGTACCCACTATTTGAGTAGGCCCTGCCCTTGGCAGCAAAGTAGTGTTCAAATGGTGAGAATAACAAGGGAGCGCAGGCTAACCCAGCCAAGTTCAAATGCCATTTAAGGTATACTCTTGCGTAAAAGTGATCGGTTGTGCCAGTGGAGCACCGGTAGGGGATGCAAGTACTCACCGACCCTCAACACAGCCGGAACCAGACTTTGCCTGTTTAGTCGAGGTTACTAGTAGGTTCGAGTCCTGCAGTGTTGGGCCCAAGGGCTAAACACAGAAGTGGTGGCTTGACACGTCATGAAGCAATTGAGTCTTTCTGACAGTATACCCTTCAAGAGTACAAAAGGACAGATTGAGGTGAGT
Source organism: Ambystoma mexicanum (assembly GCF_040938575.1). Classification (NCBI taxonomy): domain Eukaryota; kingdom Metazoa; phylum Chordata; class Amphibia; order Caudata; family Ambystomatidae; genus Ambystoma; species Ambystoma mexicanum. Next base: position 473,612,246 of record NC_090932.1, on the reverse strand, counting down.
ATTGCCCGAAAATATTTGGTACACCCTGGTACCCACACAGCTGGCTGCAAAAAGAAAAAACAAGGATTAATGTATTGTTCAGAGCACCAAGAAAACTAAACAGTAATTGACATTGTTACTCACAATCAAGGAATGAGTGGTTTGACTATTGTATTCCAAGCTCGTATGATAAGTAACCTTGAGAAAATAGAAGCAGCAATTACTGAAGGAAAACAAGTAAGAAAGAAATAACACTGATGCAATAGTCTGCTTACCAACAGAAGAATGTTATCCGCCTTGGGGTGTTCTTGTAGGAATATTGCAGCAGTATGAATGTTAGTTCCGGAAATAACAATGTTGATCTATTCCCGGAGGCACGAGGATGCCTAAACACAAGTACTTAATCCTTGCGCCATTGCGCCAATGTCCCCAGTGTTCTTTGAAGGTTTCAAGTGGAAAACAATCAGACTCTTAGATGTGTGGAATGATGAAATATTCCAAATCTGTGACCATCCAATAAACGTTCCGAGTTGCCAACAGTTAAGAGGAGCGTGGCAGGGGTAATTGTTCACAGTCCAGTAAGCATTCAGAGTCGGCAACAGGTAAGGGCAGAGCAACAGGGAGAACGTGACAATCCAGTAGGTGTTCCGAGTAGGCAACAGGTAGGTGAAGCGTAACGGGGGTAAGCGTTTACAGTCCAATAAGCTTTCTGAGTCAGCAACAGGTAAGGTAAGGGCAAGAGGGAGAACCGTAACAATCCCTTAAGCATTCCGTGTCAACCAGGTAAACAATGCAGAGCAAAATCAGGAGACGAAGCAAGGGTAGCCGAAATACAGACCAAGAGTTCAAGACCAGGAATCAAGGTAATTAAAAATGTAACAAAGCTTTCAGAACAAATTCAGAAGCAGCGCTGTGCAGGGTGGGCAGAGTTTATATTAGGAACAGCTGACTGCACGCACAAAATGCCGCCGTAATCCAGGAGGCAAACGTCTATGCAGTGGAAGCCAGCATTTCCGCAGCAACCCATAGCGTTCTCTGAAGGAATGCAAACTTCTAAATGAACATGTTTTCTGAGGGTTTAGGAATGGATGTTTGAGTCCCCAATGATCACAAATAGAGGCAGATGTACTGCAGGCATGGGGATGTTTCTTTTTGTGTGTACCTAATCCAAGACGTCATGAGGAAGAGCAGAGTGGAACCCTGACAGTATCCTCCCCCAAAGAAAGATTCCCGGATTGGGAAGCAAGGAACTTGGACAAGGGAACAGGTGCACGCACATTTGATTCAGGCTCCCAGGTACGATCTTCAGGACCGTAACCCTTCCAGTCAATGAGAAAATAGCGAACCCCCGTACCATTTTAGTGTCAAGAATGGCCTTAACCTCATACTCCTCGACTGCTTGGACCATAACAGAAGCCGGATGGGCCACAAGACGAGTCCCCGAACGGCATGGTTTTAAAAGGGAGATGTGAAAGACAGGATGTGTCTTCCACTGGGAAGGCAGTTCCAAATGAACCACCAAAGGTTTGACCACTTCTTTGATATGAAACGGTGCCACAAAACAAGGCAGCAAGCACCTGCGACCTGGTATATGGAGATTCTTAGAAGGCTACCACACTAAGATATCGGGTCGGTATTCCGGGGCAGGGGCCCACTGTTTGTCGGCGTAGTTCTTGGCCTGCTGTTGAGCCATCTCCAGATGGCCAGTGATTTTTTCCCTTAGGGTAATAAACTGGTGGATTGTCTACTGTAGGTATTATGTCCAATGGAAGCATTCTAGGCTGTAAACCATATAGAGAAAAGAAAGGAGTGGTGTTAGTGGAGGAAAGGATGGAATTGTTATACGCAAATTCTGCTGCTCCCAATTCTTCTAACCAAAATTCCTGATGTTGGGTAATTAGACAGCGTAAGTATTGTTCCATAGTGGCATTAGCCCTCTCTGTCTGCCCATAAGTTTCAGGATGATAAGCAGTGGAATAACATCCATCAATACCCAAGGCAGTGATAAAATGATGCCAGAAACGTGAGGTGAACTGTGAACCTCGATCTGTGATGATGATTTCTGGTAAGCCAAAGCGACGAAATACATGATGCAAGAACGAGTCCGCTAGGACCGGAGCGGAAGGTAGGCCTTGACAAGGTATAAACAAGGCCATTTTAGAAAAGTAGTCCATGGGCCTCATTACGATTTTGGAAGTAGCCATGCTGCTATTGGCGGCAGCTGCCAAAATCGGGTCCGGGTTCCAAGAATTGGGAATCACCGGGCCATTCTGAGTTTGGAGGGCCCGGTAATTCCTCCCTCCAGGAACCCGGGCCCGGACCTTCCCCTTTCCCACCCCCATAGGGCTAAATGGGAGTGGAGGAGGGAGCAAACAACGGGCCGATTACGAGCGGCCCGTTGTTTGCTCCCTCTTCCCCTCGTGGGACCCGGTAAGCACGCCTGGTTTGACCAGGCGTTACTTAGCGGGTCCCACGAGGGGAGCTTGTAATGAGGCAGAATGGGTTTAACGGGTCCGCCTCCTTTAGCGGGTCCCGTTAACCCGTTCCGCCTCACTTGTAATGAGGCCCTATGACTACCCATATGGTATTTCAACCTCTGACAAGGGGTAATTCAACTACAAAGTCCATGGATATCATAGCCCAAGGTTGCTTCGGAATAGGCATGGGTTGCATCAAACCCATACACTTAGAAGTAGTACCTTTGCACTGGGCACAAATCAAGCAGTTCCTGATGTAATCCGACACATCCTTAGTCATAGAATGCCAAAATGCCCATCGTTTTAATTGTTTGAGGGTTTTGTGCCTTCCAGGATGTGCTGCCTTTAAGGCATCATGACTCCACTGGAGGGATAATAATCGGGTCTTGGGAGTAGGAATGTAAAGTCGCCCTTGTACAAAGGGAAAGGAATGTAGGGTTTCCATATCATAATCGTGGAGTTCAGGAGGATTAGTAGCCACCCAGTCTTGGATCAGGGTTTTCAGGGACGAATCAAGAGTCCAGGAACAGATGACATGAGAAGGATGTAATACTTTCCCTTCCCAGGAACGTGACTGGTCATTTCCGTACAATCTAGACAGGGTATCCGCCTTGGAATGCAAACTTCTGGGACATTGGAGATTTGAAAATTGTACATTGAGAAAAATCAATGCCAACGTGTATGACAGGCTGTGTGTAGATGGTACAGACTGGAGAACAAGAAGATTACGGTGGTCAGTATATACCTGTACCGGGACTGCAGTGCCCAACAGATGATGTCTCCAAACCAGGAAAGCATCGCACACTGCTAGCAGCTCACGTTCAGTGATAGTATAGTCCATCTCATACTTGGTAGGTTTTCTTGAATGATAGGCCACGGGATGATGAAGAACCATGTCCTCACATAACTGGGAAAGAATAGCACCGACAGCCTGATCAGAAGCATCAGGGATGTTGGAGCACTGGGGCTGAAGTAAAGGCTGATTTAAGCTTGTCGAACGCCACTTGAGCCTGAGCCTGATCCGTCCAAATAAAATGACTCTTGGAGCTAGTTAGAGTCATCAAAGGAGCTGTGATAGCTGAAAAGGAACGGATGAACCGTCTGTAGAAGTTAGCAAACCCCAAAAAGGATTGAAGAGATTTCACAGACGTAGGGACAGGCCAATGCAAAATCGCTCTAACCTTGGTATTGCTCATTTTGACACCCTCACTGGGGATGTCGTAGCCCAAGAATTCCAATTGATCAGTGTGAAATACACATTTTTCCAATTTAGCATGGAGGTTGTTTTCCCCCAATCTCTGTAGGACAGTAGAGACGTGCTGGACATGTTCTTTGTAGGTAGGCGAATAAATGAGAATGTCATCAAGATAAACAACCATGAAACGATCCAGTAAGTCCTTGAAAACATCATTAATGAAATACTGGAAAGTAGGTGGGGAGCTACATAGGCCGAATGGCATGACCAAATATTCGATAAGACCATACTTGGTCTTGAAGGCTGTCTTCCATTTGTCACATTTTCTGATCCTCACCAGATTTATTTAGAGGCACAGCCTTCCTTCTGTCCTCATCCTCCTTGATCTTTACTTTGCTTTTGACATAGTCAGTCATGCCATCCTGATCAATCGTCTGCTTGAGAACCTGGGCCTCACGGATCAGACCGTAGCTTGGTTGACCTCCTTCCTCCTGAACCAACCCTCCTAGGTCCAACTTGGGTCCTTTGACTCCACCACCTCTCTCTCCACATGTGGTGTTGCCCATGACTCTAACCTCTCACCCTGGCTCTTCAATGTCTACTTGGCCCCTTTAGGCCACCTTATCTCTACCTTCTCCTCAAACTTTCAGTGTTATGTGGATGACACTCAGCTCTCTTGCAGGCTACCCTCAGCATCCTCCTCTCTCCTGCTCATTCCTGACTGTCTATCCATGATTCAGGAGTGGTGCACCTCCAATGGTCTCTGCCTTAATGCCAATAATACTGAGATCCATCTCATCGGGTCCCCTGCACCCACGTTCCCTCTCTCACTCTGGCCCCCCCTCCTTGGGTCCTTTTCTTTTGCCTTCCTGTGAGGCTACAAACCTTAGTGTCATCTTTGACTCGACTCTCTCCTTCTCTTCTTAAGTCACAGACCTTGCCAAGAAGGCCCACTAACATCTGGACCGCTTCAGAGGTATTCTTCCATTACTCACTTGCCCACAGAAGCTCACGGTCTATGGAGCCCTGATTCTCTCTAGGCTGAACTACTGCAACAACCTCTTTCTCAATCAGCCATCATCTACTCTCTGCCGTCTGCAACTAATCAAGAACAGGACTGCAAGACTTGTCATTGGCCTCAATCCCAGGGACCGTATCGCTCCAGCCAAGAAATCTCTCCACTGGCTCCCGGTGGCTGCAAGGATCAAGTTCAAGACACTCTGTATTGTCCACAAGGCTTTCTGTGGCCGGGCCAACACTACATCCAACTCTCTCTTCCTAAACACTTTCCGTCTCAAGCCCTTCACTCAGCCACCTCAACTCTCTGAGGGTCAGATGCTTCTCCAGGAAGAGAGTGGAGGTAGAAATCTCTTCTCTGCAGGTCACTCCCTCTGGAATGGCTTCCCTGCCCCTCTCAAACTTGAGCCGGACCACCTGAAGTTCCAGAAGCAGCTCAAGGCCATCGTTTTTGCTTCTGCTTTCTCTCTCTCTCTCTCTCTCTCTCTCTCTCTCTCTCTCTCTCTCTCTCTACCCTGCTGACCAACCTGAATGCTGCGCACTGATTGGTTGCCTGGCTACCCTCAGAGTCTCACTGGTACCAAGCTCCCCCTTGACAAATAGCCCTGGCACTGCATCCAGGCCTACTGCGCACTTACAGGCTGCATCTGGAACCGTACAGTCCCTTGCCTCCTTGCACTTACCCAGAGATGCAGTGCTGTGGCTGCACTTACTCAGAGCATTGCTGCCCTGATTGCACCTCCCCCTTCCCTCCGCCTGAGACTTCGCCTATCCCTCCCCCCTGCACTTTTGCATATCACACTTGCACAATCTGAATGACATAAGGCCTTGTACGATCATTTGTTTTGTCCTCCCTCTATCTTCCCTCCCTTGTCTTGTCACGCATAGAAACACTTGTGTACACCACTCCCCGGGACTCCTGAAGATGTCTTTGTTAAGGTTCACATAGACAGATATTGAAGTTCCATTGCTGAATCAACACCCAGGAAAAGCACTGTGGATAGAAACTCCCAATAGGCTTGTTCAGAAAGGAGACCATCGTGGACCCAGGTTTAGCCAAACCTTTCAGTGCCATGAATCTTACAAACACTCCATCCTCCAATTGTAAATGAGCAGAGTTTGCTCCAGTTTATTAAAAAAAATAAAAGCTTGAAATCCTCACCAGGGATTAATGTAGTTATTTCATGGGGCAGTAAAGCTATATGGGAAAGAACTACTGAAAAGCTTGGGTTCAAATGCACATAAGAATAATGTAATTTCCAGTTGCCAGTAAGGCTTCAGAAAATAGGAAGTAAGGTAGATTAGGGTTTACAGCTGCATTAAATAATAACAAAATATAATGTAAAAAGAAGAGAGGCATTTTACATCATTATTAGTTTGGGTAATAGCTGTCGCTAGCGACACCTATAAGCCGAAACTATTGCATTGGAGAACAGATAAGGAGAGCCAGGGTTGGACTGGGAACCAAAAGAAGCCCTGCCCGGAGTGGAATATGAGGAGGGACACATAGGGCCTCATTACAACCTCGGCGGTAGCCATGCCGCTGTTGGCGGCATGGCTGCAGCCGAAATCATGTCCTGGTCCGGGTTCCAAGAATGGGGAATTAACTGGCCATTCCGAGTTTGGAGGGCCCGGTAATATCTCCCTCCAGGAACCCGGGCCCAGACCTTCCCCATTGCCATTTCAGCCCCCATAGGGCTGAATGGGAGAGGGAGCAAACAACGGGGCAATTATGAGTGGCCCGTTGTTTGCTCCCTCTTCCCCTCGCGGGACCCGGTAACAACGCCTGGTTTTATCAGGCGTCCTTACCGGTTCCCAAAAGGGGACCTCGTAATGTGGCGGGAGGGGTTTAACGGGTCCGCCTCCTTTTGCGGAGCCCATTAACCCATTCCGCCAGGGTCGTAATGAGGCCCATAGTCTGTAGGTGTTCTTTGGTTATGTGCCCGCTCATTGCCTGCTCATGGCGATGTGCTATACATATGATTTTTTTGTATCCTTTAGTTAACATTACAAGGGTATTTCATTGTCACAAATATCAGTTACGGGAATGCATTTTCTGATTGCAATCATGTCAACTATAATAAACATATTTTGGGTCAGTTAACTGTTTGCATAAACATGTTATGGTCACTGCTACATTTAAAGATGTATTGGTTTACCCAGTTGCCATCTTGATGGTCAATGGAAGAACAGTTATGAGGTTGCCTGGGTAACATTTAATCTACTAATGTTCCAAAACACATTGGGCGTCATTACGAGGTGTGCGGTAAGGGGTTAACGTGCCCGGCAAAAAGCGCCGGATCCGTTAACCCCATACCTCCCTATTACGAGTTCCCCTTGCGGGACCCACTCTGGACGTCTGCTTTTACCAGACGTCCTTAGCGGGTCCCGCGAGTGGGCCAGCATGCTAACAACAGGCCCGTCATTAACGGGCCCGTTGTTAGCATGCTTCCCATTCCTATTGAGCCTTATGGGGGGGCTCAAATGGGAATGGGGATGGTCCGGGTCCGAGTTCCCTGAATGGGCAAATACCGGGCCCTCCAAGGTCGGAATGTCCCGGTATTTCCCCATTCAGGGAATCGGGAACCGAGTTTGGAGGCAGCCATGCCCTTGTTGGGCATGGCTGCCTCCAAACTCGTAATGAGGCCCAATGTATATAAGACTCAAAACGTGTTCTGGTTCAGATGCATCTTGAACAGGAGGGCCTCTTTTATTAAAACAAGAAATACTTATAAAAATCTCACCTGACTTGCTGGATAATCCTTGCTTCAGAATGCTAATCCCTATGGACACACCCACCCACTCCTGCCTCTGCCCACCCAAAACACCTCCTCATGGGAACTCTTTAAGCTCCCTTTAATAAAACCCTTCCATCAGACGTTACATTCAAAGTGCCTGCCAGTGTTTGTTCAAAACAGTCTACTGGGAGCTAATGACATAATTGAAGTAGTAAACACACTATCTTACCAGGCCTGCCTTCAGCCACTTGATTTTATAAGCACGCTGCATGTCCTTCTCTGTAATCCTCTTAAAAATAAGCATTGGCAAAGCCACTGAAGTCCTGTTTAAAACAACCATTGGCAGCACCAACATTTTTTTAATATCTTTTGCCAGTCATTGCTATACACTATGCGGGAAACTGGCAGCATGTCATAAATGTAGTGTAATAAGACATACCGGTTTATGTTTAAGTAACGCTATGTAGCACTCTTTGCAAATCTGCTACTTGACACTAGCATTTTAAGGAGAGAATAGAGGTTGTTGATGTAATTTATGGGGCTTATATCTGTAGCTTTGGGTGCTCTGCAGCAACATGCAGATGGATGTTAAACTGTTGCTTTGAACATTGTGTTCTGTTATGTGCTGGGGCTTGCTATAGCACCTGCTTGACATTTACATGGCGTCTTTGATGGAAAATTAAGGTGTTTTTTTTCTTCATTTTAAAGCGGAGACAAGTCTCCCTAGGACCAAAGGCTGGAGTGAGAGCCTGTGAAGCTTAGAACCTCAACACAAATGTGTGCTGGGTTGCACTTGCCTGTTATTATCTGGTACCTGTTTGTTTTGTGTTGTATTTGTTATCTGCACATATACATAACAAAGGCAAATCTCCCGCTACCCACAACTGGCTTCTCAATATTTACCTGAATTAAAGAGAACAAAAACTAAATAAAATAAGTGAACGGATAAAAGAAGTATATTTCATTAGTATGATGACTTTTTGTTTGACTGCTGTTGAAATGTAGATTTAATCTCATCAAGAATAACAGCGAGGTGCCGCTTTAGGATTAGGAATGATTTAAAATGGATCATTAAAACTATGGAGTGTAAGGATATTTGGCGTGTTACAGCACAGAGTACAGCACTACTGCACAGGTAGCAATTTTTTTTATGCAGCACCACCACATGGGTGCGGTGCATTGCTATATGTGTTACCAGATTAATAAGTAAAGTCAGGCTATTCAGTCAAAAACGATTTTTACATATAAGATGCAAATCTATTTTCACATGCACATTCAAAAATGCACAATACTTTTCACCTGAAATGCCTATGGTGCAAGAGACACATTTGAAAATTAATAACTAACATTATTAATAAACAACCTGACTAATAAAAATTCATTTAACATAACCCACTAATAAAAATGTGTCTCCACTGCAGAATTAGGCCTATTCTGAAAGTGAACTGTTAAACGCACATTCATTTTTTTTTTTTTGTTTTCTCTGCTGATCTGTCCACATAACTACAGGAAGCAAAAGGGCTCAAAAGAACAGGAAATCAGTTGGTTACAAAGTATTACTATAAATATGAGCCATTGTGTAGAGAGGGCGGAGATGGCATGATTGATTGTGATTGGAGCAGCGTCATAGCAAGTATCATGCTAGAGGCAGTGATTAGGGTTTTGCTGGGGAGTTTGAAGAGAGGGGGAGGACAGTCGAGATTTGGCAGAGCTGGGAGAAGGACCTGTTTCCTGGCTGAAGCATTCCTATCTGCAAAAGCTGAGAATTCCAGATAATAACCCCGGTTTGAGAACGAAAGGCGCTCGTTTTCACTGGGGTTAATCTTCAAGGGAGCCAAATTCAGAAAGAGAACAGCTGGAGAAAATTCATGTTGAACAGATAAGGTAATTACAGAAGTGTGGGGGCTGAGTGTGTACGAGAATATTCAGTCAGTGTAGGAAAGGAGATTCCTGTACTTTCCTCACGTGTTTAATGTTGCAAATTGAGTTCTTGCCTCCGCCACTCTCTTCTCAGTGTATCACAGATAATGCTGTTACTGTGCTATTTTATTTATTTCTGTAAAGAGTGAGATCGTGTTTAAATGCAACTTTTATAATACAGAAAAATATTTGAAAACAGACGGGTGGTGTGTTTTATATTTACCAATACAGTGCTGATGATGTGGGGAGATTTTTAAACAGTGCAATTGTCATTTTAAGACAGATGTGTGCATGATCATATTCAGTATGGACAGTTGTGAGTGACTGTTTGTAGCATAGCTCGTTGGAGGTACATGAGCCAACGGGAAGGGAGACTCTCTGGACATAGTTCCCTACCGTATATAAGGTAGTGGAAATTACCACAAAATTACCACATATAGCTCTCTGTCGTAAATAAGTCAGTGAGATCGCCCATGGTGGCACACTAACACTAACACTGAAAATGTGGTATTCCTGAAATGTAGGCCTGAGGTCTCTCTAGTGATTACACGAAAAATCTAAGCAAAGATAAGGGATTCTGGACATTGGGGCCACAAATAAAACAAGGGAATTATGCTCACCAAAATACCACCAACCACGCATACCAACCACGCATACCAAATATTCATGTATGGGTGCTGAAATAATGCATGTCCACTGTATTATTGTTGTACATGGCCCAATCTGAATACAAGGAGTGATTGTTGCTAAGTTATTTTTCGGCGGTAAGAAAATACCGTCAGGCCCCAAATCTCCACAAAATACCCTACATATTTATGGTGCGTTGCAGGCCGGGAAAGTGATCATAGAGTACCTACTGGACGTGGCAAGCGTGTCTCACACTTCCATTTGCACATTAAAGGGAACCCATTTCATAATAGCAGTGTGCCACTAAAAACGAATTTCAGAATGTCACAAAGGGAAACCACATTCTCAGATCTAGTGCAATATTTAGAGGCAAAGTTGTTTGCACATGGGAATTGGTCGTCGAATAGCACGTTAGAATGGAGTAACCGCATTCAGGGTGAGGTGCAGAAAGAAAAACTAGACAATATTTTTGCAGAAGGCAGCATAATTCAGGTCTGCCTTACAAGATTATTGAATGCAGCCGATAAAAGTGCAGAGAAAGACTGTTTAATACGGCTATGCGGCAAAATATGGTTTATTTTAAACAAGTCCCTGCGAATGCAAGAGAATGATACTCAGCTAATTAACAGGTTAAAGACTGAATTAGATGGGGCAAGTAAAAATCAGGAAATGTTGAGAGCAGAATTAGATGTATGCCAAAAAGACATGCAATTAAAATGCAGAGACTTTGATACTCAGTTATCCAAAAGCAAGAAACAATTTGAAGATAGTGACGAAGAATTGGCACACTTAAAAGCCTTAGTGGATCACATTAGACAGGATAAAGATGAGGTTGTTTCAGAGATGCAGATTTTACAAAAAGAACATTGTGAAAAAGAATGTGATCTCCAGAGCGCAGAACAAGAAATGATTAAAATGATTCAAGAAAGAGACAAGAGAAATAAAGAGTTCAATGAATGCCAAATGCAAATGTGCGACATGCAGGAGGTGATTAATAAGATGAATGGTGAAAACAACTATTTGTAAGATGAAGCCAACAGACTCCTTAAAAAGTGTAAGGACTTAGAACAGCAAATGTGCATTCCCAGGTCCCAGGAGAGGCGGCAGGGTACCACATTCAATGGAGTGGAGGTGAATTCTAGCTCTGCCCAAAGAGCTAGTGCTCCAGTGACTGGGCCGGTGACTGAACTTGGTTGCAGCGCCCTTGGGGGATTTGATACTCCCATTGGGGGCAGCCACCAATCTCATACACCTGAAAACAGGATTGAATCACAAAATAGTGCAATTCCATGCATTGCAACAAGTAGCCCCATAGAAATAATGAAATCCATTAAAGCCCTGATCAAACCATTTAAAAAGGGAGGTGAATGCTGCATTGACGATCACTTAGAAGCGGTGCATGACATTTTTAAAGCACTCCAGATACCTAAGGAACAGTACAGATAATATTTTCATTTAACTTTAGATGCCCCGACGGCCAGCTTCATAAGGGGATTAAATGAACAGCAGAATATGACATGGTTGGAGTTTAAAAAAGAAAGTAGGCGTCATTTTTCTCCTTTTCAGTCATTGCAGGAGGCAAATAAAGTCGCTTACACAATTACTGCTGGACCTAATACATCCCCTCGCCAATTTTTACAAGACTTAAAAAGAGCATTTTCTCGCTTTGATGTATCTTTTGACTCAAATTCCAATGAGTTTAAAACTGCATACTTCTATGGGCTACAGAAAGACATCATATCCCAATTGGTCCGTGAATTTGACCGTGACAAGTCCCTTGAATGGATTGTACATCAAAGCACAAAACTATATGAGGTACTCTATTGTCAGGGTAGAGAAAGTGATAAAATGAAAGATACTAGACCTAAATCTAAAGAACCCTCAACCAGAGTAATGGAAATCAGGTCAGCCAAAATGTCCCTTGAGTCTGCTCAAAGCCAAGGTAAAAATAATGTGACACCTGAACAAAGGGGTAATCAACAAAGATCGCCATTTCCTGTACCAATGTTCCAATCACATGATCCTAGTAATAGAGAGAGCTACATCAGCCCTAGGTATTTAGGGGACAGACCCTGGGTAGGATATCGGCCTGATATGGCAGGTATTAACAATAACCAGAGACAAAATCAAGATCAAAGAAATGATGGTCCCTACCAGTCATTGGGGACACAGAGCAGATTTGATCCCAACACCATGATATATGGTAATCAGGATAGGCCCCGATATGTGGATCGATTTACTGATAATGGAAATCAACCTAGGGGCCAGTACCCACAATCTGAGAGACAGGACATGAGGCAAAACGTGAACTACAATCCACGTCAGTACAATGATTCCCCACCAGGGGATTATAATCAAAGGATGGGTGCAACCCGCTCCCCTCCACAAATGAATCAAGAGTTCAGAAACCATCCCAACCGACATCATTCACCTGAGAGGTATCAGAATAGATCCAATCAGGGGGAAAACAACCAATATCAACCTAGACCACAGAAAGAGGATCCTAGAGAGATGGAAAGGTTCCAGTGCCTTGAGGCCCAAGTGAAAATGTTAGCTGAGCAAATAGGAAAGCTCTGTACAGCGCAAAAACAACCTTCCACAGAGGGGGCTGATGTCCATAGCAATGACCGGGGGGCTTCCGAAAAGTGACTAAGTACTCATGATAACTGCAGTGCCAAAATGACAGATTGCTCTGATATAATTTTGCATAACGACTCTGAGATGCCTAATGGATTAAATGTGAAAGTGCCAGTAAATGAACTTGTGACAGAAAGTGCAAATAATTCTAAAAAAGAGGTATGGTTTAATCTAGAGCTAAATAAAACAGTAAAGATTTGTACAAATGAAAAAGAAACATTAGGAATTCCAAAAGAAAAAAGGGACTTAAGAAAAATGACTCATGCATGGGGAATACCAGTGGACAGGGAGTAAGTGGGGATGCTATAGCTCCTTCCCTGGGCAAGCAAAACAATGACCAAACACAGACAGAAAAAGGAAATACTCACAAGGAGGGTACAAGTCAATCACCTGAAGAATTCTTTGAGCCACATATTTTTGAAGAGGCTGAAAGGGCTGGTATCACACTAAATGATCACAAATGCACAGAATTAAAAAATGACAAATTGATGAATGATGTTGTTACACATGTTCAGTTGGAAGGTTGTAATGTGGTCTCTGATGTTACCCAGATGGATGGGCGAACAGTGGCCACACTCCAAAAAACCTCTGATCATAGAGAAATGAATAAAGTCTCTCGCGCAGAAATGGGTAAAAAGGAGGGAAAAATGTCTTTCCATTTACCAATGTGTTTAGCCAAAAGTGAAAAAGACCTGAGAAAGGTGAGCCCTGAAATCAGTAAGAATTCACATTTCTTATGTGTATTAGAGGAAGTTGAGGACAGATATTATGCACCCATCACTGTAGAAGAAAAATGCCACACCTTTGCTATGATTGACACTGGCGCACAGGCCACAATTATGTCCAAGGAGCTGGTAAAGAGTATCAATGAAGGGAGACCCCCACGGAGTCAGATCACAGTGAAGGAAAATCAAGGCCCAGTGCATAACTTTAATGGGGAGGAGGTGCCCATCATAGATGTAACTGAGGTTGACATAAAAATAGGAAAGCACAGAATGAAACAAGAGGTATTGATCACATCTATTTGTGAAATTCCATTTCTGATGGGGACAGATTGTCTGAAAAGATTGTCTCCTCTAATAGATGGGGTGAATGGAGTGCTGTGGTCCTTAACCAAAAAACCATTGAGGCCTAAGAAACTAAAATCACAAAACAGCAATATAAATGAATGTCACACCGTTGCCAAAACAAATGATGCTGTGGAGGTATATCTCCAGAATAGCTGCATACCTAGTGTCACTGTTATATTAATGTGTCAAGACAAAATGCAGAGCGACAATGAAAAACTACCTGTACAAATATACTTGGACCCAAGGAAAAATTGGCAGACTGCCATAGATGAGCACACATTACGTTTTTATTTAAAAGAGAAAACATGCAAACAGAATATTACTCTTAAAACAGATTCAGAAAAACACATTACCACTCTAGCAGAAATACACATGGAAGATGAGCAACCATGGGTTCATGTTGGTATAAATGACTATTTTAAAACAATAAAAGCCACTTTAGCGCTTGAACATGAAAGGAGTTTCATTAATGAGAAATTGTTGCAAAAAATAATGGAGAGGGAACAAATCCCGAGATTTAGGATTAAAAACCAATATGTTTCTGGCTTGGACAGTCCAGACTTTGAAAACCGAATTGCAGGCAGATGCATGCTTAAAATTAGCATTGGGCAGAAAACAATTTACCATAATGTATGGATAGTGAGTGGAGCACAAAATTAATTTTACATGGGAAATGACATCATGCACAGAATGTGTATGGTGTTAGATTTCCTTAATCAAAAAATATGGTCACGCCTAGGTGGTCCGGCACCTGAATTTGAAGACAAAAGAAGGGCTTATCATTGTGCACAACTGGTTCCTTATGCAATCGAATTACAAATGAGGAAAGATACTATTATTGCTGCATTTACAAAACAGTTTGCAATAACACTGAAATGCAAAAATGGACAGCAGATGAAAGGTTCTGATGCATTTGTATGCCTGAATGAATCCATAAAACAGCAAGGCCTGGATTATGAATACATTCCTTTGGTAGATATTGGTGAAGGATCTGTAAAAATTATGGTAAATAATAAAGGTTGTCAGGATATTCATTTAGAGGAAAACTCCCCATTAGGAATGGCCATACAAAAATCACATTATACTGCAGATTTAAATAACATGGTGATTGGAAATATTCCTGAAAAGTATGTAGATGCCAAGGGTGGGTTGCCAGAACACCTGGACTCTCAGCCCAAAGGAATATTTAAAATTCATTCTGTGTATCCTTATGATTCAAATGAGACAGTGTGCTGCCATCAAGAGGATTGCATAATATTTAATTTAAATGAAAATGAAACAGAAAATCAGCCCATTGAAGTGGAAGCTGATATGCCAAAATATTTAAAAGTGGCAGCTTTACAAAAAGACACAGCCACACAGTTAGAGGAAAGCGCCGAGATTCCCTTACCAGAAGATTTTCCAGAATTTTCCAAAATGGTAGAAGAACAGATCTCCTTAGCGAATGCGTGTGAAAGCAATGAAGAGAGGGACAATCTGAGGGAGATATTTATGGAGTTTAAGGATGTATTTGCAAAAGATGCTTATGATTGTGGTTTAACTGATTTACATGTGGCCACACTACCAGAAGGGTGTAGCAGAAATCCAGTGTTTGTACGCCAGTATACACTACCGCTGGCATGTTTAGAATCATTGGCAGAGATTATTAAAAATTTGGAATCGCGGGGAATAATCAGGCCCATTCATAGCACATCCAATACACCTATTTTAGGTGTGTTAAAGCCAAATGGTCAATGGCGGCTGTGTGCAGACTTGAGAGAGTTAAATAAAAGAGTACCAGTATCTAGATGACCACTGCCATTCATTGATCAGGGCCTAGCTCAGATACATGGTTCAAATGTATTTACCACATTATATCTCACCTCTGGATATTGGTGCGTGCCATTGGCAGAGGAGATACAACATTTATTTTCCTTTACATTTGACAGGACTTTACATTTGACAGGACTCAATATGCCTGGCTTAGAGCTCCGTTCGGGTACATCAATAGTGGGAGTGAATTTGGCAAATTTTTGAGAAAGGCCATGCCGGATGCAGCGGAAAGAGGAACAATAGTTTATGTGGACGATGTCCTGATAAAAAATAAAAGCCTGAAAAGCCATTTTGATGAAATAAGACATGTACTTGGCCAATTGCAGAAAGCAGGCGCCAAAGTATCTTTGCAAAAAACACAATGGTGCAAGAAAAAAGTGAACTTTCTAGGGCATGAAGTGACTGAACATGGGCTAAATCCACAAAAGAAGAAAATAGAGGCCATACAAAGATTAAAAGATCCTAAAAATGTGAAAGGAGTAAAAAGTTTATTAGGGATGACAGGCTATAACAGAAAGTTCATTGAAAATTATGCAGAAATCACTCAACCATTGACTAAACTGCTTAAACTGAATACTCCCTGGAAATGGGAAAAAGAGCAGTCTGATGCAGTGGCTAAATTAAAGGAATGTCTTGTAAAGGCACCATGTTTAGCATACCCCATAAAGGACAGGGATTTCTTTATAGAAATAGGTTTTTCTGAACATTGTATGTCAGCAGTGTTATCACAAAAACACAATTTGAATCACAAAACCATTGCATATGCAAGTAAGGCATTTTCCCAAGTTGAAATGAAATTTAATGAATGTGAAAAGGCCCTATTAACCACTGTGTGGGCGCTACAACATTTCCGCCCCATTGTTCAGGGAGAAAAGGTGATTATTGAAACAAATCACTAACCTTTGCAATTTTTAGAGAGTAAAAGAATTAGATCAGGTAATCTAGCGCAATCCAGAATCACTTCATGGACGCTGGCATTACAAGGTTTTCCCGTAGAAGTGAGATATGGACAAAATAAAAAGAACCCAATTGCTCAAGGGTTAGCTGACTTACATGACTGTGCAGCTGAACAAATACCAAATGAAATGGAAGTAGAAACTAGTTTGCAGGAATTTGAACAATCACCACACAAAGCTTTTGATGAAAAAACATGCAAGGATTTGCCAACTGTATATGTGGATGGTTGTGCTTTTCACATTGAAAATGACAGTAATAAACAGTTAGTGGCAGGAATAGGAAATGTCTGGTTGAAATGTGAAGGTGTCCCCAGTATGGGGATGAGGATTGGAGATAGGAGCAGTCAGGTGGCGGAATTGGCAGCCATTTATAAAGCAATTTCTACTGCAGTTGATAAAAAGTTCAGTGAAATTGTCCTGGTGACTGATTCTGACTATGCACGGAATAGCTTTGTGGAGTATTTGCCTGGTTGGAAAGCAAGAGGCATGGTTACATATAACAAAAAGCCACTTAAGCATGGAAAAATGATACAAGCCATAGACAAATTGGTGTCAGAGAATAAGTTAACAATATACTGGAGAAAAATTTGTGGGCATTTAAAAACACCAGGAGAGGATAAGGAGGGAAATGATAAGGCAGACCACCTGGCTAAGATTGGGGCTGTGATGGGAGAATTGCTACCTATCGATTATTTAATGGGTGAAATACAAATTGATGCAGTCACACGTTCTAAATCACCAAAGGAGGTAGATCAACCGGTGGTGCAGTGGAGTCATGACACGCCAGACCAAGATTTGATTGAGGCACAAAAGAATGATCAAATTTTGGGAATCTATTATAATCATTTGATAGATCCTGAACAAAATTCTTTGACAGAAAATGATTGTATGGGAAAAGAGGAGTTGAGGGTGTTATTAAAGAACAAAACACGAATTAGATTACAGGATGGACTCGTGATTAGAGAGTCCATAACAAGACAAATACAGTGGGTAGTACCCCTTTCATTCAGAGGACTAATTTATTTATTTATTTATTTAATGTGATACAGTCTATTTAATAAACTTTACACATACTAATAAGTAAGTAAACTAAGCTTCAATGCGCAGAATAATAACAACATAACAATATGATAAATAATAAACCATTTTCACATATAAAAAAATCTAAAAGCTCAGATAGGACTAATGCTACACCATGCACATGATGCCATAACTGCAGGCCATAGAGGTTCACAAAAAACATTAGAAATACTAAAAGATTATGCTTACTGGCCACATATGTCCCAAGATGTGGAATTATATACTAGAGGATGTCTAGTATGCACCCAATTTAAACCTGCTTCACCAATGCATAGAGCACCATTGATGAAAAGAGGCCTAACTCTCCCATGGTCAGATTTGCAAATAGACTATGTAGGTCCTTTAAAGAGGTCGAGCAGGGGACACCGTTATATTTTGAGTGTGGTATGTTTGATGTCGAAGTGGATTGAATGCATTCCTGCACCAGATTGTAGCGCGCAAACAGCAGCCACATTGCTGGTGAACCATGTGTTCTCAAGGTTTGGGTTGCCACAAAGAATTGAGTCAGACAGAGGAAGTCATTTCACAAGTACTCTAATGAGTAAGGTATGGCAAATACTAGGTGTGAAAAGGAAACTACATATCGCATATCGGGCGGCGTCTTCAGGTACAGTTGAAAGAAGCAATAGGTCTGTTGTGGATATTTTAAAGAAATTTGTGGCAGAAGCAGGTTCCAGCTGGGATTTACGTTTACCGTTGGTTTTGATGGCAATCAGGTCAACTCCTGCCAAAGCAACAGGTGTTAGCCCCCATGAGGTCTTGACAGGTAGGAAAATGGTGTTACCACAACACCTACTATACAGAACACATGAGCAGACACTTGTGAGTGCATCCACAGTTCATGAATATATTGATGAACTGAGGAGGCATTTGCAACATGCATTTGCTTTTGTGCAGAGAAATCTGGAAAGAGCTGCTGACAGTGTAAAGTCTTATTATGACAAAAAGACATCAGTAAAGGAATACAGTGTAGGGGATCAGGTGTACAAGTTTCATTTTGGAAAAAGTAAACAGAAAAATTCTAAATTTCTAGCAGCCTGGCAGGGGCCATTTCGAATTATAGATAAGGTCTCTCCTGTAGTTTATAAAATTTTGAAAAATGAAGGTGAAACGGCAATAGAGCAGTTTGTCCATGTAAATCAAATCAAACCATGCCATCCCAGACATGAGATCAGGCAGCTTGAGCATGTAGAAACAGATAAAGTCCCTTGAACACAAAAAGAGAAAATAAATGGGTACAATCAGGAGGCAGTGACAAAGAAGTTAAAAAGTTGATTGTTATAATGGCACATAAACACTGTAATATATGTAAAAATATATAATATTAAATAAATAAATAAATAAATAAAAATATATAATGGAAGCTCATGGTTGGTGTGCAGAGAGAAAATGTATTAAATATTGAATGCTGTTTATATGTGCTTGTTTTCTTTTAACTTGTGTTTAATTTCAGAAAAAAAAAAAAAAATATATTTTTACCAAGCATGTTTTATTTTTAGCAAAAGGGTGAAGTTAGTATTGTGCTATGTACTTAATTTGTTTATTTTCTATTTGATTTAGAAAATTAACATTATTTGGTCGGAGGTTCCGGGATCAGAGCCCACGGGAGACGATGGAGTCCTGGAGCCCACGTGGACGGATTCCGGGAAAGCCCCAAAGAGGGGTGAAGACCAAGGCTGCAAAGCGATCAGCATTGAAGATGATACCGATGATATGGTTAATGATGATGATATTTGGAGGGATCTTCAAGAATTCAGAAGCACAGGTTGTCATTGAACCTCGACCAGCATCTGGTATCGCGGTGGAAGAGGCACCAGGATTCATCATGAGTGATAGAAGGATGATTTTCCAAAATATATACATACCATTCAATCCTGAGATTTTGATTGAAAAACATTTGAACAATACCGGAATTAAGATTGAACAGACTAAACTGTGGCTGGAAATAAGAAAAGAGGACACTAAGCAGTCAATAAGAGATATATTATTGCAATTGGAAAAAACATTTGTGAATTCAGCAGACATTAAGAAGAAGAGAGGAAAGAGAGGTGCGGTGATGCTCGCGATATCAATGGTAATGTCTATAGTTGGAGCCATAATAGGTACCACAATATCAACAGCCAATTCTATTTCGGTAGGAACACTGAGTACTAAAGCGCAACAACTGAGTATTGACCTAGAAATAATACAAAAAACATTAGATGGAATTAGAGGGGGACTGGATGAACAAGTAAGA
This sequence comes from Ambystoma mexicanum, assembly GCF_040938575.1. Taxonomy (NCBI): domain Eukaryota; kingdom Metazoa; phylum Chordata; class Amphibia; order Caudata; family Ambystomatidae; genus Ambystoma; species Ambystoma mexicanum. Next base: position 473,592,502 of record NC_090932.1, on the reverse strand, counting down.
TTCATAAATGAAACTGCAATCATTCTAAATGAACAAGCGGATGTAATGCAACGGGCGACTAAAATAATACTTAAGCATGACAGAACTTTAAATGAAATATTGAACATAATGAGTCCTGTTGATAGACTATTAACAAATTATATGAGAGAAGTTCAAACTGCAGTTTCAAAATTGATTCAAGGACATATCCCCTTGTATTTTGTTTCGCAGGATATTATTCGTCAAATGATAGAAAGATTGACCAGGAGGGAAATTGATATAATACAGGTAAAAATTGCATTCGAAATGGGTAATGCAACGCCGTTATATGTGGACTTGGAAAGACTAGAGATCGGATTTTTGCTATGCTTCCCATATGTAGCCCCTGAACTTATTTATCAAACGAAGTGGGTACACAACGTGGGATTTTGGCAAGAGGACAAATTTATTAAGATTAAGACTCCAGAAGTGGTGGCATTTCAGTCATGGGAACCTGAAGTTTATTTAATACCAGCCTGGAAACATGTGTAAAATTTAAAGAACAAAATTATATGTGTCCAGGTAAACCGTTTGTCCTTGTTGCCACAGATGCTATTTGTGGTTTGAAATCTGACCCAAGTATATCAGAGGGATGTGAAGTGATTATTAGCAATATGGGGAGTGAAGAAATGGCACAGGCTAAGATGGTCAGAGGTAAATGGTTGATCAGCACCTGTTTAAAGAACATGACGGTAGTACATTTAAACCATGCAACATACATGGTTAAACAGGTGAAATATAATGTTTTTTATTTACAGGTTCCAAAGGATACAATTGTGTCAATTGGGGGGTTAACATTGTTTCATGTAACAAATGATGTTTGGGAAAGCCAAGTGGAAAATATCGATTTTTTTCAAAGGGATACTTTTCCAATAGATCCGGATGTGGAATATTTATTGAATCACAAAGAAAGACATGTTATAAAAATGAATTTGAGAAAAAACAATATTACAATTAGTAATCTGGGGATAATAGAAGTGGAAAGATTTAATTGGGGAACCTGGGGGGAACGCTCAATAGTGGTTTTGGCTGTCCTGGTGCTAATCATGGGTGGATGGTTGATTGTGCTATCAGTAAAAATGAAAATGTTACTGATTTTACTAGCTACGTCAGGAAGAGAAAGATATCCCAATACACATGCATTTTAAAAGAAAAAAGAAAGAACAAGTTGTTTTTAGGAATTGGCTTGGATTGTAGCCAAGTTCTAAAAACAAAAGGAGGGTATGTAAGGATATTTGGCGTGTTACAGCACAGAGTACAGCACTACTGCACAGGTAGCAATTTTTTTTATGCAGCCCCACCACATGGGTGCGGTGCATTGCTATATGTGTTACCAGATTAATAAGTAAAGTCAGGCTATTCAGTCAAAAGCGATTTTTACATATAAGATGCAAATCTATTTTCACGTGCACATTCAAAAATGCACAATACTTTTCACCTGAAATGCCTATGGTGCAAGAGACACATTTGAAAATTAATAACTAACATCATTAATAAACAACCTGACTAATAAAAATTCATTTAACATAACCCACTAATAAAAATGTGTCTCCACTGCAGAATTAGGCCTATTCTGAAAGTGAACCTTTAAACGCACATTCATTTTTTTTTTTTTTTTCGTTTTCTCTGCTGCTCTGTCCACATAACTACAGGAAGCAAAAGGGCTCGAAAGAACAGGAAATCAGTTGGTTACAAAGTATTACTATAAAAATGAGCCATTGTGTAGAGAGGGAGGAGATGGCATGATTGATTCTGATTGGAGCAGCGTCATAGCAAGTATCATGCTAGAGGCAGTGATTAGGGTTTTGCTGGGCAGTTTGAAGAGAGGGGGAGGACAGTCGAGATTTGGCAGAGCTGGGAGAAGGACCTGTTTCCTGGCTGAAGCATTCCTATCTGCAAAAGCTGAGAATTCCAGATAATAACCCCGGTTTGAGAACGAAAGGCGCTCGTTTTCACTGGGGTTAATCTTCAAGGGAGCCAAATTCAGAAAGAGAACAGCTGGAGAAAATTCATGTTGAACAGATAAGGTAATTACAGAAGTGTGGGGGCTGAGTGTGTACGAGAATATTCAGTCAGTGTAGGAAAGGAGATTCCTGTACTTTCCTCACGTGTTTAATGTTGCAAATTGAGTTCTTGCCTCCGCCACTCTCTTCTCAGTGTATCACAGATAATGCTGTTACTGTGCTATTTTATTTATTTCTGTAAAGAGTGAGATCGTGTTTAAATGCAACTTTTATAATACAGAAAAATATTTGAAAGCAGACAGGTGGTGTGTTTTATATTTACCAATACAGTGCTGATGATGTGGGGAGATTTTTAAACAGTGCAATTGTCATTTTAAGACAGATGTGTGCATGATCATATTCAGTATGGACAGTTGTGAGTGACTGTTTGTAGCATAGCTCGTTGGAGGTACATGAGCCAACGGGAAGAGAGACTCTCTGGACATAGTTCCCTACCGTACATAAGGTAGTGGAAATTACCACAAAATTACCACATATAGCTCTCTGTCGTAAATAAGTCAGTCAGATCGCCCATGGTGGCACACTAACACTAACACTGAAAATGTGGTATTCCTGAAATGTAGGCCTGAGGTCTCTCTAGTGATTACACGAAAAATCTAAGCAAAGATAAGGGATTCTGGACATAGGGGCCACAAATAAAACAAGGGAATTATGCTCACCAAAATACCACCAACCACGCATACCAACCACGCATACCAAATATGCATGTCTGGGTGCTGAAATAATGCATGTCCACTGTATTATTGTTGTACATGGCCTAATCTGAATACAAGGAGTGATTGTTGCTAAGTTATTTTTCGGGGGTAAGAAAATACCGTCAGGCCCCAAATCTCCACAAAATACCCTACAGGAGTGACCAGTTTGCAGAGACATCAAGTTGCTCATTTTCAGGCGTACAGTATTCAGCTAGCTTTGTTTATGAAGTTTACAACACTTTGCATTCTAGTACTTATACTCCTATATATATATAGTCAATTATTGCTCCATCGCATACATGTTCTTCTGCCAATCAAGTGAATTATTGGCTTTGACTGAGTGCACATCTATGTCCTAAAAGAGAAAGGTATTATGTTGCTATGTGTTCATATCCTCCCATGTCATTTCTGGAGGTGTTGTACAGTCATTATGCTAATTTATCACCTCACTTATTAGTTTTGGCTATAAGGTGGTTCTCATATAACTGAATTTATGGCATTGGAATATGAGAGGTGTGGGATGAGATGTAAGGAGGGACACACAACTTGTGGACGTGTTCTTTTTAACCTCCCATTGATTGGCCATGCTAACCCATATAGCCACTGTGACCCCTAACCTTCCATTCCTTACCAAAAACTCTTATTTGAGGTAGCTCTCTCACACAGTAACATCAAACTTTTTGGTGTAAATAGCCTGACAGTGTTATTTCAAAGCCGTCTTCTTAGAACAAATGGCTTAATTGGAGATGTAAATATACTACTGCTGTAATGCACATGTCTTAAACAAGAGATCTTTCAGCAAATGATTTATAACAGAATGTGTATCCTTGCATCTGTCCTTGCACCAAAGTCCTGTTGAAAACAAGCATTGGAAAAATGTCATTTTTGGCTTGTGTGTAGGAATTAGGTAGACAACTGCCAGGCCATGCTATCATATGGCCAGGTACTCACATCATTATACAGCTGGTACCTCCTTAGGTCTATCTGGTACCATTATGGAAATGCCTTACACATGCCTATGCCGTGGCTATTCAAACCTTAAACTGTTTGCTTTGCCAAAGCTTGTTTTTTATGGACTTCTGCAATAAAAGTGATTTTCTCAGCACCATGATGAGGAATGTTGCAACTCTTGACAAACTTGGAACGAGTCCGGTACAACAGCTAGCTAGAAGGTTTACAGTTATCCTAGTACAAGGCAAATGGACCTGCAAGAAGAAGAGTTCTGGCATCACATGTCAAGCTGCCACAATGAGCAGCAACTGACACTTAATATTGAATTGAAATAATACTCTTGCTTTTTCAGATTATTTCCACTTACATGTCTGTCCTGAAGTTTACAGGAATTAATAAGGAAACATGTATATCCCACATTGTGCATTACAGTTTCATACAAATAAGCACCTGCATATAGACATACATTTTAAAATAGGTAGTCAGCTGGTGATGAACCAGATTTGTGCTAAACTACTTAACATGTTAGTTGGCCACAATTTACGGGGTTGCATATTTGTTGATATAACGTACAGCTTCTCATATTTATATATAGCTGTTCGAAGGTCTATGGCCGCAGAGGGTTGAATGACACCAAGTATTGAAGGAGAGGAGTGGGAAATTGACACTGCTCTGTGTATTTTGGTAGAAATAAAGTACTCAATGCAGAAAGATATAGGTCACCTCAGAGTTCCCTAACCTTATAAGGAAAGCCCTGCACAACTTCACAAAGACAATTCAAGTCCTAGTTACGAGAGCACATTAAGCCTTAGCTGTGTTTAACCTGAATGTTTTATTTTTTCCCTAAGATTTTAATGACATGCTGCACATCAATTAATTACTTACATTCTTTGTATATGATTCAGATTAATTTGAATGACTCGGTGTGTCATACTAAGGCCTTTGTTAAGAATTGCAAAAATGTCTGCAGCCCTGAGAACAATGGGCTGGTGGTGGAGCTCAGTGGTAGCTACTCACCTTTTAATGTGGGGAGGCAGACATATTTTCTCTGAATCCTGTACGTGAACAAGCAAACCATGGATCCCTGAACGAAACAAGAGGGTTTGGGAGGGTTTTCAACCATGACCTGGCTTTAAAGAATTTGAATGACTAGGTCCATTTTATAGCACATTTTCTTTGAGAAATTAAATAAAAAGCCTTCAGATTTGCAGTCAGTTCTGAAGGGGAATACAATATGTAATGAAATACTTGAGATGCTGGGTCACTCACCTGTGGCACGCATGTGGATGCAGATCTATCATAAAATTGTGTGCACAAAAGAAATCAAAGATGCGCAGCAGAAAAATAAATATTTGCGCTACATCACTGACACAGTGCCTGATAACAACGTCCACCCCAGAACTTTAAAACATGACCATTAAAAACCATATGAAGTAGAGATTACACCATTATTAATTTGGGCTATTAGATGTCACTTGGGACATCTACAAGCCAAAATTATGGCATTGTTGGAGTACAGATAGGGAGAAATGGCACATGAGGAGGAATGCAAAGCTTGTAGGTATTGTTGTTTATTTGCCCACCCATTGACTGCATTTAGCCTGCTAATCCCTATCGCCAATACCACCAGGTTCCTGCCCGTTTCTGCACAAAACACATCCTCGTGGGAACTCTTTGAGCTAATTTTAAACAAGCCCTGCCATCAAACTTTGCACTCAAAGTGCCTGCCAGTGTTTGTTCAAAGCACTCTACTGAGAGTTAATAACTAAATTGGAGCTGTGATCCTGCTACTGGGGTAATAAAAATGTCTTACCAGGCCTGCCTTCAGCCACGCGAAATATAAGCACTCTGTGTCCTTCACTTAAGTCCTGTTAAAAACAAGGAGAGCAAAGCCAATAAAGTCCTGTTTAAAACAAGCATTGGTAAAGCCAACATTTCTGGCTTGTGCATAGGTTTTAAGCTTTTGCCAGACACTGCTATTAGATGCTGAGGTACTCGCACCATTTTACACCTGATATGAACAATGGGCAGTTAATACCACTACGGCTGTGCCTGGCAAGTGCCTTTCCCATGCCTACACAAAAGTCCAAAATGTTGGCATTGTCAATGCTTGTTTAGATTTGAAGATGTACGTAAAGACCTACTTTGGGAAGATATGACTTCTTTAAGCAATGGATATTAGGATTTTAGTTTTGCCAGGGTTGAGGAGGGAGTTGAGGAGGGGGTAGCTAGCCTTCATCCAGTGGTCGATTTCCGAGAGACAAGAGGCAAGGTCAGGTTGTGGGGAGGCCAGAGAGTTGGGGATCTTTAAAATGATCTGGGTGTCATCCGCATAGTTATAGCAGGTAAGGTTATGTGAGTGGAGGCGTGCCGGGAGGAGACTGAGGCAGAGATTGAAGAGGCGACACAGAGGTTCTCTGTGGGACCCCTTTGCGAATAGGGTGAGAGGGGAGGAGAAGAGGGGAAGGGGCATGATTTGCAAACAGTTAGAAATTAAGGAGGAGATCCATCTTGTATCAGAGTCTCTGATGCCTAGTGAGTGGTGTCGGTCTGTGAGTATGGTGTGATCAATGTCAAAGGCAGCTGATAGGTCTAGAAGGTTGAGTGAAGAGTGTGTACTAAAATATGTCCTCTACCTCTATGAGGCTGTCGTTTGTTTGTTGTATTTGTCTGGATGAAGCCAAGGTCATGCACATGTCCATGGAACACAAAGTTCTGAGTGGAGCCTCTCTTCCATGTCCTTAACCTTCAGAGTGGGTGGTGGCTAAAAGCAAGGGGCAGCAATCCGGAGCAGATTAGGGGCTGTGAAAGAGCGGCATCTCTGTGAAGTATGTAAGAGCTGGTCAAAGGGGCAGGTGGCACTGCTGGTGGTAGGAGGGAGAGGGAGAAATTGACCAATGCTGAACAGTGCACCCGGGTGGGAACAGCAGCAAGCAGAATAGAATGCGGGCATTGAGCAGCAGATAAAATCCATGTTACAGAGCAGCTGATTGGCTGCAACTGACATAATAGCCCCCAGGGAACTTTGGCAGCCAATGTACAAAGGCGGGTGAAGCAGAAAGAACAGATTCTGGGCAGTTCCTTGAGCTTCCTTTTTTATTTTACCCATGTTATCCCATGTTACTAGGGAAGGGGGACACCTTTTGTCCCACCTGCATTTTATTTTTGTGATATCACCACATTCCACCTTTAGTGGAGTGCTGGCTGGAAAACGTGTATCCCTTTAGTCAGTAACTTTTACTTACTGCTCCTAGTTCATCTAACAGGCTGGTGGCAGTGTACTGTTTCACATGACTTTTTTGTTCACTTTTACCACAGGCTGTCTTCACATCAGCGCTAAGGGTCACAAGGGACACCATTTGCCTGAAATGGTCGCTGTACTTTTCTAAGCCCTGTTCTTGATTGTTTGGTCTTTCTTGAGCCTTCCCCTAACTAGCTGTGTGGGGGAGGTATTGATGGATCTTTGTCTTTGGAGTACGGCCCTTGGAAAGCCCACCAAGGCTGTCTGAGTTCCAGAAGGGGCAGGACGTGGGGGAGGTGACCACAACTGCCCATGTATTTGTCCTGCAGTATGCCTGCCTGGAACCTGTTTGTACTGGGAGACTGGCTGTCCTCATTGGACCGTCACCCCTCAAGTTTGAATGCACACATACCTGGTGATTTGTGGGCTTGCCAGTTTTCCTACGTAAAACAAAGAAGACGAAGAAGAAGAAGAAGAAGAAGAAGAAGAAGAAGAAGGAAGAAGAAGAAGAAGAAGAAGAAGAAGAAGAAGAAGGAGAAGAAGAAGAAGAAGAAGAAGGAGAAGAAGAAGAAGGAGAAGAAGAAGAAGGAGAAGAAGGAGAAGAAGAAGAAGAGAGAAGAAGAAGGAGAAGAAGAAGAAGGAGAAGAAGAAGAAGAAGAGAAAGAAGAAGAAGAAGAAGAAGAAGAAGAAGAAGAAGAAGAAGAAGAAGAAGAAGAAGAAGAAGAAAAGAAGAAGAAAAAGAAGAAGAAGAAGAAGAAGAAGAAGAAGGACATCTCTAGATACTTTCAGAGACCAACAGAGCCATCTGAATATCTGCTGCTGTTCCGACCTCAACTTCTGGGTCACAGGGCAGCCCCAAAGAATACTTACTCCCTTGGACTGGTGGGACTAACCAGTCCCAAAACTAACTGCATTTTGGCCCTCTCTGGAAGAGCTGCAACCTCCACGGCCTGCAATTCATCAATGCTCTGGGTTCTGTGCTTTTTTGCTGTGCAACGTTACCCAAAGAGCTATATTGTCTGAAACTTTGCAGGCATCCTCCTAGAACTCTGTAGGCTGGCTCCCACTCCTGAAATTCTCCTCAGCTGAGAGGCAGTCTGAGAACCAGAGCAAAGTCTACAGCATGACAACCGTCCTTCAACCAAGCCTTGTATGTATGTAAAATAAATGCTTATTTTTTTTATAACTTCTAGTGTGTAAGTGTTTCTTTGAAATAAGTGTATGCTGTGAGTTCTGTGTGACCGAGCTGCTCAGTCGTTGCTACACCATCTTTGAGTAGTTCAGGCTAACCTTAGGGGTGTCCCCCTGTTAATCCAAACTGAGCTTTCTAAAGTCTGGTCTCAGACAAGACTGTCCAAAAAGCCATAATGTGTATCTTTATTGAATAGGTAATATCTTAGGGAAGACCTGTTTAAACATGCATTGTTGGATAATTTCACACGACCACTATGTTTCCTGAAACGCTTTTTTAGGATCTGCTCAAGGATTTTGAAATATTGTATCCTTGCTGCACATTTCATACTTTCCAGCAGATGGCAATGATGTACTAAAGATGTAGGATCACACAACAATTTCACGTTACACTCCGTCTCGGCGCCGCCGTTTCGGCGCGGGCCGGTTTGCCACGACCGCTTTGGCGCTGGGGCCAGTTCGGCGCGCCCATTTTGGCGCAGAAGCCTTTCTGGCGCCGTCGATTTGGCCCGAGGGACGTTTGGACGTGACTGATATTGCAGCCACGTCGGAACTCCCTCACGCCAAATTCAAAAGCATAATTCTTTTCAAATGCAACACGTTGGCAGGTAATGTTAACGTGTTGCATTTGAAAAGAAATGTGGGTGTGGGACCGGAGCAGAGCCTGCGTGAGCAACTGCTGTGAGAGCCAGCATGCCAGCCCCCCACCCTGCCCCAGCGGTGCACTGCTTGGGGCACAGCGTGAAGTGCACCAGGATCACACAGCTCTCTCGTACAATCCATGTACTGCACGGGTTGCTGCAGTGCAAGCCTCTCTCTCGTACACCCCATGTACTGCACGGGTTGCTGCAGAGCAAGCTTCTCTCTCGTACACCCCATTCTACACCGCACCTGTGTACATATAAATGGTCCACAGCAGTGCAAGATTCCCTCTTGCACAAGTTCTTCTGAGAGCAGCAGCCAAGCTTTACACTCAGACTGGGGCCCATCAGCGTGCAAGCTTCTCTGGCATAGGCAGCACCAGTACTGCAAGCTTCTCTGGCATAGGCAGCATCAGTACTGCAAGCTCCACTGGCATTGAGAGAAGAGATGCAGTGCAGGCTTCCTGCACACCTGCCTGGGAGTGGCGGCATAGCTGGCCGCATCTGAACATCAAATGCCCTACGATTTTTGCTGTTAGACCTGGCACCGGTCATGGTTGTTACACTCTGCCTCACCCCAGCAGTGGCGCGCAAGTGCCCGTGGAAGTGCTGTTTGCTGGGTCGCATCGGCAGCGGCCCGTGCAGTCTGCCTGTGCTTTCTGTGTGCCGTGTTGGTGGATTGTAACGTGAGATTACAGCTGATGTTATAGCGGTGGTGCGAGGTTAGTAACCCTGCACATGGTATTGTATAGTTGGGTGTTGGTCTGCGGTCCCTACTTGTCTCTGGTGCCATTAGCAGTGCTCGAGCCTCTGTTCGGATCGGGCACTAGTTGAGCTCTTGTTTTTTCAGCACTGGAGCCAGTTTAGTAAAGAACCATCGTTCTAGTTCCCTGTACTTAATGAGCAGCTGGCGTTTACCTGGTTCAGCTGTATAAGAGTAAGAAAAATAGTCTCACAAGCCGAGATGTACAAGATAAAAAAGACCCCGCAGATTAATAATGGTTGTATTATCATAGAACGTCAAACGTCACACGTCACTTTAGAGGGTGAAATAGCCAATATCCGGTTCGATTCGTGACAGCCCAAGAGGCATCCTCTGAAACGCGTGCAATCTACTGCCGAGACTCCATGCAGCCCGACCAGAGACCTCTGCTCACTGAAAATAAGGCCTTATAACATTAGCATCGCTCTCCCATTCCATCTTGGCAAGGTGGACGTGAAATAATAAATAAAAGAAGAAAGAGGGCGAAGAAGAACATTGTTCTGGCTGACTTCCAGAATATCTTTGAAACAATAGACATACATGTCGCCTCTAAGTGTTCTGGAGTTATTAAGCTCAATCCCCCAACAGGCGCAAGACGGAAACCTCAAGCAAAACTGGATATAATTGAGGGAAATAATGATGGATAGGCAATCCCATGAGAGCGGACCTCACGACTGCACACACGCTCTCCAGTTGCAGGTAATACAGCGCACCCATGAAACAGTTCCACTGAATCGAGCTGTGCCACTTTATAGTATAGGGGAGAGCTCTCCTCCCATGCCAATACCCGCGTCAAAACATCCTGGCGCCAGAACATCCCCGCAGGGAACTGGCCGCGCTGAAATGGGCGTGCCAAAACGGGCTCTGCGGCCAATCGGCCGCGCCAAATCGGCCGACGCCGAAATGGCCGCGCCAAATCGTCCTGCTCTGACAATTTCAAACCAAATTGCTTTTCAAAATGTGTCCATATGAGTCGATGGCATGACTGTGACTATACTTGATAATAATATCCCTCACGTCCAGACCTCAATATGCATGACTACATAGCTATATGGATAATGTTGGTAAGATTGACTCAAAAGCAAATTTCGGTAGAAAACTTGAAACACCTCAAAGAAATATTCTATTGTTAAAAGACAGCTTTATGCTCTGATCGGTCGGATTTTACATTCATAATTATTTCCTTAGGATCAGGAGTCCTAGTGAATCAGTGAGTTATCCTGAACGCAATATGTTTATAGGAAAGTGTACACTTTGAATTGGGTGCAACAAGATCTTCCCTTCTGATGATGCAATAGCCCGAGATAGAGGGCACAAGCCAGGCTCTCTGCATAAACTCCAACTGCCACTTATCACCCAGGTTGAGCCTCTAAGCGCCGTCCCATCAATCCATTTGACACCATGGGGAAGTGTCAGGGTTACTAGAGGTCACATGCATGTCTGGGAGAAGCGCATCCCCTTCTGGAAAAAGCACAACTTCCTTTTTGATGCTACAACACCAGAAGGGAGGAGAGTGCACCTCAAACCCTCTGGTAGAGCCCTAACACCAGCTCCCCCTCCCAGGGTGCAGAGGGGTGGACTGGCAAGGAGGGGAAAGGGCCAATTGCCCCCAGACTGGCTGGTCTGTTGCCCTATGGGTCAGAGCTCCAAAATGTAAAAGAAATAATCGAAAAGGGGGAAATCCTGCAGAATTAGCCTGCCACAAAGCAACCAAGTGCTGCAAAGCCTGCTCGGATTCTGTGTAAATGGGGCAAGGTATTCATCTGGATTTCAGCAATGTTGTAGATGTTCCTGGGTGGTCCCCACACATGGGCCTCGACAGAGAGTTAGAGCAGAGGAGTCGAGGCTGCAGGGGCATGTTCATACCGCCAGTGGCAATGTAGGCATTTAAATAACAGATTCTGTGACACTGGATAGTAATGTTGGCACCACTGCTCCCAATGCATTATTGGTCTTTTACAATCCACAACAGCTTATCATGGCTTCTGCTTGTCAAGGAAGTAGGGGTCCATATCGTATTAGAGTTTGTCCTTGGTGTGATTCTGTACAAATGCTTCCACTAGGCTCTGGTGAATTTCTTGATCACCAGTATTTATACAAAAAGAGTTTATTAGCACCCTAAATAGCATCCATGGATGTTACTTATATAGTCCCTATAGAAATGGTTGTTGGACTGTTTGTGTTTCATTATTTTTGGACACAGTTAAAAAACACACATAGAAAGATGTAATATTCAGGTATTAAATATTAGAGGACTAAAAACAGCAAACTAAGGGGGCTGCTGAAGAAAGTAACCATATCTGACTGTGGTATTTCGGGAAAGTTTACCACCAGCAGAGGTGGCATTTCTGCAATACCTCTAGTGATATTTCAGAAATACCTCCTCCATTGGCGGTAAAGTAAAAGGGTTAGTTTAACATTTTATTTTCAGCCATTTTCAGCATCAACGTGAAGTAAGAAATTGATTATGTACAGGAGGGGCTCATATCACTACTGTTGATTTTCTTTATGCATAAAAGGGTACATTCTGGCCCTTTTATGCATTATATGAGTAAGGTAGTGAGAGGAGGCAATTCAAGAGTCTCACCTGTTTACCTCCTCAACATGGCCATCGTTCTGTATAGTAAAACGAAAGATTTTAAAAATGTGGGACCAGTTTGGATTTGTTACCACCACCTTTAAGGTGGAGGTAAAAATAGGTGGATCTTCTGCAAAGAATCTGCTTAAAATACCACTGCTGGTATTTCCATAGAATACAACTGTTGGTATTTGGTCAAACAATGAATTGGGTGGATGGTAAAATCAACTGTATTTGCCAAATACTGATGATTTTCATGTTTCCATCCTACTCTGAGTGACTCCCCAAGTTTGTGATTGTTTCCATTTTCTTGTCCAGAACACCTTTCTCTTATGTGAACAGCAAATTTATTACTGGCCTGCGGTAGAGGCCATGTCGTTATGGTTAAGTTGCTAAACCCATATGAAGAGCACTTTTTGGGCGGCTTATAACTTCCCTCCCTCTGGACAAATCCTCACCAAACTTTTCAAAAAAAGTATATGGCCCACTCTGATTAATTTTGCAAAGACTGGTGAGGTTTGGTCAAGGGGGGGGGGGGCGTAATAGGGGGTATCCCAAAATGTCTTTTTTTCCCATAGACATAATGGGATAAAACTTTGCTCATGCTTACAACCCAAACCGCTGGATAGATTTTCACCATATTTGCAGCAGGAGCGGTAGCTTGGTCCTGAAAGCGTGCTTTTGTTAATTTGGTGTAAATCCATCCAGTATTTTTTTTTTTAAATGACCAAAACCGAAGGCAAACATTTTTTTGATATCTATTTCTGCTCCACGGACACACTTCCCTGTTCGCTCCGCGGACAGGACACCGATTGGCTAATAGACTTGCATCATGTCCACGGACACAGAACGTGTTCGCTGATTAGTTGGTGCGAAGCACGAGGTGCATCAGATTTTTGGAAACCCCTGCCCTCTTGGATTCACGGACATTGGCCGGTGTCCGCGGACATCGCAGTAAAAAAATATTAAACACAACATTGCACTTGTCAAACTTATAAAATAATCTGTGGGGAGATGAGAGGTGATGAGGTTGGTTGGAATATGGCTGCAAGAAGCAAACAAACAGGTATTTTTCACTGCAAAAGTCTGTGAAAAGTTTGGATGTTCGCGAACAGTCCTTTGAAATTTTGCAGACACCTCTGCATTACTGGTTTGGTGAAAAGCATTTCTTGGATGGCTTATAACTTTGGCGCCACTTAATGGAACTGCATGTCATTTTGCAATTTTATTCTTGACCTGATCCCAAATGAGTTTGCAAAGTTTGGTTGATTCTGTCAGGAGAGGGCAAAATGAGAGGGTATGTAATGTAAAGGCTAATAAATGAGGTGCCATTTGACGAATATACATGTAATTTGGCAAACTGATAATACATATGGATATACATGTTTTTACAAAGTTTGGAGGCATCATTTGACACTTTTGAAAAAATAAAACATGGGTGGATTTCCAGCAATCTTGTGTAAGGAGCATTGAGAAGGACCTGAAAGAATGGTTTTGCAAATGTGCCCTTTTTATTTTTTGACAAATGTCATAATGTAGGTACAATAAATAGTGGTATACCTTTGGTGACTGAGGTGTAGCCTTTGGCCATGTGCAGTGAACAGATTGTCCGGGTCATGGAATAAGGTAATGATCCGGACAATATGGCTACTGGCCATGACTACGAGGGACAAAACATGGGGTTAAAGTAGCCATGTCCACCTGGGACTGACTTTGTGGTAAAGTTATTCGAAATTGGGTTTGATTTGAAAAGGAAGAAAAATGTGCTTGTGATAATATTGTCATAGAGTTCTCTTTTTGCCTTCTGCAGGCTGCCATGGAAAGCGAAGAAGGGCCCTGTATGGAACCCCGCCTTCCCTTTTAACGTCCCTTTTTTTTATTAGTGCAATATATATATATCACGTGATCAAGCGGTTTGCACACCGTGAAACGCGTTGTACTTTTGCTAAGATGGTTCCTTTTCCTGATGCATAAATATTAATAAAGAAAATTGTGTTGCCAGGAAATACAGAGGTGTTTTCTTTCCTCTCAACTGCTGCAGGGACATTTTCCCCCCTTGCAGCTGCTCCCTGGAGTGCATTCCACAAGTTGCCTTTCTCTCGAAAAGGTTCATTCTGCCATATATATACATATATATATATACTGAAACTCTGTCTAAAGCGTAGCTGCACTCCGACAAGTATGTTTTGTTGAGTTAACAAAAGAAATCCAATCTGTATCTCAGCCATTGATGCTGCAGAGAAAAGTCCTTTATTGACATATAGTTGTGGACAGGGAGAGCAGCAGCAGCAAAACACACAAAGATGACACGTTTCACCCTACACAGGCTTTGTCTGGGTTATATATATATCGCAGCAATGTAGTTATGGTTAAATTGCTAAACCCATAGGAAGACCACTTTTTGGGAGGCTTATAACTTCACTCCCCCTGGAGAAATACTCATTAAACTTTGCAAAAAAAAGTATATGGCGAGGTATGTATTCTTTTGGCAAGTTTGGTGAGGTTTCGTTAAGGCAAAGTTATAGGGTGGTCCCAAATAATTTTTTTCCCCATAGACTGAATGGAGAAAATCTTTGCACACTCCTACAGCCTGAACCGCTGGTCAGTCTTTTCACCAAATTTGCGGCATGGTCCTTAAAGCGTGCTTTTGTAAATTTGGTGAAAATCCGTCCAGTGTTTTTTTAAAAAAAAACAGGTAAAATGTAGGTCCCAAAAAAATTGTGATATCTGGCTCGGCGGCCCCTTTTCCCTGTTTGGTCCGTGAATAGGACTGCGATTGGCCAAGAGGGCGGCGTGCTGTCCGTGGATATACGGCGCGTCCGCTGATTGATTGGCGGTAAGCGTGATGTGCGTCACAATTTTCGGAAACCCCTGCCATGTTGTATCTGAAGATAGCCCAGCAGCAAAAGGGACTCGAAAACATGCTTTGCAGCATCTGGTGGTGGGAAGAGGGGCTGGAAAGGGTGGGAGATATGATGTATTTGTTTAGGTGGAAGCAGACGGTGGTGTGCACGCGGTGTCTGGGAATACTACGGCAGTTCACGGGTAGCTCCTCAGGCGAGCAGCTTCTGTGGTGACTGCAGGCAGCCTTCATTAGCAGGCCTTCAGGCATGCAAACATTGTGATACTGGTTTATTGATTTGACAAATATGTGTGCAGAGTGTCACTTTATTGTTCCGATCATTTGGGTAAGTTGTTATAACCATAGGTTGATTCATCGTACACATTTTTCATATCAATCTATATAGGGAGGCCCCCTTTATAGAATGGTTCAGCAGGACAATTTACACTTGATAGCGCACCAGAAGTGAGCTGCAATGCACGCAGTTCCATATGGTGTAATTCATTCACCTTGTTCAACATTTGCCCACCAGTTGCAAGTAGGTTTCAAGGTGTTGCCTTATGTATGTGGCTTGTGAGCGGTGTACAGATTGTTGGTTGCATAGGTGTGTTATGTTGTGGTGACTGTGACCATGTACTACAGTGTTGGGTGCATGGCTGAGGTGATGCAGTCACCAGTCCTGGAGTGTGTCTACTTGGTGAAGTGTTGGAATACTGTGTGTACAGAAGTGGACAGAGTTCAGGTGGATGGTTTATGTGTTTGAATGGTGCCCACTGGCCAGACTCCTGAGTAGATTACTGTACTATGATGTATTGGTTGCAAGCAATTAATAGACTCTTGGGTGCGGAGGCTATGTTCTGAAGATTTTGTGGTTTGGTTGGAAGTACTACAATAGTATGTGAACTGAAGTGGGTAGGGCTGCCGGTGCCTGTCTTATGTTTGTGGGTTGTGGTAACTGGGCAGATGTTTGCATGCATGGCAATATAACGTGTCAGTGGTTGTGGCCAGGGCCTAGACACTTGGGTTCATGGCCCGAGGCCGTAGGCACCCATGCGTACAACACTGTACGTTAATAATTATGTAGAAAGCACTGTATGATACTCATTTTTAATCCCTATAAAAATGTTATGTAAACTTCAAATTACATAATTTCTGCAAATTCCATGGTTACACTGTGTCGACGGGAAATCCCTCTGTATGCCATATTCGACGGTTGCAGACTACCTTAGTGGAAAATGTGCGCTGTCACTATAGTGTAAGTTATCTTTGCTTCTTTCTATTAATTTTGTACAATGTGTGTCCTTGGAGCAATTCATGCATCGCGGTCAAGGCTATTTTATGTCCTGTTGAAAGAGAGGCTTGTTAGGTTTCGATTTCTGGGCACAATGTGGGTAAAAAAAGCATTCAGGTGGAAACATGTTAGGATTTCATTGTGCATTTAGCAATGTAAGTAGTGTGGTTATGTAGAAGTTAGTATTAGGAACATGGAGAGATGATGGCACTTTATATACGGTGAAATGAATGTATGGATTATAAAAAATACAATTGTAGAATTACAGCCCCTATGCAATATTTATAAGTGCAGTGTCTTAAGAATCAACGGTTTATGCTGGGAGCCTGTGTGTGAGACAGCTGAGGATACGTGGGTGGCAGAGCCGTGGTAAGCACGTTAGCGTCTTTGGGCATGGACATATTTGGGGCCCTCATCCAGGAAACAAAGGGAATTACTTTACATCTCTTCAAAAGATTGTAAGTGGGGTCTGGTCTTCACATTGTGTTTCCTTTAATATTAAAAGAGTAAAGTAGAAGTTTAAAATAGTAAGGAGTACAGAAGACTTTCAAATATGCTTGCCGCGTTCTGCACCGTGTGGTCCACGCTATTGTGTGTTCTATCCATTCCAGTCAAATGGTGTACATAAGAAGAAAGATTAAATAATGGCCTAAACGATGCCTGTGGCATGCGAGGAGCCAGAGCTTACAGAGCACAGGACAGCTATGTATGTGAGATGGATGCATTTTGTATTTGGGTTGTGGTGACTGCGCAAATTACTTGTTAGGTTACTGCACCCTTATCTATTGATTGTGGCAAGTTATTAGAGGCTTGGGTGAAGAGGCCATTCAGCAAAGAGTTTGTCCATTGAGTTCAAGTACTGCAATACTATGTGACCTGAAGTGGCTAGGTGGTAGGTGGCTGTGTTATGTTTCTGGTTTGTGGTATGTCGTTAGGTGTTTGCATGCATGGTTGTAATATGCTGTTGTGGTTGTGGCTAGGGTCTTCAGTATTGAGTGCATGGCTGGATGCCGTAGACTGTAGGGTATGTAGTCAAGAGTGCAGCACAGTATAATATAGCTATGCATTGGACATTGTGATAATGGTATATGGATTGCAGAAATATGTGCACAGATTACAATTTGGAGATTATAAAGAAATATGACACCAATAATGTTATACTTACTGTTGTGATTGTTGAGGGCCTATGCAGTTTTTGTGTATTGTATGTGAAATGTAGGAGTAATCGTTTCATTCTCTGTGGTAAGAGAAAACATAACATGTTAGAGCAGGTACTTTGTTATTTTGTAGTTCATTGCATTACAGATATTTCTATACTTTGTGGACCCTCATTATTAGTACTTCATAAGTACTATGCTTCAAACAAGTGTACTGTGCAATGTGCGCAGTTCCTGTGTTTCTTTGCACAATCATAGGGAATGTGGAAAAAAAATCCATGCTGGATTAAAAAAAAAAACCTTCAACATTAATTTGTTATGTTGCACAGTCTGTTTCAGTAATGTTTGCACTCGTTACAACAATGTTTAAGGTGCACTGTTGCAGTAGGAGGAATTGAAATGGTGTATGATTTCTGTTTTGTAAGTGCTGGTAGCATGGTTGCAGTTATATACCAGTTGGCATATTGTAATTGTTTACCTGTTTCCTTTATATAGCAGTATTTCTTTATGCATTTGTTTGTTTCTGATGTTTTGTAAGTAGTACGCCATTGCACTGTGATATTGCAGAATTGTGAGGGTAGTTAGATACCTGTTGGCGTATTGTAACTGTTGATAGTTTGGAGGTTTTTGAGGATATGCTTGTAGCACTGTGGTTGTTGAAGGTTGAGTTTGGCAGTTTACTTGTTGCAAGTAATATTGAAGTATTACAGTTGCAGTTAGATACCAGTTGGTGTATTCTAACTGTTTATACTTTCTTATTTTTACAGGGTATGTTTAGAAGCTTGTGCATTCTTGTTGGTACATTCACATCTTTCAATATTCTGAAGTGCTGGTGCACCACTATCGGTTTACTTAAAAATATCTGCATATTTCTTGCATTGGTATGGGCATTGTTAGAGAGTTGTTGCCTTATTTCAGTAGTTGGTGGTTGCAGAGGTTACTGAGGATAGTTTTAAACCCTCATACTTAGTAGTTTTTTGTAAGTACCATGTATGAAACACTATTAGTGTGGCTTTTGTACACTTATTGATTTTGCTACTGCAATCATTGGGTCATTGGGGAAAAAATTGTACAGCAGGCACACTGATGCATTGTTTGGACGGTTGCTGTATGCTAAGTTGTTGCAGTTCCATAGAGTAGAAGGTCATTTTCTTTTTGTGAAATTATGTATGTACTGGCGGGTGTTGGGTAGTAAATTATTCTAATTTTATGCATCAGTGAGTACATTCTGGTTTCAAGAATATTAAGCAGGCATTTGCAAGATTTGCTGGTAATCTCTGCTTTAGAGTAATTAAAGTATCATTGCATTCAAACCATGCACATTGCTTTCTAATGTATGCAGTATAGTGACCTGCACTGGTTGTGTCGCCTGTGTGGTAGATTATGGCTACTGTTGTCAAGGTTTTCTTGCCAAGTGATACCTGTCCATATGTGAAGGTAGTAAGCCTGTAGTTGTTTTTGGTTCCATCTGCATGGTATCTTAAAAGCATTAATATTACGTATTGGCTATACGATTGTATATGTAAGGTGGAACGCTTATCTGAATTGCAAGTAGTACACAATATGCTATGGTTTGCATTTTGTACGAGTTGCTGAAATGGAATGAAATCACAGTAAGGTATAGATACATATACACAGCGCTCGTTGGGGACTTGTTCCTGAATAACATGATTGCAGAGCGTGCATGTATGTTTCCACATGTAGGAAATCTGGAAGATTTCATTCATGGGTATGTTTTTGCTTTCCAGTGCTTGTAGTAAGTACATTAGAAATTCCTGTGGATCTTCTTGTGTGTCTAAAGTGAATTTCACCATTCCAGCACAGTAGTCTAATTCCTGCCTTATTCCTGAAACACTGTAAGTGTTGTCAGGATTGTTTGTTGCATTTCTGTGAAGGAGCAGCATTTGTAAACACAACTCGTCCGAGCCATTTAAATAAATGTTTTCAACAATTGCTGGCAATGGGAATAGAACATTTATTGCTATATTTGCATAGCAATTTACACAAGTTGTATATGAAAATTTAAATGGACACGACAGTTCTGTGTCTGAGTACTTTGATGGAAGTGCACACGGTTTGTTCGAAGAGGATTTCTCTTTGTGTGTGCAGTTGGGTATGATCCTTTTCAGTCCATTTTTCTGTGTTTTTGGTAGTTGATGCAATATGAGCTGATTTCAATTTCTTTGGTGGCACTGTTGGAAGATGATTTATAAGTTCTGATTGCATTACTTTTCTATTACAAAGTTTGTGTTTTTAAGGAACAGGGTACATTTTGAGATGGAGTGTGTAGAGTGCACGTAGTCTATTGTACTCTACTATGCAAGGTATGTCAGCGCTGACTTACTTGCATCAGAATTGACTAGAAATTTTCCTTCAAGTGTACGTAAGCGTGATAGTGCTGTGTAACTCGTGCCTTCTTTAAAGAATGTGCTGCCAATATCAATTAATGCTTGATCTAAGGTTAGACCTTGCGATTTATGAATAGTCACTACATATGCTAGCGACACAGAAAACTGTTCTCTATGTACACACATGTCTTTGAAAAGAAAGAATTGGGCTGTTGAGCTTCCTATCCTTTAAACTTCTGAAACTTTGTAAAAGTGGATATTGACAAAATGAATGCTGTTGTCACGTGGGTATGTCTGGAAGCCAACAACTGTACCAAGTGCTCCATTTACTAAACCTTGCTCTACGTCAAGGTTATGCTTTAGCATTACTCTACCGTTTAAACACAATGTTAAAATGTTCTCCAAACCAGCTGTGTTAGAGATAGAGTTTTCTAAGGTTTTTAGTCATGCTATGGCTTGTTGACACATAGTTATTGTCATACCATGTACATCCAGTTTGCCTGTGGAGTGTGGTTGCATTTCTTTTTCAGCATAGTTTCATTGAATCCTGCACAGCTTGCTAGAGCTGGCATTAAGAACATACAGTTGACATTTTTGTGTGCTAATTGTTCCATGACATCAGTAGCACATGTGTTACTGCTGTATAGCTCATGGATGTGTCTGGTATTTAGGGTAGACTGAGCTACCCTAGATAGTACACCAATCTGAATGTTTTTTAAAATGTTGGCATAGGTGAGGTCTGCAGACTGACACATGTTTTAAGTTAGTTCTCTGTATTGGAAATGTTGCCAGAGATTTACATTCCCTATGCTTCCAAGTGTTTTACGGCACAGTTATGTCCTAAGGTATTAAAATTAGGTTCACCTTTCACTGGTGTTAATTGAAGATCTCCGAAAACAATAATTATTAGGAGCATTTACATTTGTTTCAAAACTCTGCGTAGCTCCATAGAAGCTTCTGCGGAAAGTTTTTAGTAGTCTAATCTGTTTTGGTGTTCTACTGGAAGTAGTACCAATCAGTGTAAAGTGACACAACCTATGTTGTAGGCAGCTAAACCGGTGGGGGCAGTTACAACAGCTGAAAGCTTGTTGTTTGTTAATTGTTGGAGGAATTTACTGATGATTTTTATTAAGAATGTTTTGCCTGAACCAGCTTGACCACTTACATATAGCAGTATAGGTGTATAGTGTTCACGGGTACAAGTTTTTGTTTCGTGCTGCATACCATGCTCAATTTATTTAGTTACCTCTAGGAAAATGGTATGCTGATCATTGTTTAGTTGTGATTTCAGTAGAGCAAAGTCTTGTGCAGATTGCTCATACTGACACATAGTTCTCTACTTCCGTCGTGGCTAATTCTGCCTCATTTGCTAGGAGTAGCTGTCCAAGTGGCTCTTGGTTTCCGTTCAGAGAAGGTTCACTGCTTTCAGGAGTGTCCACATTTCGTTGTGCTTGAAGTTTTTCTTCTTGTTGGCATTCATTGTCTGATATGTTTTTTGTCACTGTGTAAAGCTTACATCTGTTAAGGTAATTTCACTTGCATTGAAAGCATCTTCATAGGAGGCATGGGTGTCTAATAAATCTTCTTTTTTTATCCATGGTTTAAAAAGTTGTAGTAGGGCCATGTAGTACAGTTATTTGTGTTGAGGAGTTTTTAATGATAGCTTCATATGATTAATCAGGCTGCGTTTGGTAAGTTTCACCAGGCTTCCTTCACAACTTTCAACTCTGTATTTACCTTTTTTTCTCGTCTGGTTTAATGTTATTTTTGTATGAGAAGTTTTTTGCTATATGGTATAGGCACATGGTTTCTAAACCAGTACTCCTGTTTGGGTAGTATTTGTCTAATACGTTGTTTTTCAAAATGTTCTGGCTGTTGGGATCATTTTTGGCTATTGTTTCTATGTCATTGTTCAATTTCAGAACTCTTTTTCTGGATGCAGCAGGACCAAAGCTTGGCCACGCTATGATTTCAGATTTCCTGTATAAGGTGGTGACGGTTAAAGTGTCTGCAGCTTCGTAGAAGCCACATTCTCTATGGGAGAGCATTTTTATGCCAAAGCTGTCCAATTTCTGTGACAGTGTTTTGTCAGATGATATTTCATCCCAGACGCCTTTGAGCCCTGTTTTCTCTGCTTTGGTAAAGTAGGCTTTGACATATCGTGCTACTGCAGTGGAAATGTCTTCAATGTACTGCCCATCTACATTTGTATTCCATAGGAGGGCAATGACTGCATTGTAATCATTGATGTACTTTGATGCTTCAGTTCTTTTTATGCAGTATGTAGACAGACATGTGATGTCATGAGTGACATCATCAATGACATTTGTGATGTCATCTTTGATGTCATGGGTGTAAGTCCTTGCAGTGCACAGTGGTGGTGTCAGTTATGGTTGCTTAGCTTATCATACTGGCTAATTTCTGGGGATTTTTAGTTTTACTTGTAACCCTAATATGGATAGGTTGTTATTAGTGCAAATTAACTATAATGTCCTTCCCAAAAAGTTTTTGCACTGAATTTGATAGGTTTTTATTAGGGCAACTGAACCATAAAGTCCCCTTTAACAAACATCTTTCACTGAATTTATATAGTGGTCTCTTACATAGTGGTGACAATTACCAAACGCAAAAAATTTATGAAAACGGTAGCATGGCAAAAAATGGATTAGGTGTTGAAATTGTATACGTACAAAGAAAACAGGAGAAAGAGATTCGGAGGACACCATGAGGGAATGCATCAACAACAGAATTAACGTCTCCCTTAACCAATCGTACCACACTCCTTCTGTACATGCGAACAAAGAAGTAAGGGGCAGAGTAGCAACTGGCAAGAGCTTACAGCAAAAAGTCAGTACAATGTAGTAAAGAAGCAGAACAGTCTGTAATGATTGCACAGGTGTTGCAGTATGCAATTGTACATATGTGTAAGGTGTGTTTTTGGAAACGAAGCAATGGCAAGCACCTTCGAGTTGCAGGATTTTTTTTTCCTTCATAACAGAATGACGTTGTACAGTATCCCCATTGGTACGCACTGCAGTGTGAAGCGTACATTATGTATTATATATTCCTACATGTACAGCAAGCACATTCTGTTTGCGCATAGCAAAGGAACGAAATTGTGCAAATAGCAAAAAAAGAGGCTGGAAGGCAAAGGGAATAGAAATGGGGAACAATTGTGCCCCCTTACAAGGTGCATAACTGAAAAGTGAACAGGTGAAATCAGCTACCCTTTTCGCAAACCGCTCAATTAGAGGCCAACAGGTATGGCGCTTACTCTATCTCAAACCACTAAAAATAGAAAGGATGTCTTCAGCAATGTTTTGCATATCACATATTTTATTCATGAAGCAATACAAAAATAGTTAAAAGCAATAGTTTGCCTTCATACGTTTAGCACTGTAATTTAATTTCATATAAACCTTTAGTGCAATCTGTGAGGTTAGTACATGACAAATCTGTTGTTCCTATACAGATATATTATTTGTTTATTAATTTATTGTAATATGGAGCCTAAATATAAGTTGCGTTCAAACAAATGTTTTGGGTGAAATTAAATGGCTGTGGCACACCTGCACATATACTCCTTCCCCATGTCGCAGACCGCCATCCCCTCAAAAATCGTGTCATGGGAGACGCGAGGGTGACACAGCAATTTCTTCCTTCCCTAACAACCAAGTTCTGGAAATCCGTATTTCACCACAGTAAGTATAGATTCTGGTACCCCTTCCGTTCCCTAATGGGTTGTCGGAATGTGAAAAAATGACATTAATGATGATAGTGTTTCTAAATGTTTGGGTGATCTACTTTTTTTCCTGAAATTGCGCTCAGAATCAGCAGCACACAGTCCTCCTTGGAATATTTACAACTAAGCAAAACATAAGTGTCCTACGGAATGCCCACAATCACAATTGACACATCCGTATGACGACAGCAGGCTCTGCATGGCTGCATGTTGTCCACCACCACTAGCAATGCATGTGGGAATCGACGTTTGTGTGTACTTCAAGTGCAGGCATTTCTATATGTGCCTCTGTGTCCTGGTAACATCAGCACTCTTAAGCATATGCAAAGAAACGTTAATGTGGCCGGGGTGTGCACCCACGTCCTACAGATGGGTATGCATATATAAGCATCTGAGCTGGTGCACCCTATAACTAGACAGCATCTTCCCAAAATGGTCGGCACATGAGTTGCGCACTATTACTGTGTTGAAAATTGGCACCAGTGTGCATAGTGCACCCAGCCACATGCACACAACGCAATGCACCCAAAATGCATGCAGCGGACAGTCATCCAAAATCATACATGCCAACATTCTGTGCCCAAAAATGTGTAGGGATGGGAACGTTTCAACAATCATACCTACCATTTTGATGACATAATGGAAATGATGCAACATCAATTTTATCCAACAACATGACAGTACATATCATCACAGGAAATTATTTCACATTTACTGGCACTTAATGACATCAGAGGAAATGACCTCAGTTGGTATAGGAGCGGAGTGCCTGGTGGGCTCCATCCCATTTCCTCTGACCCATCTTGATAAAGAGAAGTACCATATGAATGACTTGTACATAGTGTCACCAGTTTCTTCCTTAGCACAACATAATTTCCTCTTGAAACATATCAATAACAATGTAATTCAGCATTCACTTTGGATTTTTAGAACTCGATCGAACCTAGTGAACAATGCATAGGCTGAAGACACATGCACTAGTTATATACATAATAGGTATTGGTAAAACAAATGACATTGTAGTAAACACAAGCAAGTAAACAAAGTGATAATAGTGTACTCAGTAGGTAAATGCAGTAACTTTTTAAATAGCAAAGAGTACCTAGACATCAAACAGATTTTGTCTTGTAAAGACCTAACAAAGGCTACAGTTTTTAACAAAAAACAAGTGTAATTGCTGTTACAATTTGTAATGTTACATTGAAATAAATAAGCATCACAGAAATGAAGCCGCATTGTGAGCAAACATACAATACAGGGTCCAAAATCAGGGCAACTGGGAGCAATGTACATGCTACTTGTAGCAGAGAAGAGCCTGCCCAGTTTAACATTCAACAGTTAGCAGGAGCTACATTTCACGCCACTAGCAACTCCTGCCAAACAAGCACAAGTATGTCAATATGGGACAATCTGTAATTAAACAGTATGACACATCAACATCAAAACCATTCCAGAAAACAGTCCTTAGTTATTCACAAATAAGTCCTCTACACGTATTTCACCACAAAGTGTGGATCTTCAGGAGGTGCAAAGTACTCTTAGGTTAATTTATCGTACTCATGATTTCCCAAATCCTTTTATAATTCCACCAGACAAGTTATCAATGCTTTTTGTACTAGTTGAATGGAATGGGTTTATAATGCTATGTTTCTTTAATGCAAAGGAAGAAGGAGCAACTTATTTCTTTGGTGGCCGTGAGCAGGAGTGTCTTTGCTAGGACAGTTTATGCTTTAAAGTGGCTTTTCTTTTTCACATTGATTGTAATCTTGTGGGTTCGGATTGGCCAAATGATTGGCTTGTGGGTAAGATCTTTGTAAAATGACATCACTGTAACCAAGAGCCAAGTATCCCTATGTAAATATCACAAATCCATGTAACTAAGAGAATATCATCGAACAGCACCTCAAAGCCCTTGGGCTGGTAGTGTGATTTGGAAATCCTAATGATTAAATAAAAAATAAAAGAAAGCATAATATATCACTCAGTTTTCTACACACTCAATGAGATCTCACAAGGAACAGATACAATAGTGGGGGTGTGTGCAAGGTGCATAAAGGTTCAAAGAAAGCATCACTGACTTTCGTACACAGTCACTCAGACCTCACAAGGTACACATACACTGGTGGGGGTCTGTGAAAAGTGCATTAACACCTTTCATAAGATATCAGTCAGTTATTTATACATTCAGTCATACCGCACACGGTACACAAACACTGCAGGGGGGCCTCTGAATATTCTTCAGCAGTTTGTCACAAATGCATGTCACATGCCTGGGTTGGCTGGGGTGAAACAGTGTCTCTTGAAACCATTTCTAGAACAAATTGGGTGCATTTCACTTTCCCCACTGGTGGAATGTCTAAAAGTGGTGTCCTACAGTGCGTCTGCAACTACCACCAACTATTTCACTCTGGCTGAATATGCACAGTAGTGGATAAATTATGAATGTCTCTTCCTGTCACACACACCTGCAACAGGAACAGTCCCTATTGCCCCAATGTCACAGGTAGCTTGGAGAAAAAGGTAATGTATACACGTGCATTTACCCAAGGATGGCGATAGCCTTTGCCGAATGAAGCTGAAACATTACTTCTTTCCTTTGCAGTGCCTTCTTTGAAGCACAGCGACATTGCGTACTCTATTTGTCTCCCCTTTACACAATTGCAATATGATTATTGACTTAGATTTACAAAACACTTATTGACTCTGTTGTACTCGATTTTGACATGTTCTTTGCAAATTCTATGTACTTTTCTCAGTTCACCGATTTCTTGTACATCATTGTGTTCTTATTTAAAACTAATTAAAAAAATGTAAACTTGAAAAACTTGCACACTCTTCCATGAATAACATTCAAGAGCTCTCCATGTCACAGTATTACATGTTTACAACAGCACTCTGTGTACACACTGCGACCACAAACGTAGTTTTGCATTCTCTGTGCCTGTACAGTCCCATTTCCATAGCCTCCATCTGCAAAGTTGCCGGATGTGCCTTTCCAGCTGCATAACAACACCATTGCCAACTTGACCAGGCGACCACACAGACAGTGCGCATGCACACTCAGTTCGGGTACAAGAGCTGGACTCTCCGACAGCAGCAAAGCATAGGGCTGAGCAATGTGCACGGTATTTATTGGAAAGGGTAGGCTTACAAACACATCGCTATGTTCCATTGCGCACATGCATGCATGTTTGCGAACAATATGCGGCTGCTTTCTGCGTGAAAAATCTCCACAACAATCCGCCCAAAAGGCACACAGTAGAAGTGCTGTGTAATGTGTTTGCGCCTTTTCTGAGCAGCGAGTGCGGCTCATAGGTGTGCCCTGCAAGTAATGGGGCACCATATCTGCTCACCTACAGTGCATCTGCAACTAGTACCAGCCATGTGACTGTGCCTACGTATGCACAGTAGTTGCGAAAATTATGCACGTGCCTTGGTGACACCCACACCTGCATCAGCGATAGTCCCCAATGGGGCAATATCATTTGTAAGTTCCTGAAAAAGGGAGTATACACATGTGTGTGTACCCAAGTCCGACGACGGCCTTGCCCAAATGAAGCACAAACATTTCTTATAGCATTTCCAGTTTCTTCTTTGCAGCACGCTGTCATTGCATACTGTTGAAAAGTTGTGCATGTTTCCACCAATGACAATGAAGAGGTCTGCATGAAACAGTATCAGTTCTGTACAATAGTCTTCTGCTTAGACAGGCCACCTAGATATATTATTGTGCAATGCCTATGGCTTCATAGTCCCATTTCCATTGCGCCATCCTGAAAATGTCCGGATGTGGCTTTTGTGCTGCGTGCAAGTGTGGGGGCATAACTTGCACAGTGTGAATGCCCCTTCCAGCGAACCACACCCACTCTACCTGACTGGATAATGCTGAAACTCCCATGTTCATTGGACAACAACGTGAAAAGCACAGATTCTCGCATGTGTGGTTCCCAAAGTACTGTGAGGGCCGCACACCAGGAAACCAGGACCAGTCTTTCTTCCTTTTCCACTGCCTTTTGTCCAGCATCACCTCATTGGGTATGGGTAAATGGCCACACACGATTCCACCAATGCCGTCGAAGACATTACCATTTAACTCTGGCTGTGCTGCACAACACTTCATAGGTACCAATAGAAAATCAGACTGCTACTGAACTGTCCCTTGCCAGCAGGTTTACTACAAATGTTGGTAATACACTCCAAAATGTGTGCTTCCACATTCATCCACCTGCGCACCCACTACCACAAATGTAAGATACCAAAAATGTTTGAGCACTATGCATATTACTGTGCTATAAGTACCTGTTTGCTCGGTATCTGTCACTGAGCGGCTATTACGGTCTTTAGAGGCTTTCTCATTTTTTTCATCCCATACCAGGAAGTGGCATGTTAGTGATGTGTGCTTGCAAAGTTTGCATTGACCCATATCATATATTGTATTGTGAACACATGAATTCCTTTTTTTCCTTTCCACATTGGTACAAAATGTTTTCCCCAGTAACCCACCTCCTACATAAAGTGTACAAAAATGGCATCAATAGCAGAATTGATTGTATCGCACCCAGGGAAAGCAACTTTCCAAAATATCATTGTCTGCACAGCTGTACTTCTGGGTAGGCTGCACTACTACAACAGGCTCTTGGCAAATGTGGGCCCATGTACTCTCCACCCTCTGCAACGCATCCAGAAAGGGAGTGCGCGACTTGGGATGGTATCTGTCCTGCATTTAAATGTCGCCAATAGCTCAGAGTAGCTGCAAGCAGTAAAGGTAGAAGACTATGCATTATGCAGAAAGCCTTCTGGCCCCTGGGACCACAATACCTTTAAATCTAACTCCCTATATATGTGCGTGTGCAAGCTTTTTCCTCATCCATTTCCACCTCCCTCAGGGTCATACGCTTCTACAAAAAAGCAATTGTTGATAGATGTGCTTTTTCACCTGGGACTGCCCTCTGCAACATGCTCCCTGCCTCCTTCACACTTGAGGGGAACCATCGCCGAGTCCAGAAGCACCTCAAAGTCTTTCTCTTCACGTCTGCTGTTTCTGCTCATTTCACCAGCTAACTGCATGACACACTTAATCTGCACTACTTACCTGATGACTCTGTGACATCGAACCCATGTCACCTTCCGCTGCCAGGCAAACCCCTACACTGGCTTTCTAGCGAACCCCGCACTTGACAACTGTTTACTGTATGCCTAACAGTGTATCCACCAGCTAGTGTGTGCACTTATCCGTACACTTGACACAATTGGCCTACATTTTTACTTGTTGTCATTTCTTCTTCTACCCATCTACTCTACCTTCCCCTCCCTCCACCCATGCTCTTGGGGATGTAAGTGACACCTAGGCTAGTAGGTTAATTGTCTCTGTCTCCCCTCTGTGTGCCTTCCTTTGCCTCGTTGTGGTTTGCTGTCGGTAGGTGCATTATTAATGCAGTAGGATACATTGTCACATCATATTACATCATGCACACAATGCATGCACAACAGTGGGATGCTTGCCACTTACCTGTGCACTGCAAAGTTGCAGATTGGTTTCGGCAATACCCCCCCTTACTGCACACTTGTCAAAAATATTGGGCATATTATCAACTGCAAAGAAATACACACATTTGCTGCATACACACAGGCTTTGTGTTCCTTAGATTGCTCACTTCCACCTTAGCTGTCTGCACTGCTTTGTGCAAAGAAACCTTCTGGTACACTTTTTCATTTTCAGTACACAGCTGATCCACAAACATTATGAACAGTGCCTTTCGCTCCACAGTTTCCTTTCCATGGGTCCCATCCAGAAAATGGCTGGATGTGGCACATGGAAACGTAACGTTCAGCGTAAACCGCTGAGTTTTCGTGGTAGGGAGGGACAGGGGAAGGGGTGGGTTGGGGTGGTAATTGTAAAACAGGATAAGGAGTTGTGTCTGTAGTACTGTCTCAAAAAAGAAATATTTTTTAAACTTTCTTTTTGTCCTGTTTTTGTTATGCACATGCTAGCTTAAACTTTTTTTTGTTTTTTATGTCTTTGATGTGTTCCTGTTCCCTTCACCTCCTCACACTTGTACGTACAGAAGGTCAAAGCTTCTCATACAGATCTGCAGTATTGTATGCAATGCTGTGTGCAGAGTGGCAAACAAAACAGCATTAACAAACGGAGGGCACAGAAATTCTATTTCTTTGCACCCAGTGCAAATCTTGCTCCCTAATGCTGTCATAGTCGGTTCTGAACATCCCAACACTGCACACCTGCTTCTGTTTATGAAACACCTCTCGACCTGTAGCTGTGTGCAAATACCGGCCTAGTGTGCAGCATGTGCAATTACATACAGCATGTGCTTGCGAACGCATAGCACCTCACTGTGGTTGTTCCACCAAGGGTGAAATGCTCTCCACACCCATTATTCAAAGGTCACCATCCTAAGAGGCAAACAGAGGCAACTGTACATGACTGCAGTATGGTATGCTGGCTGTCGTCAAGGGATAGGCTCTTGGGTGCATAACCAACGGCCTACAGCCCTTTGCAATACACCCAATACTGTAGGCCTTACGTACACCCAGCACAATATAATGGCCTCATGAAAGCGAACATTTCCCGCATACCACAATCCAGAGACGTAACATATGATGGGTGGTGCTAAAGGCAACTTATATTAACCTCAAGTAGTGCCATGTAGCTCCATAATTTGGGAGGTGGTGCATTAATGGATATAATATAGTACCAGATGCATTTCAGGTCACTTATGCTGTTCTACCACAGCTACAAGGTCATGCAAAACCATTTTTTGAACATCGCCACCAGTGGAGACATGCATACTTAAAAGTACATGTCGGCATTATGGTGGCGAACTGTTGCGCAAGCTTAGCCTCTTTGGACACTACCCTACGGGCTACAGTCATTTAAGCATACACCCAACAGTGTTGCCCTTGTCCACACCCAGCTCACCATAACAGACTTATGCAGGTGAACAAGTAGCCAGGTACATCCAGGTCACCCCTAGCCACTTCTAAGCATCCACCACTTCAACACTTCTCCCACAGGACACACTGGAGGAGTCGGCACTCCATCAGGTCCAAGCATACGCTACACAGTGTAATAATTGCAACCAATCCCCACAACCGTAAAAGCAACATTTTATGCACTGATCACAATCCGCACCACGAGGACAGCATTGTAAAACCAACTTCACCCCACAGTACACTTTTGCCAGTGCAAAGCTGGCCAAGCATGCTTGGACAGGTCTACAGGCTTAGCACACACAGCACACCGTATTGGAGTGTAGGTTCCACGTTTCATGTGTTCCCCATTGTTTTCCCCTTCTGTCATTGCTCTACCATCATTGACCACTAGGCCTCACCACACACTGAACACCCTAGTGGAACCTATGTTTTACTTCTTATTTCATGTGTAATGCAGGCCACATCTGTACATGCGTTGCTCAATTACATTGTGTTGCTTGTGCATACCGGTATGTGAGTGGCTGTGTACATTGTGCAATTCCCAACTTTCTGGTGGCTTCCTTTCTTGGCGCAATGTGGTAAAAGGTTTTGTCTAGGAAGGGTCTTATAAGGGCCTACCCATTGCAAATGCAGATGGTGAGATGTGGCTCCCGATTGTGCAACTGGGGCAATCATGTGTACCATATGGTAGTGTACGCATAGCAGCTCACTTCTCCTGTTCCACCAAGTGCACAATGTCCTTCGCAACAATTATGTGCCACTCATCAACTCCAGAAGCATGCACAGTAAAAACTGCATTGCTGTATTATAATGTGGAGGCTGTGTTTGAAGCCTAGAATGTTGGGTGCATGGCGTTTTGGCCATGCACCCAATAGTCTAGGCCTAGGCCACAGTCACCACATCATAACAGAGCCATGCAGGCAACCAGTTATGCATATGCCAAATATCAAAAAGTCAACATATGCATCAGCACTTTCACCTAACCACCACACCATGAAGCAGAGACGCAACAACATGTGTTCCACTTACCGTGATACAGCAACATACCAGTGTGTTGTGCACCACTACCCACTTCCAATCAGAAACCATTATAAACATGCCAACCAAACAAGACAGTCTTCACAAATTTCGGCCTGCTTCCACCACTGCAGTACACGCATAGAATCAATGGTGCATACTGCATGGCAACACTTACTAATCTGCGCAATGGACACTACACAAGCATATACAAGAAACATTTGCACCGGGACCTATTCCATATGTATGCTACATGCAAGCAACATTATTTGCACTGCAGCCAAATGAGAGACAAAGTGCAACAATGTGGCACCTACTTTGACCCAATGCACTTCCATTTTGAACCAGTGCACATAATTTTCTGTAGAACAGCTGCACGTATGCCGCCAAGGGCCTACAGACTTACCTCACAGAGCACACCATAGTACACGCTATGTTTACATTGTCATGTGTCGTGCAATGCACCCCCCTTCAGCAAATGTGCCTGCCACCGGATACTGCTGTGACACCACCGTCTTCTTGTATATATTGATGGATATCACGTGAAGGTATTCTCACTCACGTACCCTTTCCATCCCTTCTTCCCACCACCAGATGCCGTACACTGTTATTTTCAAATCCTTTTGCCGCTGCATTGTCTTTCGATACAACAGGTCACTGACATGGAACACTGTTCACACATCCCGTCACCGCACAGTGCAGTGCAAGCAAACTGTTGGCCACGCTACGAACAGGGAAATAGGATGGTGTAGCGGTTACATATATGTCTATTTTGAGTATGCACACTGCTACGTACAAAAGGCCCAGCCATGCACACAGTACTGTAGACCCTTGCCACACACACTGCAACACTGTCCTCCGATACACCATGGTGGCGTTTCCCGAAACCTTTCACACACAGCATACTTTCCTCCAGCCAACCACTGGCCGCATCCACTGTTTGCAGACAGCAAAGCGTACCGCAGGGCAATGACACTTCGCTCCACAAAGCGAACAGAGAAATGCCCCACAGACTCAGATAGAACTAATTTTTTGAGATGTATATTTCACTGTTTTGCAAACAAAAAAAACTGGTCCAATTGCAACAGAACACACTAAAGCATGCTTTCTGCACCAAGCCCCTGCCCCTAGCGTGAATTTGGAGAAAATCCGTAAAGCCGTTCGGGCTGTAGCCGTGCGCACAGTTTTTCCCCATTCAGTCTATGGGAAAAAAAATGTTTGAGACCCTCCCTATAACTTCCCCTCGCGCGCAACCTAGAACAATTTGGCAAAAAGATTCAGCACCGGCCATATATTTGTTTTGCAAGTTTGGTGAGGATTCATCCACAGGGAGCAAAGTTTTAAGTTGCGTTGTACACGCGGCCATGTAGTTATGGTTAAGTTGCTCAACCCCTAGGAAGAGCAATATTTGGGCGGCTTATAACTTTGCTCTCCTGGACGAATCCTTGACAAACTATGTAAATAAAAAAGTATATGGCCCACTCTGAATATGTTTGCAAAGTTTGGTGAGGTTTGGTCAGGGGGGGGCAATGTTATAGGGGGTTTCCCCCCAAAAAATGTTTTCCCATAGACTGAATGGAGAAAAAACTTTGATCACGCCTACAGCCCAAACCGCTGGCCGGATTTTCACCAAATTAGCAGCAGGAGTGCCAGCTTGGTCCCGAAATCGTGCTTTTGTAAATTTGGTGGAAATCCATCCAGTGTTTTTTTTTTTAAATGACCAAAAAATAGGTCCAAAGAAATTAATGACTTCGGTTCGCGCACAGGACTCCGATTGGCTTAGAAGGCAATGTGGTGTCTGCAGACATCGGACACGCCCACTGATTGGATGTTGTAAAGCGTTTAGTGCATCAGATTTTTGGAAACGTCTGCCATCTTGGATTCGCGAACAGCCACCACCACTGCTGTAATCAAGGAGCATGAGAAACACTGCCCCCTACCTTAGAAATAACACACACGCAACATTTTCCCCTGTCAACCTACCCCTCCATATTAGTGTTTGGTGTCTCTTCCCTCATTTCCCTCCCAGCCTTTTGTTCTTAGCTCTTCTGCCAAAAAAAAACAACATCCAAAAACAACAAAAGAAATGTTCCTTTAGCAACCACCTTTCACAGTTAAAAAATAGAACTAAAAAAATAAATGTACAGACTCCATCTACTTTACATTTCTGAGTAAAGTACATATACTCAATAAGATTTTCCAACATTCCCATTTGCATTTCGTGTTATGCTAATGGGAAGATTGTGGCGTTCATCCTCCATTCCAGGGACTGGAACGGTGGATACCGGCCCGGCAGCCCAAGTTATCTGCCCAAGCTAAGCGACGGTGGATAACAAGGTCTCTGGACCATTATCCCCCCATTCCAGCCCCTGTAATGGATGATGAAGGCCATTAGCACCCTAGGTTCCCAAAGCGGGAACCCAGGGTGCTAAAATAAAGGGTTTTTCTTCCTACACCGGGACAACTGCGGCATCCTGGTGTAGGAAGAAAAATCCTTTTTTTTAGCACCCATGTAGTTGAAAAATCATTTTCCAAGATGGCAACCATGGAAAGGGAAGGCGGGGTTCCAAACGGGCCCCTCTTCGCTTTCCATGGCAGCCTGCAGATGGTGAAAAGAGAATCCTATGACCATATTACCACACGCACATTTTTCTTCCCTTTCAAATCGATCCCAATTTTGAATAACTTTACCACAAAGCCAGTCCCAGGTGGACATGGCCGCTTTAACCCCATGTGTTGTCCACTTTAACCCCAGGTGTTGTCCCTCGTGGTCATGGCCAGTAGCCAGATTGTCCGGATCATGACCTTATTCCATGACCCGGACAATCTGTCCACTGCCATGGTCACAGGCTACACCTCATTCACTAAAGGTATATCACTATTTTTTGTACCTACATTATGACACTTGTCAAAAAATGAAACATGGGCACCTTTGCAAAGCCATGCTTTCAGGTCCTTGCCAATGCTCCTTATACAAGTTTGCTGGAAATCCACCCATGTTTTATTTTTTCGAAAGTGTCAAATATATGCACATACAATCGTCATATAACCTAGCCCCCACTTAACAGAATCCATTCAGACTTTACGAAAACATTTATGTCTAGATCAATAATCTTTTTGCAAACCTTTGTGTAGATTGTGAAATGGCACCACATTTATCAGCCTTTACAATATTTTGGGACCCCACCTCTAATTTTGCCCCTCTTGACAGAATCCCACCAAACTTTGCAAAAAACATGTATACCTAGATCTATTATCAGTTTGACAAATTAAGTGTAGATTCGTCAAATTACACCTAATTTATAAGCCTTTATATTATTTTGGGACCCTCGTCTAATTTTGCCCCCTCTTAACAAAATCCCACCAAACTTCGCAAAAACATTTATATCTAGATCTATTATCATTTTGCCAAATTAAGTGTAGATTTGTCTAATGGCACCTCATGTATAAGCCTTATCATTACTTTGGGAACCCCCCTCTAATTTTGCCCCCTCTGAACAGAATCCCACCAACTTTGTAAACTCATTCGGAATCGGGTAAGGAATATAATTGCATAATTTCATGCAGTTTCATTAAGTGGCGCCAAAGTTATAAGCCATCCAAGAACTGCCTTTCACCAACCCTGTAATGCTGAGGTTTCCGCGAACTTCTCAGGAATGTTCACAAACATCTGAACTTTACGTACTCTTTTACGGCTAAAAACACCAGTTTTTTTTGCATCTTGCAGCCTTATGTTATGTTTTTTAATGTTTTTACTGTGATGTCTGCGGACACCAAACGTTGTTAAAGGGGCGTTATGGTTAAAAGTAAAACCGAAAACCCTCAGAAATTCACCAATTATGGTAAGCTAAGCGACCATAACTCGTGCCACCACTGTGCACTGCTAAGACTAACACCCAGGACATCAAAGATGACATCACAAATGCCATTGATGACATCACTGATGGCATCACATGTGATATACATTTTGACGAAAAGTCCCTACAAGGAGTTGTATTTATATTGTTGGTAACAAGATGTCAGGGGTGATCGGAAGACCTATCATGAACTACTTAATCTATTAAAGAATGTACTCATCTAAAATCATTGTATTGGAGTGTTGTTGTTAATACAGAAACCTAATCATATATAAACATAGGCAATGACTGCAGCATGCACCATAGAAGTACACTATTTATAATCTTGTAATTTTGGATAGTACAGTAATGAATGCTACCTCATCAGAGTTTTGAGTAATGTTAAACATGTAATAACTAGCTAACAATTCAAGACTTAAAACACGTGTGCTGGTACAAACAGTACATATGAAGAACCACAATGCATACAAATCAAAGGCACATACAGGGAAACTAAAGTAAGGAAGAAAGAAACAGCATCATCAGAAAATGTTAATGACATTAACGTGTATCTTCATGTAAACAAATGAATTGTGTGTTGGAGGCCTGCTCGTTTCCCCATGTATGCGCACCAGGAACTGAGACCAAACCCTAAGGAAAGTACTTAAAGAACATATGAGAAGGTTAACGTCTAGCTATATAGCACCCTTTTCAAATTTAATATTCTGCATGTTAGTGAACAAAACCACCTGGCCTATATATATGTCAGTGAACAAAAACAAGTGGCCCAGATATGGGATGTCATCCATGATGTCATCAATGACTTTTGTGATGTCATCTTTGATGTCCTGGGTGTTAGTCTTGCGCGGTGGTGGCGCAAGTTATGGTTGCTTAGCTTACTATAACTGGCGAATTTCTGGGGTTTTCGGTTTTACTTGTAACCATAATGTCCCTTTAACAAAGTTGTTTCATTTTATATATAATATATATAAATGTATATATATTACATGGCCACGGTAGTGGCCATGTAGTTATGGTTAAGTTGCTGTTTCCATAGGAAGAGCACTTTTTGGGCGGCTTATAACTTCGCTCTCCCTGGACGGATCCTCACCAAACTTGGCAAAAGAAGTAGTTCGGTCACTCTGTTTTTTTTTTGCAGTTTGGTGAGGATTCGTCCAGGGGGGGAAAAGTTATAGGGGGTGTCCCAAAACTTTTTTTTTTCCCATAGACTGAATGGGAAAAAACTTTGCGCACGGCTACAGCCCGAACCGCTGGACGGATTCACAGCAAATTTGCGGCAGGAGCGGTGGCCTGGTCCCAAAAGCGTGCTTTTGTAAATTTGGTGTAAATCTGTCCAGTAGTTTTTTAAAAATGACCAAAATGTAAGGCAGAAAAATTAGTGATATCTGCGTTCGCTTCGCGGACGGATTTCCCTGTTCGCTCCGCAGACAGCACCCCGATTGGCCCATGGCCTTGCGTCATGTCCGCGGACATGCAACGTGTTCGCTGATTGGACGGCGAGGGGCGTGGAGCGCGTCAGATTTTCTGTGGCGCCCGCCATCTTGTATTCACATTCGACCGCATACAGCGCAGTGAAACGTGGATAAAAAATTGTATTTAGTGCCGTGTGTTGGTGTGTAAGAGTGTTTGGGGAGGGTGGGGGAGTACGAGATAGGTTCAATGTTTTGTTTTTTTATGTGCTAGACCTTTTTGTTGCGTTCGTTACAGGGTGCGTAATGAAACGCGGCCAGTCGTCTCCAGTACTACGCGACTTTACACAGAACCCGGAAGACAACACACATTATGTCACAACACAGCGCGCCACAATTCGGAATATGAAACTGTGATTTAAAAGCAAAGAGCAAGATTGTAAATGTTGTAAAGTACATTTATTTGACATCAAATGTTTAGAGAATATTCAGCAATTTGCATTTGTCTTTGTTGTCGATCCGCAAATGTTCATGTTGAGACACGCGATGTTCCTTTGCGGTACAGAGAGTGTTAGATCAGCTTACAACTCAGTGCGCCACAATTCGGAATATGAAACTGTGGTTTAAAATTAAACAGCAGGATTGTACATTTGGTAAAGTACATTTATTTCACATGAAATGTTTAGTGAATATTCAGCGATTTGCTATTGTCTCTGCTGTCGATCAGCAAAAGTTTATTTGGAGCCACGCGTTGTTCCTTTGCAGTAGATAGGCTGTTGGTTTATGATAAAAGCAGTAAATGGTCGCTCTGATAATCGGAAGGTTGCTCCAACAACGAGCCATTAGACCACCCTATTGGTTGGTATGTTGTTTGTAGCCGCTAGTACTGCGTAAGGGCATATTGGTCCTTGGCGATTGTCCCATAAAATGGTGAGGGTCATGAAGTTGCATATTTGGACTTGCACCTGGCAGTTGAAGACCCCATCCGCTGGAGTCTGTAAATCGTGACATAGATAAAATGGGGCCACGTACCTGTTTTAAAAAACATAAATTAGTCTCACCAGCCGATCTTCATTAAAAATCATCATTTTATTTATTAGGGCGTGAAACTATTTGCTATCGAAGATAGTGCAACAGAGTATGTTAATAATAAAATAATAATATTTTCCCATTCATATAGCGCTAAGAACCGTGAGGTATGTAAGCGGTGCTTATTATTAACCACGGTGTGTGGTGCTCATTTATCGACCACGGAAGGATGAAAGGCTGAGTTTGGCCTTGCCGGGATTCAAACTTGCGTTAGCAAGCTGTGCACGGATGTCAAAGCGAGCGCTGTACTTGCTGTGCCACTTGACAGGCTACAGTGAAGTGGCACAGCGAGTAGAGCGCTTGACCGCCTATAGACTGGTTAAATTATTTTTATTAACCCACCCTGTGTCGTCTGCCTTTTTCAGAGCCCTCTAAACGACAGGGGATCAATTCGACGGTGATAGTGCGCGGTAGAAAACATTATGCCACTTTCAACGAACAAGTTCAACTTGAGCGGTCTTTAATGCTACGCTATTGTAATTATATGTGGTATAAAGTAATCTAAAGGGTTACTTACAGTACAATTGCAATTTCCATTGTCTACGAGTGGTGCAGTCCCAAAATACGACTCCGCGTGTGCCAACGATCTTTCGTATAGTGATATAATATATAAAAGTGGTTTTGTTTCAGAAATTTCATCTTTATCTTCTCTTACGTTTTAGCAACACTCCTTCAAGAGAAGTCTTTCATCACAATCTCTGTTTGTCAAGGTCAAAACACAATACAACCTTATAGTCCGCTTCGTGAGCCTCTCCGGGGCCCGAGAAAAAAATGGAAGCAGCTGACCTTCACTGTGAACGAGCATAAATTCTTACTTTGCAACATTCTGTGTAAAGCCATCTGTAGAAGTTGTGGAAGCAGCTGACCTTCACTGTGAACGAGCATAAAATCTTACTTTGAAACATTCTGTGTAAAGCCATCTGTAGAAGTTGGTTTTTGCACGCCATGTTTGTATATTGTTTGCGTGATATTAAAAAAAGTTTGTTTAAAGGGACGTTATGGTTAAGTTGCGCTACTAAAAACCTATGAAATTCAGTGAAAAAACTTTGTTAAAGGGACGTTATGGCTCAAAGTAAAACTGAAAAACTCCTGAAATTCGCCAGTTATGGTAACATAAGCAACCATAACTCGCGCCACCGTGCACTGCTAACAATAACACCCAGGACATCAAAGATGACATCACAAATGTCATTGATGACATCACTGATGACATCAAATGGCTGGCTCTCCCTTTTTATCCTTTACTGACATATCGAAGCCACAGTTTTCTTCAGTAACAGTCAGGAAGTAAAAATTGAAAAGGTACTATATTTGTAGACTTAGGGTCCTGTCACATCATATGAAACATATACATAGCGGAAGATACAGGCTTGAAAGAGAGCAATCCTTTCTGTGCATGAAGATAATCATTAAGGTTATCAGCACTTTCTCATAGTTTTATTTTTATTACTCTACCTTCCCTCTATATGCTCATATTTGTATACATTATACTCACTCTCCATAGAGTGAATGGGAAAAAAAATTTGCTCGCGCATACAGCCCAAACCGTTGGACGGATTTCCACCAAATTTGGACCAAGAGCAGCGGCTTGGTCCCGAAAGCGTGCTTTTGTTAATTGGGTGAAAATCCATCCAGTAGTTTTTTTTAAAATGACCAAAAAGTAGGTAAAAAAAATTAATGATATCTGTGTTCGGTTTGCGGATACACTTCCCTGTTCGCTCCGCGGAAAGTGTGCTGATTGGCCAATCGTCTTGCGTGATGTTCGCGGACATGCAAAGTGTTCGCTGATTGGATGGCGTGGAGCGTGAAGCGCGCCAGATTTTTCGGTAGCGCCCGGATTCGCGAACGTCCCCGGACAGCGCAGTGAAACTTTGTTCAAAATGTGTATTTTGTAGAGTGTGTTGGTGTGTAGGAGTGTTTGGGGAGGGTGGGAGTGTATGAGATAGGATGAAAGTTGTGTTTTTTATGTGTTAGATGTTCTTTTTGTGTTCGATTTGTTTGCGGCCATCACAGGTGTTCTGAAATGTTCCAAATAAACTGACTAAGGGGTTTTCTAAGGAGTCAATATGTGTCCGTTTTGTTCGCAAGCAAAGTGAAACTGTTCTAAGAACACTTGCGGTGTCCGGGGAGTGTTCGTAGGTTGTGTCCTGAGGACGCTGTCCGTATTGTTCTCTGTCAAGTTGAATGTGTTCTAAGAACATGCGCGGTGTCCTGAAATGTTCGCAAATAAACAAAATGGGGGTGTTCTGAAGACGTTTTTGAGAACACTCCCGGTGTCCTGAAATGTTTGTAGGGGTTGTTCTGAGGACGCTGTCCGTATTGTTATCTGTCAAGTTGAATGTGTTCTAAGAACACTCGCGGTGTCCTGAAATGTTCGCAAATAAACAAAATGGGGGTGTTCTGAAGACGCTTCTAAGAACACTTGCGGTGTCCGGGGAGTGTTCGTAGGGGGTGTCCTGAGGACGCTGTCCGTATTGTTCTCTGTCAAGTTGAATGTGTCCTAAGAACACTCGCGGTGTACTGAAATGTTCGCAAATAAACAAGATGGTGGTGTTCTGAAGAGGCTTCTAAGAACACTCGCGGTGTCCGGGGAGTATTCGTAGGGGGTGTCCTGAGGACGCTGTCCGTATTGTTCTCTGTCAAGTTGAATGTGTCCTAAGAACACTCGCGGTGTCCTGAAATGTTCGCGAATAAAGAAAATGGGGGTGTTCTGAAGACGCTTCTAAGAACACTCGCGGTGTCCAGGAAGTGTTCGTAGGGGGTGTCCTGAGGACGCTGTCCGTATTGTTCTTTGTCAAGTTAAATGTGTCCTAAGAACACTCGCGGTGTCCTGAAATGTTCGCAAATAAACAAGATGGTGGTGTTCTGAAGACGCTTCTAAGAACACTCCCGGTGTCCTGGAATGTTCGTAGGGGGTGTCCTTAGGACGCTGTCCGTATTGTTCGTTGTTAAGTTAAAAGTGTTG
Source organism: Ambystoma mexicanum (assembly GCF_040938575.1). Lineage (NCBI taxonomy): Eukaryota > Metazoa > Chordata > Amphibia > Caudata > Ambystomatidae > Ambystoma > Ambystoma mexicanum. The sequence continues at coordinate 473,551,732 of NC_090932.1, read as the reverse complement.
TAAGAACTATCGCGTTGTTCTGAAATGTTCGTAGGGGGTGTCCTGAAAACGGTGTCCGTATTGTTCGCTGGCAAGTTCAAAGTGTTCTAAGAACACTCACATTGTTCGCGGACATTAAAAGTTTCCCATAGATCATAGTTGAAATGTTTGACTCTATGGATGTGATATGCTGCGGTGGTTGTTGCCAGGGCATAGAGTCTTGGGTGCATGGCCATTTGGCCATGCACCCAAGACTCTATGCCCTGGCAACAACCACCGCAGCATATCACATTCATATTTGCTTATAACTTTGGGTGAAAAACAAATGTATAAGGAACAAAGGTATTAGATACTATGGATGTGATATGCTGCTATGGTTGTCCTTATTATTGTATACTTACTGTTTGGTCTAGTAATGGGAGTCCATGTTTTTCTTCTTCATTTCTGTGATAAAAGAAAATAGCATGTTAGTATTAGTATTTTGTAATGACTTATTACATTGTATAAGCAATATACTTTTATTTTTTTTTTTTCGACCCTTTAGTAGAGTACAAATCAGAGTACTGTGCAATTTGCTCAGTTTCTGTATTTGTTGCTAAAATCATTGGGTCTGTGGGAGAAAAAAAAATCCATGTTGGATTAAAAAAAAACCTTTTTCTGTTATGCTACAGTTTATTTGTTTGTTTGTTTTCTGTGATCACCTGTTGTTTCTGGCTAATGCTTTATACTTTGCTTTGTTGTATTTTTTTTGGAGCAGTAACAGATTCTTCATTTGTTTTGATATTATAAAATTTTGGAGCAGTTAGATACCAATTGGCGTATTCTAACTGTCTATTTTTTTAATATATTTTAGTGGTTTTGATTTATCTATTTGGATATTGTTAAATTTTGGGACAGTTAGATACCAATTGGCGTATTCTAACGGTGTATTTTTTGGCCTAATTTAGTGGTATTCATTTATCTGATTAGTTGTTGTAGAATCTTTGAGCTGTTAGATAGCTTTTGGAGTATTCTAACAGTTTAAATAACAGTTTAAATTATTTTACCACAAATTTATAATTTTGGGACAGTTAGATACCAATTGGCGTATTCTAACTGTGTATTTTTTGGTCTAATTTAGTGGTATTCATTTATCTGATTAGTTGTTGTAGAATCTTTGAGCAGTTAGATAGCTTTTGGAGTATTCTAACAGTTTATATTTTTGTAACACAAATTTACTTAAAGGTTTAAATACAGTTTATTTATCAAATTTTGGTTTTAAGAACATCAAATAACCGTTTGTAAGATTTGTTGGTAATCTCTGCTTTAGAGTAATGGTACTATCATTACATTCAAACCATCCACTTTTCTTTTTTATATATGCAGTGTAGTGGCCTGAATTGGTTGTGGCTCCTGCGTGGTAGATTATACCTATTGTTGTGAAGGTTTTCTTACCAAGTGATATTTGACCATGTGTGAATCCAGTCAGCTTGCAGTTGTTTTTGGTACCATCTGCATTGTAACGTAGAAGCATTAGTATTACGTATTTACTATGTGCTTGTATTACTAACGTGGAGCGATTATCTGAATTGCAGGTAGAGCATAATCTACCATGGTGTGCATTTTGTACAAGTTGCTGAAATGGAATGGATTCACAATTTGGTATTGATATATATATGAAGCATTCATTGGGGATTTCTTCTTGTGTCACATTGTTGCAGAGAGTGCATGTATGTTTCCACATCTATGAAATCTGAAAGATTTCATTTATAGGTATGTTTTTGTTTTCCAGTACTTGTAGTAAGTACATTAGAAATTCTTGTGGATCTTCCTCTGAGTTTATAGTGAATTTCACCATTCCAGCACAGTAGTCCAATTGTCGTCTTATTCCAAAAACACTATATGTGTTGTCAGGATTGTTTGCTGCATTTCTGTGAAGTACTAACATTTGCAAACACAATGGGTCTGCGCTGTGTGAGTAAATGTTGTCAACAATTGGTGGTAATTGAAATAGAATATTCATTGCTACATTTGGACTTACACCAACTATATTTGAGAATTTAAATGGTCCAGGTAGTTCTGTATCTAACTGCTTTTTTTGTAGTTTGTCTTCCTTCTTTAAAGAAGTACCTGGTTTACTTTCTCTAATTCATTCTTTTTTGTTTGTGGTACTTGATGAAGTATTAGTTTCTTTTACTCTCTTTGGAGGATTTGCAGTGACGTCCAGTTGCATTTCTGTTTGATTTAGTTTTCTTTTACAACGTTTTAGTTTTTGTGGGACAGAATATGTGTTTAGATGGGGAGTGTATAGTGAGCGAAGTCTATTATATTCTAAAATGCAAGGAATATCAGTGTTTACTTTACTTGCATCAAAGTTGATTAGAAATAGACCGTCAAGTGTACGTAAGCGTGATAGTGCTACGTAGCTCATGCCTTCTTTAAAGACTGCGTTACCAATATCTATCATTGCTTTGTCTAGGGTAAGACATTGTGATTTATGAATCGTGACTGCGTATGCAAGAGTTAGAGAAAATTGTTCTCTGCCTACATACATATCTTTGAAGAGAAGGAATCTAGCTGTTGAGCGTCCTATCCGTTTTACTTCTGAAAGTTTGTGAAAGAGTATATTGACAAACTGAATTTTGTTGTCACGTGGGTATGTTTGAAAGCCAACAACTGTACCCAGTGCTCCATTAACTAGTCCTTGGTCCACGTCAAGGTTACGTTTAAGCATTACTCTGCAATTTAAGGATAATTTTAACATCTTTTCTAAGCCTGCTGTGCTTGAGATTGATTTTTCTAAATTATTTAGTCTTGTTGTGGCTTGGTCACACATGGGTAGTGTCATACCATGTACATCTAGTTTGTCTGTGGCGCTAATTTCCATTATTGGTTGCATTTCTTTACCTAGCATGATTTCATTGAATTTGAAACAGCTTGCAAGAGTTGGCATTAAGGCCATACAATTGACATTTTTGTGGGCTAATTGTTCCATAACATCTGTAGCACATGCATTATCGCCGTAAAGTGCATTAATGTGCCGGGTTTTCAATGTTGCTTCTGCTTCTTTAGAAAGTATTCCAACTCTCAAACATTTTAAAATGTTGGCATAAGTTAGATTTGCAGATTGGCGCATGTTTTCTGTTAATTCTCTGTATTGGAAATGTTGCCAAAGGTTGACATTTCCAATGCTGCCAACAGTTTTACGGCAGAGTTTGTGCCCTAATGTTTTAAAAATAGGTTCACCTTTTACTGGTGTTAATTGAAGCAGATCTCCAAAAACAATAATGTGTTTTCCTGCAAAGAGCTCTTCATAGTCTGTTTTGAGTACTTCTTGTAATCTCAGGTGAATCAAAGCTAACATCAGGTTGGAGACCATGCTCACTTCATCTATTAGTAGCATTTTCATTTGTTTCAATACTCTGCGTAATTCCATTGCAGCTTCTGCTGAAAGTTTGTAATAGTCTAATTTGTTCTGGTGTTCTACTGGTAATAGTAGTAATCGGTGTAATGTAACACCACCTATGTTGTAAACAGCTAAACCTGTGGGGGCAGTGACAACAGCTGACAGTTTGTTGTTTGTCAATTGTTGAAGGAACTTACTAATGATTTTGATTAGGAATGTTTTGCCAGAACCAGCTTCACCACTGACGTACAGTAGTATAGGTTTATAATTATGGCAGGAACATTCTTTATTTTCATGTTTTACACCATGTGCAATTTGTTTTGTTACTTCTTGAAAAATGCTACTTTGCTCATTGTTTAGTTTTGATTGTAGTATAGTTAAGTCTTCCTTATCTTCATACTGACACATGGTGTTTTCTACTTCTATCATAGCTAATTGTGCCTCATTTGTTATTAGTGGTTCTCCCAGTGGTTCTTGGCTTCCTGTTACAGAAGGTTGACTACTTTCAGGAGTATCCTTATCTAGTTGGGCTTGGAGTTTTTCTTCATGTTGCTGTTCATTGTGTAACATTGTTTTGTACTGTGTAAAGTTTACATCAGTTATAGTGCTTTCATTTGCTTTGAAAGCATCCTCATATGAGTCATAGTTATCTAGTAATTGTTCTTCTTTTCTCCATGGTTTGAAGAGTTGTAGCAGGGACATGTAATATACTTCTTTATGTTGAGAGGCCTTCAATGACAATTTGATATGATTAATTAAATTTGGTTTAGTGAGTTTAACTAAGCTGCCTTCACAGTCTGTCACTCTATATTTACCTTATTTTTCATCGGGTTTCATAATATTTTTGTATGTGTAGTTTTGGGCTATTTGGTATAGACACGTGTTTTCCAAAGTATTACTTCTGTTTGGGTAGTATGTGTCCAATAAATTGTTTTTTAAAATGTCTTGGCTGTTGGGATCATGTTTGGCTATTGTTTCTATATCTTCATATGATTTTAGAACTATTTTTCTAGATTTAGCTGGACCAAGACTTAGCCATACTATATTTTCAGATTTACCATACAATGAAGTACCAGTTAAACGATCAGCTGCTTCATAAGATCCACATTCTCTATGGGTGAGCATTTTTATGACCAAGCTGTATAATTTCTGAGATACTGTTTTATCTGATGACAGGTCATTCCAGAGGTCTTGAGCTCTGTCTTGTCTGCTTTAGTTAAGTATGCTGTGACATATCGTGCAACTGCAGTAGAATTGTCTGCAATGTACTGCACATCTATGTTTGCATTCCATAAGTGGGCAATGATTGCATTATAATCATTGATATATTTTTCTTCTTCTTTTCTTTTTATGTAATATGTATTTTTAGGTGACTTTCCTTTAACAGTATGTCTAACTGAAGACATGAGGTTGTTTACTTGACCTGCATTTGTAACTGGTCTAGGGAAACCAAATCGGCATTTGGTGTAGTATTTGCCTTTGTTTTTGTATTTGCGACGACAATATTTTCCACATTTGTGTCTTTGAAATTGTAAAATTTGTGCACGAAGATCACTATTTGTGGCTTCTGATGGAATTTCACAAGTGACATATTTTTCAATAAACTGTAAAACAGTGGCATCACTGTCTTGACCAAATTTAGGAGCATCTTTAATCCATAAAAGCATGTGGATATGTGGTGCTCCTCTGGCTTGGTATTCTTTTCTCCAAAAGAAGTGTTGCACTTCTCCAAGGGAGGAACACTTTTATTACAAATAAAATGTAGCATAGCAATGAAGCGATGGTGAAAATATATTGAAACATTAACAGGATCCAAAGAACAAAGTTCTCCAGGTGTTAGAATATCTATGTTTGTTTTGTTTTTATTTGATATGCGTAGGAAATCATGTAAATCTTCCCATGCATATTCTGCACAAATTAATGTAACAAACCAAGTGGGTGGGCCAAGGTTTCTGATCATACAACGTACATCTCCATGACGTCGAAACCAGTACTCTTTAGTACCACGCATATTTGCTAATAGATTTGTAATATTTGGTTGTAAAACCTCATCCTTTTGTTGCACTTTCTCTAATAATTGTGTAGCTGTCATATTTTGAAAGTGTGATCCTGATTATAATATGTGTGCAACTCCGTAACATAAAGTTGCTAGTTCACTTTCAAAGAGAAGGTGGAATATGTATTCCACATTTTGTCTAAATCTGGGATCTTCAGAATACATCCGTAATGAGTGGTATTCTGAAGCTGATATTTGAATAGGTCTATCATCATACCTTCCTCCTTTGCCAGTAGGAAAGAGTAGAGGAAAAGCACGTGCTTCTATACTTTTTTCCCATATACTGATTGGTGATCCTTTTGTTTGACGCATTTGGTAAGTTTCTAGTACATCTTGTACGGTGTCATTACAGTGCAAAGGATGAATTGTATAATGGTCTAAAGTATTTGATATTGTAGCAGGATCTAGTAGCTCAAATTGACCAGCTTCTTGTGTTTTGTGAATTATTTCAGTTGTATCTTTCAAGTTTTCTTCAATATTAATTTCTTTGTAATATTCATTATTCTCTTTAAGAAATTGGAAGGCTTGTCTAACTTTATTTAAATCTACCAGCTGTTGCCATATTTTTTTGTCTTTTGTAGGTACTCCATTTACTAATGTAATTAAAGATTGCTGCATTGGACGTTGCACTCCTAGAGTATGCACATTTTCTTTTAGATTTAATGGTAAATAAACTACTTTTCCACGAATGCCTTTTACCAATTCAGAGGGAGGTAATGTTGCTGTTTTTGGTTGAAGGCGTATTATTGCTTGAAATGGGTGTACTGTTTGAATTATGATGCTCTCATATAAATTAAGTTGTTGTAGAGGTTTTGGTACTGGGTAAAATTCCAAATTATTTGTGATAGAACGTGAAGGAGTTTGGTTGTTGTCAAGTTTTGTAGTGCAATAACTGCAAAGTATTAAGGGCTCAGTTATTTCATATTTGTTTTCTGCTAGAAGGTAGAGAGCTAATTCAAACCATTTAGAATCTTCATTGTCTTCTATTTTGTATGATAGGTCCACAGTTTTTGTGTTACTTTTATAAAAAATTCTACGGCAACATACACATACATGTTTGGTACTTCAGCTGATGTACTTTTAAATTTTAGTATTTCTTGTTTGTATGTGTTTAGCAAAAGGTTGCCATGTGTAGAATTGTTGCTGAATTGGTTTAAAGGTATTTCATTCTGTAAATGGCTTTCACTTCCAAAATATTTTTTCTGGATTTAGTGAATTTCTTCAAGTAGGTCTTTTGCTGTACCATGTAGAAGGATGTTATTTAACTTTGCTAGTGCTAAAGCAGGACTTTTAGCATAGTACAGTTTATAGACTAGATTTCTTATTGTTGAATGATGTGTTGATATCCTTTTGATATCATGGAAAGTGGTTTTACAAGTAGGTCCTGTAATGCAGGCCAATGAATGTCCTTGTAGTCCTGTGTACTTGCACACTGGACAGGTATCTATAGTTTGCAGTAATTTAATTTTGATTTTGTCTTTGCTTTTTACATATTTATTGAGGAATTGGTGTAAAGATTTGAAACATTGTTTGGGAATGTTACACATTGACATGCATGGCTATTTGTACACTAGACATTCTGATTCAGTTGAATGGAGGGGTAATTCTAAGTTTTCAGGGCATATTTTTGTAAGGAGTACTTCTTGTTCCATTATGGTATTATTCACTTTTTCATAACCTCAACCACTGCTATTTATGGCAATTGTATTTGTTTGCTTTTGTTTGTATGCTTCTTCATTAAAATATGGTTCTGTGCTCGTAGTGTGATTCCATTCACCTCTGCAGATACTTAAGAAGTTCTTTCTGTTGACAATTCACTTATTGAGAAGTCTTTTTTGTAATTTAGTTATTAGTTTTGTTAGTGGTTTCATTTTGTTTAACAGTAAAATAAATACATTTCTTTTGAGAAGAATTGCACTGTCCATCAATGCTTCTAATATTAATTTCCTACGATAGGTTTTAAGTTTTGAACCTGATTTCTCTCCAGTTTTTATAAGATTTTGAAGGATTTTGTGACGGTATATTTTGGCTAAAATACTTTTCTTGGTATGCTTACTTTGCACTATATTAAAATTTGAAGAAGTAGTTTTATCTGTACTGATAGTTGATTTTCTGTTAATTGTTTTTTGGTTTGTTTTACGTTTTGATAGAGGAAGCAAAGTTGTTGTACTTGAAACTTCTTGTGTTTCACTAAATGATTGTATTAGCTGTTTTGTTTCAACTTTTTTTACAAATTCTGCTAGAGATGGATGCTTATGTTGGACACCTTTATTTTCATTTGCTCTAATTTTGCGTTGCTTTCTACGGAGTTGTCTTTTGGTAGGCATTCTTTAGGGTCTGTTGAAAAAAATAAAGAAGATATGGGTTGGGGTGTTCTGGAATGTATGTGTGCTGTGTGCATGAGTGTTTGAGTAAGATGATAAAGATGTATCTAATGGTGTGTGATTGTGCATTGGGAACTAAAACTAGTAGGGATAGTATTCTTGAATTTATGTGTTACTAAACTGGGGTTCAGATGACAAAAAAAAGTAAGCTAGTGGTGTGGAAAAGTACAAATAGTAAATCTAATGTATACAATTAAAACAGTTGTTTGTTCTATAATATGAAAATTGTAGTGGTTCAGTTGGCTAATTTGTGTGTCCAAAAATAGAAATTTGTGGGCCATTCTGGTTGTACACCGCTGTTTAAGACATGGAAATATTTGGAGAAAAGGGTACAAAATCTCTATTTTAAGAAACCAAAATAGCTCGTATTAATGTTATAGTATATTTGATTAATAATATAAATATTATGGTGATATTTTACTTACTTTTTTTTTTAAATTAAGAGGTAACTTCTTAGTTTTTCTTTCTTCTTCGAATTAGGCTGCTTCTTTTCAGGAAACTGGTATTCACTGCAACTGTACAAGCTTCAAATTAGTAACTTTGTTTGTATATAGCACTGTTTTTAATTTATATATTGATTTTTTTAATTGAAATCCTCAGTGCCTTCTGTAAAACCATTAAGCTAATTTATTTACATAAGATACATTGCATCAGTTCAGTACATATGATATGTTCTTAATGAACAAATTGTATTGAATGACTAACTGTAGCAAAAATAAAATATCTTTACTATGTCTTGTGAAATTTATAATATATTAGTGAATACCACTATTTCTGTAAGTAAACTGTTCTAGGTAATAGTGCCTCAATGTCATGTCTAATTTAAAATAATTAAGTAAATAAATACATAAAAACAAAAAATATGAAATTGTATAAGTATTTTTATAAAGGTTTAAACATAGATTGTGTTTGCATGCAATTTTGTTTGAATATATGTAGTCTATATATTTCATTTAAAAAATGTTAGTTTAACATGATTTGAGTGTGTGTGTATAAAGAAAGTAAAAAGTATAAAGGTGTATAAGTGATAGTTGATTTTAGGAAATTGAAAAAAGTACAGTAAATTCATTTTACAGATTTTACAAGGTAAAAGTCTGTTTGAAAATGTGTTCATGTACTATAGCTCTCAACTCACACGCTTTTGGCGGGTGTCACACGCCTTGTAAAGGGCAGACTCACCCGCCAAGCCTCCTGCATGCCCATTCATTCCAATGGGCGTCTCACCCGCAAAAAACAAAATCGGGTGATTTCACCCGCCTGTAAAACAAAAATGGTTGAGAGCTATGTCATCTACTATACAGAAAATATGCATACCTGAAGTTTGTGTTCATGCATATGGATATGCATGGAGCTGCAAGTAGAAATCTTGAAGACTTGTACAGTATTTGTGGTAGATGCTGCTTGCCAATGAAATGACACTTGTACTCAGAGAGATTCAGAGTACATTTGCAGTGCTGATCTATGATGATGCAGTTAGATGTAGAGGTCTTGAATGTGATTGGTGCATGGTCATGTGATTTTTGAGGTACATCCAATGAGGGAATGGCAGAGAGAGTGTAGTGGAAATGGTAGAAGGGCTGTTCATGTTACGATATACATCGGGAGTTACATCCGGGGATTTTTGGGTTCAGAAGTCATGCAAGGAGAGATTTTCTCAGATACTCTTTTTGCTGAGAGAACAAAAGATAGCTATGGCTGTGTGTTTCAAAAACAGATTGTTTGGATTTTAGGAGATTCGTGGATACATTGGTTGAAGGTGCATGCAGAAAGCTGTGGAGTAGCTGTACATCTTGGATTCCCACATGTGGAAGTACACTGGCATGGAGTACGTGGAATGAAGTGGTTGGACTTGCTACCTCTCTGTGCTACTTTGGAGACAGAGCAACATCCAGACATAATTGTAATTCATTGTGGAGGGAACAGTTTAGGACATGTGACTGGAATTTTTTTGCAGTTTGCTATGAAAGAAGGACTGAGGAAGGTTATGGACATTTTTCCTAATTCTCAAGTGATATTTTCAAGGATTGCGCAGAGACAAATGTGGCTTCGTTCTTCTTCATTTGGTCCACAAACGGAAAAAGCAAGGCGCAATGTTAATAAGGCTGTTTGTGGCTTTCTAAGAGATTTTGTCATGTCTTCTTTTCACAATGAAAATATTATGTTTTGTAGTATATACATTTTTCGCAGAGATGGAGTCCATCTTACTTATGCTGGCAATCAGATTTTTCTGAGAAATGTACAAAATGCATTGCGACCTTTTTTGGAATTACAACAACGATTTTGAAGTAGATGTCACGTATTTACAATTTTTGACTTACAAACACCACCCAAAGGCTCTTTTCAGAGCCACCACTTCTTTCCAGAGAAAATTACAATGTTTGTGATGGAGTAGTAACCCAATTTTTTTAATTTTCGCGAACTGTCCGCGGACTTCTAAAAAATACAAAGAGCCCTGCTTCATTTATTTTCACTTCTATTTTTTAACTGGAAAAGGCGGCTCTGAAAAGAGCCTTATTTTTTTTTTGATTTTTGTAATTTTGTATTTTTTTTGGATTTTCAGACACGACACACTAGGAGAGGAGGGTAAAGGAGGGTAAAGGGGGGGACACCAACCACAGGGATAAGAAAGGGCGAGCTGAGAGAGGAAGATGTAGAGTGGGTTTTATTTGGGTAGTGAGCAGGTCTTCTCGTGCTCTGAGATGATAGTTCAAAAGCACTCCGAAGTCGCTCCCCCCTGCAGAGTACTGTGTCACAGTACATACATACAACTGTGACCCTCGAAAGGTAAGGGTCATCAGCATTCTGTGTGGCCTGTGAGGCAGCTTGAGAAAGACGCTGTCCCACAGAGGTGGTCCTTGTGGTGACAGGATCAGAAACAGAGGATGGAGTAGAGGAAATCAACCTGCTACGTTCTTCGCAAGGTACAACCCTGCGAATAGCCCCAGAGTGAAATGACCTCAGGTGTCGCTTCATAGTAGTAGTCCCAAAGCTGTAGTTACCGTGCTTCCCGCGACTGAGTAGCACTCATTGCAGGTAACATGGTTCGCACGAGCCTTAGGACCATTCCCATGAATGGTAAATAACCGCCACACCCAAGACTCACGCCTCGTGCGGGTAGTGGGGATTTCCTCTACCTCATTCTCATCATCCTCTTCTTCCTCCTCTGCATCCTCAGTCCTGTTCCCCTCTTCAGGCCCTTGGGGAGGTGGTGGTGGAGGGGGTGGTGGTGGTGCTGAAGCAGGTGCAGCACCAAGTGGCAGTTCAGCAGCCAAGGATGCCATGTCGATGATGGTGTAGTCTGCAGGTGGCAGCAAAAATCACTGTGTTCTGAAGAATAGCCAGAAACACAATGGGAATAAGCTCTTGGGCGTGGTCTTTTATAGGTGTGCTTGTGCGCGGTCCGCGGACATGCGCACTGTGCGCGGACAGATCGAACACAAAAAAAGGATCAGAAAGTTTCAAAAGGTATATAGAAACTCAAGATTGCTATGTGGGACTTGTGGCATGGTGATATTTTATTGAAAAATATTATGGATTAACTGAAAATGTACTTTTAAATTGTTTGGGGACACGAACAGTGTCCGCATTTCAGGACACACGATGAGCGTGCGTGCGGTCATATGATCTGTTTGCGAACTAGTCTGCGAAGGAAGCGCCTGTTCGCAGGACACCAAGTGCACGGAGATTGGTTAGCGCATGCGCATTGATGTCCTACGGACACTGTTCGGGTTCTGAAGTAATTAAAAGTGCATCACACGTAAAACGAACATTTCAGGACACCGCGTGTGTTCTTAGAACAGTTTAAACTTGGTAGCGAACAGTAAGGACAGATATAGTGTTCTTCAGGACACGTGTAATTTAGTTTATGTACGAACATTTCAGGACACCAATTGTGTTCTTAGAACACTTTCAATTGGGTAGCGAACACTACGAACAGTTGTACTGTTGTTCAGGACACATAATTTTCGTTTATTTACGAACATTTCAGGATACCAATTGTGTTCTTAGGACAGTTTTAAGTTCATAGCGAACATTACGGACAGATATAGTGTTCTTTAGAACACTTTAATTTTTGTTTCTTTACGAACATTTCAGGACACTACAAGTGTCCTTAGAACATTTTGAACATGCATGAGAACATTACGGACAGATGTAGTGTCCTCAGGACAGTTACATTTTCGTTTCTTTACGAACATTTCCGAACAACCGCGGTGTCCATGGACACCTAAATTGATTTTATTACAAGGAACTGAAAGTAATTACAACACAATATAAGAAAAGTAACTGTATTTCATATATATATACAATTATGACTGGGAAGGTGGGGCAGAAACGGAAACAAAAACAGGAGAATTAGGGATTTCTAGATAACTGGGATCAGGTGAAGAAGGGAAGGAAATGTCATCGAAACGCTTTGGTCCATAGACAGGGTATGGGGTTAACGGCGTGGGATAGGGTGAGGGGGGACAAGTGCAGGTTGGACAATGGTGTGCTGTTGGGGGTTTCCACAAAGTTTTTCAAATCCATAAAATTTTGCATAAGGTCGTCCATTTTTTGATGAATCTGCTGTAGAGTGATATCCTCTGATTGTTGTTGTGAGATGCTTGGAATTTTTGTATGGTCTGTAATAAAAAAAAAATGTATATGTTAAATGTATACAAAATAATATTTATTAATTGGTTTATATAGTAAAGTGTGTACCATTAGGTGGACTATTTTCTAACATTTCCTCTCGTGGGAAATGCTCCTCTAGCCAGTCGAGAGTACTACACATTTCTGTGAGAAAACAAAAAAGTAATATGTTTTTTTTTTCTAATATAGAAAGTTTATAAATATATGAGTAAAAAGAAGTGCACTTACTATGTCTGGTGAGATATGTAATCAGTAGTGTATACGTCTGGTCTTGCTGTTGGTTGTGGAGCGTCTGTGAGGTAATTATGGTGGAAGCCACTTTATCTTCTTTTGGTATATTCCTTTTTAAAATATATTGTATTTACATGAATGGTTAGTGTGTTACATATATGGGTAACATTTTTTAAGTATTACTACATACACTTTGTATGTGTGCTGCTTTGTGAATTTGTTAAATGTTCCTATGTTATGATATAACTATTACACATACCTCCCCAGAGTTTTTAGGTGGTGGTACTGTTCTCCGAACATGTCCGCGAACATTAAATAAGTTTGCGGACATCAAGTTCATAAGAAGAGATCTAGTCAGTTCCATATGACATGTATATAAAGTCAAAGTCATTATTGTTAAGTTGTGCTACTAAAAAACTATGAAATTCAGTGAAAAAACTTTGTTAAAGGGACGTTATGGTTAAGTTGCGCTACTAAAAACCTATGGAATTCAGTGAAAAAAACTTTGCTAAAGGGACGTTATGGTTAAGTTGCGCTACTAAAAACCGATGAAATTCAGTGAAAAAACTTTGTTAAAGGGACGTTATGGTTCCAAGTAAAACCGAAAAACCCTTGAAATTCGGCAGTTATGGTAAGCTAAGCAACCATAACTCGCGCCGCCACCGTGCACTGCTAAGACTAACACCCAGGACATCAAAGATGACATTACAAATGTCATTGATGACTTCCTCCATCACCTTTTGGAACACAGATGCGGCCGAGGCCAACCCAAATGGCATGCGATTGTATTTATAAGTGCCTTCAGGTGTGATAAAGGCAGTGAGATGTTGCGATTCTCGGGAAAGGGGAACTTGGTGATAGGCAGCAGAGAGATCAATGACAGAGAACAATTTGGGTTCACCAAGAGTGGAGAGTGTCTCGGAAATGTTAGGTAGGGGATGTCTCTCCACCAGAATATTGTGATTAAGACTGTGCAAATCTACACACAGTCTTAATTTACCATTATTTTTGGCCACTAAAACAATGGGGGACAACCACTCTGTGGCCTCAACAGGTTCAATGACACCCTTATCTATTAAGTTATCGAGTTCACTGCGTAGTTGCGCTCTCATGTTTAACAGCACATGTCTCACTTTATGAACAATAGGCTGAGATTCTTTCTTTAGTCTAATATGGTGTTCGAAGTTCTTTAGTCTGCCCAGACCTTCGGTGAAGACCTCTGGGAACTCTCTTGACCACATATCATCAATCTCGGCAATGGTGACAGGCTCAGTGGCACTAGCTTGCACCCTGACTCTCAACTTCCTTTGTTCCTCCCAACCTAAAAGGGAGGCTCCCTTTCTTGCAACCAAAATGTCAGCTATGCATTCTCCACCTCTGTATTGCACACTTGCAGTAAACTGTCCCAGCATCTCAATAGGGGATTCCGCATAGCCGCAGGGCCAAAATCTTGGTGGATCCAGCATTGATTCATCCTTTTTTAGAACATCTTTAAATGTCTCTTTAGAAATGATGGTCCATGGGGAACATGTGTCAACTTTCATGAGTATTTCTCGACCATCAATTACAAAAACATCTGTTGGACCTTTGCTGTCTCCTCCTCCAATGGTCGAAATCTCGAAGACATGTCTGGGGTTGTCTTCCGAGGAGTATACCTCCTGTATGTTGTAAGCTGAGTGAGCACCTTCTTCTTGGTTGTCTCTGGTTTCTAAGAGATGTATTGATGACCTCTTGCATACATTAGCGAAATGTCCTCTGGTCCTACACTTGAAACATTCAGCATTACTTGCTGGGCATGAAGGGTAATTCGGACCATGCTTGACACTGCCACATCTGGTACACTTCGCACCCCATGTTCCTTTCCTGCTTGTATTGACATTAAGTCTCTTCCTGTGATCAACTGCGCACACAGCTTGGGTACTCTGTTTGTCAGACTTCAGTTCTTTGACATATTGTGAGGTTTGTTCTATGCTTCTGGCTAGGTCCACTGCTTCATCCAACTTCATGTCTTTTGCCAACAATTTCTCCTGTATCCTAATATTATTTGTGCACCTCACTAACTGATCTCTAATTAACGAGTCAGATAGATGTTCGAATTCACAGGAGTGGCTTAATGTTCTTATTGAGGCTATGTACGATTCCACGGATTCTGAGGACTCCTGCATACACTGAAAGAACTTGTGCCTCTCGAATGTAACATTTTTTTTAGGCTCAAAATGATCCTTGAGTTGTTTAATCGCAAGGGCATAATATTCATCTGTGTCCTCTGCTTCACCAGCTTGTGCACTGCCTAACCCATCAAACACTGCACGGCCTTCCACACCAAGATTGTGAAGTAATAATGCCTTTTTGCGAGTTGAGCTGAATCTCTCTCCTCCCATTGCCACCAGGTAGTTTTCAAACATGTCTTTCCACCTGTCCCACCTAACTTGGGGGCGTCCAGGTTCATTCAAAAATGACATTGGCGGAGGTATTGAAGCTGCCATGTCTTAAGCGGTAAAAAGGTGGTAAAGAGTGGGCTTGCTAGATGCAACCAATAGACTCTGGATCAGTTCAAGTATGCCCAGTGGATGCACAGACTGAGCAGTGACAGTGCTGTGCTATGCAGACAAAGGGATCAGTCTTGTATGAGTACAATCCCTCCTTACATCAGTCTGAATTGGAATGTGATGGCTGCTCATCCACAGAATGGATACATGTCATAATGGCTGGCTCCTGAAACTTGCCAGAACTGCATGCAAGGGCAGGTGGCTCAGCAACGATAATGTCAATGCTCGGGATCCTTGAAAGTAAACACTGTTGCTTTGAGACAGAGTCAATACAGTAATGGGGAAGGCAAGATTACACCCCCAGGGGACGCGCCTGCTGACCTGTTGTTCCGCTCCTCCTGACCTTCCTGCAGCGTCCGCTGTCGCACGGGAGTGTGGAATAATGCAGGCCGCGCTATGACGAGACTTCAAAGGAGTACGGAGACACTGCTGAGAGCCATCCTAGTCGCCAATGAGGAAATAAGGGCTCCAGGCAGCAGTGATGAAGAAACAGTAATTTATTTCATTACAGCGACAACATGGCTCTCTCCCTGCAGTCTCTACTGTAACTCCTCTACATTCTTAGAAAAACATTCTTAGAACTTAATGAGCTCATAGTGCAGCTCAATGTTTAACTAGGATCTGGTAATACATTTTTTATGAACTTGTTTTAACTTACACTTACATCATAAGAACATACCATTCATGCGTGGGAATTTGGGGATTTCAAAATGCACTTTAGGTAGCAGCAGCAAACAGAAAAAGGAATTACTTTGATTCTGTTTGTTTTTCCAGCAGCTCAGCAGGGAGCAAAAGACAATCTTGCAAGGGAGCCAGGACTAAAGGAGATTACTCATCACAGCAGCCAAGGAGGAGAAGGGGAGAAGAACAGAGGAGAGTGACTCGCCAGGCAGCCAGCTATGGACCAAAGGGGTGACAGAACAGAGGAGCATATCACAAGGGAGCCAAGGAACAGAGGAGATGAATCACCACAACAGCCAAGGATGAGAAGGGCAAAGGAACAGAGAAGTGTGACTCACCAGGGAGCCATGGACCAAAGGGGTGACAGAACAGAGGAGAAGCTCACAAGGGAGCCAAGGACCAGAGGAGATGACTCACCACAGCAACCAAGGATGAGAAGAGCAAAGGAACAGAGGAGAGGGACTAACCACAGAGCTATGGACAAACGTACAGAGGAGCATCTTGCAAGGCACTAGGGTTGTTAGATGATTTCATTCCATGAGGGATGAAGTGGTCGAATTAGGCGAGGAGACAGATAGGGTAAGGTAGATTTATATTTATTTCTACGGCAGGTTTAGTATATGCGATCATGCCCCACAGCTGAGGCAGTAACGGACAAACTAGTTTGAAGCTCGCATTCTCCGCCGCCGTCATTGCATTTCATTCACCCTTTCATCACAAGAGGCTCGCGAGGAGTCCCGTGATGAAAGGATGACATGATGTTACACATCTCCCCTCCTTAACCTATTGTCATTCAAAACAGTCTAATGAGTTTCTTCAGTATCTTCCATGCCCTTAAATAAAGTATTCCAAATGATCCGGTTTGCAGATTATCCTTCCTGATCTTGACACTCGTGAAAGATCTGATTTTATTCTTGGCAAGGAAAATTTCGACAATGCATTCCTATTCGATGTAGTCCTCACCCGTTTCCCCATGCAATCCAACATAGGTCTCACATGCCTATCATTCTCCTCCACATTCTCATTCCCCTTACAACTTGCTTGTCCTTCGTGTATCGGCTCATTTGTTATCACATTTTTGCATGGTTTGATCACACATACCCTCTCCATATTCCAGACTCTTCCATCTTGTACTCTCACTGCATGTTTGTAAACGTCAATCACACTCACTGGCTTGGACCATTTGCAAGGTCCATTTCTCATCACTGGGGGTAGTTTAATTCTCACCAGACTTCCTACTTTGGGATCTTAATTCCCTTTGTCCTTTTTCACATGACTGTCATGAGCTGTTTTGTTCCTTATCTGTCTGTTCCTAATATTCTCCACTACCTCTCCAAAGTTTTTCCTAACAACCATCTCCCTCCCCAACCAGGATGGAGACAATTTGGTGTTTGCTCTACATCCTCTACTCAACTCAAAAGGTGATAACCCAGTAGTACTATGAGGCGTGAAGCGATGACCAATTATTTTTCCTTTTACCGCTTCTTCCCAGTTGAGATTATTAGCCCAGGCCCAACGAATGGCGCCCTTGAGTATTTTGTTGAATCTCTCAACTACTCCATTCATTTGCGGGTGGTATGTTGCACTCCTTTTATGCACAATAGAGTTTTCAGTACAGAACTTTTCCATTTCTTTTGATCTAAATTGGACACCATTGTCCATTAATATGCTTCTCGGGAAACCTTCTCTAGCACATATTTCCGACATGAAATCTATAATCATCCTTGCATTCATGTTAGGTTTAATTGAAACTTCTACCCATCTGTTCAACAGATCAATGACCACTAAACAAAATTTCTGCTTACCATCACAATAAATAGGCCCTAGTATATCCATGCCTACTTCATCCCAGACTTTTCCTGGAATACTCGTTATTACCATTGGGTATTTTGCACCCACACACACTCTGACACTCTCATTAAAAAGGATACAATCTCTGATGGTTCTCTCGATCTGCAAATCGCATCCTGGCCACCAATAATCATCACGTATTCTCTGTTTGGTCTTCACTATTCCTTGATGTCCTTCGTGACCCAATTCAATGATCTTTTGTTGTAGAGTCACAGGTGGAATTATTCGATCTCCTCTCATAACTCTGTCATTCATCACATTGAGTTCATCTGCAACTCTCCAATATTCCATGAGATTACATTCTTCGAACTTAGTCTTCCTAAGGTTCTCACTGCTTTGAATAATTTGTCTCAATCGACCCATATCTTCATCTTTATTTTCTGCTTCCTCCCATTCTGTTTTAGATATGGATAGCGTTTCTATATTCAAGATAAGTTCTGAATTCACTTCACTTCCATCGTCTGTCTCAGAGTTGTTAGTGAGACGTGACAGACAGTCTGCAGCACAATTTTTCACTCCTGGTACATATCGTACATTACAGTTATATTCTTCTAAAAGTATGACCCATCTCTTGATTCTGTTTGACACATTATCCAATCCTTTATTCATAATAACATGTATTAACGGTTTATGGTCAGTGCGAATTTCCACCTCCACTCCCCAGATAAAATTCCTGAATTTCTCTGTTGCCCATTTGATTGCCAACATTTCTTTCTCTATTGCAGCGTATGACTTTTCTGCACCTTTTAACAACCTTGATGCAAAAGCAATTAAGACTTCTTTCCCGTCAACTTCCTGGTTCACGACAGCGCCCAAGCCCAAGTTGCTAGCATCTGTTGTAATTAAAGTCTTAATACCACTCTTGAAATTCTTTAACGATTGTGCCTTGTTCAATTCCGACTTGATATTTTCAAATTCTTCTTCACATTCTACATCCCATTCAAATGTTTTCTTTTTTAACAGTTCACGAAGTGGAACCGTATGCACAGCAAAACCCTTTATAAACTTCGAATAGTACTCTGCCATCCCAATGAATGTACGTACTTCTTCCTTTGTTTTGGGTCTAGGCATGTTCACTATGGCATCAGCTAGTTGTTTCTTTGGCCTTATGCCTCCAGCAGAAATGGTATGTCCCAAATATTCAATCTCACTGCGATTGATGTTACATTTGTCTCTACTGAGAGTCATTCCAGCTTCATATAATTTCTTATAAACACGGTGTAACCTTTCATTATGTACTTTTTGATCAATGCCATGCACTAAAATGTCATCTTGGAAACACACAATTATTTCCTCATTTTCAAACAGATTGTGCATAATCCTTTGAAAAACTGAAGCAGCTGACACTAGCCCAAAAGGCATTCTTCTGTATTGGTATAATCCATCTGGTGTCATGAATGCTGTCATTTTTTTGATTCTTTATGCAATTTAACTTGATGGTAAGCCAATGTTAGATCAAGAGTAGAAAAATATTTCGAAGGCCCAATGGTGGACACAATCTCTTGTATATTAGGGAGTGGATGTCTGTCTGGAATTACACTTTTATTTAATTCTCTCATGTCCACACATATTCCCAGTTTTCCAGATTTTTTTCTTAACACTACCAAAGGTGAAACCCATTCACTGGCGTCTATTCTTTCAATGATCTTCTGATCCTCCAATAATTTGATCTCCTTTCTTACCTCTTCTCTCATAGAAAGTGGAATGTTGCGCATCTTCTGCGCCACAGGAGTATGTCCTGGCTTCATGTTGATCTTATGGACAAATCCACGTAGGCATCCAATCTCTTTTCTGAAAACTTCCTTTATCATGTCACCATTAATAGTGATCTCTTTGATTTCTTGGATTCTCCCAAAATCACTTTCAACTGAGTATGCTGACTCATCAGATGCAGCATCTAATGTCACCTTGAGTTTGCTCTGGTGAGTCCAGCTCAACAAAGGTGTTCTTCCCCCTTTGGTTATGTATATTTTTCCATTGGCCTTCCTTTCCTTGAATTTGAGTGCTCCCCAGAACCATCCAATGACATCTATCTTAACATCTCCATATGCTCTGGGTTTTATGTCTGGTTCATGCAAGTATTCGTGTTTGTTCTTGTCCGACAGACTCTGTGGTATTAGGGTATACTTGGCCCCAGAATCTATCATCATTTGCATGTCGGTTCCATCAGCACACACTGTAGCTTTGGGGCTTTGCATTTCTTGCTCATTTTCTTCATCTGTTATAACAAATACGCATTCTTCTCCATCTTCATCACTACACCCATCATCTCCTATCCAATTAGTAGAGGTGTTCTGCATCCTGCAACATCTGGCATAATGTCCTTTACCCTTACATTTACCACATATGATCTTTAGAGCGGGACATTCTGGGTTGTCCGCCCAATGGTCTGTGCTATCACATCTGAAACATCTCCCGGTATTCTTCCTTCTGGAGTCATCTCCTTGTCTGCGTGGACTCTTCCTTTTTACATCACCATTATTGACTCTAAGGCTTGATTTTTTTCTTTTATCATCATTGTAAGGTAATCTGCTATTCCTTTCTGACTTGTATCTCCTATTGACATTTGCTGTCACCAGAGCTATACACTCATTGTTCTTGGATGAAGTGGGCATATTGCCTTTATCTCTCGAAGTTTCATGTTTAATTTCAACAGTTTGCATTCTGCTCTCTAATTCCTTGACACATTTCTCAGTGTGCTCTACTTCCTTGGCTACACGCAAAACTGTGTCTAAATTGGGATTATCTTCAGCCCATAACCTCTCTCTTACTTTACTACTCCTACATTCCAACATGAATTGGTCTCTTAATCTCTCATCTAGTTGGGTATTGAAATTGCATGTTTTAGCTAATTTCCTCCAATTGGTAATATATTGTTCTACACTTTCACTTTCTCCTTGAGTCCTTTTGCCAAACTTATTCCGTTCCAAAATGGTACTCAATTTTTTTTCATAGTGTTTTCCCATTTTCTTCACTGACGTTCATACTCATTGAGGTCAATATCTTCATCAGATGGCAGATCTGGCAGATCTTCAAATTTCTCCTGCCCTGCTGGGCCCAGACAGTGCTTCAACAGAGATTTCCTTTTTTCCACGCTACAATTTTGACCACATACAACACCGGCATAATGTTCGAATGATTTTATCCACCTTTTCCATGGAATGACTGGGTCACCAACATCTGACAAAAAAACATCGATGGTGGCACACTGTTGAAGGACATGGTGATAGTGGAGAAAAGGTACAGAGGTGTAGTAGATGACTAAAATTAACAGTAGGACTTATCCTCTTATTTTTCACACAATATTATTGTCCATATAACACAGGGCACCAAGATATATGTCCAGCCTGGTGTTTTGTACTGCCCCAATTGTATTTAATTTTTTTTTCTTTTGACTTAATGCAGTGCAAATATGAATATTGTATTTTCTGCTTGTTCCTGTGTAGATTTCTGCACTTGTATAACATGTAATACGGTAAAATCAGATGCAGGAAATGGGCGTGTCCATGGGTTTCCACATGGAAGGAAAACAACACGCAACAAGTGCAGGGGACACAGACAGAGTCAGCACAGCACTCACTTGATAATTAACGCTCCGGCGTTGCGGATTGCAGAGGCAGGATCAGTTGGAACGGAGTGGCCACAGCTTATGATACAGCTGTGTGGCCTGCTGCACGCTCATGTAGCAGCTGATCATTGGAGCGGAGCGGCCCAACCACAGCTTCCGAAGCGGGTGGCCTGCTACACGCTTATGTAGCAGCTGACCGTTGGAGCGGAGTGGCCCAGCCACGGCTTCCGAAGCGGCTGCGAGGCCTGCTCTACGCTTGTAAAGATATGTAGGAGTCCCGCGGGGAATTGCAGATTATGCAGCTGCTAGCAGCAGCGTTGTCGTGAAATGGGGCGGTGGGGCCTGAATTAATCCTCGTCGCCACTTGAAGTGGTCGAATTAGGCGAGGAGACAGATGGGGTAAGGTAGATTTATATTTATTTCTACGGCAGGTTTAGTATATGCGATCAGGCCCTACCGCTGAGGCAGTAACGGACAAACTAGTTTGAAGCTCGCATTCTCCGCCGCCGTCATTGCATTCCATTCACCCTTTCATCACGAGAGGCTCGCGAGGAGTCCCGTGATGAAAGGATGACATGATGTTACAAGGGACATCTTACTTCACTCCTGATCTGTGCTTCTTATCTTCCGTTTTTATGAGTCTTTTTTATTCAATTTAAGTAACTGCAACAAGGCGATTACGGGCTTCCAGGAAGTGTAATGATTATAAAATACAAGTATGGGTTTGCCAAACCAGTTAAATTATTTTTTACTCCATTACTGTTATTTATAAATCCAATTATTTATTTAAAACAGAGGGTGAAATAATAATATAAAATCAATATTGAAGCTGTATCTGTGATAGCTGTATTATCTTAAATTACTATGCCTGTAGGCAAATGTTATTTTAACCCACTGACACTGTTTAGAGACCTATACAGGTCTAATTATATGCTTGTAAATGTGTGTTTTGGAGGAAATAATGACTCAACTAATACTAATAAATGTCCTCTAAAGAAAAGATGGGAGTGTCGCTGATTGTTTTGTGACTTGCTGCAAATGCCGTGATTCCTGCAACAGACTGTTGTTTCTTGCTTTTCAAGGAGGCAGATCACTGTAAAATCACATTGCCTGGCAGAGCCTCGGCAGAGTGTCACTGAGGGTTTTGTGACTTGCTGCAAATGCTGTGAGCCATGAAACAGACCAGAGTCTGTTGTTTCTTGCTGTTAGAGAAGGCGGAGCACTATAAAATCACATTGCCTGGTGGAGCCTTGCTCAAGTGTCGCTGAGTGTTTTGTGACTTGCTGCAAATGCTGTGAGCCTTGAAACAGACCAGAGTCTCTTGTTTCTTGCTGTTAGAGAAGGCGGAGCACTATAAAATCACATTGCCTGGCGGAGCCTCGGCGGAGTGTTGCTGACTGTTTTGTGACTTGCTGCAAACACTGTGATTCCTGTAACAGACCAGAGTCTGTTGTTTCTTGCCGTTCGAGGAGGCATAGCACTATAAAATCACATTGCACATCCCACTTGTGTGTTTTGTGCTTTCGTGCCTGCAGCCTGTTGCCATAATATTTCTCTTCATTCAGCATTGGTACTGTCATCAACAGACACAGTAAGACTGATCTTTACACCACATTACACACCTCTGAGGGTGTGAAACCAAAATGAAGCACAAAGCCTCATGGCTGCTCGCAGTCTGGGCTGCAAAGCATGCTGGGGAAGCAGCAACTGTTCTGTGTATGATGGGGACACGTAGAGCCGTGGCTGCTAAGCTATTGCTCCTCCCCTGTTCTGCCAACCTATCCAATGCAGACCCTGGCCCTTGGTTTTTAACAACATATGCCACATTGGAGAAACAACCGAACTATAAAGCAACAAAACCTAGCTTGTCTGACGAGTTGCCACAACCTACCTACCCACTCTTTTTAGCAGCTGAACAAACTAGAAAAGCTGCTTCCTCTATATGTTTACCCAAATCCTGTCTGCGTTAGACTATCCTGCTTGCCTCCACATCAGATGGATTTTCCACCGAACCTTTGAGAGAAATCAGTTCATTGATGCAATAACATGTGTGTAGGGAAAAAACGTGTCGTTACTCTCCCAGTTGAAACATCCACGAGAACTGCTACGGACTCCAGCTCGCAATGGATGGTAGAACTGGCTAGTGCTGTGCCTTGCTTGGGATCCAAGCTAACTGAAAATGTATCCAAAGCCCTCTTGGGGGCTAATGATTCACTGCTGCTGACCAACATAAACCATGATATGGTCACATCGGGATAACCTACCAATTTAGGGACCAAGGAAAGTTGCATCAACGAGAAGATTATCTGTCTGGGTTTGCAGTCTCCAATCCATTCTGCTATTTCCACTAAAGTGTCTAAGGAAGTTGATGCAAAATCATGTCCCCCATTGGCAGATATAGTCCCCCAACAATAAAGTGATGATCCTTGAGGAGATACACCCAACTACAATTCTGCATGATTTTAATTTATCGAACAACACAAATTACCCATTTCCAGCTTTTTTCTGCAAATCTGATGGATGTTTCTCTGCTTCTCTAAATTTTTCCACGACAATACAGATCCAATCAGACAGCATGCCTAGTACAAGCAGTCTCTATTCTGCTGCTATGTTTGATGCATTGGAGAATCTTCTCACAACCTTACTTTCCTATACTGAATAAATACTGTCCCACACTAAAAATCAAGACCTTAAATACACTGCCGTATCACAAGCTGTAACATCCCTGGAATCATTACACTAGGCACAGGTAACTCAGTTTTCAGAAATAGGGGCAAATGTTGCACAGCTGTGGTCTTCACATCAATCCCCAGAGCACTGGTTAGTACCCCAGGAAATACCTGTTGGCATTACAGCTGTCTCCGCTGAATATACTGCCGCATGTGTTCCTGCTGCCCATCATTCACGGAAAAAAGGAGTCATTTGTCAAGCCAGAACATATGGGAATAATAAATAAAAATGAATCCCTACTCCTGGCACTACTGTGGGAGCTGGACCAGACGGGGTGTGTTCTGTTTTTCGAGGGTGAGGTACACACAATAAAGGTTCTACGTTCAAACAGCCAGCAACTAATAGCTTGACTCCTATTAGCACTGGGCAGTGTTGTGATATCCTGGAAGAAGCACCCCCACAAAATACAGTGGTGGCTAGTGCGGAGGTCGCCTGACTAACCCATGACTTGGTATCCAACAATGCAGTCACACAAAGAGAAAAAAAGAAGCACTAACTGTGCAATACAAACATATTTCACTATTATGAACATAAACAACACCATGATGCATGCAAGGAAGCACCTCAGGTGTCTACCCAGGCCGCCAAATCTAACCCCCAGGTTAAACCACTCGCTCCCTCTGCCAGAGGGGTCCTGGGCGATAAGTAAAGAGGTGCCCATAAAAAAACAACAAAAGCATGTACAGGCAGTTGGGGGAAGCCGGCCCAACAATGTACCTGTTTACAATCTGAAGCACCTGTTTAACATACTTGCAATAATGATGGCATGCCGAAGGGCCTAAAGGATGGCTCCATATAATCTACAGAGATGGCTGCTCTGGCAACTGTTGATGCAGCAGGAACTCCTCATCAACAAGAAGTTAATGCCTCCACTAACAAGCCTCATGGTTCACGTCAGGAGAGCGCAACAGCATGCCCTCAGTATGCCCTTAGCATGTGCACTCTGAAAAAGCACTGCAAATACAAAACCTTTTCCGCAAAGAACCATTTGACTACCTCAATCGGACACAGGCCACTCCCATCTGTATGACCAGGATGGTCTGTTTGATCATGTAGATAGGTTTAGCATAATAGCTCTGCAGGAGACTTGGATGGTTGACCTATTAGTCATGGATGGTTAGACCATCATTCAAAACCTGGCTACAAAGGGGAAAAAGGGAAGACGAAAGTGTGGTCTGCTAATTGGTGTAAAAAAACATACATGCTTACAGAAGTTCAATCCCTTCTTTAAACATCTTGGCTGGCAAGATTACCTTTATAAACGCTGCTGAGCAGAAAGAGATTTTCATCATCACAATGTACGATCCTCTGTACATTGCAGCCCATCTGACAGTCCTTAAAGAGTTTGAGGAATGGCTCAAAGCTGCTACTATCAATATTCCCATCATCATGTGTGGTGACTTTAATTCGCGTATACCGAGTTATGACATCCAAAAGGAGATGCTAAATGAACTATCTTACTTGCGTCTGGTTGAAGGATCCAGGCTTAACCATACATATCCCTGTGGAATTGATTGGGCAACCCTGTTATATTCGCGAGGGTTCACTATGATGAATGGAGCTCAACCATCTGACTGCACCCTGCAGTTTAGAAGGTCCTTTGCCACTAGATCTATCATCATTGACTCTGTATTTGCTGTGAATAATCCATCATTGATAACAGGCCTAGCCATAATCCATCACCATGAGAGCGATCATCTGCCCATCGTGCTGAGCCTTAATATTGAACAGTGCAAAATTAATACCCAAATTACGGGGACAGTCTCTTACAACAATGCCATGACTAGCATAAAATTGTCCTCCACCAAACTTGAAGCAGCCCTAGCGATAGCAGATTCTGTTTTTGGGCAATTTAGCACTCCTAACTCATTTCATCAATTAGAAACCAATGTGCATAAAGGCCTTTGTACACTGGCCAAAAATGAGGAGTGTGTTTGAGCCATCAATCATGCTATTTTCCCCAAAGAAGCGTGTAACAAAAGTCGGGCCTCTAGATTGGGCATAGCTATGATAAACTAATCAGAGATTAAAAAAAAGGCCATGAATAGAGAGCTGCTTAGCTTGGTCATACATAAGGATGACCATGATGAATATGCCTGTGAGCAGAGAACAATAAGGGCAAATTACAGAAAGTGGCTCTGACAACATCTCCAGCTACGGGAATGCAAAAAATGGAAGAACATATTTTGGAGTGTTAAAACTAATGACCCCAGAAAATTCCGGCATATCATCAACAAACAGAATTAAATTAGCTCTTCTATAATCAATGGTGTTCCTGAGGCTGGCTGGATTGCCTATATCAATGACATGCTCAGAGGTACAAATTCAGATCAATCAACTTTCCCAGTACAGTCTAGAATGTGGCAATACAGGAAAAGCAAACATGAAGTGTCCAGACTGATCAGCCAGTGTACGTAATCGTGGGGCCCCGGGCCCCGATGGACTGTGCAATCTTTTGATAAAATATGATGTTGAACTGTGGACTAATGTCCTACAACATCTATTCTCCTGCATTGCCACTACCCAATTGCTCCTGCAGTCACGGTGAGATAATATCTTGGTTCCAGTATTAAAGAAGGGCTTGCACACTGATTCACATAACTATGGACATCTGGATATGTTGGACGGCCTCTCTAAAATATTTGAAAACATTTTGTTTGAGGAATTAACAAGCTGGGCTGAAATGTCTGACATTATACCATGGAATCAAACAGGGTTTCACAAGGGATGGTCCACCTCAGTTAACGTATTAGCTCTCACTACTAAAATTCAAAAGGCTTGGAAGATTCAGAGATGACCCATGTATGTGGCATTTGTTGACTACAGTGCCACATTTGACACAGTTGACTGTGGAAGGCTATGGGGGAAGCTATTAAGTTGGGGGATCCCCACAGGGCTTAAAGAAAATCTTCCTGAAGTTGCACGAGGAGACACATGTCAAAGTGCGACTAGAGAGCAATGGTGGTACATCTTGCTCAATCAACACAGAATTGGGGACAGCTGCACACTGACTGCACTGTTATTTAATCAGTACCTATCTGACATGGGGTGAGCCCTAACCAATTCCAGATGCTTACCACCTCGCTTGGGTAATCAAGAAGTCCAGTGGTTTGGCCATGCCGATGGTATTGTTATGCTTGATCCTTGATCCACCATGTGGCTTACAACGTGCACAGGACAACCTCCTCTCTTTCTCTGAACTCCCTAAGAATAAACGCTATAAAAACCAAATCTATGGTGTTCAAGCCACCATTTAAAGAAGTGGCATCTATCAGTTGTAACCTTAAAGAGGCTTCTATTGAAGTTGTGAGTGAATACATCTATTTGGGCATTGTGTTTGAAGCAACATTAAGGGAATCCCCCATTTGAGTAAGCTCAAAGTTCGCAGTGCCCAAATTTCAGGTGTTATACGTGAACTTGCTAATAAGGGGGTAGGATACTCAGTAGGATCTGTGGTCAAACGGTATTCGATAAAGATGGCACGCATAATTTGTTGTGCTGCAGAGCAATGAGCACTTGGGTCAATCGAAGCTATTTCTAGAATTGAGTTGCTGACCCTCAAACGGTTGTTACGACTACCACTATACGTGTCACCTGAAATGCTTTTTCTGGAAACTGCCCTTATGCCTTTGAGCAAACGTTGTTGAGTTACATTTTTTACTGGAAGCTTACCCATGCTGCGATTAATACTCTCATGTGCTTGCTGTATGAGGTATTCCACACAAAACTTGATTACATGAACTCCTCCTCACTCGGTGCCTTTAAACACTTGTCCGAGTTATGATTTTGGGAAACTCAGAATGGATCCACTGGAAATGCATTTTAGCCAATATAAACAAACTATGAGGATGTTGTTGGACGTACACATCTGTGATCAGAAGATAGTTGACTTGACCTTGAAATCAACTGGAGAGTGTTTTTTCCATACTTACTGGAAAGACAGTTAACTCCAGACTATATTCTGAACTTCATCAGAAACCATCTGGTATGGGTCGACCTACGTATTAAATTAAATGCTGTCAAAACATTTGAGACCACTTGTTGCTGGCATAAAGTAGAAAGGAACGTTAGACTTTGCCAGTTTTGTGGGGAACCGGTTATAGAATCTGCGAATCATCTCCTTTTTGACTGCAGTGCAATGGCAGCCTTCTGGTGGAAAATGGTCATAGCCTCTGCCCTCCAGACAATAGTAAGCACCAATGAGCTTTGGGACTTATTTATGTCTGGTAACCATGAGGGATATATAATCTATTTCTCCAGGTTATGGAATGCGATTTGTGAGATAATAGCAATAATCAAAGCATGAATCAGCTGTGCAATGTGACTTACATATGCTAGTGAATGACATGCATTACTTACCGTAATAGCATTTCTTATGATTGTATCTGCTTAGATTCACATGCTGTGCATATAGTCTGACATCTAGTGGTAACCGCAGAGTATTGCATCTTGTCTTTCGAGGATCAAAAGTGGACGTCGGCATAGGCGTTTCTGTAACACTATCCCTAACGTGACGTGCAGTGTACCCAGAAATGCTCACATGTCGAGGTCGCTCCGATCGTATTTTTTCTGCTGTGAGGGAGCCTTACCACTTTCATGAGTGAGTACAGAAAGAGAGAAGTAGTAAGACGTAGTAGTATGACATCTATGTTCCTTCCATCTGAGTGGGGAGGAAGGGTGGGCACATGTGAATCTAAGCAGATACAATCATCAGAAATGCTATTACGGTAAGTAATGCATGTCTTCTGATGCTTGTTAATCTGCTTAGAATCACATGCTGTGCACAGACTAGCGAGCAGTACTCAGAGTTGGAGGTGGGATGTGAGAAGGAACAATAGTGAAAAGATGTCTTATTACTGCTTGTCCCACCTGAGAATCAGACTTAGAGTGAGTGTCTAGGCAATAGTGTTTTGTAAAGGTGTGCACAGAACTCCAGGTTGCCGCTTTGCAAATGGACTTCAGAGGAACATTACAATGAATGCTATGGAAGTCCCTGTGCCCCAAGTAGAGTGTGCTCTAGGCTTGAAGGGCAGTTCTCTCTTGGCAAGTTTGTAGCAGAGTGTGATACAGTTGACAATCCATTTAGAGATAGCTGATTTAGAGACAGGGTCCCAGTCTCGACCAGCTGCTACGGAAAATAAAAACATATTTGTTTTCCTTAGTGGTTTAGTTCTTTTCTGCCACGTTGGCAGGGTTCTGGAAGAATGTAGGCAGTTCTATAGACTGGTTCACATGGAACTTTGAAATGAATTTAGGCTAGAATAGAAAGGGCCTGTAGTTCACTAACTCTTCGTATGGAAGTGACTACCACTAGGAAGGCTGTCTTGTAAGGGAGTGCTTTTAAGCTTGCTTTCTGCATAAGTTCAAAAGGAGACCCCATAAGTCTGGTTAACACCACATTAAGGTCCCATCCGGGAGCTGGTTTGCAAATGGGAGGATACATTCTCTTAAATGCTTCCATAAAAGCTTTAATCACTGGGATCGTCCGCCAAGACACTTTCTGCTGGGACGTAGTGTAGGCTCAAAGTGCAGCTAGGTGAACCGTTAGGGAATTGAACAAAAGACCCGAGTCCAGCAGGTGAGTTAGGTATAACACCATATGTGTAGGAGAAAATTCAGTGGGATTGGTGTCCTTGTTATGACACCATATGACAAAGCGTTTCCATTTATTTGAGTAGCAATGTCTGGTGTTTGGTTTCCTTGCCTCTCTGAGTATATCCATGCATCTCTGAGGAAGCTGGCTGGAGATGCCCAAACTCTGTGTCAAGCCCTGGGATCCCTCCCATAACTCTTCCTCACCTGTATCCTCGATGGAGCTTTCCTGGGTTTTGGAATCCATCTTTCGTCTTGGTTTCTTCTGTTCCTTAGGTTTCTTATCCTTCATCTGATGCAAATAGGGGCGAGCTCCCTCGGAGGCCACCTTGATCCAAAAAGGAACCCAAGTCCTGGGGACGTCCAAGGAGCAACCCCCCCAAAGTTCAGGGACAAAGCCTCCTTGTTGTAAAAAACCCTGCATTTGAATGTCACTGGGAATGATCTGTCTTTCTTAGTTTAATAAACGTGGTCCAAGTGGAAGCAACAGTCCAGCACAAGTCCAACAATGCGCCAATAACCAAGAGTCTAGCACACACAAGAAGAGTGTAAATTGTCACAAAGTGTGTTCAGGGACTCTGCTATAGGGAACAGAGTCCTCATGTCCAGGGACTGGATTACTCCTGGCAATGTAAAAAGCACCACAAACAAATAGGCGTACCAAAAAGGAAGGATCACTGCCACAGAATAGGAACACAGGGGGTCGGCCTCTGACAGAATGGATGAAGAGCCAGAAAGTAAAAGACACAGTCAAGGGAAGTGGAGGTGGTATGCAGACGGCGTACGAGAGAAGTAAGGCAAGGTTAAAAAGAAGCTAACATAGAGTGGCAGACATAGGCGCCTAAAACCGGCATGGGTAAGTAATGAATGGACAGAAAAAGAGAGGGTTTGGTGTTGAACTGCCGAGCAGAATACCTATAACAAGAGGGAAAATGCAGCTTAGGGTAACAAAAGGAAATTCAGGTTAACACGCCCCGTACCAATCAAAAGGATTAAGGCAACACACCCAAGTATTGAGTACAGTATGCAAGGGAGCACAAAAGAATAGACAGTAGAAAAGGAAAGCAGACCAAATACTCCCGGCAAGAGCCACAAGATAAAAAAGTTAGAGAAAGTGCCGATAGAAAAATGAAAAACCATGGAAGGTTTACCTGAAGGGAGAGGATGAAACCATGAGTGCAAATGGAAATAGGAGCAGAGAAAGGTAGCACGAAACAATGGGAAACAAAGGAAGGCTGGAACTCTGTGAAATAGGAACCGGCAGTGTTAGACCACAGAGACGATACAACGCAAGGAGGAAGGGAATCCACCTAGCATTATAGAGCAGGCGGCCATGATGCTGAAACACTAGACCGTCACAATGAGGCACCATATGAAGAGTACCTCCAATGCTGCTAGCACTTCTGAGGGTGATGCATGACAGTATGCCCCCTTCTATACATGCCTCCTCTGGGTCTACCCGGTTACACCCTGAGAAAAAGCTGCACCAATCTTAGGGTGTCTATATGTTAACTTGGTTCCCAAGATCTTTCAGAAATCGGGTATCCCTTCCAGTGGACCAGATACTGCAAGACGCCTTTCCTGTACCTGGAGACCACCAGTCTGGCGACTTGGTATTCTTCAGGCTCAAAAGGCGTGGGTGTAGTTGTTCTCTGGATCGTCCTTCCAAAGGGATCATCAATATGACTCTTGAGTAAAGAGGCATGGAGCACAGGATGTATTCTCTTTAGACTACGTGGCAGTTGCAATTTGAAAGCAACAAGTTTGATCTTAGATAAGATCCGATATGGACCGATGTGTCTGGGGGAGAATTTGCCCAGATGGATCCAACAAGGTAAATACCTGGTAGACAACTAAACCCACATACCAGGCTTCCATTCTGGGTTAGAACCTCACCTTTTATGAGAGTACTTTGTTTAGCCCTTGCAGCTTTCTTCCAAGGATCTTAGAGCATCTCTGTGAACCTGATCAAGGTCAGCAAGTAGCCTGTTGACCGCTGGTGTCTTGGAGTTTGACAGCCCAAATCTAGGAAGATGATTCGGATGATACGTGTAGGTATATTTGAACAGACTCAAGTTTATGGCAGTGTGGTGAGTGGTATTATAGGCAAATTCTTCCATAGGAATAAGATCAGACCAGTTATCCTGCTCCCGGTTACAGAAACAGCGAAGGTACTGTTCTAGATTGTTTGTGGGTGGTACCCCAATGAAAGAGCCCTCTGAATACCCAACTGTTCACATAGGGATGACCAGTATTTGCACGTGAACTGGGTTCCTCGATCGCTCATAATGGTCTGAGGTATACCATGTAACCACACAATGTCTTTGAGAAATACTGCAGCAGTCTCAGATGCAGACGGTACCCCTGACAAGGCGGAAGAGTTATCCATCTTAGTATAGGAATCAACCGTCACCAGCATGGCAGTCTTCTTGGTGAATGGAGGTAGATTAACCATAAAATCCACGGACACATGATCCCAGGGTCTGGATGGGTAAATCGGCCTGTTGAAGCAGGGCTAAAGGCTTCTATCTTGAGACCTTACTGGTAGTACACAAGGGGCAAGACGACACATAGGCTTTCACATCTTGGCGTACAGAGGGCCACCAAAAGTTTCATAGAATGAGCTCCAAAGTAGCTTTCTGGCCCTTGGGTCCAGCCAAAGGTGTGTTGTGACATAACTCTAAGGCTTGTGTCTGTAACAAGTCTGAGGGTAGGTAAAGCGCTGTTCCAAAAAACAAAAGCTGTCCTCTTCTTCGAAGATTGTAACGTTTAAGATCAGCAAGCCTACAGTTCTTCATGTCAGCCTGTACCTCTTGAAGGAAAGAGGGAATCACAACCAGGAACTTCTTCTCAGGCAATAGGTTCTCCTTCCCTAGATACCAGCCTGTATCTTCAGGCCAGCTGCATGAGAGGGCGTCAGCTACCGTATTCTGTGACCCAGGTATATAAGTAATACGGAAGTCAAAATTGGAAAAGTAATATGCCCACCTGGCGTGTCTTGAGTTATTGCACTCCATTTGCTGGAGCACTTTCAGGTTTCGGTGGTCAGTGTGTACAATGAACGGATGGGTGGCCCCTTGAAGCAAATGCCTCCATTCCTCGCTTGCTTGTCTGATGGCCGCAGCTCCCTTTCCAAGACCAAATAGTTCCTTCCACTGGTAGTAAGGGTGCAAGAATACTAGGCAATCGGATGTTCTTGACCACTCTGATCCTCCTGTAACAGGACCGCAACTAATGCCCAACCTGAGACATCAGTCTCCAGAATGAATCGGTTCGTCTGTTCCGGTTGAACCAGTATTGGAGCAGTGGTAAACAGGTCTTTGAGCTGCAAAAATGCTGCTTGCGCATCGGAACCCCAAGCAAAAGCTACCCCCTTCTTGAGTAGAGAGGTGATAGGCAACACAACCTCGGAGCAATTGGGGATAAAATGGTGTTAAAAATGTGCTAACCCCAAGAACTGTTGTACCTCTTTTACAGATGAAGGTTCAGGCCAGTGTGTCACAGCCTTAATCTTTTCTGGACCCATCCTCACCCCACTGGCTGAAAGAATGAACCCCAAGTAGAGTACCTCCGATGCCTTGAATACACATTTTTCAGGCTTGGCGTACAACTGGTTGTTCTGGTGGCATTGAAGAACCTCCATAATGTGGGTACGGTGTTTCTTAGAGGTGGATGAGAAGATTAATATGTCGTCGAGGTAAATGACAACCGAGACATAGAGCATGTCAGCAAAGATCTCATCCATAAACCTCTGGAACACCGCTTGGGCGTTAACCAAGCTGAAAGGCATGACTCGGTATTCATACAACCCCAAAGGCATCCTGAAGGCCATTTTCCTCTCATCACCCCTTCTAATTCTCAGCAGATGATAGGCACCCCATAAATCCAGCTTAGTAAACACCCTAGATCCTTGCACT
Organism: Ambystoma mexicanum; assembly: GCF_040938575.1. Taxonomy (NCBI): domain Eukaryota; kingdom Metazoa; phylum Chordata; class Amphibia; order Caudata; family Ambystomatidae; genus Ambystoma; species Ambystoma mexicanum. The sequence continues at coordinate 473,518,177 of NC_090932.1, read as the reverse complement.
GCCTCGAGAATGTCCCCTATGAGAGGCATGGGGTACCTGTCACGTATTGTTATGCTATTCAGACCCTCATAGTCTATGCAAGGGCATAGTTCAGCTGACTCCTTCGTGGATACAAAGAAAAGTGAGGCCCCTCCTGATGACTTGGATGCTCTGATCAGTCCATTCGTGAGATTGGCTTTGAGATACTCTTTGAGCGCTTTCTTTTCCGGCTGGGAGAGAGGGCACATCCTGCCGGAAGGAAGAGGGGCTTCTGCCTTGAGGTCGATTCAGCAATCCTCTGGTCGGTGAAGTGGGAGTAGTCTGGGGACCACATCTTCAAAGACCCCCATAAAGCCTTGATAATTAACTGTAACAGAAGAAATGGCTAGTTGTGGTAAGGTGACTGAACAGCCAGACTGTACTTCAGCGATGGGCTCCTGGATGCAATGTTGGCTGCATTAGGAAGAATCAAAGCAAAGCCGATTGGTGTTCCAATCTATCCTAGGATTGTGTAGCCGTAACCAGGAGATACCTAGGATCACAGAGAAATGTACTGCTCTGATCACATCAAAAGTGAGTGTCTCTGTGTGGTCCCCCATAGATATCTTTACTGAACAAGTCTCCATCATGATAGGGCCTGAGGAGAGGGGTCTGCCATCCACACCTTCTACAGTAATTGCCCTATCCTTCTCCTGAAGCAATATAAGGGTTCACCTTGGCCCAGGTCGCATCCACAAAGTTACCGGCGGCCCCGTAATCTAACATGGCCAGGACTGGTATAGCGGAACCTGAGGAGCCAGTAAAGGATATCGGGAAGACCATCAAGCTGTTGTCTCCTTTGTCTCCTGATCGGGTGTTGTTGCAAGAACTTGGACTGCCTTCCCCGCAGACTCCCTTGTGTAAAAACAGGGTAAGGCGTTTCCCCTGGCGGCATGGAGGCACCTCAGGACAATTCCATAGCACATGTTTGGAAGACCCAGAGTACATACAAAGGTTTAGCTCTCTTTGTCTCTTCCGCTCTTTGGGAGTTAGAGGTCTTCTAGCTGTGCCTATCTGCATTGGCTCATTGGTAACTGCTTTCTCCTTCGAGACCTGTGGTTGATTAAGCAAAGGAAGATAACCCTGGTCTCTTCTCTTCTCATGTCGTCTCTCCATAAGCCTGTATTCAATCTCAAGAGCCAAAATAACGAGGTCTTGAAAAGTTTTACGCCGCGTTATTCGAGAAAGCTCATCCTTATCTCCTCCTGCAAATCTCTGTGAAAGATAATTACTGAGTGGTATCTGGTCAGCCAGCACTCAAGGACAGCCTCTGAAACTGGGTTACATAAGACTGTACATCCTGGGATCCTTGTTTGATGTCAAGCATGGCTTTGAATGTAGAGAACTGGACCTCAGGACATTCAAACCTGGCCTTGAAGTTTTGCACAAACTGGTCGTATTCCTTAACAGAAGGGTCCGAGTTGATCACAAAAGGAACTGCCCAAGCCAGTGCACTCCCCACAAGCTTTACTATCAAAAACCCCACACAGGACTGACTTGTCTCGAAAGTCTTATGTCTGAAAGAAAAGTAGACTGAGCAGGTGTCAAGGAACTCTTTCATCTGTTTAGGATTGCCAATGAATTTGCCAAATGGAAAAGGCGTGAGCGGGAGATCCCCTCTGTCTTCATCCCGAGCGGTAACCTGTTGGCGAAGGGCTAGGTTCTCAGCATGAAGAGTCTGTACTTCCACCCTCAGCCCCTGTTTTGCATTACAAAGCTATTGATACTGCTCCAAGGAGGCCATTTGAATCTGTTGCCGTTGTATACTGTCAAGCCCTGGGGATCCCCCCTGTAACTCCTCCTCGCCTGTATTCTCGATGGAGCTTTCCTGGGTTTTGGAATCCTGTTTTTGTCTTTGTTTCTTCTGTTGCATAGTTTTCATGTCCTTCTTCTGATGCAACTAGGGGCGAACTCCCTCGGAGGCCACCTTGACCCGAAAAGGAACCCAAGTTCTGGGGACCTCCAAGGAGCAAGCCCCTCCAAAGTTCAGGGAAAAAGACTCCTTGGCTTAAAGCCCCTAGATTTGAATGTCACTGGAATAAATCTGTCTGTCTTGGTTTAATAAACGTGGTCCAAATAGAAGCAACAGTCCAGCACAAGTCTAACAATGGTCCAATAACCAAGAGTCTAGCACACACAAGAAGCGTGTAAATTGTCACAAAGTGTGTTCCGGGAATCTGCTAAAGGGAACAGAGTCCTCACGTCAAGAGCCTGGATTACTCCTGGGAACATAGAAAGCACCACAAACAAATAATTGTACCAAAAAGGAAGAAGGACTGTCACAGAATAGTAACACACAGGATCAGCCTCTGACAGAAAGGAGGAAGAGACAGAAAGCAAAAGACACAGTCAAGGGAAGCGGAGCGATACGCATACAACGTACAAGAGAAATAAGGCAAGGTTAAAAAGAAGCTAACATAGAGTGGCAGATGTAGGCGCCTGCAACCGGAATGGGTAAGTAATGGAAAGAAAAAGAGAGGGTTCGGTGTTGAACTGCAGAGCAGAATAACTATAACAAGAGGGGAAATGCAGCTTAGGATAACGAAAGGAAATTGAAGTAAACACGCCCCGTACCAATCAAAAGGATTAAAGCACTGCACGCAAGTATAGAGTACAGTATGCAAGGGAGCACAAAAGAATAGACAGTAGGAAAGGAAAGCAGACCAAATACTTGCAGAAAGAGCTGCAAGATGAAAGAGTTTGAGAAAGTGCTGATAGAAGAACGAAAAACCATGGAACGTTTACCTGAAGGGAGATGATGAAACCAAGAGTGCAAACGGAAATAGGAGCAGAGAAAGGTAGCACGGAACAACGGCATAGGAAGGTTGGAACTCTGTGAAACAGGAACCGCAGCGTTAGACCATAGAGACAATACAACACAATGAGGAAGGGAATCCACCTAGCATTATAGTGCAGGCGGCCATGATACCGAATCACTAGACCGTCACAACGGAGCAACGAGGCACCATATTAAGAGTGCCTTCAACGCTGCCAGGACTTCCAAGGGCGATGCATGACAATCTAAGATTTCAGGAGCAAGGCTGCTAAGTTGAGAGTTTGTGGGTATGGGTGGAGTGTTTCCCCCTTCTCCTGAGACAATGGGGGTCATTCCGAGTAGGGCGGTAAGGGTTAACGGTCACCGGTAACGAGACCGGTGCCGTTAAACCCTTACTGCCCTATTTCGAGTTCCCTTTGCGGGTTGGTACTTAACGCCTGCTTTTTGCAGGCGTTAAAAAACCAACCCGCAAAGGGACCTAGGAGCTAATTACGGCACCGTAATTTACGGTGCCGTAATTAGCGCCTTCCCCATTCCCATTGAGCCCTATGGGCCAAAAATGGGAATGGGGAAGGGCCCATGGTGAATGGGGAATTACCGCCCCGCCAACCTTGGAATGGGGTGGTAATTCCGCCATTCACCATGGCGGAGTTGGAAAAATACTGGCGTCAACCATGGGGCTAATAGCGCCATGGTTAACTCAAAGGTCGGAATGAGGCCCTATATACTGTAAGGGCAAGGCAGCTTAATTGGGGGAGAGAGACACATTTCCATCAGGTGGGAGAACCAGGGTTGGCGTGCCAATAATGGGACCACCAAAATCATGGTCACTGGTTCCTGGTGCATCTTGTGCACAATCTTGTTGAGTAGGGGAGTTGGGGGGAAAAGCATAAACAAATCTCCCTGACCTTGTTATCCAGAGACCGTTCCCCTCGGACCGGTTCTGAGGGTACATGAAGGTGGAATCTGGACCATTGTGAGATCTCCAGAGTTGCGAACAAGTCAATCTCTGGGAAACCCCATTCTGCAAAAATGTTGGAGATGATGTCTTCGTGTAGTCACCATTCATACTCTAAGGGCTGTGGGAAATCTCGGCTGAGCACGTCTGCCAGAAGATTTGTATTTGAATTTGTATTTGTATTTATTGTTTTATAAAGCACCTTAATCCAAGACGCTTTACAGTTAACAACAAGAACACATTAAACATGGAACAGTAGGAGCAATAACAGTATGCATGAATCAAAGTAAAGTGAGTAGTAGGAGGAAGGAGAATTTAGTAGAGAAGGGGTAAGATAAAGAAAACAAAGAGAAGGGTGCTAGAAAGAGGAAGAGAAGGGTGAGACGGGGAAAGGTGTCATGGAGGGGAATGAAGGAGTGATTTCAATGAGGAGCAGAAGGAGGAATAGGTGAGGGAGGAATGGATAGAAAAAGGAAGGGAGTTGCAGTGTAAGGGGGCGAGGAGCTGAAAAGAGCTGAAACGAGTGGTTTTTGTTAGCCCACTTCCAAATGTTCTGAGATAGTTTGGACAGACCTGGAGAATGAGCGCCCCCCTGCTTGTTCAGGTAGTACATGACTTTGGTGCTGTCCGTGAAGACCAGTAGTGTCTTTCCCTGTAGCTGTGTCTGAAAGGCTTTCAGTGCTTTGAACACCGCTTTTAGCTTCAACAGGTTTATGTGGTTGGAAGCTACTGGGAGTCAAACCCCCTGCGCCGTCTGTTGAAGAAGGTGAGGTATGCACCAGTCATGAGATTGGCTTCTACTGCCGGGGTGGTGAAGGTCTTCCCCTTCAAGAGGTTTTCCCTCGACTACCACCTTAGAGAGAGAACGAGGGCTACTGAGACAACCACTAGATCGTCCCATAGTCTGCTGGACTGATACCATTGTCTGTTTAGCAACTCTTGCAAGGGATGCATGCACAAACGAATGTGAGGAACCAAGTAAATGCAGGACGCCATCATGCCTAGCAGTCGCATGGCCTTGCGTACCATCACCTCAGCATGAGGGATTTGAAACAGCATCTTTTGAACCCTCTCGTTTGAGGGAAAGACAAGCCCATCTTCTGTCAAAATAAGAGCCCCTAGAAAATGCTTGACTTGACTCTGGTCGAGGCTGGATTTCTTCTAGTTTATGGAGAATCCCAGACTGAATAAAAGCTTGACTGTCCTTTGAGAATTTGCTAGGCATGTTTCATAGGAGTCCCCTGTGATGAGCCAGTCGTTGAGGTGAGGATAAACTGGGATGGATTGCCTGCACAGGTGAGCCGCTGCCACTGCCAGTACCTTTGTAAAAACCCTTGGGGCTGAGGCAATGCCGAAGGGAAGGACCTTAAACTGATAGTGCTTGCCCTCTATCATGAACCTTAGGTACTTTCTGTGTGCCGGCAACATTGAAATATGAAAGTATGCATCTTTCATGTCCAATGTTGCCATGTAATCCCCCTTCATGAGGAGAATTACTTCTTGCAGCATGACCATGCAAACGTTTTGGGGTTTGACAAACTTGTTCGCTGGGCGCAAGTCTAGCACAGGGCGCATGGTTAGATCCTTTTTGGGTACAAGGAAGTACACTGAATAAATACCCTTGTTTACCTGTAGAATGGACGACTTCAATGGTGCCCTTTTCCTGCAGGATCTTGACCTCTTGTAGCAGGATCTGGAGGTGTTCCGGTGTCAGGTGCCTGGATCTTGGGGTTCTAAACCGAGGTGGCCGGCAGAACTCTATACAGTGCCCATGGGTGATGGTCTTCAGCACCCACTGGTCCAATGCGATCCGCTCCCATGCATGCACGGAAGATGTTAATCGTCCCCCGACCGGGGAAGCATGGGAGGAGACACGGACTCAAGAGTCATTTTTGACAAGAGCCCGGGGATCATCTAGGGTTGGTGTTGCGACCCCTTCCCCGATGTTGTCCTCTGGGAGGGTAAGTAGTGGGGGTGTTAGAACCTTGTCCCGAAGACCAGTTGTTCCCTAAACCATACTTATTGTGGGGGGAACCATGATAGAGTTGGCCATGAAAGGAGCGGCGGGAACTTACCCCCTCTTTCAAAAGGTCTTTGGGTAATTTGCTTCAAGGACTTGAGGGTCTCATGTTCTTTTTTGGCAGGCTCCAGGGCCTCGTCCACTGCTTTTCCAAACAGATTGGAATCTTCAACAGGTTTGTTAATCAATGATGCCTGTGTCTCGGGTTTAAACCCAGAATTTATCAGCCAGGCATGGCGCTTCAACAGGGTACCTTGTGCCAGGGAGCAACCAGCTGTTTCAGCAGCATCAAAGGTATTCTTGAGAATGTTGTGATTAACTTGTTTGCCCTCCTTTATGATCACAAGTAGGCAGATGCGCACTGGTTCTGTGACATCCTGCAGACGCTCTTGCAGTAGGTTCCACTGCACATCTGAATAACAAGCCAATAGGGTGGTATTATTGGCTATAGGCATGGGGTAAGCCACAGCAGTGGTTATTCTTTTCCCCAGAGTATATAATCCCTTAGACTCCTTGTCTGGTGGCGACTCACCTGTAGACAAGGGGACCCCCGCCCTCTTCCTTGTAGTCGTGACGACTAGGGAGTCTGGCATAGAATGACCTCTGATTTATGGGGGATCGGTAGGGGAGAGTCAAAATAGTTTCTCCACTCTGGGATTAACAGCTCTAGTCTGAGAGAGTTTTGATTAAGAGGGGCTATACGCCTCTTGATGGAAATGAGAAGGAGAATAGCTTGACTAACCAGAGGCATCTCTTTTAAAATGTCCTCCATGAAATCAGAGTCAATGACAGCCTCCTGTGTGGCTATTTGGAAGTGCTCTGCCACATTCCTGAGAATGGCATTAAACACCATTTGGTCGTCCACAGGAGAAGCCGGATGCAGAGGGGGAGACGATGGAGAGGCAAGGCCAATGGCATCCTGGTCCGGGGTTGGAGTCGGGATAGTCATGGTGGGTTTTCACCACTGGGTTGGTCATCTCTACCTATTCGGGGGTGTGATCACGAGGACCATCAAAAGATCATCCCCCCTGTCTGTAAGGGCCTTGTGCATAAGAGTCCTGTGCATAAGGGTCAGGAGAAACCTCTTCAGGGTCTGAAAGTTCAAAGACCTCCTCATGGAGGGGGTCTGTGGTCCTCTGACATTTAGTTACTGAGGGTACAACATAAGGGATCTCCTCACAAGGACTTGTTGGGGTAAAGCTCTCTGAAAAATCTACACATTTCTCTAGCCTGTTCATTCACCCGTCAAATTTCTCCCTAGTCCATTTAGTTGACCCAGAAGTGTCTAAAGGGGCAAAAGAATCCTCTAGAGGATCCTGTAATCTAGAAGGTTGAGCTTTTTCACTGAGAGTATTAGACAAAGACTGGGGACTCTCTGTAAAGTCCTGACACTCTTTGGGGCGTTCTGGTGTCTCTTTCGACGTACTTTTAGGCCTATCGCGCCCTTCCAGTTTTTCGTATGTGTCTTTCGACGTATCCTTGAATTTACCAGACACAAGACAATCTTCATGATTTCTCTGATTCTCTGCATTACTGGATGGTATTTAGGCTTAGAGGGCGGCTGTGTCAACACTTTCAGCGTGACCAGAGTTTTCTTAATCGTTGGCGCGCTCTTAGAAGACGTGTCAATGTGGGATTTGGTGCTGGCGCCCTTAGTTACAGAATGTCCGGATGTATGCCCCTGATGCAGTTGCAGGGAGGGTTGCCGATCCCGCAAATCAGCTGATATCGCCGAGGCCCCTGACGCACCCATTGACGCCTTAGACCATTTCGACCGATAGGCCGCAGTGGTACTGGGGTTTATGTGTTTAGTCCCATGTGATGTAGCTGCATCCTTGTTGCTGGAGTGTTACCTCCCCATAGCAGGACTTGCGTTTTGCCTATCGGGGCCAGGGACAGATGTCTTGGAGCGAGATTGCTTAATTGTCAGGTCAATGGCATCCGTGTCAGAGCCAAGGTCCTCGCTAACGGCCTTATCACTTTTAGCGGCTGTAGCGGCAGGGGAGCTACCCTTGACCTGTGACATTGCATAGGCCACCCACCATTTTACAAGATGCTCGCTTACAGTCTTAGGATGAAGGAGCTTACAGTGCCGACAGGACGCTTCAGGGTGTTTGAGGGGAACACACTTGTTGCAGCGAGGGTGCTTGTCATTCCAAGAAAATGTTCCCTTACTGGAATGGCAATATTTAAATGGAGTCTTGGCCATAGCGCAAGGTAACAGAACCAAGGACAATACCAAAGGGGCAAAGAGAGGGGAGAAGGAAAGACATTCCTAAAAGAATGGAACCCCTAAGCCCCACTCTCCAGAAGGCCCAGCCATGTGGTCGACAGCATCGACCGGAACGCCAGTTTGTGATTTTTTGATAGAGCTCTGCATAAGGTGACCAGGTAGCTGGGCGGAAAAAACAAAATGAGGGTCCTCGATGCGTGAGGATTTCTGGGTACACTACATGTCACATTAGGGGTAGTATTACAGACACGCCTATGCGGACGTCCCCTTTCGATCCACGAAAGACAAGATGCAATACTCCACAGTCACCACTAGATGTCGGACTGTATGCACAGCATGTGATTCTAAGCAGATTAACAAGTTTCAGAAGTACTTTGAAACATTTTTTATTTATCTATGATAAGATGTATTAAAATGTTATTAATTTAACTACATAATCCAAAACATTTAAATAGTAAAAGATCTCTGTCTCAAATATAATCGTATTAAGTTTGCGTTCACAGTTGGAGCAAATGTTTCAATTTATTAATTTATTCTTGGGATACTTCTATCAGCGATGAATCTGCTGCCTTTGTTATTATTGCTGGAATTGTCTAGTTAAGTCCCAATGCACAAAACCCAAAGTAGATTTCAAACAACGCCTTTACCCCACCTCTCCCCGCTCACCATTCCCTCCTTTTTGGATGCTGACAGTGCTCCACTAGTTCCTTTTCTCCACTTTCACAACTGTGGATACCCATATGTTTGTAGTTTCAATTATTGTATATGCAATGTGCCCCTTTACCCTGGGTGATGTCCAGACAATATAAAATGGTAAATAATAAAACATAACTCATCACCCGATTAAGGGGCCGATTCATGGAACAAATGTGCGCCGAATATCTTGGCGCAAGGTGGCGCAAGCATGAAAAAGCAAGCACACGCGCATGCGTGCGATTCATGGAAGGCCCTGCGCTTGTTGTCTCTAGGATGTGCGGCAAATCCTTGCGTGGGGCACACGGGCGCACACGTCATTGCAACATCCAGAATGCCGTGCACGAGGTGCACAGCGAAAGCACACAAAGTCAGCACACACCAAAGAGGGGGCGGAACACGGGGCGAAACACGTGGAATGGGGAACAACGTGTGAAAATGAAGGCATAACTGGGGAAGTACTGCACGGAAATACACAGCACACCCACACGCACGCGAACTAGGCATATTCATGGAAAAAAATAGGGGAAACGCACGCACGGCCAAAGACACACACAGGCCTAAACACGTCCGCCACACGAAGGCAGGCGGCACCGTCCCTGCGCATTACAAAAGTGCGCGCAAACAACAAACATGTATTTACAGCCATGATGAATGTGCCATTCTGTGTCCCCCTAGGAGAAATGACGTGTCACGCAACGCTCAGGAATCCCAAAAAAGCACGGAAAATAGATATGCGACCCCTGTAGCCCACGTGCATGTAAAAAAAACACACGCAGTACGTTGTGGCAGCCAGGAACACAAAAAATGCATACGTGATCAACACGTGGGCTAATATGCCTGGAAAAAAGGAGTATGCGACCAACCGGGACACCCGCAGTAGGAAAAATAGCATGTACAACTCACCGTCTGCCTTGCGTGTAGAAGAAGAACGCGTAGCCAACACCCACGCCAAAAGAAGAAGTACGCACTGTATCCGCTGTGAAGCAATCACGTGTGAACCCCAACGTCTGGAAAACACGCACCGCTTCCCACGAAAAGCACGTACAGAGTGATGGAAACCCACGTGGGACCTTCAACCCGTGCAATGGAATCCCCTGTGCGCATGTTACGTCACCTACGTGCTTACGCGCCAAGTGCCTTTCCTTGAATTACACGCTGACGTGCTGTTTTTTCACGTGCCAAATCACTCCGTATCAAGCTGGCCACGCAACAACACACAGAAGACCATGCTCCTGCCCATAAGGCCGAATTACTGCCCCCGAGAGCCCTGAGAAGCCTCCCACGAGCCATCTGCTGCTGCCTGCCTGCCTGCTGCACCGTGTGCTGTATTTTGGTGCCTGCACATCTGCCATCTGCAGGGGTCCAGTTGCAGTGACCACCCTTGCTGGAACAGAAGACTCCTGACTGCTGTTCCATCACTCCACAGCCCAGCTCTAGGACCCAGTTGCCTACCCACACCTGCCTCGGGGGTGCCCATGTCTGACACACCACCATTTGGCACCAGTGGAAACCCCCCAGCTGAGAGGCAGAGGGCTGCCAGCTTCACTTCCAATGAAGTTGGCATCCTGGTGGAGCAGGTCCTGGGGCATTATGATGCCCTCGTCACACCATTGTGTGCCGACAAGGAAGGACGGAGGAGGATCTGGACGGACATAGTGGGTGCCATCAACGCGGAGGGGGTGGCTCCCCGCAACATCAAACACGTCCAGAAGCGCTGGGAGGACTGCAAGTCCAGGACACTCAAGACGGCCCGACCAGCAGATGAGGGTCCTGGAGCGCATTCGCCCAGTGCTTCACCACCAGATCCTCAGGATGCAGCCCCGTCTGGAGTTGAGCAATAAGTGGCCATGCATTGCTGTGTGAAACAGGGCATGTTGCAGTGTGCTGTTAGTTAGCTACTTGCCTGTATGTGTGACATGGGCCATGTATGGATGTGTGTGTGCAGGGACATGATGGTGCTGCATGTGAGACCAGTCATGCGTGATCCACATGGATGGTGTAATGGTGTATGTGTTACAATGCAACATGCAGAGCAGCATGCGGAATGCACACATGAATGCATGCCTGTCTCTGTCCTTGGGCATGGTTGGGGTGTGAGAGATAGGTGCTGCTGTCATGGACATGTATGGTGTACATGTCTGGGTGTCTGAGTAACGTGTGTGTGACTTGTAAACGCCATGGATGCATGAGACATGTCCATGACGATGTGTTGATTCACTGATGCAGCCTAGTCATCCTTGTATCCACTGTGTCTGGGGTGTACGAGGCCAGATGCATGAAACTACAGTGATGTGCATGCATGTGATCAGTATGAACCATGATGCATGTGAGTTTCAACCCACCATTGTCTGTTTAAACAGTTCCTTGGACGTGGATGCAAATGTTGATTGCATGCGCCATGCCTGTTTCCGCATGTGTGTTGCCTGCACTGATCCATGTGTTGTGGAGGGACATGATGGAAGTGATGTTTGACAGTGTCACTCATGTGCTATTGCTTCTTGTCTAGGGGACTTTTGTACAGCGGCGAGTGAAGAAGAGGGTGGAGATGGCGCTGTGGAGCAAAGCGGCGGGGATGCCTCCAACGGCCGGCAACGCAAGGCCCAGTCACCCTCCCAGGAATTACCATCATCCGGGAGTGAGGGGACTGTAGCCGCGTCTGCCACTACAGCTGCAGCGGAAGGGGCGGGTGAGCCCCCACAGGGGCTTGTGATGGCAGAAGATGGTGTGGAGCCATCCAGGCTGGTGGTGTGCACAGTGGAGGAGGAGGCCACTACTGACCCGCACATGGGGCCTGGTGGGGGTGGTACCACTGGTGCAAGTGGTGCAGTCCAGGGGCAAGGGCAGGAGGAGGCACAGGTCGCCGTGGAGGGGCCTGTGCATGTCACTGTCCCTGACACTGTGACTGCACCACCATGCACCAGCAGGGATACCCCATCCCAGGCCCGTCTGCAGGTAGGGAGGAGGTCCACGTCATCTGACACTCCTCTACCTGCGGACAAGGGGACCCGTGAACGTATGGAGACCGCCCTGATTGGTGTCGCGTTGCGCACGCGTGACATTCATGATGACGTGCGTGCTTCCTTGGGGGACCACGCACGTCATTAGGAAGGGCTGCATGCCAACAAGGCCCAGTTGGGAGGGGCCATGGTCGGGGGTTTCCTACATGTGTGGGGCACTCTGGCGGCCCTCTCCTCCTCTGTGCAGACTATGCGCCAGTCGTTCTTCATGCCGTCTTCCGGCCCAGATGCCACCAGGGCCCCCTGTAGACCTGCCCCGACCAACACAGCCAGCTCGGTGGAGATCCCATCCCTGCCACAGTCAGGAGTCGGAGGTCCAGCAGGGGTGTACACCCGAGCAACTGGACCCCAGCAGATGGAGGATGTGCCGGCATCATTGGGCGGGGCACGTGCACGACAGTGCTGGTGGATTCCATCAGCCCAGATGCCGTCGTGCTGGCAGTGACAGTTGCGTAGGAAGCAGTGGCAGGCTCAACGTGGGAGGCATCATGGCTCGGGGCCATCAACATCAGAGGGGCAGGCATCCGCCGGAAGGCAGGAAGACCCTGGAATGGGACTGTCTTCCGTGTGGCAGTGGTTGGGTCTGCGGATAGATGCGGAGTGTCGGCAGGCGGAGGAGGCATGGCTCACTATGGTCAGGGCGGAGAACTTCATGTGCAGGGCATTGAGGCGGGCTGAGTGACTCGAGGCAACTCGCAGGGAGTTGGAACAGGCCATGACTGCATCCCTGCGAGAACTCGGGGACAGGGAAGAGGCCCGCCTCCGGGACATCGACATGGAGTTCGATGATGCCCTGGCCCAGAACATCACAGAGTGAGCCGTAGGACTTGCCCGCCGCCATTGTATATAGTTCATTATTCTTAGGTTTCCTTTGGTTTTCTTTTATTTTGGAGATAATGGACATTGCTCCACTTCGTGTATATTGTTTTTTATTCGCAGGAGTTTTTGGTAGGTTTCCGTTTGTTTGTGGATCATGGACCATTTGGACTTCCATTGTATATAGTTTCAGACTTGTACATTCTTTCTTTTTCTATATTCCCATGGATCAATGTTTTTTTTTTTTTTTTATTTGGATTATGTTTTTATTATGGACATTGGCAATGGACCACTTTTTTATTGGACATGATTTTTCTTATTTTTGACTTCATTGGATTTGAATTTTTTTTTTTTAAATCTTTCATTGCACATTGGTTTTCAGTTTACAATTCCTCCAACTCAGTTCATTATGTTTTTAATACATTTTTTATTACTTCTAAATTGGTGTTGTGTTCTGTCATTGGTTTTGTGCATGTCTCATTGAACATTTCCTCTGTCATGTGTTGCCACTGTGTGGCTCAGTTGTGAATTCCTGCATGGGCATGGTGGTTCATTTAGACTATCATGGCATGGGTAATTTGGGAGTGGGTTCTGCGGATGGTTGCATGCTTGGGTTGGGGGGGAAGGGGTATTAGGGTTGGCTTTAGGGACAGGGCTCTGTTTTCTTGGGACATGTTGTTTGTTGGGACATGAGTCGGGGCCTGCAGGCAGGTGCCCGTCACTGTTGGGTGGTTGGTGGTGCAGGGGGACATGATTGAGGGCCTGCTGGCAGGTGCCCATCACTGCTGGGTGGCTGGGTGGCTGGGGGTGCAGGGGGACATGAGTCGGGGCAAGCTGGCAGGTGCCCATCACTGCTGGGTGGCTGGGGGTGCAGGAGGACATGAGTTGGGGCTCACAAGTGCATGGTGCCATGCGGGCTGCCTGCAGGGCATGGTCAGGGGTGTAGGGTAGTCCCCTGTGGTGTGGGCTGCCTGCAGGGCCTGGTGAGGGGGGAGGGGTCACACCCGGGAGGACCCACACTGCCAAATTGCATGTAAAACTCCCTGCGCACCCCTCAGAATACACATACCGCTCTCACGCTAGTGTAATCGTGTGTAAAACACCCCGCGCACCCCTCAGAATACACGTACCCCACTTGCGCTGGCGGGAATGTGTGAGATATGTACCCCCTGTGGTGTGGGCTGTCTGTGGGACATGCACTGGGGTGCTGGCCTGCCTGTGGGGCATGGGGAGAGTGGATGGGTTGCATGTGTGTATTCTGAGGGGTGCACAGGGAGTTTTACACGTGATTTCGCTAGTGCGAGAGGAGTATGTGTATTCTGAGGGGTGCGCAGGGAATTTTACATGCAATTTCGCTAGCCCGAGAGGGGTACTTGTATTCTGAATGGTGACGGGGAATTCTATACACGATTTCGCTAGTGCGAGAGGGGTATGTGTATTCTGAGGAGTGCGCTGGGAGTTTTACACGCGATTTTGCTAGTGCGAGAGGGGTACGTGTATTCTGAGGAGTGCACTGGGAGTTTTAGATGCGATTTCGCTAGCGCGAGAGGGGTACGTCTATTCTGAAGGGTGCGCTGGGAGTTTTACACGCAATTTCGTGGTTGGGGGGCTGTGTGCTGATCCACTGGCCTTTGCGCCATGTACTGGATTTGTGTGCTGTTCATGGCGCACAGGGCGGGGTTGAGGGCGTAACTGGCACTGCTGCAGGGTCGTTGCACCACTCTGCGCCACGGCTGGTTATGGATGTTAAAATCCATGAATACGCTGTGCGCTGAAATGGGTTTTGGCGCACGTGGCTGGCGCAGACTGCCACACGCGCGTTCTGTGCGCCAGCCGCGTGCGCCACTTGTGAGCTGATATCCATGAATGAGTAGGAGATCACCACTGAGTACCTGCGTTCAGGACTTGTAAACTGAGCAGAGGACTGTTTTTTATTATTCAAATTAGCAGGTAAAGAGAAGATGTAAAATGAGTACATAGACAAGAAACAGAACACTAATGCAAAAAAGGTGAGGCCTACAAGATCAATGGATGCCGACATTTATTGAAGCAACTTGAAGGAAATAACAAATAGCTTACCTCCTCAAACGAGAGGAACCATCTAACACTGATCTCATGGAACACAAGAGGATTTAGACACTTATACAATAACACCAACATGGATCTAAAAATGTGCATATTCTTTGTTTTCGGGAGACATGGATAACAACTCCCCAGTTTTTGGATGGCTCCAGTGTCCACCTAAATCCTGCATATAAGTGAGAAAAAGGATGACCTTTATCAGGCTTCCTCACCCTCATTGAATCAGGAAAGGGAATGGGGCCAATTTCATTCTGCTAACCAAATCCCTTCACACAAGTGACCCTATTATCGATCCCATAAAATTCTGAAACATCATGGCAAAGCATCCTCATACTCAATCTGTACTGGAACCCGGATGCCAAGTGCTGACGAGTTTCATAAAAAAAAACATCACAGACATTCTAGATGAGCATATTACCCTGCCACATCCCCCACAAATACTAATCTGTAGAGATCTCAAGATTGCATGTCTGGACGAAATGGATAATATCAGAACACACTTCGAAAGTATGTCTAATAAATCTGAGGCTAGAGCCGCTATGTGGACAATGGTCATGGAGTTCAAGAACCTTGAAATGCAAAACAGCAAACAAAAGGGGATACCCCTGGGAGAGCCACGTGGTCAAATGTAACGAACATGAAGACCTTGGATTACATCTTCGGTTGCCAGGACATTAGAAATCAGGAAAGACAACTGGAAGTGCTAAAAACAACAAAAAGTGATCACTTCCCTTTCAGATTAACAATGCACACAAACTTGATCCAGTGCTCAAACAACTTTGAGCAAACAGACAAAATGATATCGGAAGGCAGAAATCGGATCGTCATTAGACCTAAGGATGTTGATGGAATCACTTCCGGTCACATGTCACAGAGTGATCGGGAGGTGGAGTAAATTACCTCCTGCTTCTACTTGAATTTAAGGTACTATCCAATGCCTCTGGTAAAACAAGAATCATCCATACACATATACATGATGATACCATAGCAGAGCCACTCTAAGATCGGATCTGAAGAAAATCAGATCCTCAAAACCGGAATCAAAGTATGGAAGCACTGAAAAAAAGAAAACAAATATACAAAAATTGGCGAATTGCCCATACAGCAGAACAAAACCAGGATGATGCAGAGGCAATGTTAAGAGAAATTAGGTGAAGAAATATAAGGGCCATTTGGCAACTGATTAATCAAACATCGACACCCCAGGATGCAATCTTGACAAACACAGTGATGGAAGAGAACTGGGTAATCGTCTATCAGAACTTGTTTAGATCCAAGAACCCAATGGAACAAGAGTGCATCAGCCAGGAGGCCGGACACTGGATTATCCTCTTGGATGAGGCCGATTTGGTTGAATTAACAAAAAAAGGAAAAAGAGCAACTGCTCCGGCCCAGACTGTCTTACCTATAGAATAATCAAATCTAATTCGGTAGCATGGTCACCGTTTATTTTGTGACTCTTCAAGGATGTCCTAAAGGGGGCAGAGAAACCAGAATCCTGGAAAAAAGCAATCATAGTACCGATCTATAAGAAAGGAAACAGAACAGACCTAAGCAATTATCGACCGATCGCTTTGCTGGATGTGCTGGGAAAACATTTTGCAGCCATATTACTGAAACATCTGCAGACATGGATCATTACGATGGTAAAGAGAGATCTTCAGCAACCTGGGTTTACCTAAGGATTAGGAACAGATCTTAACCTATTCCTGATCAATCTCCTAAAATTAAGGCTATAAAAAAAGGAACTGAAATAAACGTGGCCTTCATAGACCTGAAAAAGGCATTTGACAGCGTTGAGAGGCAACTATTATGGGAAAATATGGCAAACTGGAACTGCCATTGGGAGCAATCAAGGCTCTCTATACAAACGCTAGAGTCCAGGTAAGATTGAATGCAGACAGATTGCTATCAAGAGAAATTCCTACCCAGAGTGGGCTAAAACAAGGCTTCCCATAAGCTCCAAGGCTGTTCAACCTTTTTCACTCCAATCTATACAAGGACCTAAATGGAGCAGGACATTTCCCCCTCGTAACAACTGGCTTCCCTCATCATGATCCCTCTACACCGATGACTCAGTCCTGATGGACTAGACATTGATAGTCTTATAGAGGAGGCTGGCCAGTCTGCGGAAGTATGTTCTTAAAAACAGCCTGCAAATCAATGAGAGAAAAACGAAAATCATGGTTGGTATGGTATGGTAATGTTTATTTATGAAGTGCCTATACACAGGCAAGTGTTTCAAAGTGTTCAAGGAGAGTGGGAACACTCGGAAAAAAACAACAGTCGCTAAGAGCCCTCGAATTTCTGAGATGATAATGATCAGCACAGGCAGAGTAAGTGAATATAATACATTTAACAGTTCAGATACAGCAAATAGGCCTGACAGCGATTCTGTGATTTTTTGAAGTACATATTAAGGGGTGTAGACAAAATACAGAACGATCTTCAGGCAGACTGTATACAGATTGTGCAAGTGCAGGCCGGGCAAGGGAGTGGCAGGGGTCCAAATGCACCCAATCAGTAGAGACTGGGGAAGTGCGGATAGAGAAGCTCTCTAGGACGTATTACAAGTGCACTGAGGGGGTAGGGGCCAGGGCCCTGAGGCAAGTGCAGAAGGACTTGCGGGGGTGTCCGGGACCTGTGAGACTCTGAGGTACACCAGGCGGCCAGTCAGTAAGCTGTATGAAAGATGAGGGAGAGAAGGAAGTGCAGGGAGCTAGGTTAGCTGGGGAGGGTGAGAAAGAAGAAGGAGGAGAAGAGGAAGGTCTTCAGGAGTTTCCAGAATTTAAGAATATCAGGCCAAAGACGGAGGGTGGCAGGGAGGCTGTTCCACGGGGAGGCGCCTGCAGAGGAAAGGAATCACCCTCCAAATCTCTGCTTGGAGAACTGGCTCTCTCGCAGAAGGTTGTAGATAGATGTGCACACGGCTCGAGAGGGACAGTATTTAGGTAGGCAATGTTGAAGATAAGTAGGTCCCAGAGCCTTGTGGATAATGCAGAGGGTCTTGAATTTGATCCTTGCGGTCACAAGGAGCCAGTGAAGGTATTTCAGTGCCGGAGAGATGCTGTCCCTGGGCTTGAGGCCAGGGATAACTCTTGCGGTTCTCTTCTGGATGAGTTGCAGAGGGTCCAGGGCAGAAGCATGGAGTTTGAGGAAGAGCATGTTGCTGTCATGATTCCTGCCCCTCATGTCCTTGGAGGGCTCCAGCCCACCAAGATGTCAGGCTGGAGCCAGGCCACGATCACCTACATGGCCCTCAAGGGCCTCTCCATCCCTCCAAAGACCCACTTGGAGTCAGACTTGGTGCTTGTGGCACCAGACTCACTCACTCCCATAGGATAGCATTGGGGATTGGACTTGTAGCATAATGATGGGGACAAGATGGATGCCCCCACACATTTCAGTTCCCAGAACTGCATGTGCAGTCTAGTCTTTTGGGTATGGTTCAGCCCAGAGACACCTGGGATACCCAGAGACTATTTAAGCCACGCCCAGGCTGAGAAACATGCTTTGTGTTTTCTGCACCTGCAGCGTGACACTCACCATGTTTGAATCAGTCTCCAGTAGGCCTGCATCTTTCTTCTGCGCTCACCTCCTGCAAGAACAAGAACACCGTTAGGAGCAGCCTTACCTTGCTGCGCTTCCGCCTCCATCATTCATCACTTCTTCTGTTCTGCAGCATCTTCGGCGGTGTCATTCCAATCCTGGCACGCCGATTCCTAAGGAAAAGGGAAAAGAACAGAAAAAAGGCATTAGTAAGCATTCAGCAAATCTTCGCTTATTTTTAAAGACTGTACGAGCTTCAAATGCTTACCAAAATCCCAGCCGCTCTGGGGGAAATCTGTCTCCGGAACTTCTCATTCATCTGCAAGAGGGAAAAGACACTCCAGGTTAGTGTGGAAACATCTAGAGGCGCCGCATACCGCGCTTACTCACCGCATTTCTTCTTCATAACTGGCATCCAAGCAGAAAACGTCGTGGCACCTAAAAGACACAGAAAAAGAACTCAGTTCAATACATCGCGTATCGCGCTCTCACTCACCTTCAGCACTACTCATCTCAGCAGCACTTCGCCATCCCCGGACGCTGGCCATCATCTAAGGAAGGAAAGGAATGAAGTTAGAGAACTGCTCAAAAGACTCATTATACTTACCTGTCGGACTCTTGCCAGTGAAGTAACTAGGCAGCAACGAGCCCGCATCAATGAACGTGCCCTTGCGCTGAAAGCAGGACGGAGAGCACACTTTCCAAGAAAACAAGGCCCAGTCTCCAGTCGAGTAGACTCCAGGGAAAGGTTCAAGGTCGTAAGAGGTCAGAACAGGCTGAGTGACGTCCCTGTGGATACCACGTGAGCGTTACAGTTGCATTAGTCCACCCTAGCGAGAACCAGGGCTCTGGAGACAGTGAGATGCTGGGGAAAAATGAGAAAAGGTAGTGTGCCTCTGAGGAGGTGTAGTTGGTAGTTAGAATATTTTGAGACGTCAGAAATGTCAGAGGAGAAGAAGAGAGTGGAGTCGAAGATGACCCCAAGGATTTTGGGCTGACAGATGGGGATGGGCGCAAGGCCAAGGGAGGCCGGCCAGAGTGAAAGTGGGAAAGTGGGAGCAGGGGTCCCAATGCAAACAATCTCTCTTTTACTTGCATTGAGACAGAGGTCGTTTGCAGCCCACCACGACTGAATAGCGGACTGACAGTCAGGTATGAGTGAGGAGGTGGAGGTGGCTGAGGGTAGCCTGAAAGATAGTTGCATGCTATCTGCATATCACTGGAAAATACAGGTGAAAGTGGCAATCACACGTGAAAGGGTAGCCATGTAGATGTTGAAGAACCAGGAGGATAGGTTAGAACCCTGGGGAATGCTGCATACATTAGGGGCCTTTTAGATGATCTTTGAACCAAGTCGAACTCCCTTTGGTAAAATAAATGATTTACTTGGGAGTATGCATAAGCTCAAGTGTCGAAGATAAGCCCAGGCAACTGGAACTGAGGATACTTGTCAAAGTCCTGGCGGCCCAGGCCTCAATAATTCACATAAAATATGGCAAGTTCACGTTTTGGCTGATTCTAGACTTCTACAAGGTGAAAGTCATGCCAATAATCACATATGAGTAGAAACATTGTTATAATTCCCTAGGAAAATGTGGAACACACTGGAAGGCTTATTCTGGAGACAGGCTCTAAGGCTGCCAAGAAGACCGTCAATAGCCGCTATAAGGCACAACATGGCTGTGATCTCCAGACATGGAATGGTAGTATGGAAAATCCGGGCCTTATACAGGAAATGCATCATGCCTGACACCCCAGACCGTACTTGATACCAAGGGATCATGTATCCTCTGAAGATTTCCCATTAAAGGTGTCATGATCTCTGCTTCCAAAAGGTCAGGGTTTTCCCAACTCCCTTGGAAGCAGATCCATAACCCAGGTTCCGAGTGCCAACCAGTCCCAATTGGGACCTTTTGGACCCAGTCCTGGCGCCAGTGGCACCAGGCTCATAAATATGCCCAGTCCCAGCGCTGGAAGCGCCGGGCTCATAATGCTTGGGTGGACTTACCTGCAGCAGACCATGCTGCTTACTTGCCTGCCAGTTGAGCCTCTGATCCTCTTCTGTTTGGAACTACTTTTCCTGTTGGGTGGGGCTGGAGCCACTCCCTAGATTCAGAACACTGGAACTCTTCTGGAAGGCAGGAACTCTTTTCTTACCAGGAACTCTTTTCTTACTTAGGCGTGGCTGTGGAAGGAGACACCTAAGCACTACAGGAGGCTATTTAAACCACAACCGGTGGATGAATCTTGCTTTGCGTTATTCTGCACCCTCTGCAGCAGAACGCTCATTGTGTCTTCTGCATCCGGTCCTGGGCCTAAGGAAAAAGGCTTACCATCCTGAATCCAGTCTTCAGCAACACCTATAAAGACAAGAAAGAACAGGTTAGCATTCCGGCATCTGAAAGGCAAAGGCTTACCTACTCTTCGTGCGCTCCAGAGGTCTTCACACTGCATTCCGGCATCTGAAAGACAAAAGCTTACCAACTCTTCGCACGCTCCGGAGGCCGTCAGCGCTGCATCCCGCATCTGAAAGACAAAACAAGGTGCGTTTAAAGACATTGGGGAACTTTAATACTCACGTGCCATTACTCCTTTCCACATCTAACCCAGTGGGTATCCCGGCACCCTGCAGCCGCTCCGAACTTGTACCTACAAAATAAAAAGACAGTTAGAGCGCATCGTGAAGCTGGCAACAAGCGCTTACTTACGTGCTTCCAGGCGCTTCTATTCATCACACGGGCTCCATCTTCAACTCACTTCAGCTCGTCATCCGCCATCGCCGGAACCCTGCAAAACAAGAGACATCATTATTAAAGACTTTAAAGACATTTGAGTTACTCGAAACTTACCGTTCGTGCAGTAAACGACGGACAGCAGTCCTCTGGAGTCAAGAGTCCTGCGCTACCTATCCAGTGAAGAAACTGGTTACAGCACCCTGCCCCGAAGCAGATGGAGAGCTCGGCATTCACTTACCTAAGGTGAGAGCGTTAACCTGTGGGGGTCTACAGGAGAGGAGAAGAGGAAAGAGATAGGGACACCCCAATAACCCCAGTTCATTAACCCCGTATTTTCTATCTGCAGACATCTTACTCTGCACGTCAGGCATACCGGGCACAGAGGTCCAGCCCAAAGAGCCAACCGGGTGCTGCACAACACCTTTGAAGATACGGTAGTCGCCCAGTCAAGACCGGCGCCTCTGCGAGAATCAGGTGAGCGTTACAGAACGCAAAACTCTTGCCCAGGCGCTATTGAAACCTCGGATACTGACCA
Source organism: Ambystoma mexicanum (assembly GCF_040938575.1). Classification (NCBI taxonomy): domain Eukaryota; kingdom Metazoa; phylum Chordata; class Amphibia; order Caudata; family Ambystomatidae; genus Ambystoma; species Ambystoma mexicanum. The sequence goes on along the minus strand of NC_090932.1, from coordinate 473,496,742 downwards.
CATAGACCGGTTACTTGGGGAACTAAGGGCAGAAGTGCATGCAGCTCGTCAGGAAACGAACGCTCTAAGAAGGGAACTAATTATTTCCAAGGAGAGAACAGATGATCTTGCAAGACAATTGCTACAGTCACAAGCCGGACAGACCCCGCTACCCGCATCAGGGGCAAATCTTCCTTCAACATCCTCTATGAATCCAGTGCAGATCAACCTACCTGGGAATGTACCTCTGGCTCCGCCCGAACGATTTTCTGGTGACCCAAAGAGGTTTGCGGTATTTATCAATCAGTGCCGGTTGCACTTCTTATGCCGGCCAGCAGCCTTTCCAACTGATCAAGCTAAAGTAGCTTTTGTACTTTCGTACCTTAGTGGCAATGCGGCAGACTGGTCGATCCCTCTAGTTAATCAAGATGATCCGGTTCTCCATGATTTTCAAGCCTTTCAGCTTAGTATGGAAAAACTGTTCGCAAGACATGCACAGGGGCAGGCCTTGGACAATGAGCTTCTTTCGTTGCGACAGGGTAATCAAGACCTTTTGGCTTATATTGCATCTTTCAATAGACTAATAGTGGAAACTCAATGGCCTGAGGACAAAAGGATTACGCTGTTTTATAGAGGTCTACGTGGAGAGCTCAAAGACGTTTTAGCCCAAGTAGTGAATCCCCCACAAGACTGTTCGGATTATATAGACTTGGTCGTTCAAATAGATCACAGACTGCAGAACAGGAAGGCCGATCGTTCCAAGTTTGATGCCCGAGTATTTTCCAAACCGCCATCTCCTTCCAAAGGAGTAGACTCCGGGGAACCCATGCAAATAGGGGGTCTGAAAGGTCCTCTAACACAAAGGGAGCGGGAAAGGAGAAAACAGTTGCAATTATGCCTATATTGCGGAAACTCAGGGCACTTTCTTCGAGACTGTCCGGTGAAACCTGCCAAGAAGGCAGTAGGAGCTGCAGTTACCACAGTTACAAACTCTGAGCAGGGAAACAACCTCGCCCGACAAGAATAGAGGTCCTCTTGCCGAGCGTGAAAACCAGTTCCGTGACCTCGCATTTCGTGATACCTATGGTCCTCATTAGCCCTGATAATCCGGATCGATTACATGCAATTGAAGCTTACGTCGACAGCGGTGCCATCGGCAATTATGTGGATCATGAAATGGTTTTGAGGATGAATCTAACTCTCTGTCCCAAGGCTGTAAAGGACGTCATTACTACGGTGGATGGTACAGAGATAGCCTCCGGGCCAGTAACGCATACCACTCAAGAGGTGACGCTAGTAAGTCAAGATGGACACCATGAGAAGATCGTGTTCGATGTGATCAAGGCCCCTCAGTTCCAGATTATTCAAGGAATACCTTGGTTAGAGAAACACAATCCTCTGATTGATTGGCGAGCAAGAACGGTCCAGTTTCCAGAATGTGTCTCTACTTGTCACCCTCCACCTGGTGTTGCACTGGCAGCAATTTCTTCAGAGACTCCCCAGTTACCTCCCGAATACCTAGAATACCAAGATGTTTTCCGGAAGGAGCAGGCTAACTCTCTACCTCCTCATAGGTCTTATGACTGCCAGATAGACCTGATACCTGGATCTACTCCTCCTTGTAGTAGGATTTATGCCCTCACCGAGCCTGAGAACCTTCACCTTCGACAATACCTGGATCAATACCTGGCAAATGGGTTTATTCGTCCTTCCAAGTCCCCTGCCTCTTCAGCTTTGTTCTTCGTTCCAAAAAAGGAAGGAGACCTTAGGACTTGTATCGATTATCGCTCCCTGAACCAGATCACCGTTAAGAATAGATATCCGTTACCTTTGATCCCTGAACTCCTGGACCAAGTCAGAAAAGCATGCATATACACAAAGCTGGATCTTAGAGGAGCTTACCACTTGGTACGAGTAAAAGAGGGCGATGAATGGAAGACGGCCTTCCGCACCAAGTATGGGCTATTTGAATATCAGGTCATGCCCTTCGGACTTTGCAATGCCCTGGCCGCCTTTCAATATTTTATGAACGATGTCCTCAGAGAGCTCATAGATGTGTGTGTTGTTGTTTACATCGACGACATTCTCGTTTATTCTTCATCGGAATCTGAACATCGGAAACATGTGAAAATGGTCCTCGAAAGATTGCGTCAACACAAACTTTTCGCTAAGTTGGAAAAATGTGTTTTCAACGTGACTGAAGTTGAATTCTTGGGATTCATATTATCACCTGGCGGAGTGCGTATGGATTCAAAGAAGGTCGATGCAGTTCTCAAATGGCCATCACCATCCTCCGTAAAAGGTGTGCAAAGCATGTTAGGCTTCGCTAACTTTTACCGCAGGTTTATCCCCGAGTTCTCTCGAATAGTCCAGCCCATCACTGCCTTGTTAAAGAAAAACAAACGTTTTGAATGGTCTACCGAGGCGGAACAAGCTTTCCAGGATTTGAAGACTAAATTTATCTCTGCACCAATCTTAAAACACCCTCGCCCCGAACTCCCCTACATCGTGGAAACTGATGCTTCAAGCCTTGCCATGGGAGCAGTCATATCACAAAAGGACCCGGTAACGAATCAGTTGCATCCCGTGGCATTTTGGTCCCGCAAATTCTCGCCTCCTGAAGTCAATTACACAATTACTGACAAGGAACTTCTGGCTATCAAGTCTGCCTTTAAGGCTTGGCGGCATTATCTGCTGGGGGCCCGACACACCGTTACTGTGATTACGGATCACCGAAACCTGCAATATTTGAAAACCGCAAAAGCCCAATCCTCTAGACAACTCCGTTGGGCATTATTCTTTGCCGAGTTTGACTTCATAATTACCTATCGACCTGGTACAAAGAACGGTAAAGCCGATGCCCTTTCTCGGATGGGAGTGGAAGAACACTTGATCAACCCTAAACCTGTACCAATCATTCCCGAACAAAGAATTCTGGGTGTAATCGCCACAGAATCCATAGAGGAAGTTAAGGATAAAGCCAGGCAACTTGTAACTCCAGCAGACATACAGAATTGGCATCTGCAGGGAAAGGACTTTGCAGTAAAGGGCAACTTATTGTATTTCCAAGAACGATTATACCTACCCAGCACAGATTTACAGAAAAAAGTAATCTCTTGTTATCACGACTCTTTAATGGAAGGTCATCCCGGTATAGCCAAGACCTCAGAAAAGATCAAGCGCTACTTCTGGTGGCCGTCTTGGAAAAAATATATCAGAGACTTTATAATGTCCTGTGGAGTATGCGCCCAAAACAAGAGTCAAAAGGAAAGACCAGCAGGCCTCTTACGCCCTATTGACATCCCACCTCGCCCTTGGCATACGCTTTCTATGGACTTCATCACCGATCTACCTCGATTCTAGTAATCGTGGACTTATTCTCCAAGATGGCGCATTTCATTCCGCTCAGAGCCTTGCCAACAGCAGCAACTCTGGCCCGAGAATTTCTCGAAAACATCGTCCGACTGCACGGTTTTCCTTCGGTTCTAATTTCGGATCGAGGTAGACAATTTATTTCTCATTTTTGGCGAAGTTGCTGTCGGTCGGCTCAAATTGATGTGAGGCTATCGACCAGTCACCACCCTCAGACCGACGGACAAACCGAGAGGACCAATCAAACTCTGGAACAGTATTTACGCTGCATGCTGCAACAAACTGAAAAAACTTGGAAAGATATCCTTTGGATAGCCGAGTATGCCTACAATAACTCTGTCCATTCGGGAACTGGGAAAACCCTGTTTTTTTCTTTTGTACAGCAGTCACCCTCGAACCTCGGAGTTGGATCCCCTCCAAGATCTTGAAACACCAGCAGTAGACTACCTGCATTCTACAATCACCCAAGCCTTTAAGGAAGCTGTTTCTCACCTTCAAAGGGCTAAAGAACAATACAAGAAAGGAGCAGATCAACATCGGAAGGAAGCCCCTCACTATCAAGTAGGGGATCAAGTCTGGTTATCCACCAAATATCTATCTCTAAAAGGGCCACGCACATTCAACCCAAGATACCTTGGTCCCTATTCCATCACTACCATAGTAAACCCAGTAGCGGTCAAGTTGGACTTGCCCCCGCACATGAAGATACATCCGGTCTTCCACGTCTCTCTATTAAAACCCGTGCAACCTCAAACCCGACTAACCAAATCTCCAAACCTATCCTAGTTGATGGAGAACTCGAGTTTGAAGTCAAAAGCATTCTGGACTCCAAGATCTCCAAATCTAAACTATTCTACCTAATTGACTGGAAAGGCTACGGCCCCCAAGAGAGATCCTGGGAACCTGCTGAATATGTCCACGCTCCTCGCCTAATCAAAAGATTTCACCGAACATTTCCTGACAAGCCAAAACCCCCGGAGAAGCCCGGTTTGGGAGGGGCCTTGTGGGGGGGTACTGTCATGATCTCTGCTTCCAAAAGGTCAGGGTTTTCCCAACTCCCTTGGAAGCAGATCCATAACCCAGGTTCCGAGTACCAACCAGTCCCAATTGGGACCTTTTGGACCCAGTCCTGGCTCCAGTGGCACCAGGCTCATAAATATGCCCAGTCCCAGCGCTGGAAGCGCCGGGCTCATAATGCTTGGGTGGACTTACCTGCAGCAGACCATGCTGCTTACTTGCCTGCCAGTTGAGCCTCTGATCCTCTTCTGTTTGGAACTACTTTTCCTGTTGGGTGGGGCTGGAGCCACTCCCTAGATTCAGAACACTGGAACTCTTCTGGAAGGCAGGAACTCTTTTCTTACCAGGAACTCTTTTCTTACTTAGGCGTGGCTGTGGAAGGAGACACCTAAGCACTACAGGAGGCTATTTAAACCACACCCGGTGGATGAATCTTGCTTTGCGTTATTCTGCACCCTCTGCAGCAGAACGCTCATCGTGTCTTCTGCATCCGGTCCTGGGCCTAAGGAAAAAGGCTTACCATCCTGAATCCAGTCTTCAGCAACACCTATAAAGACAAGAAAGAACAGGTTAGCATTCCGGCATCTGAAAGGCAAAGGCTTACCTACTCTTCGTGCGCTCCGGAGGTCTTCGCACTGCATTCCGGCATCTGAAAGACAAAAGCTTACCAACTCTTCGCACGCTCCGGAGGCCGTCAGCGCTGCATCCCGCATCTGAAAGACAAAACAAGGTGCGTTTAAAGACATTGGGGAACTTTAATACTCACGTGCCATTACTCCTTTCCACATCTAACCCAGTGGGTATCCCGGCACCCTGCAGCCGCTCCGAACTTGTACCTGCAAAATAAAAAGACAGTTAGAGCGCATCGTGAAGCTGGCAACAAGCGCTTACTTACGTGCTTCCAGGCGCTTCTATTCATCACACGGGCTCCATCTTCAACTCACTTCAGCCCGTCATCCGCCATCGCCGGAACCCTGCAAAACAAGAGACATCATTATTAAAGACTTTAAAGACATTTGAGTTACTCGAAACTTACCGTTCGTGCAGTAAACGACGGACAGCAGTCCTCTGGAGTCAAGAGGCCTGCGCTACCTATCCAGTGAAGAAACTGGTTACAGCACCCTGCCCCGAGGCAGATGGAGAGCTCGGCATTCACTTACCTAAGGTGAGAGCGTTAACCTGTGGGGGTCTACAGGAGAGGAGAAGAGGAAAGAGATAGGGACACCCCAATAACCCCAGTTCATTAACCCCGTATTTTCTATCTGCAGACATCTTACTCTGCACATCAGGCATACCGGGCACAGAGGTCCAGCCCAAAGAGCCAACCGGGTGCTGAACATCACCTTTGAAGATACGGTAGTCGCCCAGTCAAGACCGGCGCCTCTGCGAGAATCAGGTGAGCATTACAAAAGGCTTGGAAAAAGGGGTGCAAGGACATTATGGCGAACTCAGGAATCATGGAAGATACACTGATTGCCAATCTGTATCTGGCAAAAAGAAAGTTGTGGCAGGAGGATTGGATTCGAAAAGAATTTGCAAGACACAAACATAAGTTGCAGCACAATCTATTGTTCGAACAAAGACCATTCAACCATCCTCCAAAATATTTCATAGTATTCCTTGGTCTGCAATACCGGAAAGTCTTTTTGAAATTCTGCCTGAACATTCTACCCACATAGGAATCATTGGAAATATTTGCCATGCCAAAAGAGAATACCTCCTGTGGCTTCTGCAACGCTAAGGACCAACAAGAAACTCTGAAACACTTGGCTACAAATTGCACAGGGCTTACAAATCAAAGAACAAACTATTTCAGCAGGATCATACAACCAAAAAGTGGTACTCCATTGAGGACTGGTGGAGAACAATCTGACTTCAGACTAACCTGCACGTTGTCAAATTTAATCAAAGAAGTCCTCCTTGTTTTACCAAACTCTACCATATTGACTGAACATGGACCTAAAAGGAATTAGTACTATTGAATGGACTAAATGAGGAAAACCTCTTGGTCCCCTTCTCTCTTCTTCCTCCTTCCTTTTATTTTTCTCTTCATCTTGCTCTAGGCCCTAACCGATTACCTGTTCTCCTTTACCTCTTTACTTCTTTCTTCTATTTATGATCAACACTTTTTTATTGACATGGGTAAATGCTTGTATACTATTAAGATGATTATGAAGGAAAGATAACATTTTTTGTAGAAACAATAAATCTTAATAAAAAATGAAAACATGACTGCATTATGAACACGTTAATTAGTGAAACAATATAGCTAATGTAATTGTAATAGTAATTAAATTAATACTTTTTGGAACAATATTTAAATACAATGTGTTTCCCTTTAATTTGAGGATAGGTTGCAAACATATTTACCTTCTGGCAGTAATTGTTGGCTCGCAATCTGTCAACTGTGACTTTATTTTGGTGGAGGTAGCTTACTGGGGGAATGTTCTTGATTTGATAGTCAAGTGTTCACGACTATGTTACTCTCAATGTTGGAATACAAACCTCAAATTTTAGTCCCTGAACTCCATCACAATTTCAGATATTTTGGCTACTATCAGTCGCTTAGTGAGAAATGGGCAAATAAATAAAAATAAAAAAAGATAGCATTCCTTATATTTCATCAACCGTTTACCACTCTCCTGAGGTCATTCCTGTGGAGTCGACATATAAATCACTGATAGGTGGGTGCCGTGTCTCATTAAGTGGCTACTCTGACTAGGACACTCAAAGCTAATGCTCCTTCTAAGAAGGGTTGGTTTGATAAGGATTGTCATGCATTTAAATTTCACGTTTTGACTGCCTTGAAGTCTATGACTGGCGAATATAACACCAAGATCTGCACCCTTAGGCACACTTCTATTAAAGAAGGGAGACTGAGATAGAAAGTAGGGGAGTTATTTGACTGCCTATCCATTCCATTAAAGACCAGCATACATGTTGGCATATAGTTACTGAGAACCAAAATATATGTAAAGATGCATTGGAACTTGAGACACAAATTCCACAACAAAATATATAGCTAGATGATTTTATTACCCTCTATTTATACAGCTCAAACATGCCCTGTTGACCCCATCTAACACCTCTGGACTCCTGCAGATGGCTGTTTTAAGGTTCACATAGTCAGAAGTTGAAGTTCCATTATCAATCAACACCCAAGAAAAGCACTGCTGATAGACAAACTCCCAATAGACTTGTTCAGAGAGCAGACCATTGTGGATCCATTTCTTTAACTAAATCTTTCAATGCCATAAACCTTACGAACTGTCCAGCCTCCAATTGGAGATGAGCTCAGATTTTTCCAGTTTATTATAATTTTGTTTTAAAAAACTTGAAATCCACAGTCTGATGGCTATTTAGCTTTGTGTAGTAGGGTGGGATATGGAGTGCATGTGGGTTGGTTGCTGCAGCTGGTGTCCACCAACAGGTGCCTGACTAGATTCCTTGATGCCCCCCTCAGCGTTTTGCTTTGGTGTTGCTGAGCGAATTCGAGTTGTCCCGAATGTTGAGAAAGTTTTACTTTACCTTGCCCTGGGAAATATTCTGGATGTAAACAAAACTGTGACAGAAACTGAGAGGGAGATGGGGGAGGGAAGAAAACTTGAGATTTCCTCAAGGAATAGCCAAGTTTTTAGGGCTTTTCTAAATGAGAGATATTGTTCACTGTGCCAGCGGTGTAATAGAAGGGAATTCCAGATGGGTAGTTCTTGGACAGAGAAGGAGGGTCCTCTCATTCTGGTGCAGCAGTTGTAAGGGGGATCACAAGGAGGAATGCAGAACCAGATCTAAGTTGTTTGGTTGGTTGGTAACATGTAAATTTGCCCTGGAGGGATTCTGTGCCAGCATTATGGATAGCACAATGTGTAATGTGCATGGCTTTCAAGGACACCTGTTGGCTGATAGGAAGTCAGTGTGGTATCTAAGGTCTGGGTGATGTGTTCTCTGGGTGATAGGGCAAGGAGGAGTCCTGTTGGAGAGTTTTGGATTCAGTGGAGTTTCCTGAGCTGATATGCAGGGGCACCTAGATAGAGTGAGTTGGCATAGTGTAAGCGGGAGAGGATGATGGCAAAGATTGCAGAGACTCGTGTGGGTAGGAGAGGTAAGGCGAGATTTGGCTGAGGATGCGCAGGTGGAAGTAGCAAGTTTGGGGCACAATGCTGATGTGGTGAGAAAATGATATGTCAAAGTCCAGTTTACATCCATGATTCTTTACAGAGGTGGATGCTGCGAGTGAAGCTCCTATGGAGTGTGGCCAAGGGGTTGGTTGGCGAAGGAGAGATGTTTTACCACATATAAGGATTTCAGATTTTCCAGGATGAGGAGAAGGAAGTTATCCATCATCCAGTGATCGATTTCAGAGAGACAAAAGGTGAAGTCAGGTTGTGAGTAGGCTGGTGAGTTTGGAATCTTGAAAAATATCTGGGTGTCATCCGCACAGTTAGAGAAGGTACGGTTATGAGAGTCAATGAGTGCCGGGAGAGGACTAAGGTAGGAATTGAAGAGGGGACAGGGAGGTACCCTGTGAGACCGCTTTGTGAAGAGGGTGAGTGGAGGAGTAGATTCATCTCAGAGCAGATTCTCTGATGCATAGAGAGTGGAGTCATGGCGTCAAAGGCAGCTGATAGGTCAAGTAGGATGAGTGCACAGTTTTTTTTTTCTCAAATGTGTCCTCTTTACCTCCATGAGGCTGTCATTTGGTGATTGTATTGGCCTGCATGACGACATGGTCATGCACATGCCCATGGAATACAAGGCTCTGAGTGGAGCCCCTCTTTCATGTCCTTGACATTCATAGTGGGTCATGACTGAAAGTTAGGGGCAGCAATGGATAGTGGACAAGGGTGCAGTGGAAGAGCAGCATCTCTGAGAAGTATGTAAGAGCAGGTGAAAGGGGCAAGTGGCACTGCTAGTGGTAAGAGGGAGAGAAGTTTTTCTGCACAGTTTTGGATTTGTAGGAATTTCCAGAGCTGATACACTGGGGCAGCTATATAGAGTAAGTTGGCATAGTCTAAGCGGAAGAGGGTAATGGCAAGGATTGCAGAGACTTGGTGTGGGTAGGAGAGGTAAGGAAATATTTGTGTGAGGATGCATAGGTGGAAGTGGCAAGTTCTGGGCACAGTGTTTATGTTGTGAGAGAATGATAAGTCTGGTCCAGTGTTCATCCAAGATTCTTTACAGAGGTGGATGCTGTCGGTGGGCCACCTATGGATTGTGGCCAAGGGGTTGGTTGGGGAAGAAGAGATGTTTTACTGCATATACGGATTTCAGGTTTGGCAGGGTGGAGGAGGAGGTGGATATTCGGCATCCAATGATCCATTTTAGAGAGACAAGAGGTAAGGTCAGGTCGTGTGGAGGCCGGTGAGTTGGGGATCTTGAAAATGATCTGGGTGTCATCCACATAGTTATAGCAGGTAAGGTTATGAGAGTGGATGAGCGCTGTGAGGGGCTTGAGGTAGAGATTGGCGAGGGGACAAGGAGGCTCCCTGTGGGACCCCTTTGGGTACAGGGTAAGAGGGCAGGAGAAAGGGGGAAGGAGCATGATTTACAAGCAGTTAGAAAGGAAGGAGGAGATCCATATTAGAGCTGAGAATATGATGCCTAGAGAGTGCTGTCTGTCTATGAGTATGGCATGGTCAATGGTGTCAAAGGCAGCTGATAGGTCAAGGGCGATGAGTGCTGAGTGTGTACTCAAATGTGTCCTCTTAACCTCCATGAGGCTGTTGTTTGGTTGTTATATTTGTCTGCATGAAGCCAAAGTCAATGGGGAGCAGATGAATGTTCTGTGGAAGAGTGGCATCTCTACAGCTGGAGAAAGGGGCGGGTGGCACTGCTGATGGTAGGAGGGAGAGGGAGAAATGGATCAATGTTTCACAGTGCACCAGAGGTACACAGCAGCCAGCAGCATGAAGCGCGGGCATTGAGCAGCAGATAAAGCCCATGTGCCAGAGAAGCTGACTGGCTGCCAAAGTTCCCTGGGGGCTCTTATGTCAATTGCAGCCAATGTACAAAGGCGGGTGAGGCATAAATAACAGATTCTGCTGCAGGAGTAAGCATGATCTTCATAGTAACATACCAGTAAAGTAGAATGAAGTCAAACATTGTGGAATATTGTTAGGGAGAATGCTCAGAAATGTGCTAATTCCTCTCTACCTTAGAGACCCCCAGCAACTTTCTGGATTTTGAGGACTTGAATTTTAAACCTGGAGAGAGTGGGACCTTTTTTTCCCACTCTCTCATCTATTTTAATGTGCTTTTGAACTCTGTATTTCTTTTTGTTATGGAGTCTGACAAACTCCATAGGCATCATCTTTTGCAATGTGTGACACAGCATCTTTAGTGCAGTGGCACTTGGAAGTCTTTTCAGATTTCCCAAAGGTTTAAATACCTTCTCTTGGGTAAACTACTGTTTTCAAGAGCAGTAATGTGAAATGTATTTACTTACATTTTGTTTTATTATACTTGATTCAACTGTGTGTTACAAGTTTTTACAAGTGCAAGCTGCCTCTGATTGTTGTCATGTCGACATTCCTTTTTACTTGACATACTCCAGTGTGAGAGTTGGAAACTTTGTTTCCATCTGTTTTAGTTGGTTAGTTTGCCAAGTTAGGAACTTTGTCCAGGTCCAAGCTCTGGAGATATTGCCCTACTGAAATTACTGATTTCCTGCTTGAGCCTGACATCAATTGGGACCACCAATATTCTTCCTCTAGATGCTGAGAGTATTTGAACAGGTGGCCCATGTGAATTCTTCTTTTCGATGTGAGACCCGGGTAAGTGAGGAGTAGGTGCCTAACTGTTTCTACTATGTTGCCTTGGTCGCAAAAACAGCAGATATTTTGACTGGGCTTGCCTCTTATGGTCAGAATCTTGTTAGTTTGTAACAGATTCAGATGTGCCCTTATGAAAATCGATTTAAGTTGTTTGATTGCAGATATGTAAGAAGCCCATCTAGTTTGCGCTGGAGACTGTAACAATGTCGTATTGTCATCAACACGCCTGAGTCGGCAGGTAAATTACTTTGGGTTTATTAGTTAAGTACACAGCAGGAAACACTGGCAAATCCTTGCCAGCCAGCTCTCTATCTCCAACAGCCCCACATGGAACACACATTCAGATGACAACACTCTAAGCACAGTGACCTCACCACATTCCACTGACATCACCACTGCAGGGAACACACAGGAGGGAAGACACTCATTATAACAGAGACCAACTGAGGTTTGATCAATCAAGATGATATCGTCCGCGTATAGCATTCTGCTTATTTTTTCTTTTCCTACACTAGCCGGGAATGCTCTGTTTTTTCCACAAGCTGCTAGTCTCCAATGTATGCATTGTATAGCGCTGGAGCCAGGGGGCACCCTTGTTTTACTCCTCTGAATGTTGCTATTTCTTCAGATAGTTGCCCAGCCCCACTAAGGCGCACTCTCATAGATGTGCCACTGTAGAGCTCTTTGGTGGGGTTAAGAATCGAGCCCAGGCAATTACAGCTTTTTAGCTTTTACCATAGTTTCTCCTGGTTTACTTTGTCGAAAGCCTGAGATAAATCGATGAAGGCCATGAATATTCTGGGGCTTCCCTCTATGACTTTCCCTTTTAGAATACTGAGGAGCATTATGCCCATGTTCTTTGTAAAGCCGGTTTGAAATGGATCGTGAACTCCAGAGGAAGCCGCCCATGGTTTAAATTTGTCTAACAGAAAAGACCCAAAAAGTTTGTCCTGCAAGGACAACCACCCTGTTGGGTGACTGACAGCTAGGTTGGAATGAATGGGAGAAACCCGCATAAAAGGCAAGGCTTTTTGGCTTGGAAGGCAGAGTGGACCAGTGGACGAAGGAATCCAAAGAAGAACTTGAAGAGGATGCCTGATGCAAATCCTGGACTGTTGGTTTGCCCAGTGAAGCCCTGCTGATGTGCTGAAACTCCAAATTCATATCAACAGACATGCCCTGCAAGGACAACTTCTCCTCTTGGGCTAGTGGGACCTATCAACTCCAAAGTAAGCCACCTGGACATCCTCTCTGAGCTGGTTGAAATTCCACTCCACTGCAGTTGCTTCTGGAACAAAGTAACCAGGGAGAAGATTGTGTGATTGTGTGTTTTGCTTTTAAGGACTCACAGGAAGCAGGACTGACCAAGCCATATCAACCCAAACAGAATGCTGGACCCCAGATGAAAGGAAAGCCCTTCTCGACAGCCAGCAACCGCAGTTTTGCTATTTGCGGTAGATGCAAGGAGCTGAAACTCCGAAGTGCCACTTGTTTGAAGATTGCTGGTTGCAGTTGGTGACCGTCCCATTCCATTGCAGTGCAGGAGTCCGCAGCAGTCCTCCCTCTTGTCCCCACGACTGAGGCCCAGGAACACCAGGATCTGTAGAGCTGCACAGGAACAGAAGCAATCTGCTGCACTTTTTGTTCAACCTAAAGGAACTGTACAGTCTAAGAGAACTTACCTCTTGTTGTGTAACCTCACTTGTCCTCGTTGTAGACTTGCCTTGGTTGCACATGTAAAGTTGCTATCAGCTTCTTTACTTCACAAACCTAATCAGCTTGTGGCCATACTTTGATTTCTTCTTTAAAAAAAACATTATGAAAGACTTTCCACTTATCTGCAAGAAGTGCTTCAGTTCACCTTGACTTTTGCTAACTTACAACTGGCTGGCCTAGCTCCCTGAATCACTCTTCTCTCTTCTGCATATGTGTTTTGCCTTCCTTCCAGGAAAGGGTTAACTGACTTAGCATTGGGGATTATTTTGAAAGTACCTACCTGCTTGAGAATAATTGTGTGAATACTTTCCTTATTTTAAAACATCTTTTCTTTGACACTCCTCTCAAATATTCTAAATGCAACAGTAATATATTAATGTCCCCAGCACCCTAACTATTAAAGTCACCTGAGGGTGGAGGTAATGTCTGTGGGCCATCCCAAAGGGGTACTTACTGATTTAGAAAACTAAGAGTGTGTATTTTGAAGTATATTTGTATATTGTTTTATGTTGCTACCTTCTGAAGAAGGCTTACTCTGATGTTTAAATAAATTAATAATTGTTTAATAAAAAAATGTGAATACTAGTCACTGTGAATCTCTGTGTAACTCCCCAACAGCTCACATTGACTCCTCTTGAGATAGTCCTGGCTGCTCAACACACTACCAACCTGCATAGTACAGACGTATACCAAAGGTTGGGTTCCTGGAGGTCAGGGTTGTGCATACAATCTTGCATAACAGATATATTGTGTACCTTTTTAATTTCTGAAAGTATGCACACTTACAATTAGCAATAGAGGGTAGTGGTAGCTGTGCTCAATTCTCCCACTTTGTGAGTCCCCCAGTATTTTTGCAGGACTCTTGGATTTTTGAAAATATTCTACTTAATTAGTGGGAACATTTTTTTCACACTCACTCGATATTTTACTCTGACATTGGGAATCGTTTCGATCTCTTTTTGATTCTTTTTATTGGATTTATGCTTTCATCCATATTTTCTGGCATCTACAATATATTATTGTGGCACTCAGTACTTACTCTACAGTGTTGTTAGGGAAGTTATTTGGTATTCCCTTTCATTATACCTGTGTTATCCCATGTAACCAGGACAGGGGGACACCTTTTGTCCCACCTGTGTTTTATTTTATGAGAACCAGCACACCCAACCTTAAGTGGAGTGTGGCAGGGAAATGTAACATTGTATCCCTTTTCTCAGTAACTTTTAGTTACTATTCCAAGTTCATCTAACAGGCTGGTGGCAGGGTACCTTTTTGCACAACCTTTTCTGGACTTTTACCACATGCTGTCTTCAACAGCTGCTGTAAGGGACACAAGGGACACCATTTGCTAAAATGTTGGTTGTACTTCTCAAACCCTGTTCTTGATTAAGTGGTCGTTCTTGAGCCATCTCCTAGATAGCTGGGTGAAGGAAGTCTTGAAGGATTGTTTGGCTTTGTGTGGGCAGCCCTTGGAAATCCCACCACGGCCAGAAGGGACAGGAAGGGAGGGAGATGACCAAAGCTCCCCTGGTCTTTGTCTTGCAGTATGCTGGTCAGGAAACAGTTTGTGCTGGGAGGATGGCTATCCTCATTGGACAGCCACCCCCAAGATTCAATGAAGTCTGGGGTGGGCAGGTAGCCGGTCAAGTGGCACAGCGAGTAGAGCGCTCGCTTTGACATCAGTGCAGAGCCTGCGAACGCAGGTTCGAATCCCGGCAGCGCCAAACTCAGCGTTTCATCCTTCCGAGGTCGATAAATGAGCACCACACACCGTGGGTAATAATAAGCAGCGCTCAGATACCTAAGGGTTCGTAGCGCTATATAAATGCCAAATTATTATTATTATTATTATGAATGCATACCTGGCAATTGGTGGGCTTAGCCAGTTTTCCTGCATAGAAAACAAGGTTCCTGGAGCAGAAACTCAGAATCATGCACTCGAACTGAAGATCCGAAGAAGACGGATGTCTGCATCCACTTTCAGTGACCAACAGAGCCATTTCAGTAACCATTACAGCCCCGACCTCAACCTCTGTGTGACAGGGATGCTCTGAAGAATATGACTTCCTCGCTTGCACTGGTGGGACTAGCCAGCCCCAAGAAAAACTGCATTTTGGCCCTCCCTGAAGATCTGTGACCTCCATGGCCTGCAATTCGCCAATGCCCTGTGTCTTCCAAAGTGTGATCAAAATGTAGTCATAGGCGCAATTCTGCGAGAACGAACACGGCCCATTGACCTGTTCTTTGGGAAGGTACCCACTCTAGAGTCCGCAGCCACACTTTAGCTCACTGTGCCTTTCACAAATGGGACATATCCATTTGCATATATTTATTTGTCCCACCCACATGGGCAGTCCAGCACAGAATTGCTATGGACATTTCCTTCTGAACAAGAGTACCAACAGCAACCCTATACACATGTTTCCGCCTTGTTGGGCATCATCAGTGAGGTGGAGCTGTGCTTCTCTGAGAACAGTGAGCAAGGGGTCTACGGTCATCCGTCTGGATGACCCTTGGAAACTTAAGGTGACTAGACCTAAGGCCCTTGAAATAATCAAAATGTAGTCATAGATGCCCCTCTGCAAGAACAAACATGGCACATTGACCTGTTCTTTGGGAAGGTACCCACTCGAGTCCACAGCCACACTTTCAAAAGTGTGGTTTCATCTGAAACTTTGCAGGCATCCTCCTGGAACAACAAAAACTGAATCTGATTCCTGAAAGTCCCCTCAGATGAGACACATAGCGACAACCAGAGCAAAGTGTACCGCACTACAACCATCCTTCAATCTAGCATTGAAAAAGGCACCAATTAGCCAATTCTGCGAAGGTCTTCTGATGGTTGTCCAATTACTCAAGAGCATCCATCAGATCCATTGCAAGTTCTTTTCTTCCATCACCAAGACAAAGAATCCTCAACTGGTGTCTGCTGTTGCCCCTCCTTGGGGACCATCCTGCTGCAAAAGCTTCTTCAGTAAAGAGATACTGATCAACCCCCAATACTTACCTGGGTCCTGCTTTGTTATTCCTCTGGTTTGGAGGATTGGAGTTAAGCTGTTACTTGCATCCCCTCCTATGCCTGCATTGAGCATATTGGGCTGCACAGCCCTTTGTGCTCTTTACCCAAATACACCTAATGCTGCTCTCCTGCAGAAACCTTCATGGACTCTGCCTTGTTTGCTGTACCCGCTTTCCCTTCCTCAGCCCTTGGTCACTGGACCCACAGCACCCCCCTTGACACTCTGAGACTAACCTAGAATAGGGTTGAACTACTTAAGAAAGACTAAGCTGGGTAAACTAAAGTTATTCAAGTTGTACTAAAGTTCACATACTTGTTTCAGAAGTTTCTACTACTTTGTATTTACTTACAACTGCTCTAAAGTATATGTTTATCCTTTGGATATTGCAACTATTCTGTTTTCAATGTCAGTGTGTGAAAGTAGCTACCTTACTTAAAAATAGATATGCTTCTATGTAAATAAAAACATGCTTATTTTTATATAACGTCTAGTGTGTGTTTCCTTGAACTAAGTGTATTCTGTGAGTTTTCTGTGACTCACTACAGATCTCATTGCTCCTCGGCTAAGCCTGGCTGCTTATCCATTGCTACCAAATCTTTGGGTTGTCCAGGCTAAACCCAAGGTGTGTCCCCCCGTTCAACCAAGGTGGGATTTCCAAAATCTGGTCTCAGACAAGACTTTACAAAAAAAAAACATTTTGTATCTTTATTGGATAGATACCACCTTAGGGAAAACATGCTTAAATTTGCATTGTTTGATCATTTCACCCAACTACTATGTTTCCTGAAACACTTTTCTTAGGAACTTTTCAATGATTTTGAAAGATCCTTTCCTTGCTGCACATTTCATCATTTCCAGCAGATGACAATGCTGTACTAAAGATGCAGGATCACAAAACAATTTCAAACCAAATTGCTTTTCAAAATGTGTCCATATCAGTGGATGGCATGACCGTAACTATACTTAGTAATAATATCCCTCGCATCCACACCTCAATATGCATGAGTAAATATTTATATGGGTAATGTGCGTACGATTGACTCAAAAGCTAATTTCAGTAGAACCCTTGTGGTAACTTAAAGAAATGTTCTATTGATGAAAGACAGTTTTATAGCCTGATCAGTGGGATTAAAAATTCATAATTGTCCCTCTCTGACTTTACATTTCCTTAGAATCAGGAGTCCTGGTGGATCAGTGGGTTGTGCTGAATATAATATGGTTATAGGAAAGTGTACACTTTCAACTGGGTGAAACAAAGAACTTCCTTTCTGATGGTGCAACACCTGGATATAGAGGACAAAGGTCAGGCTCTCTGCACAAACTCCAGTTGCCACTCATCACCAAGGATGCGCCTCTAAGCGCCGTCTCATCAATCTATTTGACAGCAGGGGGAAGTGTCAGGTTTAGTAGAGGCCACAATCATGACTGGGAGGCGTGCCTCTCCACCTGGAAAAACTATGAAATCAGAACACACGTTTCTTTTTGATGCTACAACACCAGAAGGGAGGAGAGTGCACACCGAACCATCTGCCAGAGCCCCAACACTGGCTCCCCACCCGGGATGCATCTCCCAACCTTCTATAACAACCCCATTCAGTACTAAACAGAAAAGCAGGATTGTTAGAAGCTGCCATGTTAACCAGGCCGTGCTCATCCGAGAGTAGCCTCGTGGCTGGCATAGGGAACGTAGTAAAGGGCACCAGACATGTGTTTGTTCCCCTGCCACTCTCCCCCCCACTATCACCCTAATCCCAGAAAGCTGGACATAATGCCTAACTTTACCCGACTCAAGGAGATTTAAAGTGAGTACTCTACACAATGCAGGCAGACATGGAGCCATCCCTGCAGCGTCATCCCAGAAGCGATCACTTCTCTACTCAAAAGTATGAGCCCAGAGCCCAAAGTAGTTGCTTGGGCGGAGGGGTTTTGTATGGGTGTGGTGTCAGTTAGGATGCGAGGCAGAATGATTTTGAAGTGGGCATTGTTACCATGACTTTCTTCAATCACTGCTGAGTTTGATTACATGGACATACCATGCATGTATGTGAATTTGGGGCTTTCAAAATACACTTTAGGTAGCAGCAGTAAACGGATCAAGCATTGGCAACGTCAACAGTTTAGGCTTGTTCATACGTATTAGGCATTTGCCAAGCACTGATATTAGATGCCCAGGCACTCAAACCATTTTGCACTTGCTACCATCAATGGCCAGTTTATACCACTATGGCTGTGCGTGGCAAGTGCCTTTCACATGCCTAAACAGAAGCCCAAACTGTGTGCTTTGACAATGCTTGTTTTACTGACACATGAGCCAGTTGTCATGGAGCATCTAATGTAGAGATTACATGCATCATTCTTCCGCTTTTGAATCTTCTGAAAAAAGAACAAGTTTCTTGCTGTTGCACTCCAAAATGTTCCTTCAGACCAATGTCTTTTCGAGTGGGAGGCCAGCATTTCACTATCAGAGCAACCGTTGTCTCTCCACAGGTGGAGCATTCTCTTCCATTTTCACCATTCTCCTCCGCCTGCGCCAGTACATACTGTGGAATCAAACAAAGAAGGATGATAGCAGCCCATTTTATGTCATTAGGGTTAAGGTGTGAAGAATGCCTTGTCTCCATGTCATGAGGTCCCTGAAGTTCTCCAGGCACACAGGCTACCAAATGCTTCCCTGACTTTAAGTAGCAAAAGAAAAATCTATTTGGCCTAAGGAAAGTACCGTTCGTGTCTGCATTCCCGTGGACTCCTATCGGACTCCACATGAATAGGGATTTATACTTTCTGACGTCTGACATCCGGGGGCGCCGGGACCGCCGGGACTTTTAATGTCCCGGTGGCACTGGGAATTCAGGTGGCAGAATGGTGTTGCGAGTTCGGTGGTAAACCTGCCGGTATTACCGCTGGGTTACCGCCAAACTCGTAATGAGACCCAATGACAATTCAAGTCCTAGTTATGAGACGACCTTAAGCCATAGCTGTGTTTAACACATTTTTTTTATTTTTTCCCTACGGTTTTGATGGTATGCTGCACTTCAAACAAATTACTTGCACAATTAGTATCTGATTCATATTAATTTGAATGGCACTTTGTGTCATTCTAAGGCTGTTGTTCAGAGGTGCAAAAATGTCTGCAGCCCTGAGAACAAGCTCACTGGTAGCTACTCACCTTTTAAAGTGGGGAGACAGAAATAACAAGCAAAGTGTAGATTCCTGAACCCAAAAAGGGTGTTTGGGAGGATTTTCAACCATATTGTGGCTTAACAATGTTTTTAATAGGTCAATTTTTTTCTCATTTTCTTTGAGAAATTGAATTAAAAGCCTTAAGATTTGCAGTTGGTTAATCAAAGACTTGAGATGCTGGTTCACTCACATATGGTACACATGTGGATGTAGCAAACTATGTACAAATCTATCATAAACATTATGTGGACAAAAGAAACCGAAGATGCACAGTAGAGAAATGAATATATTTGTGCTAAATCGCTGACACAGTGCCTGATAATGTTTTCCACTGTGACACTTTAAAACATGTCCATCGTAAATCATATGCAATTACACATTACATTTTTGATTTCGGCTATTAGTTGTCGCTTGGAGAAATGGTATATGAGGTGGAACGCAAAGCTTGTAGGTGTCGCTGGGGTTTTGCCCACCCAATGACACCCTAATACCTATGGCCAATACCACCAAGTTCCTGCCCCTCCCCACCCAAAACACATCCTCATGGAAACACTTTGAGCTCACCTTTCTCAAGCCTTACCATCAAAATGTGCACTTAAAGTGCCTGTCAGTGTTTGTTCAATGCACTCTTCTAAGAGTTAATAACTAAATGGGAGCTTTAATCCTGCTACTGGTGTAATAGAATGTCTTACCAGACCTGTCTTCGGCCCCTCGATTTATACGCACTCCTTGTGTCCGTCACTGAAGTCCTGCTAAAAACAAGCATTGGCAGAGCCACTGCAGTCCTGATTTAAACAGGCATTGGTAAAGCCAACATTTGTGGCTTGTGCATACGTTTTAAGCTTTTACCAGGCACTGCTATTAGATGCCCAGGTACTCACACCATTTTGCACCCGATACAAACATTCGGTAGTTAATACCATCACGGCTATGCCTGGCAAGTGCCTTTCCCATGCCTACACAAAATCCCAAACTATTGTCATTGTCAATGCTTGTTTAGACTTGTAGACAGCATTTAATAATGTACGTAAATACCTGTTTTGGGAAGTCATAATTTCTTTAAGCCATGCACCCGATCAATTAGCTGCTATTACGAACCTTTATTGTAGACACGTTGCAGTGTCTACATATATAAATATGTATATATAAATATAAATATAGTACCTTTTGCATGTTTAGTTCCAGACTGTTACTGAAGAAAACCATGTGGCCTAGATATGTCAGTAAAGGAAAAAAGAGGGAGCCAGACATGTGATGTCATCAGTGTTGTCATCAATGCTGTTTGTGATGTCATCTTTGATGTCCTGGCTGTTATTCTTAGCAGTGCGCGGTGGTGGTGCGAGTTATGGTTGCTTAGCTTACCATAACTGGCGTATTTCTGGGGGTTTTCGGTTTTACTTGTAACCATAACGTCCCTTTAACAAAGTTTTTTCACTTCAGTTGATAGGATTCATTTGATAGGTTTTTTGTAGGATTCCCTTAGTTTATATACATGTAACATGGAACATACTGAACCCCCTGGCCCACGCTAGTGATTTTGATGTCCTCGGTCCGTGCGCATGTCCACGGACGGATGCGGTCAACAACAACTCTATCCAAAAACATAGGGGGTAACTTACATTGTTGTATCATGCAATAAAACACTGAACATTTTCAAAAAGCAGTACACAAATAGATTACATTCAATAATAAATAAGAAGTGGAACTGTATTTGTAAGACACCAACATCCAATTACATAGCATATGCAACATAATGGAACATACCAAAAGAAAATAAATATGCCTCCAGCAGAATTACCTCACAGAAACTGCACAGCAAAAATCAACAGCACACCTACGCAGCAGTAACAGCAAAACTTAAACAAGAAACTAGTAAGCACACTAGATTAATTGTATATATTTATAAACTTTCTATATTAGGGTACACTAAAAGTATATATTTTTTTTTATACAGAAATGTCTAGTACTTTGGAGTGGCTAGAAGAACATTTTCCTCGGGACGAAATGAGTGAAAACAGTGATACTAAAGGTAGACACTACACTTCTCTAAAAAAAACAATGAATAACCATTACTTTATGTGTACTTAACATAATTTTTTTAACAGACCATACAGACAATAAACATAGTAGAGAAACAGACAGCTTGGAAAATCATCTGCAGCATTTAGAGCAAAAAATTGATCTATTAATGACACATTTCATTCTTTTAAAAAACTTTGTGGAGGACCATATAAGGGAAAAAATTAAATATCACTGTCCCACATATACCTGTACCCCTTCTCCATGTCCCAGCCAACCACCCCAAAAACTCCCCAGAAAGAAAAACAGTACCATCCAACATGTACAAATCCCTAATTCCCCTGTATTTGAATCAGTTTCTGCTTCCCCCTCTCTTTAATAATGTTTATAGTTTTATACAATAATAAAATATGATGTATGCTGTTACTATATTCCTCTGTGTCTTATTTTTTTAAAAAAAAGGCATTTAGAGTGTCCGCGGACAGCGCGGGTGTTCGGGATGTCCGTAATTAACCAAAATGGGGGTGTCCTAAGGACACTATACCTGTTTGCACTGTTCGCAATCAAAATGGAGGTGTCCTTAGGGCACATAAGATGTCTGCATGTCCAAAATTAACCAAAATAGGGGTGTCCTAAGGACTCTACCTGTTTGCACTGTCAGCAATCAAAATGGGGGTGTCCGCACGACACTAAATCCGTCCATATGTCCGCAACTATGCAAAATAAGGTGTCCTAAGAACATACCATCTGTTCGCATTGTCCGCAACCACAATGAATATGTCCATAGAACAAATAGCCTGTCTGCCTGTCCGCAAAGTTGTGACGCACATTTCATTTGCTCGGGGACCTGAACACTCTCCGTAGAACACCAGTACGCATGCGTATTACACCCTTGGGTCCTACGAACATCGGGCCTGTCCGTAACTGTCCCTGCACGTGTGTCGCACTTTTAATTAGTTCGGGGACACGAACACTGCCCGTAGAACATGTGCATACATGCGTACACCCGACCCTGTGTATTAGGTGTCCTTTGGACACCCATCCCATTCGTGAACTTGTCCGCGATGTCATCATGTGACCGCACCCACGCTAAGCAAGGGTACTTGTTCGCGGACACAGTCCGGGCCCCCGGACACCTAAAAAGTGCTTTTCTGAGCAATCCAAGGTATTTTCCTGTGAAAGTACACGCACCCCGCTCACGCCAGGCCAATCGCATGTGAAAGTCCATGTGCATCCCTTGGATATGCACAGGCAGCCCATCCACCCTCGTCGTGGCCCGCAGGCAGCCCATCGCCCAGTCCATGCCCCGCAGGCAGCCCATCACCCCAGTCCATGCCCCGCAGGCAGCCCATCACCCCTGGGCATGCCCCGCAGTCAGCCCATCACCCCAGTCCATGCCCCGCAGACAGCCCATCACCCCTGGGCATGCCCCGCAGGCAGCCCATCACCCCAGTCCATGCCCCTCAGGCAGCCCATCACCCCAGTCCATGCCCCGCTGGCAGCCCATCCACCCTCTCCATGCCCCAGAGGCAGCCCACGCCACAGGGGAGACTTTTTCCATGCATTTTACCTGACGCAGCAGGGTACATGTATTCGGAGGGGTGCGCGGGGAGTTCTACGCGTGATTTTGCTGGCACAAGCAGGGTACGCATATTCCGAGGGGTGTATGGGGAGTTTTACATGCAATTTCGTAGGCGCGAGCACGGTACGCATATTCGGAGGGGTGCGCGTGGAGTTTTACACGTGATTTTGTTGGCGCGAGCGGGGTACGCATATTCCGAGGGGTGCGTGGGGAGTTTTACACATGATTTTGCTGGCGCGAGCGGGGTACGCATATTCCGAGGGGTGTGCAGGGAGTTTTACCGCAATTTTGCTAGCGCGAGTGGAGTACACATATTCGGAGGGGTACGCGGGGGGTTTTACACGCGATTTTGCTAGCGCGAGCAGGGTACACGTATTCGGAGGGGTGCACGGGGAGTTTTAGACACGATTTTGCTGGCGCGAGTGGGGTATGTGTATTCTGAGGGGTGCACAGAGAGTTTTACATGTGATTTTGCTGGCGCGAGTGGGGTATGCGTGTTCCGAGGGGTGCGCAGGGAGTTTTACACGTGATTTTGCTTGCACGAATTGGGGTAAGCGTATTCGGAGGGGTGCGCAGGGAGTTTTACACGCAATTTCACTGGCGTGAGTGGGGTACGCGTATTAAGAGGGGTGCGTGGGGAGTTTTACACGCAATTTTGCTGGCGCAAGTGTGGTATGTGTATTTTGAGGGGTGTGCAGGGAGTTTTACATGCGATTTCGCTAGTGCGAGCGGGGTACGCTTATTCGGAAGGGTGCACGGGGAGTTTTCCACATTATTTCGCTGGCGCGAGCGGGGATCGCGTATTCCGAGGGGTGCGTGGGGGGTTTTCCATGTGTTTTCATGGTTGGAGGGCTGTATGCTGGTCCACTGGCCTTTGCGCCATGTACTGGATCTGGGCGATGTTTTTGGTTCCCAGGGCGGGGTTGGGGGCGTTACTGGCACTGCTGCAGGGTCGCTGCTCCACTCTATGCCACGGCTGGTTATGAATGTAAGTATCCATGAATACGGTGAGCGCTAAAATGGGTTTTGGCGCACGCAGCTGGCGCAGCTGCCACACGCGCACTCTGTGTGCCAGCCGCTTGCGCCACTTGTGCGCTAAATTCTATGAATTACCCCCCATGTATTTGCTGTCTGCAAAAATGTCCCCCATGTAAGAACACTGATCATATCAGCTTTGAACTTAACATCAGACCAATGCCATGCTCCAGTAAGAACATGTGCCCCCATGCAGCCTACTCTAAAGTAACCCCACCACCCCAACCCCTCCCCTACGAAAGAACACTCATCAAGTTGGCTTCGCTCAGAAGTGTCGGTAAAATGTATTATGACACTGTAAGAAAACATCAATGTTGCTGCACCAATGCCCTGCATGCATATAGAAAATCATCCCCACTCATGCACACAATCATGCCCCCATACAGCTTCTCTGGCAATCATTCACATGTGCACCGAGAACATTCACCCTGCGTTTTGTTTACATGTGCACTCAAACCCAAACACAGCATTCAAACTGCACTCTCATTCTGCCATGTACTTACACAGACACCCCATTGCATGCACACATACACACATCCAACAAACATACACATTCTAGCACTAACACACAAAAATAATGATTTTTTTCTTTCCAACTTTGCTAAAGCTCTGAAATTGACCCTGCCCCCTCAGCAGCTCTCCATGCACCATGAAAACAGGAACCTGAAGGAGCTTCATCGCCCCGGTAGTCCGCAATGTGTGAAGATCCACAAAAACACCTACGAGCACATTGGGCCTGCGTATCCCAAGCCTGCTTGTCCAAAGGCTAATGCAGGTTTCTGGTAGCAAAAGGCAACCTCCTTGCTTGGCACATTCAGCTTGTGTGCTGGGAACTGAAATTGGAAAGGGAAATCATGTTTCCCTGCCTTTGGTAACTTTTCCATAATAGGTGGCAGGTGAGCACCCCATCTTCAATTGAAGATGATCCCTACCTCTTACTGTTTTTGTACTCTTCTTCTTTAGATAGGCCTACACGGTTACCAGACATTTGGTCGAAAAAAAAATGGTCGCCAGACAAATGGTCGAACCAATTTGGTCGAAAACCAAATGGTCGAATTTTTTTTTATTTTTATTTTCACTCCTTTTTTCGACCAAATTGCGTCGACCAAATGTCATTCGACCAGTTTTAATTCGACCAAATGACTGGACACCGTCTACACTATATCAGAGTTATCTATTTCCACATTTACTCTGTAACCTTATCAATGTTCTGTTCATTCTAATCCTTGTTTTTCTCTCTATTTCTTCACTTTTACATCATTATGATTGTTTATACCTAGAGGGCATATGCTGCATTTCTTGCATGTTGGGTATAAAGTGGCAGCTTGCCTCAAATGTAAGGGTTGGCTTCTACTGACCTCCTGTTACCATGAATGCTATTATTTCTCATATTACCTAATTGAAACTCTGGGATGCATTTTGAAGACTTTTACACCTTACTTCCAGCGAACATCCACAGACATTTTCAATCATACCTATGACCTTCACTGCCTGGCAAGTCTACACGTTGGCAAAGTTCACAAGGGGTTGTTTCTGGACATAAACGGTGACACTAGATGAAATGTGTGCCTCACATAAAAGGTGACATTATCATTACAGTGTTGGAAAAACCATAAAAATCTCATGGCCTTTGAGGTTTTCCTTCTTTCCTTTTTACATTTGATTCTTGTCAACTGTCCACCCAGATAGGCCCCCTTTACTCCATCAAACCATTACCTACTAGTAGCCTCCTCAGACGTCCTCTTCCTATTTGTTGCCCCATCTCAACATAATGCTCTTGCCAAAAAATACCAGCAAACCCCGAAGATTCTTTAACATAATTTATTTTAATGCTTTGTCTGCAAACAAGCATGCTGCTAACATTCATGATCTTGCAGATTAACTAGACATTGGGCTTCATTACACGGTAGGCGGTAAAAACGGGATTTACCGGCATGGCGCTATTAGCATCGACCATTAAATTGCGGAACCGGAAATAGCGTCATCGCACCGGAACGGGAAAGAGCACGGCGGCCATCTTTAAAAACACAATCCATTGCCATCCTCTGCCCCCTGGACCATTTTGGAGTTGGGAGCTGTGTTAAATCACCTGCATCATGCCCAAGGCCTTGAAGAAAACCTGTGACAGGCAGGAGAAGGAAAAATATACTAATGAGGAACTGGTCATGTTGATACAGACCCTTGCAGAGCATGCAGAGGTAGTCTTTGCCAATGACATGCGCCGCGCTAACTTGCTGAAGAAGAAAGCCATCTGGGAGGAGGTGGCTGTCAAAGTCAGTGCCGTGGGCAGCAGCACGCGCACTGTGCGTGAATGCAGGAAGAGGTGGGACGACCTCAGGCTGCGGGTGAGGGGCATCCTGGCGGAGAACCACCGCATTGCCAGTGCCGGTGGAGATGGCTCCCCAATACGCCTGAAGGAATGGGAGGAGACATGCGCCAACATGATTGCCACCAAAAGCATCGAGGGAGTGGGCAGCATGGAGGTCGGCGTGGCTACCACTTCCGATGGAGGTGAGTGTACACATGACAGGATGCGGTGTGAATGTACAGTCACCCCCATATGTGAGCACAGACCCCACTCATGCATGGACACACATGCATCCATCCATCACCATGTCAGTGTCAGACCCAAACACACACACATGCACACATCACCAGAGATAAGTCCCAAACCAACCATGCATGGATGAGGCACTGAACTGGCACATCAACTGCATCCACAACTGCTAAGTCCCAATGGCCACAACTGCATCATTCCTGTAACTTACATTGAGTATATTGAAACACAATCAATGCCATCCCCCTTCTCCTCCCTGACAGGCTCACATACAGATGGGGAGGATGCCGCTGATGCATCAAAGGCACCACCTACATCCAAGAGGCCAAGGGCACAGGAGCCGGAGGATACCCCTGCAACATCCAGGGACAAGGGGGGAAGGCCACACCTGAAGAGTGGTAGCCTAGGTCATAGTGCCACTGCCAGGGCAGCAGTAGCTGCACCACCAACTGTGGCCCACCACCGGAGGCAAACCTACTGGCAACAATGCCAGACACCCAGGGCCCACCATCAGCTGCGGCAAGCTCCGCTGGTGAGGCAGCCGCCACTGGCCCCCTATCCGATCCAGAGGACACCCTACTCCAGCACACGGAGATGCACACCCCAAGCCCCCCAGGAAGCCCAGAGGCAGTGGCATCCCAGACCCCTGGTTCTGATGGGACTTTCGAGGACACCAACCCTGCAACCATGTCACCCATGCTACCATCACCTGTTGCATTGGAGCCATCTGAGGGCACGGCATCCAGTGCACGGTCACCCGGCACTGACCTCCAAATTTCCACCATCCTACATCCTACAGCGCCAACAGGAGCTGACCGTGCTGGTTGGCCAGCATGTTGCTGAGGCTGCCAATCTCAGTGAGAACATTGTCCAGACGGTGAGGCACTCCACTGAGCGCATGGACGCCAACACGGACAGGGTATGCAATGAAATTGCAAGGCTTAGGGAGGTGCTTGTCCGCATGGCAGACACAATGGACCACCACTTTCACCAACAAGGCCAGTCTGCCCCATCCTCGTCTTCTGGGTCAACACAAACAAGCCCCCTCAGGCGCTCGATGCGAACCACCAGGTGCACGTCTGGCAACCCTCAAGCTCCTTCCAAGGACAATTGAAATTAGGGGGTTGATGGGGATACCTCGGTGTGCATTGGCCATGGCAAAAATGGCAGAGACATGAGGGACTGTTGTGGGGGGGTGGTGGGAAGGGTGTTATGGGTCTGTTGTGGGGGTGGTGGGATGGGTGTTATGGGTCTGTTGTGGGGGGTGGTGGGAAGGGTGTTATGGGTCTGTTGGGGGGGTTGGAAGGGTGGTGGGATGTTGTGGGGCTTGCACTTCTTCACCTTTATGTTAGTCAATACACTGGTTTCTAATGAAGCCTTGGACATCTTCATTGTGTGTGTGTGTACTTCATTGGCGACAGGGTCCATTGCGTGCCCTGAGACATACACCAGTGCATTCCTCCCCATATCCATGTGACAGTACGAAAACATGTTCCGCAGATTGATTGGCTGATCAGATGCTGTCTCACAGCACGTGCCTCCTGGCCATCCCCTCTTGCAACACCTGCATCCCCTTCACCTCCGTCCTCATCAACATCATCATCCTCATCATGTGCTTCTATTCCAACGTCAGGGGGCAGTGGGCCATTCCGTCTGTCACACATATTGTGCAGCATGACACATGCCATGGTGATATTGGCCACCTTCTCATGTCCATACAGGAGTGCAGCACCAGACCTGGTAATGCACATTCAACGTGACTTCAAAAGTCCAAAGGCCTGCTTGGTCCGATGCGGGTACGGGTATGTGCACGATTGATTACCTCCTCGTGCCTGTTCTGTGGTCTCCGTACAGGTGTGAGGAGCCAGGTTTTCAGGGGATAGGCTGCATCACCTGTATGGGGGGATGAATGGGGTCCTGTTACTGTTCACCTCAAGGGCGGCCTGTTCACATCACACAAATTGACATAGCATTGTAATGCAAGTGCTAAAATGCGAGCATACATGCAGATGGTCTGTGTGACAGCAACGTGCAAGTGTGTGGCCGACCCTGCAAGTAGAAATGGCACAATAATGCCTACAACAGTAATTTTGACATGTCTTGGGTGTGGCCAGGTCTTAAGTGTCCCTGGCCCAGGCAAATTTTGTAGCACACTGCTTGTGTACTGACATTCTGACACCAATGTTGCCATGCTGTGAAGCAACACTTCCGTGGTGCTATAGGTGTGTGGTTCAGTGCTATGTCTAGGGATGTTCCCTTTGCATGCATTCAAGGGTACATTGCTGGATTGATGCTGTGATGCGCTGATTCTGTATTACCATCTTGATGCCATGTTGCTGATTTGTGTAATATGTGGCGTGGCATGATGTGCAATGGGGATGGATGTGTAATATTTTGCAGCCTGCATTGTTCTCATAGTCATGCACCTTCAAATTGCATGTGGGTTCTTCTCAGGTACATCGTGGCCTTCCCTGAAGGACATTGGCATACATCTGTATGTCCATTTTCCCTACGGACGCCAGTCAACACCCAGTTGGAGTATGTATCTCTCTCCCCCCATTCACACCCAGTTGGAGTATGAATCTCCCCCCCCATTCACACCCAGTTGGAGTATGTATCTCTCCCCCCCATTCACACCCAGTTGGAGTATGTATCTCTCCCCTCATTCACACCCAGTTGGAGTATGTATCCCCCCCCCATTCACACCCAGTTGGAGTATGTATCTCTACCCCCCCAAATCACACTGCCATGTGCTTGCCCTGCTACTCACCAAGTAGCCACGAACGTTGTCCTGTGTGTCGCTCCATGTAGCGTGGGATACTTGAGTTCCGCAGAACCATGGAATCATGTGTTGATCCTGGGAATCTGGCACAGCAATGTGTGCTTATCTTGTTGGCGTCACATACCATTTGGACATTGATAGAGTGGAATTGCTTCCTGTTTCGGTACACTACTTCATTGTGATGTGAGACCACCAATTCCGCATGGGTATCGTCGATGGCCCCGATGCAACTTGGAATGCCTGCCAGTGAATAGAAGCCAACTTTTGTGTTTGCAATCTCCTGGGCAGTCTGTGGCATGGATATGTGTTCAGGTGCATGCTTCAGGAGTGCATCGAGTACCTGGTTCAGCGTGCGTGAGGATACTGGTTGTGAGATGCCATGCATCTGTCCCACTGTATGCTGTTGGGTGCCTTTGGCCAGGAAGTGGAGCATACTCACCACCTTCAGTAGCGGGGGGATGGCAGTTCTGATGTCTATGAGGCTCACAATGTCGTTGTGGATCATGTCCACGATGCTGGTGATGGGAGCCCTGTCCAGAGGGTCCAGGGTGTGTATCTGCTCAGGGGTCAGGTTGAATGGACTGGCTCTGTGGTATGATTGGGTGCCGTTGTGGTGCCTGCTGTGCCTGTCTTGCCCTCCTCCTCCTCCTCCTCCTGCATCTCCTTTGTGCTGCCTGTTGTTGTAGCAGCTGCGCTGAAATGAGGTCCTCCAGGCCATGTAATGCTGCCAGTATTGGAACCATCTTGGTGTGGGGAGGGGTGTGGGAAGGGGTGTGGGTTGCTCCTTTTGAGCTGCCACAGTCTCCATTGCCTTCACCTGTGCTGATTTGGTCCACCTGTGGCAGGTGGGAACACTGCTCATTTCCCTTAACGGGTGGTCCGCGATACCGGTATTTGCACCATGGCGGTAGAGGGTCTGGGGGGATTTACCATGCCGCTATTAGCATGTGCACTGGCCTTGTAATGCTGTGCTAATAGCGGCATGGCGTAATTAACGGGATGGAGGGTCGCGCGCTATTAGTGGCACCGTAATTAGCGGTGGCGCTAATAGCGGTGTGCCGGGTCGTGATCCACATGGGGATTTAACGTTACCGGTAATACATTACCGGTAACGTTAAATCCCTACTGCCATCCGTGTAATGAGGCCCATTGACTTCCGAGGAGTAACAGAAATCTGGTTTACAGACACTTACACCATCTTAAGTGACAACCTAATGGCTGCTAGGTATTAAATACATGTCAGTAATATATCAAAAAAATATTATGGAGGAGCTACCCTCATCTCACCATCCTATGTACCCAAATCCATGATCGCTACAAACAACACTACTTCCTTCAAAAGCGTGGACTGAAAATGCATGGATAACCCTGATACTTGTCTCACTCTTCTGATGACCTATTACGCGCTGATTTGGCCCCAACCTCTTTTCTGCAAAATGACCAGAATGCATTGTCAACCTTCAAGCTATCTGATTTCAACACTTGTCTTGACTGGCCTTTAAATAAGCATACATCCCTTTTCTCTAACTACTGAAACTCAGCCATGAACATCTGTCCTTCTTCACCTACTGGTATGGGGTGGAGGGGTCATATCACCACATTCCCCTTTTAGGACTTGCCAGAACAAAAAAGCGGGTTGCCCCCATACCATCCTCGGATCAAGGCAGAAGATTGCAGATTTGACCTATGAAGCAAGACATGGCGGTCTGTTTTGCTGAAATAATTGCACCCCCCATCCTTGCATAGGGGCACTCCAAAGGCTCTGCTTGTCAATCTGCTAAATAAACTTGAGTGAATATTGGATGTAATAGCTGCCATCATTTGTGATAACAAAACCCCCTCTTTGAAAAACAATAACTGGATTGACACTGAACATGAGCTCATGAAAAGGAAAGACAGAGCCCTGGAATGTCATTGGTGGAAATGCTTGAAGCCTGAAGATAAATAATCCTGCTTAAAATGTAAAAGAGGCCGCGTTGCTGCCATGAAGATTTCCTCCAAAATCAAATGGCTTAATCCAAATGCATCAGCTGACATTTTACAGCACTGGAAGGATCTTAGATTGCAGACATAGGCCAATTGCTTTTAAAACAAGATTAAAACCATTCAGTTCAACATTGCTGTCCTGGTGAGATTATCTGCTCTCTCGGCACTAATAAAACACAAACATAAGGCATCTATCTCTACTTTCAGGCAGCTTAACCCAACAGTAGTGGCTAAACGATTATCCAATGTTGTGGTCTCATCTAAGCAAGTCTTGCCTTGCCCTGCGTGCATCCACCAATAGAGGCAGCCTTCTGCATCAGCTTCTCTAGTCAACGGCTCATTTTTGCAAGGCTGATCTCCTCGCAAGTTAAATGAACTCAGCTATACTCTATTAAAAAATTATATTAACAAACCAAGCATCCTCAACAAATACTTCTCTTTTGTGAAGACTCCATTTCTAGGTAAGATCCTAGAGAAAACTATGTGCAGCTGCTGTTATAATACAGTGATACTCCTAGTTTGCTACAAGGTCACCAGTCAGGGTTTTGCTGCAAGAGAGGGAAGATGCTGGCACTCTTGTTTATGGGAGATGAATCTCTTATTCATCCTTATTCTTCTTGACTTGTCACCTGTATTTGTTCATTTTACTACTCTATTAAACAAGCTGAGAACCTCTTTGGCATCAAGAAAGGAGCTCTTCAGTGGATCACCTGTTCCCTCCTTGACTCTAAGCTCCAGGATTAGTACTCTTCCTCACTAAGAAATGTGTCTACCACTGCAGAGCTCCTGAAGGTTTAGCTGTACCTTCTAGGCTGTTAAACAACCACCTAAGACCACTCATTGATCTCATTACTCTTTTGTCTGTCTTCTTCCAAAGTTATGCTGATCATATCCATGTCATCATCAGACTTGGGGCCCGATTTTGAGCTTGTGATAAAAGTAGAGAAGGAAGCATACATTCCCGACTCCAGTTTCAGCACCACCATTCTGAGGTGGGTGGAAGAATTGGAAAGTAGATGGCATCCTTTTCAGCAGCAAAAGCTGCTAAAGTCTATCCTTTTCATAGCAACATGTGTTATAATGGCACTGCGAGCATTTCGTAGAAACCCTTTGGTTAGACTGACTTGCATTTCTGATGTTTACCAGGGCCATTGTCCAGCTGTAATCAGGCACATGCAAAAGTGAAGGCTTTCAAGACTGGTTGATAGACAACAGCCTGTGTCTTAATGCCCATAAAACCGAGATGATCTACGTGGGTTTCTTCGTGCCTAACTCTGTTCCCTTCTAGTGGCATTCACCATTTTCGCCCTTATCCACTCTTGTCACACACGCCGAAAACCTAGACTCTTTAACTCTCTTTACCTAGGCCTCCAAAAAATGTGTTTATCCACCAAATACGACTGATCAAGATTAAGGCTTCTAGTATAATCCTTGGGTGCGGACCTAACAATTAAACACCCTTAGGCCTGAAATCACTCCACTAGCTGTCAGTTGCCACTCAAATGTTGTTTACATCTCTTTGTAATATTCACTATTCATTCTGGGGCCTTGGTCCATGACCTCATTATGATAATAAAAACGTGTGATCCTATCTGAATTCGCAGATCTGCAAGTTCTAAGACAATCGTTATCGTACGGTTTTAGAATAATAAGCCAGATAGTAGAAATGTAGACCATGCATTAGCTGATATGTGAAATGACTTGCCAATCATCTTTAGATGTGAAGAATAACAGTAGTTCTTCATTAAAGAAACACATGATTCCCTTGTTTGTTAACTCCTTTGGTTGCCTAACTGCCATGTCCCTTCCTTTGTAGTCAACCCTTCCAATGATGGTCATGGCCCTAGAAGGTCTCTAACTGTTCAATTGTTATGGCACTTATACTGACACGCCTCTGTCTCAAATGTCTCTATATTGCACTTCACTTTGTGTCCCTTTATGTTTTAATTTTGTACCTTGGTTCTGCACTTCTCCTTATGGCTTAAGTGTGTTCCTGTTGCTACACTTCTCCTCACCCGGGAACGTCAGCACTAAATGATCCAGAATGATCAAAAGCTGTAAGCGATCAGAACCATAACAGGTATTCTTTTTCCCTTCCACTTGGGCATTTCATGTTGCCCTCTTTGAACTTGAAGTGTCACAATGTGACTGTGATGAAAGCTCAGATGGCAGTTTACAAAACACCTATAAATAAATAATATACTAAAGCACTCACCCATTGAATTGGAGTTGCCACTGGTATGCAGATAGTCACTCAACAGCCTGGGTAAAATAAAACAGGTGAATTTCTATGTAAGCCAAAATCATCATTCTTGAAAAAAGATTGGACAATGTGGTGAACTCGATTAAAATATGTATTTCTAAGACAACTATGCATTATTGTAGGCATGGGAGAGTGCTGTGTCATGCCTAAGAGGGCTCACACAAACCGTTATTGAGATTCAAGGAAGGTCCAAGAGATTGTATTATAATACTTATGGGACGTAGGGCATTCTCTCTCTCTCTCTCTCTCTCTCTCTCTCTCTCTCATCTCCCATGGCATGTTTTCCTGAACACAAGCCTCCTTAACCCCACATTAGTACTAATGACCAGTAACCCCTACTGTCTGGATTTGTCTTTGGCATTTAATCATTCCCTAAGACACTGGCTTTCTAACTTCGTCAGGGACTTTTTACCTGTTCCTACTCTCTCCAGTAATTAGTGCCCTGAGGGACTTGCACCTACTCAATGTGATGTATGCTTGGTCACGCACACCCATGCTTACCTTTCATTTTCTACTATTACTGTTGTGACTCTTGTTTATCCCTCCAACTCTCTGTCCCTCTAATGATTCATTTTTCCTAGTCCCTGCCTCCACCCTTTGATGTTACCTCTCTACCTACTCCAGTCCACTCCTACCTCCTCCAATCAATACTCTGCCCTCCAGCCACTACTCCACCCTCTAACCACTACTCTGCCCTCCAACCACCACTCCACCCACCAAGTAATTTTACTGAAATACGCACCTTTCACGCAGTATTGTCCACTTCACAGTAATTCCTTACACTATCCTCCCTAAATGCTTGCCACACAAGTACACAAACTCACACTGTGGAACTACTTTCAGTCATAAGACCTCACCTGCTCCATGAATCTCCTCCACAAGCCACCACACCTGTTCTCCTCCTGTTGGTTTCTTGGTCAACATACAGCCTACTAATGAACTTTCCCGGATAACCCACCACTTACTGTTGCCTGCTGGGCCGTATATATCACCCCCTACCTAGGGATTGGTCTCCCTTTCCTAATGAGTCTGATTTCTTTTCCCCCCACCCCATGATTTGTATGAGTGTGAGGAATCTTCAAAAGGGGAATAAAGCTATGCCCACTGGCTCTGCTGCTGCTCACCCAAAACTGGGGTTGCACCAAGGGCACTGTTACACTCCAAACTGATGCTTGTTAATTTTTGTCCATATACCTGGTGGTTTAGTGGGTACAAGCATAAACTCCCGTAAACACCTTTCAACTGGACAACACTTGCCACGGAGTATGCTCACAGTTTTTTTTCTCAGCTGTCTCGCACTCTCTCATTCTCCATGCGGCTCTGCTTCAGTTCAAGATTGTAGTAGATTTGTTCAGTTGGCATTGCAGTTCTTGTTTCTGGTGATGGTCGTCTTATGGTTCAGTCAGGCTGCTCATCTAGCAGGGTATTGGATCTACAATGGGAAAAGAAACACTTGTGAGTACTTTCATTAACCCCTTAACTGCTGGGCTATTATGCATTTCTATGCTAATGGGATGGGCATACTCTTCCTCAACACTTAAAAGGTTTTAAGAGACATGGTGGGAAACACTGGTCTGCACACAAGCATTCTGGTACAAAGGGGAGGGATAGGAATTGGGGCCTTATGGCTGTCCTTGTCTGGTCTAATGGTGAAACTCGGATTGGACTTTCCCCTTTTAGCTGAAAATGGCTTTCACCATTACTCTAGCCTTGACACAGTAATCAGAAAAGAATGAAAGTGTATTAAGGGAGTTTGGAAGTGTTAGGAACTTACCCTCCTAAAGGACGTCTGGCCCCCAACCAGGTAGCATCTGTCAACTCAGATGGACATGCTGCTATTTAACAGCAACTCTCAAGGGCCTGTGCATGGTGCCAATCCCAAGATGGTGGCTGCCATGTCGGGATGCCAATCCCAAAATAGAAGACACCTGTGAATGATGGGAAATGTCATTACGGAATAAGGTCCTTTACTCACGGACCATGGATATGCATAAAACAATGCTTTATAAACCAGGAAGTCTTTCGTTAAATATACAGGAGATGGAGAACTTAGCATCTTGCAGCCTGTTCACAAGGAGGGGCATCAAGAAGATACTGTATTAGGTATTTAGTGTCCTGTTTTTGTTGTCCAGGTCTATGTTTTTATGGACAGTCTGTTTCTTTAATCTAGCAGTGTTTCTTGTTTCTTGTTTTACTTTCCTGAGAGGATTTACAAAGAAGTCACCCTTTATTGTGCTCAATTAACCACTCCTGTGAGAACAACAAGACATGGTAGAAGAATCCTGGTGGTTCGAGCCAGGGTCAGTAGAGAACAGGTAGGAATCATTGGGAATGTGGGAACACATACGTATTATCAAGGGTAGTCCCTAATCCTTTAACTCATTTTCCATCTGTTGTTTCTTCCCCACTCCACAACCTGACCTGCAGTACCTGGATTCTTTCCAAGGAGGTGCACTGTGTAAGCTTCCCCTACCACTGGAAAGGGAATACTTCTCTTTATGTTTTACATCAGAGGAGGGTTAGCTTTCAGGGGAGAGTTGCAGGCATTATCTTACATGACTCCCAAGGGACCTATGTTGCTACTTTCACCATCTGACATATTTGACATGAAGTGCCTCCATCAGCAAAGAAATTAAGCAAGGGAAGACGGGTCCATCAGCACGAAAAGGTGGTTGCCGGGCAAGGAGTGTGAGTCCAGAACATAAAGCATACATTCTTGTTAAAAGAAACCACGGCAAACATAACAACAGTGAGACTATATGCAGATCAAGAAGAGTTAGGTGGTTTTGACCGCACACTACAGCAAATCAATCATTTGGAGGAAGGTCTGTCAGTGCCACTAACAAAGAAGGGGCTGGGAGAGTCAGAAGTATTGAAAAGAAAAAGTAGGCAGGACGGTCCCTTTCACGAGGATTCTTCTCTGCCTCTGTGTTCAGTATCTGAGTGGAGGATAGCCATATCTTTGCCCTTAGCTATTTTTAAATGTGATGAAGCTGCAACACACAGTAAACACCATATAACATTCTATATGGGAATGACATTGAATATATGAAATAAACATGATCTTTATTTTAGCTGTGCATGAAAATAGGCAATGCTTTGTGAATTGGGTTTATTTCATTGTCTTTGGATGTGACTCTGTCAAATTAGGGTACCAGGTAGAGTTGAGGCAAAATGTGTGGGGTGCATTTAAAGGCCCGAATAGAAGTCATTTTCAAGTGATTGGCAGGATTTTAAACACTGAAACAAAAATGGCCTGGCCTTTGTTTTTGTTTTCCAAGTATAATTAAAGAGCCATGTGTAAAGGGGCCTACTGGTCATTACCATTGGGATAAGCAGCATTTTAATTTACAAAAGATGGAGGAAACAGAAGTCCCTGTCACATGGAATACAGGATTTTTAAACATTGAAAACAAAAAACGGCCTGGACATGTGTGTGCAAATTAAAACCGTAAAATAAAATATCACTGTTTCCAGAAAAATGTCAGAAAATCAAAACATGATGTGTGGGTTGACAAAGAGCAATGTATATTATGTTTCACCCACAAAATTTCAGTGACATTTGAAGAGCAACTTTTTCTTCATGAAAAAATGTCAGCCAAAGACATATCCTTTTGCTGGCTGTGGGCAAAACTTCACAAGCAAAACTCCCACTCCCAGCCTGGATGTCACATCTCCCATCTAATGACCAACCGCAATAGAAATGCCTTGCTAAAGGCATTGAAATTCAGTGCTCTTCAGACCTGCTGGCTCTGAAAGCAAATGTTACCTTTGGCTGGAGCATGACTAATATGTGTGAAAATGGGGGCACCCACTTCAAAGAGCAAGCTTCCAACACAAAGGAGATTGATCAAAAAAACTGTGTGCACAGGCTGACCCAGTCAAAACAAATGTACAGAAACAGGAGCAGGACCGTTTGTCCCACACAAAGATTCATAATTTAATTTAAAGGACTATTATCCTTTATGCCTTTTTCTCGGCCATCATAAGGTGGATGTATTTCATCTATGTACCATTTTTAATGTCATTTCCAGGCAATTTTGGGCATATACAATTCATATTTCTGTGACTCTGGGAATTGTAATGGCCAGTTAAACTAGGTGTCTGGCTGATCTGAACATGTTCCAAATGAAACTAGGGATATGCTTAATAACTTACTTATTCCTAACGGTTGTGATTTTTTATGGAAATGGCACAAAGGTGCGACATTGCCGTGCTACATGATACAGATGGTGGCTGACATAGCTAATTCCCCATGATTAGCTGAAATGGAAAATATGTTTATTCTGGCAGTTGCTAGTAAAATTATGAAGTTGTGGTACCTAACTATTTTTTGCCAAATAGTTGAAAGGAGAACAAAGGATGATGACAAATGGGAATTTCCATATGTTGCTCAAGACCCTTAAACCAATCCTGACTTGGAGGAAGGGTTTGGGAAAAGAGAGAAGGGTAACTGCCCAATTCTAGTGACAGGGATTATTGCAGGGTACTCCCCCAAGATTGTAAAATTGGTGGTGTCATTGCTGCTATATAAGGGGGACTGCACTAGAACAGGGGAACAGATAATGGAGAAAGACAGGAGGACAAAGAGAAGAGACAGACCATCAGGAAGGCTGCTGAAAGTTCACACCTGACAGCTGTAAGGAGACACCATAGGAGATATCTGAGAGTGCATCTGGGCGGAGCTGTCTATTTCTAGGAAGGCCTCAAATCTGAGTGGGTCCTATGCTGGAGAGCGGGAGGCCATCATTGAGAGTGCAGTGACCAGACCCCTGCCTTATATTTCCAGAGTGTCCTGAGATGCAGCTTGCTTTCCTAAACCTTAAACAGAAGTTTGCTATGTTAGTAGAACTGAGCCCCAGGGAACCAAAAGGTGGGGGAGTCTGCTTGCCTTGAAACCTTTCCCTTTAGAGTGGGTGGGGGGCAAACTGTGTAGATCCTTAGCCTATGGAACAAAAATATTAATATAATTAATTCCCCATTTGGCAGAACACTACAGATGAATTTTGTTAAAATTCGAAATTAACAAAGCTCTCTTCCCAGTGTGCACTGAAAACTATAGCCTATAATTTAATCGGGTAATACTTCTTTGAGGAAGAGGGGCATCTTTCTTCTTATATCAGTTCAACCTTTTTATCCAGCTTCCCCAACACAGGCCTTTCAGTAAGGGGGGTCTGAAATGCAAAATTCCCCAAAGCATTCCATTTTTTCTGTCTGATTTCCCAAACTAGATCAAAGCAAGGGGGTCTGAAAAACAAAGCAATACATCACCCTGTGTTTATTTTAAACCAACAGTGTTGGCAAAAATTATAATTGCCATATGTATTTTTACCAATCTTGAAATCCTACTGCTACCCTTTTAAGGCTGCAGGAAAATCAAAACCACACAACATTACTGTTACGCTCACCTGGCTCCCACAGGGGCATCGATCGGATCCAGAAAGCTGTGGTCTCCTTCAACGTGAAGCGTGGTGCAGAGATGACAGACTGGACTGGCCCGCCTAATCTCGTCTGCTTGACCCGTAGAAGTATTCTCCTGCAAGTGGAGAAAGGGATTTAGCCACCCGTGGATTCTAGTAATGGCACCCCACTGTTCTCCCCACTAATCACCTCCGATATTCCCTTTCAGTAATCTCACCTTATGTTTTTGAATGATGAGCTCTCCATCCTGCGTGGAATGCAGGAGCGCGTAGATACCAGTTACTTCACTGTTTCGAAGGCGTTGGAAGAGTTCCGGATGAATATTGACTCCGAGGTTCCTGGCAAGAACCTGTAAGTATAAAGTCCAAAGAGTTCAATATGTCCTATGTTCACTCTTGTCCAATTCCCTTCTTGTGTTGCAGCTGGGTCCAAGAGAAGATTGTCTTGTGGCAGCTGATGGCGTTCAGTTAAGAGTCTGTATTACCCAACACTGTCCGGTAAAAGATGCGTGTATTTAACTTGTTGTTTTCTCTCTCCTTACAGGTGCGGTGTAAGAAGTTGTGGGATGTCAAGAATAATGCCTCCGGTGGTAAATCAGGTAAGTCTATGGTGGTAAAAAGAGATTGTATTTGTTGGCCCTCTCGGGTCACCTTATATTTCTTTTGTCCTTTGATGCTGGAGTTCAGCGAGGAAAATGATGGAGGCAGCGCCGAATCGAAAAATGCTGTGAGGACTGGTGAGTATGGTGCGGCGCTGCGGCTGACGATGCGACACGTGCAGAAATAATGTCCTTTCAAAGTTCGAAGACGTGATGGATCCGGAATCAGGTAAGGAATTAAAATAATGTCCATGTTCTAACCTTTCCTTCTTCTTTCATCTTATTCTAGGAGCTCTGGATTCGAGGCGGGCGTGGCAGAAGACGGGATGCTGACTGCAGGCACGGTGAGCTTTACGCTGCTGGATGCAGAATAACACGAAGCATGTGCTGCTGTTCGGGTGTGGTTTAAATAGCCTTCAAAGTAGACCCAGGTAAGAAGTTCCCCCAGAACCACACCTGAGTAAAAAATAGTCCCTGAAGTAAAGTAGTCCCATTCAGGCCTCACGTTGGCTTGACTTCATTGCAGCAGGGTCTGCATGAGGTAAGTAATGTACATGAGCCTTGTGCCTATGGCAACAGGACTGATTTCCTATATGAGCCTGGTGCCAATGGCGCCAGGACTGTACCCAGACAGCCCCTAGGCGGGGCTGCTGAGCTTTTAGTAAGCACCTGGATGCCTGCTCCCAGGGCTGATGGGCTTGGTCCGGATGCCCGGGGGTAGGCATCATGACAATTACATACTTGCCTTTGTTATTGATTAGTGTAATTATTTTGTGAAGTGAAATTTGCAGAAAGTTAAGAATTGTGATTGTGTTCTTTTTAAATCACTTTTGTGATTTATTTATGCTGAGAGATGTGATTGTGTTGTGCCATGCATACATTGTTAGCTTGGCTCATTGTTAGCTCAGGGGAGAGGTATCTAAGGGGCATGATATGTGCCTGAGATAAGGCCAAGAAAAAAAATCTGTTAAACAGTTTCTTGCATAACCACGTGAGTGGGGAGGGAAGGATTTCTCTTTGTTGAGCATGGCTTATCAATAAACCGTTACACAATGGAGTCTCATCCCGGATTCACTTCCAATTCCTGACCCATGACAAGTACATTGTGACATGCTATTCATTTTGATGCAATTGCATTAAGGTGAAGGGAAATTCATCTTTGTGTTGTTAAAGTGCCACTAGTACTTGACTCCCGAGTTCCAGTTGGGTGTATAGGTAAGAAATTTAGAGTGAGATTTTATTTGCATGAGGAATCAAGCAGGAACAGTGTGATTTTGCCCCTGAATAAAGAAAGTCTTATTAAAGTGCAACAAGCCAATTATGAAAATGTCTACTGGACATATTGTGGAAACCAGGGAGGATCGCCTAGCTCAATTATTTCTCAAAGGAGAATGGGTTGGGGATGATGCAAGAAACTGGCAATTCAGATTTATGCGGGAGGTTACCTTAGTTAGCAATGATATTTGGCTTGAAGCTGGAATATTGCACAAAGAACTTGAAGCATTTTATATGAACACAACTGCTTGTGATGAACAGATACAAATGGCTCAGCTAACTGCTCAGTTATATTCTCATTTCCTGGTAGTAGAAGAGCCTTGGCAAAATAGTGAGGCTAGTAGAATGAATCAGGATGGAGACCCGTCACAGGCCAAGGATCCTGTTCAACATCTCAAAACTGAGTTACAAACACTGCAGCACGAGAGTTCAAAGCGTGAAACCCAGTGTTTTGCAATGAAAAATTCACAAAAGGAATGTGTTGAAAATCTGAGCGCACTGCAACACAAGCTAAATGACCAGTTGGCTCTTAATAGTCTTTTTGGATGACATTATCGGATTCCAAAAAGAAATAAAACTATTAAAAAACTGAAAATGAACAATTCATTATCAACGGGGTTGATTCCCAAAATGACTTTGATCCGATACATCAGCAGGTAAGTACTCTGAAACAATAGAGGACACAGCTGGCTCAGGAAAAAAAACTTCTTGAATCAGGATAACAGTGTCCTAATACAGAGGATAAATCAGATGGAAATGGAGGTAGAAAAGGGACAGTCAGGTTCTCAGGAACTGACCAGAATTAGAGAAGAAAGCAACAAGATTGTAGAGCGAGTGAGGCAAATAGAAGCTGAACTATTAGAGGCAGCAAAATGCAGGGATGAACAAGAAAAAGATATTAGTCTCCTGAAGGAAAAGCGTCTTGAATATGTACGCAGCATCCAAGGCTGACAGAGGGAAAATGAATTACTTTCGCAGTAGGTGCAGCAAACAAAGGATTGGTTGGTAGCTCAGAGCGGGGTGCATGAGATTAATCAGGCATTAGTGTCAAAAATCATGCTCTCTGACTACCAACAGCAAATAAAGAGAGACACAGGTGTCAGAGCTTTACCAAGGAAATTAAAAATGATAAACAGGACCTGAGGCACGCTGACCAATAAGGATATGGGACAAGGCCCACTGATCAAGTTGTGGCGCCCCTCACAGCAGGGGCCCCATGTCAGTCATGTAAATCCTCTCATGCACAAACGGGAACCAACCTCATTCATGGCACTTATCAAGAGCATGGTGACATGAGGCAGTTAGACTTACCCAGAAGTAGCTCAGCTGATCAAGAAGGCCTGTCCATGTCTGATATCGGTGAGAGTTCATCTCTACCACACAGAAGGGAATGTGGTCAAACCAGTGTGTCCTGGGAAGTAAGGAATAATACGGTAAGTACTTCAGACCATCAAAACTATTTTGAAGACAAAGGGCCTCATTACGAGTCCGGCACTAAGGGTTTAATGGCACCGGTGAGGATGCCGGTGCCGTTAACCCCCTACCGCCACATTCTGAGGTCACTTAGCAGATCCCATTAAGGCCCCCTGGTTTTACCAGCCGCCCTTACTGGGAGCCGCTAAGGGACCAGGGAGCTAATAATGAGCCTGCTCTTTGCGGGCCCGTTATTAGCTCCTTCCCCATTCCCATTGAGCTCTATGGGGGCTCGAATGGGAATGGGGACTGGATTTCAGAATGGGGATTTACCGGGTCCTCCAAGGTTGGAATGGCACGGTAAATCCCCATTCTGACTACCCGACCCGGACCCGGGTTTGTAGGCAGCCATGGTGCTGATAGCACATGGCTACCTCCAACCTCGTAATGAAGCCCAAAGTCAGGGAGTTAGATTGGCTGAAGTTGTGACTATAAAGAGACCACCTTACGCATGTCACTGAAGAAAAAAAGGCAGACCCTCAGCCTAGGAAGGGCATTCTAAAAACCTCTGTATATTCAGGGGAAGGGGAGATTCACCAGACTCCCTGGATGCAGAAACTGGGTTCTATCCTGAGCCTAAAAGAAACTCCATGGAGAGTGGCCCTGGGAGTTCACTTTGGTCCCGGCAAGAGGAGTCCAGACCCTGTGGTTCTGGGAGATATTACCAGTCTCATAGAGACAGGGAGTTCCTAGAAGACAGGGAAGGGAGTACCACTAGCAGCTCTGAGTCAGAAGGTGAATGGACTCTGGTGCAGAAGAAGAAAAAGACAGCAAAACAGAGTGAGGGTTTTGTGAAACATTCAATAAGACAAATCAAAGCCATAAAGAGATTCCTGACCCCATACCACAAAAATGCCAACTATTCCGTATGGGAGAACCTGGAACTTTATGAGCAGATGATGGCATCATTCCAGATCAGGAATGATGTGAATTGTAGAGCATTTGCTAAATGGACATTATCACCTGAGTACTCCCATTTCTTTGCAGGACTGGAGGGCCAGGATCATAATAAATAGCCCATGCTTATAAGTTGGCGTACTGACAAAAACATTCCACTCACAAGAGGCCCTTAAGGCTGCATATAACTCAGGCATCAGGGAGTTTGTGCCGGAGTTAAAGCAGGTATTTTCTCTGACTTCCCAGCGGGTGAACAGCAATAGTAGGGAGTTCATAAATACATATTTCCATACTTTCCTCAAATGCATAATGATTAAGTTGGTGCGTGACTTTCACGATCATAGGACCCTGGATTGAGTGATTGAACAGGCTACCAAGATTCATGTGGTCCAAAAGCCTGCTGAGAGTAAAATTACTGCCAAACCATCTAACACCACTGCTGGTGTTGCAAAGCTGGCAGAGGTAAAAATTACCCCTCCATTGGATCTGGAGACAGGGGGCCTAAAAGTAACCCTCCTGCCAACAAGCAATATGGAAAGCAGAAGGGACCCCACAACCCGGCCCAATTGAATGATAGTCAGGCAGAGGCCCAGATCAATTGTCCCTCTGACCCTGCCACCTATATAAGTCCTAGGTACAAGGGTACTAAACCAATTGTGGTATATGCATACACTCCTCTGGCCCAAAGGTGGGGGGGGACTAATCAGGCAAGTATTGCCCCGGGAAACTTCTCTCCAAACTTACCTCAGGACATAAGTATTACTC
Source organism: Ambystoma mexicanum (assembly GCF_040938575.1). Lineage (NCBI taxonomy): Eukaryota > Metazoa > Chordata > Amphibia > Caudata > Ambystomatidae > Ambystoma > Ambystoma mexicanum. The sequence continues at coordinate 473,453,032 of NC_090932.1, read as the reverse complement.
CACCTGAAAATCTGACTTTCTCCCCAGATATCCCCCAAACCAGAACTTCCAAAACAATCCTCCTCTCTCTCCCCGGTTCCAGGACAATAGACCCTTGAACCTGGGAGAAGGGAGATTCAGGATGAAAATTATGGGGGGAATTTCCAGTACCTGAACTACTCCGGGAGAAGGGACAGTTACCCCTTTCAGGAGCAGCAGATGTATGACCTGAGACCTCCCTAAAACCCAGCAAAGGTCTGGCAACTGGAGCGACAGGTCCAGCAACTGACCAATGATCTGGCGTGCATGCTATGGGCTCAGTCCAACTCTCAACCTAACCGTGCTTCCCAGAATTCCCCAACACCCAGGTCTGATGCCCAAGGGGGGAAATGATGGGAGGAAACCTCCAACAAACCACCGTTTACGGACGAAGAGGCCTGGGTGGAGGGGAGATACCAAGCCCTTGAGGGAGCTTCCTTTCTCACCCTAACAGAACCCCTAAAAACCTTTCAGTTTGAAAGAGACTCTTCTACCCCCAAAATGTTAGAACCCAAAGACCGAAGTGTAAGTGGGAGAGGCCAAAGAAAAACACACTTTGTGGAGGAACTCGGGATTATCCCCTTTGAAAGAGAATACTCCCTGGAGGATTCAGTTAAGCAGAACTTCTCTTTCAAAAACAGGGGCAGACCTCGCAAAGAAAAATGGGCCCCAAAAGACCCCAAACATGTGAGCCAAATGTAAGTAAAACAGAGAGGGTGTCCTTTCTCCAAACAGGTTCTGAGAACTGTTGGCAGGTAACGGGGCAAAGCCAAGGAGCCAGGGAAAAGGAATATTCAAAAACAACACCCATTCTTTTTACAGATTCCTGATCTCTGACACAGACAATTGCTCAAGATCACATGGTGTTGCAGTTCAATATTAAGAAAATGACCATCAGGCTGTCAAATAACTCACACTTTCTTTGCACTTGGAGGAGAAAGAAGGCCAACTTTATGTACCGGTTAAGGTGCAAGGTCAGTGTGAATTATCAGTTCTGATGGACATCATCCTGTCAAAAAGGGGCTTTGAGCAACTAAACTCAGGCTTGGGGAGGGCCACCAAATTTTACTCACACCACTTCCTGGTCAACTTCAAAATGTTGAGGGGAATGATGTTTCCGTTGGACAGACTGCAGATCGAGACATAAATATTGGACCGCACAGGCTGAAACATTTGTGATCGTTCTGACTCCAGAGGGTACACCTTGTTTACTGGGGCACAATCTCCTGAGGAGGTATCACCTCTGATCGACTATGTAAACAAGGTCCTCTGTACTCAGACTAACTGCCTATCAAATACAAATGAGTACCAATTATGTAAGCCTGAATTGTACATGTCATACAATTGATCAACAATCTGAGGATGTAGAATTACATTAAAAAAATAACCAAGTCCCAGTCATCACTGTCATCTCTGTAGGAGAACTGACTGGTGATGGGAACTCTTCTACATTCTTGAAAACCAACCTTCATCCCAGTTTTAAGTGGCAATCCACACTGGAAGGGAACGCCATAGCATTTTACTCCAGTCCAAAATCAGAAGAAACCTTGGGTCCCGTGAAAGTAGACAAGGACGTATCCACTCAAAGTCTGATGGACATTCAGAAAAAGGGTGAGAAGTTGTTTTACCCATTCAGTTAAATGGGGGGGTGGGGAACCATTGCTAGCCAGAGCATGACTGAATAATGGAAGGAACTTCAACAGTGAAGAATTATTCAGGAAACTCCCAAAATATCTGACAATTGCCACATTTAAATTGATTGACAAATGGGAAGTAGGTCTGGAACCCCCACATTCCAAACATCTCCTGCCTAGCAGGTGTATGCTAAAAATGCCCATTGCAACAACAGCATAGACCATAATTGCTGGGTCATGAGAGATGTCCCTTCCGCCTTTTTTTGGTAAGTGACATGCTCGAATGATTCGCAATCAATTTGGACCTAATTAATAATAAAGCCTGGTCACGACTGGGGAGTAATCCCATGGCCTTTGACAACATTGAAAAAGTGTTCCGGTCAGCTCAATTGCTTCCTTATGTGGTTGAAGTTCAAGTGCAAGAAGAGGTTAGCATCACAGAACAGTTGCAACAATTTACTCTTCCCCTCAAAATTAAGTGAGGACAGAACATGAAACATCAGGACACATACATAAATCTAAATTCCCATCTCCAACAACAAGGTTTATATTTAAATCCTACACCTCTAGTGGACATAGAACACAACACCATTGAAATATTGGAGGATAACAGCGACTCTCGAAGTTTCACTTTGGGCGCAGACACCTTTGATGGAATGACAGTTGAAGCCCACACTATTCTATTGATTTAGGTAATGAAATCATGCGACCAATCCCAAATGATTTTTTTGACATCAGTGACGGAACTCCTCCAGAAAAGATTTTTCCTAGGCATATGGGGGGAGGGATTTTCCTGGTGTTCTCTTCTGCCCCTACAGTGTGGTATAGGAGACCTGTGACATTAGGAGGGAGGAGGTAGTCTTCAGAGTCAAGGACCACTACCTCGAATCCCCTGTCCAAGTCTACACCATCAAGAGATCTCTCCACCCAACTGGAGGATACCACTGAAATTGCCAAGCCCAAGGTCTTTCCAGGTTTCAAGTAGAAGGTTGAGGAAAGGATCAATCTGGCTGATACCTGTGAGGCCAAGGAGCAAAGACAAAACCTAAAACACGTCTTCCTGGAATTCCAAGTTATCATTTCAGTAGACTCATATGACTGTGGACGCACATCAGTTCATTCAACCACCATTGCCATGGACCCCGAGATGGCTCCAGTATTTGTTAAATAATACTCATTACCTCTCACATCCATGGAGTCACTCACAGAGATTATTAAGAATTTAGAATCCTGTGGGATCATTTATCCCATCCACAGTACCTTCAATAAGCCGGTACTGGGGATCGTCAAACCAAACAGCCAATGGAGACTATGTGCAGACCTGAGGGAGTTGAACAAACGGGTCCACATGTCAAGATGGCCCCTTCTCTACATCGATCAGGGACTGAACCAGAACCAAGGGTCAAAGGAGTACACCTTCATTGACCTGACCAACTGTTACTGGACAGTACCCATGAGTAGGGAACACCAGTACAAGCTTGCCTTTATTTTCAGGGGGCAGCAATATATGTGGACCTGAAACCCCTTTAGATACATAAACTCTGGCAATGAGTTCAACATCTTCCTACATAAGGCATACCCGATTTGGGTGAAATGGGAAACCTGGCCTATGTGGATGCTGTTTTGATCAAGAGTTCAACTGTGGAGGAACATATAGCAGAAATCTGCTATGTTCTTACCCACTCGCAGAAGGCCGGAGCAAAACTGTCCTTTCAGAAGGCACAGCGGTGTAGGACCCGAGTGAACTTCTTAGGGCATGAGATCATACCTGACCATCTTAATCCCCAGGCGAAGAAGGTGGAAGACGTATTGAAATTTAAAGACCCTACCACTATGCGAGAATTAAGAAGCCTTCTTGAACTTACTGAATTAGTGGAAAGTTCATTGAAGACTACGGAAAGGTCACTTGACCCTTGGACCATTTATTAAAGGCCAGAGTCAAGTGGCAGTGCGGTCCAGAACAATCCAAGGCAGTTTAAAACCTGAAAAGAAGCCTTTCCAAGGCTCCTTGTTTGGCTTACTCGATAAAGAACAAGGAGCTCTTCTTGTAGACAGGGTTCTCAGATACTTGACTAACAGCGGTATTGTACCAAAAGCATGACAAGGTCAACAAAGTCATCTCATACTCGAGCAAGATTCAATGACTGCAAGAAGGCACTCCTGGCAATGGTGTGGTTGCTGAGAATTTACTGTCCATTCATACACGGGGAGCACATCATTGTCGAGACCCCTGACTAACCCTGCAGTATCTACAAACTGACCGAATCTGGGCGGGGAACGTTATTCATTCTAGAATTACTTCCTGGATTCTTTCCATGCAAGGCTTTCCTGTGGAGGTCAGATATGGCCATAACAAGAAGAGTCTCCTAGCGTAAGGGTTGGCGGACTTGCATGATTGTGCTCAAGAAAACTGTCTCAAGGACGAACGTCTAATGACCAACAACAACATGGAGGCGTAATTAACTTCCCCACACAAGGTCTATAAAGAAGACATGTGTCAAGGGGTACTCACAGTTTATATGGATATGAGCTCCTACCATGTTGATAACAACGGGGGAAAGACCTGGAGGCTGGCATTGGGAATACCTGGGTGAATGATACGTTGCAACCCTCTGCTCGTTATAAAATAGGACCCTGGGGTAGTCAGGTTGCAGAGTTGATGGCTGTTTATCAAACCATCCTCACTGCAGTGCACCGCCAACTCATTGAACTGGTCATAATCACTGACTCTGATTATGTCAGGAATGGGTTTGTGGAGCACCTGATTAACTGGAAGCCAAACTAATCCAGTCAATTGACGATCTGGTGACCTCCAATGAGATGATCATATATAGGAAGAAGTTAAGAGGTCACTCAAAAATAAAGAGGCCAGATAAGACTGGGAATGACCTGGCTGACCAGCTGGCTAAAACTGGATCTCTGCAGGGGGATTTCATAGAAACGGAATCCCTACTGGGTGAAATCCAAATGACAGATGTCACCAGGTCACAAACTTGGGCTAACACCGAGCTCTAAAAAGCCCAGTGGAGTAAAGATACCCCAGATGCAGATTTGATCACTGCACAGAAAGAGGATCTGATCATTGGGAATTTTATCGACACATTGAAGACCCCAAAAGCTTTTTTCTAACAGAGTCGGATTGTGTCTGTAAAAAGGATCACCAGGTGTTGATGAAGTTTTCCAAGATGTTTCAGATCCAAGATGGTTTGTTGGTAAGGAGAGCCCCATATGGCTGTGACCAGTGGGTGCTACCTACCTCATTCCAAAGCCTGATGTTAAACCATGCCCATGACATGACCACTGCCAGTCATAGGGGGTTTCATGCAACATTGGAAATCTCGTGTGAGGTTGCCTACTGGCCACACATGGGCCAGGACCCCAACAATTACCTAAAGGGGTGTCTTGTATGTGCCCAATTCCAACCCAGTTCACTCACACACAGAGCTCCCCTACAAAAAAGGGGTATGGCACTACCTTGGTCCGATTTTCAAGTCAATTTCATCGGACTAGTGATTTGTTCGTCTAGAAGAAACAAGTACATGTTGATTGTGACATGCTTGTTCACGAAGTGGGAAGATTGTCTTCCAGCCCTGAATTATAAGGCAGAGACAGCTGCTGAACTAATGATCAACCACATCTTTTCTCATTATGGCCTCCCGCAAAAGATAGAGTCAGAACCTGCAAGCCATTTTCCAGTGAGGTGATGGCAAAGATGTTGGAGATTCTAGAGGAAAAAAGAAAACTCCACATTACCTACTGCTGGCCTCAAGCGGGGGGATTGGGGAGAGAGATGCAACAAAACAATTGCGAGTATCTTAAGGAAGTTTGTGGCAGACTCTGGACCCAGCTGGTACATCCGATTGCCGCTTGTCATGATGGCTATTTGGTCTACACCATCTTCTGCAACAAAGTTGTCTCCATTTGATCTCATGACTGGACGTAAAATGGTATTGTCACAGCATCTGCTCTATAGGACCCAAGAGCAGACACTGATAAATGCATCCACTGCTCATGAGTACATTGAACATTTAAGTAAGCACCACCAGCATGTTTTTGCTTATGTTTAGCACAATTTAGAAAGGTCATCTGAAAGTAATAGGGGTTTCATACCACATTGGAAATCTTGTGCAAGGTTGCCTACTGGCCACACATGGGTCAAGACCGCAACACTTACCTAACAGGCTGTCTTGTGTGTGCTCCATTCCCAGTTCACTCACACACAGAGCTCCCCTATAAAAAAGGGAAGGACACAGCCTCGGTCGGATTTGCAAGTCATTTTCATTGGGCTAGTGATTTGCTCCACTAGAGGAAAAAAATACTGTTGATGGTAACATGCTTGTTCATGGAGTAAGTATAATGTCTTCCAGCCCCAAAATGTAAGGCAGAGACAGCTGCTGTAATAATGATGCACCGCATCTTCTCTCGTTTCGGCCTCCTGCAAATTATTGAGACGGACCGAGGAAGACATTTTCCAGTGAGGTGATGGCGAAGATGAGGGGGATTCTAGGGGTAAAAAGAAAACTCCACATTGCCTACTGCTGGCCTCAAGTGTGGGAGTAGGGCGATAGAACAAAACAATTGTGAGTATTTTAAAGAAGTTTGTGGCAGGCTCTGGACCCAATTGTGACATCTGATTGCCACTTGTCCTGATGGCTATTGGGTCTACACCATCTTCTGCAACAATGATGTCTCCATTTGAGCGGACAAAAAATTGTGATACCACAGCATCTGCTCTATAGGACCCAGGAGCAGACATTGATACATGTGTTCACTACTCATGATTACATTGAAAATTTAAGTAAGCACCTCTAGCATGCTTTTGCTTATGCTCATTACAATTTAGAAAAGTTGGCTGAAGGAATGAAGACCTACTATGATCTAAAGACCAGCAAGAAAGAGTATGAAACAGGTGACATGGTTTACATGTACAATTTTCAAAGGAATCAGGCCAAGGAACAGAAATTCCTCCTGTCTTGGCGTGGTGCCTTTGAAATTGTATATAAAATATCTAGAGGAATCATTAGGCCTATTCATAATACATCAAATACCATAGATGTGCTTATATCCAATTGTCAATGGCACTTGTGTGCAGATGTATGAGAAATAAACAAAAAAGTACCTGTTTCAAGGTGTCCCATTCCATTTATTGATCAGGGTCACGGGTCAAAGTTGTTTACCACATTAGACCTTACAGCTGGATACTGGTGTGTGACACTAGCTGAAGATATTCAAAATGTGTTTGCATTTTCATTTTCAAATCACAATATGCATGGTCCTGGACCCCTTTTGGCTATGTCAATAGTGAAAGTGAGTTTGGGATATTCCTGAGCAAAGGCACTCCGGGATGCAGCTGAAAGGGGGACAATAGTCTATATGGATGATGTGCGATTCAAAAATGAAAATCTGAAAAGCCACTTCAGTGAGATTAGGCATAAACTCAGTCAGCTACAGAAGACTGTGGCAAAATTATCTTTACGGAAAGCACAATGGTGCAGAAAAAAGGTAAACTTCCTAGGTCATAAAGTGACAGTGCATGGGTTAAAACCACAAAAGAAAAAAGTGGAGGTGATTCATAAACTAAAAGAACCCACTCATTTGAAAAGTTTAAAGAGCTTGTTAGGAATAACAAGTCACAACAGACAACATATTGAGACATTACACAACAATTAACAAGATTATTGAAGCAGGGTGCACCTTGGAAATAGGAAGAGGAACAAAATGAGGCAGTTGCCAGGTTAAAATAGTGTCTAATGAAAGCACCATGTTTGGAATATCCAATGAAAAATCAGGATTTCTTTGTAGAAATAGGATTTACAGATAAATACATGTCAGCAGTGTTATATCAAAAAAGATGATGCAAATAACAATACCATTGCATATGCTAGCAAGACATTGTCACAGGTAGAGACTACATTTAGTGAATGCAAAAAAGCACTCCTGGCCACTGTCTGGGCATTACAACATTTCCTTCCCATAATTCAAGGGGAGTGTTAGGCAGAATCCCGTTCAGTTCCCTTGGGGAACACTGCAAAAAGGATAAGACTACAGGAGTAAGCAGTAAACCCAATTGGTAGCAGTCTGCACCACCCAGATTTACCTGGTAGCTGTGGAGGAGCAGTCAGACCTCTCTCAAACAGAGATGAGCGCATAACCTGATGGCACTCCAATAGTTCAGTTAAAGGGAGAGAAAAAGGCAAAGCATAGAAATAAAACAGGTCCCAACACTTTTAGGAGTTCTCAGCAAGGGAATAAAGGCAGTATAGACTGTAGAGCCAACGTTCATAGGCCAGGCCCACTTAAAAGGGAGCAAAGCGAAATGTGCCCAGGATCACATGGTTTTAAAAATGCACTACAAGTCTTTGCAGAATGTTCAAAAGAGGTTGGGGCGATTCAAGAAGGTAAAGTTAGGAGGTCTGGGGCCAACCCAGTTGGCAAGCCAAGGATTTAAGGGTCACCTTGGGCAAACCGAAGAAAGGGAGGCCAGGCAGGAAACAGTACTTTAAACAGAGAGGAAGCTCCAGCGGTGGCAGTTGTTCCTGGCAGTGGTTGCAGTTCATTGTTTCTACCGGGGGAAGAGAGTATCTTGTCGAGGAGGAAACGTGGAGTTGTTGCACTGCACAGGGATGAAACCAGCCGCGGAGTTCGTCAATAAAAGGAGCGTTCCTTTTATTCGTGGTCAAAGTGGTGAAGCTTGGCTATCCGGCCACCGGGTGCTTGGCACGGGCGATTCGAGCGAGAGACGCCTTTGGAAAGTGAAAAGGATGAACTGGTTGGTCCCACCAGCTCAGAGGAAGAAGACTCGTCCAGCAGAAGATCTTCTTTTGTCGTTGGGAAAGTGGTGAGGTAGTTGCAGCAGGGTTTCACCGGTGGTGTCGTCGTTGCAGATGGCTCAGCTTCTTCCCTCTTCAGATTCTTAGGTCCTGTGGTGACTTCTGAAGTTCCAGTCCCAAAGGCCCCGCTTTTATGCAGAAAACCCCCCATTCATCAGCCTAGCTGTCAATCACACATGCTAAGTGGTGAGCCGGGTGGCTCACCACTGGGCCAATCAGAGTAGAGTGCGACTTCGGTTGCAGAGGCAACACAGTCCAGGGTGCCAATTCCCCCCTCCACTCCTCCTGTGGAACCCAGACAGAGTGGCACCATTTGGAGGGCTTCTGTGGAGAAGCCTGCCAAAATAGTGGAACAAAGGGCTCGACCTTGGTCAGAGTTACAGAGACAGACACGAAAGCCATTTTAGAAAAGAGTTCTGGCAAAAAGACCCAGCCAGGGATTTAATATTAAATACATAAACCAGTGGTATTTTTAACATTGCACCAAAAAGTGGTGCGTTTAAGATTAATGGGAAAATCCCATAGAGAATATTTTGGTGGAATATTTTGCGTGGTAACCACTGCCACCAGCCAGAAACTCAGCAAGGGGGGACTGGACAGTGCCCCCTTGAAAACAGACCCAGGGGCAATATAATTAACCCCTTCCAGTAATTCCACAATATGATGGTTTGTACTGGTTCTGTTCACAATTTATGACTAGTAAAGTCAATGGTGACTTTACATGCTCTGGGAGACAGTAGTCAGTCCCAGGGTATGGATTCTATGTTTGGGGGTCACTATGACAAGCCTGTGTTGCTGCACTGAGGGTGCTGTGTAACACACACATAAAAAATAGATGATCCCCTATGGAGTAGAAAGAAAACCCCATAGCTCATAAGCACACACAGAGTCAAAGACAATCAAATCATGCCTAAGAGTGGGAGGAAAAGAGTGTCACTCTCAGCAGGAGAAAAAAACAAACCCCAAAAATCCAGCAAACCTGCTGGGGGACTCACTAGGTTTGGGAAATTAGCCTTATTAGAGAATTCTCCCTAACAGGGAGCGGTGATTGTTGAAACAAATCACCAGCCTCTTCAATTTTTGCAAATTAAGAGAATCAGATCAGGGAATTTGGCAGAGTTAAGAATTACTTCCTGGACATTAGCACTTCAGGAATTTCCTGTAGAATTGAGATATGGGAAAAAATAAAAAAAGCCTAGTTGCCCAATGGCTAGCCGAGTTGCATGATTGTGCAGCTTCCTGCGTGCCTGATGACACGGAGCTAGAGACAAGTTTGAATGAATTTGAGCAATGCCCACACAAGGCATTCAACAAAGAAACATGCATACCATGTAGAAAATGACATAGAAAAAGAACTCATAGCCAGAGTAAGAAATATATGGTTTAAATGTGACAACATTCCAAGAGTAAGCATGAGGATAGGTCCCAAAAGTAGTCAAGTGGCAGAACGGGATGCTATTTATGAAGCAATAGCTACAGTAGCAGAAAATGAGCTGAAAGAAATAGTTCTAGTAACTGATTCTGATTATACGTGAAATAGTTTGGTGGAGTAGTTACCTAGCTGGAAAATGAACCGTATGCTCACCTATAATGAAAACCCACTTAAACATGGCAAGATGATTCAGGCTATAGACCAGCTTGTATCACAAAGTGACTTGATAATCCATTGGTGGAAAATATGTGGTCATTTGAAAACACAAGGTGAGGATAAGGAGGGAAATGATAAGGAAGATCAATTAGCCAACATTGGAACTGTAATGGGGGAGTTGAACACCTTCTTGGTGAAATACAGGTAGATGCTTAAGACATTCCAAAACTCCAAAAGCAGTTGAACAGCCTATAGTACAATGGAGTTTTGATACTCGAGATCAGGACTTGATCAAAGGGGAAAAAAGGAAGGTGTTATTCTAGGCCCATTTTACAACCATTTGCTAGATGCAGAACAACATCCTCTGACTGAAGAGGACTGCAAAGGGAAAGAGTAATTGAGAGTGCTGTTAAAAAAACAAAAAGAGAATTAGGTTACAGGATAGACTGATGATTACAGAATCTGTGACATGCCAAATCCAATGGGTAGTGCCTTTGTCATTTTGGGGATTGCTGTGGCATCATGCCCCCAATGCCATAACTGAAGGACACAGAGGTTCACAAAAAACATTGGAAATGTTAAAGATTACACCTAATGGCCACACATGTCCCAAGATGTTGAGCTCTACACAAGAGGTTGTTTGGTGTATGCACAGTTTCATCCTGTGTCACCGGCTCCTAGAGCACCGTTGATGAAAAGAGGCTTGACACATCCATGGTCTGATTTACTAGTCGACTATGTCGGGCCTGTGAGGAGATGAGCAAGATGAAACAGGTACATGCTGACAGTCACTTCTTCAATGTCCAAATGGGTGCCGTGCATTCGAGCTCCAGAGTGCAATGCGCAAACAGTAGCCAGTTTACTTGAAAATCATATTTTTTCAAGATTTGTTTTACCTCAAAGAATAGAGTCAGACCATGGAAGTCATTTCAATAGTGCATTGAAGACAAAAATATGGCAAATTGTGGGTGTAAAGAGAAAGCTACACATTTCTTACCGGCCCTCCTCTATACCAGGTCAATAGTTGATATGTTGAAAATGTTTGTAGCTGAAGCGGGATCTAGTTGGGATTGACTACTTCCATTGATATTAATAGCTATAAGGTTGACGCCCTCTAAATCAACAAATCTCAGCCCCAATGAAACATTGACAGGAAGGAAAATGGTTCTGCCACAACACTTACTTTACAGAACAAATGAGCAGGTGCTTATAAATGCATCCACAATTAATGAATATGTGGAAGAATTGAGAAATCACTTGCAACATGCGTTTGCATTTGTGCAGCAAAATGTGGAAAAGGATGCTGAACGTACAAAGACAAATCATGATAGAAAGGTATCTGTGAGAGAATATGAAATAGGAGACCAGATATAGAAGTTTCATTTTGGGAAGGTGATACATAAAAACTCTAAATTCCTTGCAGCATGTCAAAGTCCATAAAGAATTGTAGATAAGGTCTCACCTGTGCTCTGCAGAATTGCTAAACATGAAGGAGAATTAACAGTAGAACAGTGTGTCCATGTTAATCAAATTAAGCTCTTTCACCCGAAATATGAAGTGAAAAGACTAGAGCAAGTTAAGACTAGCTTGGAGTGAAAAGGTAAAGCAGTAACTATTAAATAGAATTGTGATAGCAAGTGGATAGGTGTAAATAGTGCTAAAATGTCAAAAGGAGATTTAAAGAACCAAAAAACACCAAAAAAACAAGATATATCAAGGTAGAAAAAAAACAAGTAACCTTATAAGAGTAAGGAGTGGTGTTTTTGAGACTGTTATCTGAAAATTCCATGTGATGTTGTGTGCTTAATTCATGTTGTTTTCAGTTAATCATTGGCTGCATGGCATGTTATTTGGTATAATCTGCATTTATGTGCATAACTGAATTTGATTTCTGATATCCCAGTGAGAAAGGAAAAGTAAATGCTTTGATGTGCTTGATAGTTAAGTTGTCTTTTCTTTTTACTCTAGAAAAATAATTGTTCCCTCTGTCAGCGCCGGATCCCTGGAGGAGATCACTGGAATGAAGTCCCAAGGAAAGCCCCCTGCACCAAAGAAGGAGATGAAGATGAGGACCCCGAAAGAAGTCCCATGAAGTCCCGGAATGGAGAAGTTCCACCAAGAACGGTTTCCAGTGTGATTTTTTTTTATTAAAAAAGAAAATGTTTAAAAAACAACTATTAAAAGAAGATGAAAGATAAAGGTGATCAAGCGATAAAAGTGATAAAAGGAGATTTAAAATAAAACCCACAAAAACAACAGAACACCAATTTAAAAAAAAAAAAGTTAAAGCTGATCAGGAGATACAAAAGTGCCAAAAGAGATACATTCTTAAAAATTGATTTCTGTGTTATTTTCTTAAATATGTTGTTTATTTTGTTTGATCAAGAATCAAGATACTTTTGTTCAAGACTAGCAGTTTATACATAATGTTTCTCGTGTATGGATATTATCTATTTTCAACTACTAAGATGTGGTTACTGGGAGAAGTGCATGCCTTTTAGATCATATGTGTTTGTTTTTCCTGCAGAGATTCATGTTATATCCCAGCAGTAAAAAAGGAGGGAGGATAGAAGTATGATTTTAAATTCAACATTATGACTTTACATTTCAACAGTGGGCTCATCATTTCAGCATGTACATTTTGGTGAGGGTTTGAACTTCAACTGGTGACCAGGGTTTGAAAATCATTGCTGGACTTAAGAATGTGCGTCTTAGGCAGAATTAAATAGATGCAAATGGACACAGCACATGCTTGAAATTGCACTTTGTTTCAGGATGGTATTTAAATGAACTGAGCTGTATAATACTAACCTAAATCTAACATACTAATTAACCCAACCCATTTAACATATAACAGATTCCCATAATAATATTTAGTGCAAATTAGCTCATGAAATAAGCTGAATGTAGAATGATGAAAATATATGATGCTCTGAAAATGGGAAGAAAAATTGACTTTAGACGTGCAGGCTGGATTTGCCCTGTGTGGTAAGCTGAAAGTTTTCGTTCTGCTAAAACATAGTTTTGTTTTGGAGCAGGAAGCACAAGCGAAAAATGAAACATCTTTCTATTCAGCAATGCAGTGAGCAAAACAAGGAAGGCACAGAAAATAATTGCATGATGTGGGTAGGTCTGGACAAGGGGAGGTGCTTGTGATTGAAAAGGGTTAGGAGGCAGAGTAGAGGAGCATTCCTCTTCTGGCATGGACGGACGAGAGAGCGCTGGCTGAGCAGACAGACTTCAGTGCCTGCAAGCTAACTGCTGGGTTAATGCTAAAGCCAAAGCTGTCTCCTGAGTTGACGATCTTTTGAAAAACTGCAGTCTGAAGAATCCTTATGTGGCTGTCCCTGTGCAAGGCAGAGAGAAAAGCTGAGGATGATTTCACCGCCAAGCTGCATCGGGAATACCACCAAAAGAGTTAGATAAATATGAGTTTAAGTGAGGTGCTGGTGATGTGAATGATACTAGGTAGCCCAGGTTAAATAGTTCACTTCACCTTAGGTGCTGTATTAGAGATTCTAATTTCAAGGTGCATGTACTACTGTGTTCGTATTCCTCAATGTCTTGCTGTTTTTTTTAAAAGTATTTTTCTTGCCAATTTTCATGAAGCCAAGGTCAATTAGCAGGACTTTGCACAGATAAAGTGCTGAAAGCTATTGCAAGAAGAAATGTACTTGCACCGTGAAGTAAAATGAGGGCATAATTGTCACTCTGTGTAACTTGCATAATTCTATTTTACGATAAAGAACAGATTCAAAATGTAATTTAGTCTCATTATATTTATTCCGCATTCAGTCCCTTTTATTTGACATGCTTAGAGAGATGCAAACATGCAGTAAGAAATGTCTCAAAGCAAATTAGCCAGAGTGAACTTTATATCTAGAGAGATTGATTGAGTGTGCAGTATTTCAATTACATGCTTTGCATTTGTTGAAACTCAGCCAAAATGGGGTAGTGTGGTATTGTACGTAAGATATGACAGAAGGGCATGAGCCATCTATTCAGGGTTTATAAGTCTAGTATTTGTTGGTGTTAGTGACACTGGTAAAGATAATTATTAGGTAGTATTCTGAAGTCAGTCTCACCAATGTAAAAATACCCCAACAAGTTTACCGCAAATGTTACCACAAATACTACCAAATAGCACCATAGCAAAGATACCACAGTAAAATACCACAAAGTGATAGATATAATACCAAAATATATCTTAAAGGCAAAACTGTGTAGATCCATAGCCTATGTAGCCAAAAATATTAATTGAATTAATTCCCCATTTGACAGAACACTACAGGTGAATTTTGTTAAAATCCTAAATTAACAAAGTGCACTTCCCAGTGTGCGCTGAAATCGAAGCCTATAATTTGTAATTTTTGTTCTCAAATCAGTCCAACCTTTTTATCCAGCTTCCCCAACACAGGCCTTTCAGTATGATATGATATGATATAATATGTTATTTATAACCTGCCCAATAACCAGAGGTTTCTAAGCACGGACCTGGGGTTTGAACCTGTGTTGCTCAATGTTGTCTTGCTTCCAAGGCACCCACGTTGCCCCTGAGCTATCCTCCCGAGACTAAGGGGTAGGGGGTCTGAAATCCAGAATTCCTCAAAGCATTCCAATTTTTCTGTCTGACTCCCCAACCTAGATCAACGCAAGAGGGGATCTGAAAAACAAAGGGATACATCACCCTATGTTTATTTTAAACCAAAAGTGTGGGGAAATTATAATTGCCATAATGTAATGTTACTAATCTTGAAATCCTGCAGCTACCCTTTTAAGATGGCAGGAAAATCAAAATCACAAAACATTACATAGGTGCCTTTGTTATTGAACAGTGAAATTATTTTGCAAAGTGAAATTTGCAGAAAGTTAAGAATTGTGATATCTGAGATATTGCCAAAAAAGAATCTGTTAAACAGTTTGTTGCTTAACCACGTGAGTGAGGCGATAAGGAACTCCCTGTTTTGAGGGTGGCTTATTACTAAACTATTACAAAGGGGACTTCTGAGCACCAAAGTTGACCAAGCAGTGTTAGAATGTCCAAATGTTAATGTTGATTCTAATTGGAAGATGTCTGTCCCATAGGAATACATCCTTTTGGAGTAAAAATGTATGTACCATAAGTGTGGATGGCTGCCAAAATGTAACGAGGAGCAAATACAAAGTTGAGAAATATTTCTAAAAACAGTATTTCAACAGCAGTAAAGACAGTCTTGGGCTGGTGGTAACAATTCAGATGCTGACAATGTTGAAAAAGAAGGCCCCAAAGCAGGAAGGGTGCTTTTAACATTGCCAGACATGATGGTGTGCTATAGAGAAAGGTGACAATTTATTGATTCAGCCACTCTGTATGCAGTGATACATGTTCAATAGGCCGCTGGCGCAACCTGTTACTAGCGCAGGGTCAATAAGTGCTTTAACCTCTTCACATGGCACCAAATAGGGCAAGTAGCAAGGCAAATTCTAGGATGTCACGAGGATTATAGAGATCAAAGATAAGGTCAAGACAGAAATGCCTTCTACTGAGTTTCTTAATTTTGGGGAATATAGCATGGGGAGGCCTACACAACAAACTGGAAGTGATAAGAATAGATAAGGAAAACAAAATGTGTTCTAGGGTTTCTTCACGTTGACCCATTGGGCAACAAAAGTCAGATTTTAAAGTGTGTCCTGACCATTCAATACCCTTTCTCTCAGGGGTGGAATATATCTGTAGTCTCAAAATAGGATTACTTATGGGTTTCAAGCAACCATCTTCTCTCGTGTCCTTAGGCACTCAATTGCAGGATTGAGGGTTTTCTGCTCCTTTATTTCTTTTCCCCTGAGGATACTTTCATCGTAGGTTCTAGCCCCAGGATTACATGGGTTCCCATACACTGGTTCTCTGTTTTTATCACAGTTTGTTATCTTTGAGTATCACTCACACTTTTAAAGGGTTCATAGCACCATACTGCTCTGGTCTTCTCCAAGCCTTCTTCTTCTTTCCACTTTGCATGGACTCCTGAGGAATCAAGAATCATGTTCCTTGAGTAATCAAAGGGTTGGACATTTAAAGAGACTCTGTCATCTCCTTGCTTCTGCCTATCCTCTTTAGCACCTCTCGATACCTCTTCTGGCATTTCCCCTCATCAACACCATACCACATCCTTGTACCTACTTTCACCACTAGCTTGACCTCTTCAGATCATGGTCTCACCCCTAAATTGTGCCTTGCACATGATGTGTCCTCTCGTACCTTCCTGAATTCACTAAATATCACTTTTCTAACCACCTGCTTTTCTCTTCTACCATCCCTCTGGTTCCACCAACCAAACTCCCTCTGATACCTCTCACCGTTCTCCTCCTTCAGTCTCAAATTGATCCTCCTCCAGATATCTATAACCATCTTTCTCCTTTTGTCTTAACAAATCCCCCTCCAGATGGATATCACCATCTTCCATCTAGTATTTTCCATTCAACTCCTTAATCACTCCTCCTTCCACCTTGTGATTTCTCCAACTAGCCTCCTGCTATTTTCATGCTCCCACCTCCTTTCAATTTTCTCCTTCACAAGTGTCAAACCAAAAACTTGCTGTTGTCTTCCATTCACCACCTTATAATCTTTTTCTCTTTCTGATGTGTTCTCCTCCTCTAGCTTCCATCCTCCTTAAAACTCTTTGATTTCTCTGCAAGATGCACCCAAATCCTTTTTGCTCCCCAACCTCCTCCATACTCTTTTCTTCCGACAACCTGCACCAAATGCCTTGCATGCCATCCCACCAGCTCCTCTGTCTTACACCCCAACTCCAAACACCTGCATGCAATGCTTGAGAATCTGGGCTTAAATAAGCTGGTGACCCCTCCCCTGGGATACTTGTCAGGGTCTCCAACTCTGACTCTGAACGAATGCAGCTTCTTTCTCAAGGGAATAAACAGAGTGGAGTAGCATGTGAACCCAGCAAAGGAGCTACCTCACGTAATTAGCCCAACTCTTTGGAGGATGTTTTGGCTCTGTGATGTATATGAACAGAGGTATCTTGACAGAAGTATTGTCTAGTTTACCTGGTGACCCCTTTTGTGATATAGGGAGCACTTTAACATGTTATTGCCGGCGTCCCAGTGAGAGGGACTGAGCAATGCAGACCATGGGATCCTCCCCTTATCCCAATTGAACCCATTATCAACTTGCTTGGGGAGGCACTCGTGTCCTCATGATCACGCTACTAAATGTTCAAAGAATCACGCAGGTAACCTAGTCACAGGTAGAAAAGGTATCTTAGAGGCTTACAACCCAGAAAGTCAGACCTGTTCAAGGGAAGAGAGTGCAGCTCATTGATCCCTCTGGTTGGTTGAAAATGATGTGGTCTGGAAATCATTGGAGCACTTTGATTTCAGATTGATCATGGGAGGTTGCTGCAGTAGAGGTTCAGGTCCAGAAGAGTTCTCTTTGGTCAAATTTACTTCTAAGAAGGGCCTTTATAAGAAGAATTAAGACTTAATATCAAGATATGTTCTCAGCTTTAAGGCTGGACAAGTATGACCATAAGGCTTTTAAATTCTGAGTGGGACACAGTAAGGCTTCCTGTTGCACAGAATTATTTGCAGAATTCATAGAACATTGCGCACAATGCCTGAGGAGGGAGATGGTGCCCAGCACTTTTGTGTGGAGGATGGTATGTAAGCAAATTTGGCTTTGTTTTCCGACAACATTTTTCTACTTCTCTCTGACCCTATTGGATCAATTCTTGAGATCTTTCAATGCACTCAGGATTTCAGGGTAGTATTAGGTTATCAGAAAAATGTTAGTAAAACCCAATCAGTGATTTGAAAATGCCCTGGTTATATAGATTAATGGATGACTCAATTGAATTGCTTAGGCGTAACTGTTACGTCTCATTTCTGCCAGCTTTTACTGTGGACCAAGTGGAGAAGGATTTCCTCACTGTATTCTGATGTGTGCTCCCTTAACATGGCTGCTGAAGCACCATGTAACATTATAATTTCTTCACTGAGGGCGTGCCAAGGATAAGACATCACTTCCACTTCATCACTCTATGCAGAACTGAATTTACTTGCGCACTGGAAGTGGGAGCAGTGGTGCGTTGCAACTCTCAGCAAGACACCTGTGAGTTTAATCCTATTCTGTTACTAGCTTTCTTTCTTTGTTCTGTTCATAACACTTCTTTGTGTCATCTAGAACTTGCCCCTTCTTGCCTCTAGCAAGACTGCCACGGTCCCTCTATCCCTGCTTGCAAAGCCAAGCTCTCGGGTAACACGTCCTTGAACAGGGTAACCACAGTAAAATGCATACGTTTGCTGCAGTCCTGTCTAACCATCTACCTCCTCTTCCACATCACTGGTAGCGCTGAATGCCGTGTGTGAGCACCGCACCTACTCACAGGCAGAATTCTATCACATATGGCAGAATATGAGGCTGAAACCTTCTGCTGACTACAAGATAGAAGTCCACCTATGACCACACAACAGGGTTTTCTTCCCATTAGAGGGTTTCCCTGGAGCCCCTGTCAACCTTATTTGATACACACGGAGAGCTTCAGAGATTTCTGGCCGATTCGTGCTGGCACCATAGACTGTAGCATTTGAAAGACTCATCCATTGTGAGTATTATTACACTATCTTGCCTCATTGGGAATCTATCATGACAGATAGCAACACACAAAATCTTCTCACAATGTATTAAATGCAACAGTTGATGTCTTCCATGCAAAACCTCACATTTGAGGTCCATACAATTAAACAGGAGAACATAGCATTATGGCAGCACATGGTTAGACTCCCCCAGAGCAGCTGAATTGCCTACAAGTTCACTCCTCAGGGGTAAATACAATGGTAACTCCTATAAACTGAAGGATATCCTTGATGCTTGCACCATACAATTTACATTTAAGACAGCATATTCCTCCACTGATTGGGATAGGGTGGGACATGTGATTTTCCATGTCAATGGAGCTGTGCTCACTTGGGTTACCCTTTTGGTAACAACAACCTAATCCTTGGTTCTTATCCTGCCTTTGTTAATAGTTTGAAGGCCATGTTTTTGACAACAGGAAGTGACCATTTCTGCTCAAGAACAACTTTTGGACCTGAAACAGGGGTCTTTAGACTTACATTTAAACAAATGGCTGCAGACACTTCCTGGCCCGATGATGCTCTCATAACATTGTTCAGGCGTAGGTTAAATGAAGACCTAAAGGATGAGGGTGGACGAATCCCCTGGGCAGACAATCTAGATGAAATGATTTTGATCACGATGCCACCAGATTATAGAATTCAGGACCATTTAACAGAGTGTAGAAGCCATAAGGGGGGACGTAGTACCGGAGACACACCAACAACCCAGGTAAAACCTATAGCTCAAGAAGAACCAATGCAATTAAGACTTGCTAGAGGCCCTCTTACAGCCGAGGAGCGCAGCAGGAGAAGGTCTTCGGGTTTCTGCATGTATTGTGATGCTAAGATGCATTCGGTAAGAGATTATCATCTGGCACTGTGACGCTTAGGAAACGGCCACTTCCAATCATAGGGGAACCCGCGATTAAGCACAGTGACTGAATATGGTGCCTCAATTACCTCAGTCTTTTATCCTTCATATGATGGTGATTATGATCAGCTTAACCTTCTTTGTCACTAAGATTTAAGATCTACCAGCCCTGATAGACTGATGAGCAGCAGGTCTATTTGTTGAGACAAAAACGATTCATTGTTCAAAGTCTGCAGACATTTTGAAGTTTGAGTTAGGGCGGTATGAGGAATTTAAATCTGGGGACTCTAAGTACTTTAAAAAGTTGGTTTTAAAAGATTTAATACACAATTGGTGTGACATCAGAAGGAGATACACACTCTCTAAAAGGCATGCATACAACTGCCTTTGATGCAGGTCTGTGTTGCTATCTTTATTTATTGCTATTTTTTGCAAACATGGGAGTGGGATTGGAAATCTTGTTTCATAGGCTATTTTGAGGCAAGGACTCTATTCTGTCTGCTGATCATTTAGGATGGTGGTTTGGTCTTCAACTCCTCTCTCGGCAGTGGGAGGACTCTTTTTGGGTTCTAGATGATCACATAATGACAACACATGCCACAAATGGCCTCAAGAGCACTCCAACTTTCACAAACAGTTCAATGTTTTTATAGAAATGATTTAGAAGGGGATCACATTGGGTCATCCCACTCCCTGTCATCTTCTCTGGGTGATTTCTTCTCTAGCTCAGGCATCCTCAAAGACCTAGATGGTCATTATAGATTGGTAACCCCTACTGATCATGATGGCCTAAAGGCAAATGCTTTATCTTTCTCTGGCTTCTTACATGGATCCTAGTCCTGTACCCCATAATTTGAAAGTTATTAAAATGTGGTGCCTTCCATCTTCCAGGTTTCACTTGGCCTTCTGTGCATGCTCGTGTACTCTTCAACCTGATGTTCTTTCATTCCTCCCCATTCCTCCTACTCTCCTCCTCCTCCTCCTCTTTCTTTCCTCTCTTACTCGTTCACTCTTTCCCTCTGATGGTACTACTCTTTCGCTGCCTACTACTCTCTCTTCTCTGCACTACTGCTCTCCACTCTCTGCTAATCTCTGCTCTCCACTCTCAACTACTATCTGTCTCTACTCCACTCCACTCTCCAATCGCTACACATCACTCTACCAATACCCTCTCCAACAGTCATACTCCTTTCACTGTCCCAGTCACTTTCCCATTCAGTCTCATTTACTCCCGGCTCTCCCTCTGTTAGTCTTGCTCTCTCGACATGCATGCATTCTCATACCCATGTACCACTTTCTCATACTAACCAATATCTCACCTTGCACACCTTTTCAGTAATCCTCCTCCACGCTCCTCTGCGCCACGGTTAACAGTGGCGTCGCTAGGGTGGGGCCTGGGGGGGCCGCCCCCCCTGTGAAACCCTGTGCCCCCTTGTGCCCCCACCTAAGACGAGCAGTGACCATGTTCTCGCTCTGTATTTGTCTGTGCCCCCCTTACTTTTGTCCGTGGCCCCCTCTGTGCCCCTCCTTAATTTGATTCCTGGCGACGCCACTGGCGCCACCCTTCTTATGTTTGGTCTTTTTTTTCTCCTCCTACTCTGTTGATCTCAACGAACAACCCACACTGTCCTGGATTGCAAGTTCTTTTTTACTCTCCCCTTCCATTGGTTTGCTCTCTCAGTTGGCTCCCCAGACCAACAGCTGGCTTGCTACTCCTCATGGTCCGAGCTACAGGTATTCAAGCACATATAACAGGCTTTTGGCACTGCCCCTTTTTGTACATAGGTCTGCCGTGTTTGGTAATAGCAGCCCACGCAATGTCAAATGAATTGCAGAGTTTGCATGTCTACTGGCTTTTGAAAATGCTTGCTGTCTAAAGCTGCAGTCAATTCCAGAGTTTGTATCAGGACTACACTGAGTGTCTGGATTGCCAGTTTGATATGTGGACCGTTACATGCTCTTGATGAAGGTGCAATCAATTTCACAGTTTGTTTCCACCTCACTTCGAGTGCCTGGATTGCTTGTTTGATGTGTGGATTGCTCTGTGATCAGGCACATTCTTTCTGGCTCCCTATCAGTAGGGTTACTCCTTCTATTATCCACCATCTGGCTTTCTGGGCAAAGTAGTCCTATGAGACAAGAAGAAACAATCAAGAGCAATGCAACCAGTTGGGCTTTTTTGGAGGCATTAGTAAGACACTTGCCAGCCACTGCTGCAGCTGTATTAACTGCTCATTGATCGAAGCAGGTGCAAATCGGTGCAGGTATATAGGTATCTAATAGCAATAACTAAAACTTACACAAGCTAAAACGGTTGCCTTTTGCCAATGGTTGTTTTTAACAGGACTTTGGTGAAGGACATGCACTGTGATTATAAATTGAGTGGTTAAAGACAGACGAGGCTAAGACATCTTTATTACACCAGTAGCATGTGAACAGCTCCAATTAACTCATCCATTTTCGGATGACTGCTTTAACAAACAGTGACATGCACCTGGAATGCTATGTTTGATGGTAAGGGTTGATTAGAGGGAGCTCACAGAGTTCCCAGGAGGAGGTTTTTTGGCTGGGGAGGGGCAGGATTTGGGTGGGAATTGCCACAGGAATTAGCAGTACCATTGTGCGTCAATGGGTGGATAAATGGCCAAACAAAACCTACAGGCTTTGTGTCCCTCCTCATATGTCATTTCTCCCTATCTGTGCTCTAATGCAATAGTTTTGGCTTATAGGTGGTGCATGCCCAAACTAAAAACTGACCAGCTTTGTACACAACAGGCATGGGGCAAGAAAAGGGGTAACTAACTCCACTTAGCCATGCACCGGTAGAAGGGACAGAGACTTGGCCCCTCCCAACTCACACATCCCGCCTCTTGGTTAGTACGGGCTCTGGGAACTCCGTTGGGCAGCATCCTACCCCAGGCAGGTTGAGAGGGGTCATCTCTTGACAGGGTCAGGTCTCTGACCCTAATGCAAGATATGATCCCTTAATCATTTTCCTGGGACACTGAGCTGAAATACTGTATAAGAACAGTGCATTCAGGGGTTTTGCCAAGCTGAATACCTTTATGTATGCAGCAGGGAATTTTTAACATTTTTGCAGGCAGAATGTTGGCATGGAATGGGATGACCCTTTCCTCCGCGCATTCCCACTCTGCCTCTAAAAAGCAATGTTTACGCCAGCTTGACATTTTTATACAGGTGTAGAATGACTGGATTACTATGGAGTCTGATTTGTTTTGCACCTCGTAAAAGCAGGCAGGTTCCATAGGGACCCATCATAAATAATGGCTGCCATACAATGCTGGCATGCAGAATTTAAGTGTTTTGCAACCCAAAGTGCAAATAGAAAATGATGCTATGGTGATTTTGGCTTGTGGTGAAAATTGCACATTGGAGACCGAATTGCATGAAAGTGAATATGTAGGTAAACCACTTGGGGGGAAATGTATTCTTGTATTGATAATGAGTGCCATTTGTGGTCATATTTGTTCAGTTCTCTAGTTTCTTTTTGATACTTTATCTTGTATAGTTATGTATTTATTAAAAAAGTAAAGTGTTTCACCATGAAGCACTATACACAGGAAATGTTGCTGTGAAGGTTTTGGAAATCGTTATTAGTCTGATTGAATACTTGCTTAATTAAATCCGACTCATCTCCATAATGCAGCAGGACTGCCCTCATGCTAGCTGTCCCTGATGGCTAAACCATAATCAGACAAGACTGTGATAATGCACGAGGTGGCGGCATTGCTATTATTTCTAAAACGGCTCTTGGTCTCAGACTAGCCCTACCCAGCCTCTACAATCATGTGAAACCCTCACTGCCAAAATTTAGATAAACAAATCGCAATCCATTACCATACATCTTATTTACAGACCACCCGGCCCTCTTGGTACCTTTCAGGAAGACTTGCATAATATAATTATGAACAACCTGAAACCTACCACGCAACTACTTATATTAGGTGACTTCAACTTATATTAGATGACTTCAACTTAGGATTTAATGACCAAACGGACAAAAATGCCACAGAAATAGCTAACACGATCAAAGCACTAGGCCTTACCCAAAAAGTCACCACACCGACCCACCTTAAAGGGAGAATATTGGACTGGGTAGCGGACCTTAACTGCTCTGCCACTATCACCTCCATCCTGCCTTTAGCATGGACAGACCATTCTCTGATCTCCTTTCACTTATCTACTATCAGACCCACTCCACTGGCTCGACCACGAGCGCCACCATGCCCAACCAGAAGCAATAAAAATATTAAGGGAGAAAAAATCACTCCCGCCATACTGCCTACTCTCAACGCATTGCCTGATAATCTCGACCACAGCAGCCTAGTTCAGGAATTTAACAATATCATGCTCACCACATTGGATAAAATTGCTCCTATCAAACTCAGACCGAGCAAACCCATAGCCCACCTAAACAAATGGTTCACCCCACAACTCAAAGACCTTCGCACCTTAAAGAACAAAAGTGAAACAAATTGGAGACTATGCCGCTCTAGTGAGAATAAAGCTAAATTAACTGCACTTTCCTCACATTACAAAAAAGAAATCTTCCAAGCAAAACGCGACTCCTACTACGAACGTATTGCTAAATCAAACTCAAGCATGAAAGAACTCTTCTGCATACTCAAAGAACTAGAGTCTCCTATTGCTACCCCGGACGTCTGCACCAAGGACAAATCCTGGTGTACAGATATACAACAAGCCTTAGCGCATAAAATTGACACACTTCAGAATAAAATTCAATTAAAAAAGAAGGCTCTAAACTTACTGCATTCGCCTAACACTCTCCTGCCCAACGAGCCTCCACCGGCACTTAATACCACATTCCACTTCTCTAAAATGTCCATCCTAGAGGCAGAAAAAATTATACTATCTTTGAAGCCCTCAAACTGCAAAGGCGATATCTGCCCTGCACAGCTAATAAAAGATGCTGCTAGAGAACTCTCCCCATTTATAACCAAACTGATAAGGCTGCCTACACTCAAATCCAGAAGCACTTAGAATTGCACAAACTCCTGGGCAACAGACAATCTGGCTTCCGTCCACTGCACGGAACTGAGACTGCCCTAATCGACCTTAAGTCCCAAATAGACGTGTTGAGAGACAAAGGAAGGACAGTACTCCTACTCAACCTCTTCGCTGCATTCGACCTGGTCAACCACAAGGTCTTATGTCGGTACCTTGACTCTGCAGCTCACTTCTCCACGGACGCTATCAAGTGGATCGAGTCCTTCCTGAGTGAGAGGACCATGAGAGTCTTCTCCCCCTCAGCATCAGACGATCCTACACCTATCCTATGTGGTGTTCCCCAAGGATCCTGCGTCTCGCCTACCCTCTACAACATCTTCACTAAGCCACTGTTCGACGATCTGGACCAGCTGGGTATCACCTACACTAACTATGCAGATGATACTCAGATTCTCTTACCACATTCTGGGGATTACGGTACGGACGTGGGCCTAGTGAACAAGTTTTACCTTATCATCCAAGCATGGATGGCCACTCACGGTCTATGCTTGAATGATGATAAGACTGAACTAATAATATTGGGTTCGCAGGCCAATATCAAAAAAATAGGTCAAGAATATTCATCCTTCAATATTGACGGCAATACTATTAAAGTCTCCAAGGACGTAAAAACCTTGGGATTTTACTTGGACTCCACACTATCCTTTGACAAGCAGGTCAAATCCCTTACCTCGGCTACGGCTTACACATGCAAACTTCTTAGAGCTGGTAAACCGTTCCTCTCCGACAATAGTTGTCTGATCCTGGCTAGAGCTCTTATACTCTCTAGAATCGACTATTGCAATGCCCTCTACATTGGGGCTAACAAATCTACTATTCAAAAACTCCAAACGCTACAGAATAACGCCTTAAGAGCAGCCCTTGGCATAAACAAGAAAACCCACATTTCTGCCTTGAGACGTCAACACAAATGGCTCTCCACATCCAATAAAATACTTCTAAAAACACTCTCGTTGACACACA
The DNA here is from genome assembly GCF_040938575.1 of Ambystoma mexicanum. Taxonomy (NCBI): domain Eukaryota; kingdom Metazoa; phylum Chordata; class Amphibia; order Caudata; family Ambystomatidae; genus Ambystoma; species Ambystoma mexicanum. Next base: position 473,427,469 of record NC_090932.1, on the reverse strand, counting down.
AAGCCTTGAACAATGCGGCCCGTAGCTACCTCATAGATAAACTCCAGAGAAGAACTTCTCTCAGACCAACTAGAAGTGGGAACACCAATTGCCTAAATATCCCCAAATACAAACTTATTACCATCAGGGGTAATGGCTTCACTGTTAAGGTTGCCAAAAGCTGGAATTCACTGCCCCAGGAGTTGAGAGCTGACCAACCATATCCACACTTCAGGAAAAACTTAATAAAACACATCACTGCCACCAATCCTTAGCCTCCCATCACCCTCTCCCCTGAGGAACTAGCCTGCAATTAAGAAAACTGTATATCTTGCTATATTCTTTCTTTATGTATATATTGTAGCCTGTGTATATGTAACCATATAAGTTTTATATCCTTAGTGCATGTACCTTTGCTTCAGTCCTTTTGTTCATATTGTATATATCCTGTAGTCATGCAAAAATTGTTCATCTTGCTATATGTAAATTCTGTAACCTGTGTATACGTAACTATGTAAGCCTTGCATTTCCTTGTCGTTGCGCCCTTTTACTTACGAGTCTTGTGCGCTTAACAAATGAATAAACAAACAAACAAACAGACATAGACACAAAGTTGTTCCATGGCAAGAGAAATATATCAGTATCATGCTGTGTGTGCCCTGATCTCCAAATACCTGTAAACCTGGCAACCATATAAAAAGGTTGCATTACCCACTATTCAAGGAAATGTAACGGGCCTTAAATGTATGTTTTCAAGTATACAAGGATATGCATATGCCTTTCTCCCTGATATTTAAATATACGCTAGTATTGGAATGTTTAGTGGGTATCACTTAACTCAAATGTATTTCAATTTAAAAAATCAACATATAGATAGTCCTTATTTGCACATTGGGAAACATTTTCCACATTTGTTATTTCTATTTTATTGGTGTTTCATAACATACCAGCCTACAAAAAACATTGTTTTGCAACTAAAAGGATATACCTTTTGGGAAGGGCCCCAGCAAATCAGAGGGTATGGGGAAGGTGGGGAGGGTACACAACTGTCTAATTGAATAATCAAAGTGCAAAACAAGTAGGATCACTAACATATTTTAAAAAGTTCATCCATTTAAGTAGCAAAAGGACTACCAGGTGTGCAGAGGATTAGCATCCTGTAGCATACAGCCGATAAATCCAAGTAGCAGTTAGGTCTAGGTGGTTGATGGTTTATGCCTATGTGGTTATAATCATGTCCTACTATGGTTCTGGGGAAATCAAACTAAAAGCCTTTCCTTTGAGGGTCCTTTGAATAATAGTTGTTTGCTTCAGTTCTGAGAGTTTTTGGAAGGTCAAAAAAGCACTTAGTGGCCACTGCCACAAAATGTTTGACACATGTTTTAGGATGTTCTTATCTGTGGATCAAAAAATGTCCTGGCTAGTATTAATGGTGTTATTTGATTGAATTTGATTTTGAATTTTGAGAGATGTAGGACAAATTGCATCTAGCATAGGATCTCTATTTATGAACCTTTTTACGTAGACTTCTGCAACACAAGCAAAAGATCTTGAAACAAACTATAAGCTTGAAAGGGAGCCACACATTGGTTGTATGGGGTCTTTTGTACTGGGGTCATTCTCTACAGAGGACCTGGTAGAAACCCTGGCCACCCTCAAAGCCACATCATATAGAGATAACATCCTCCCAGTATTTATCCTCATGACCCTCCATGCAGAAGCGCTTCTTCCCTAACTGGAGATCATCAACAGCTCCCTAACACAAGGCAACATCCCATCGACCTTAAAGACAGGACACATCCTCCCTCTACTAAAGAAACCCACTATGGATCCCAACAACCTAGTCTACTATCGCCCCATCAACCATCTTCCCTTCCTAGTTAAGGTCATTTAGAAAGCGGTAGCCACGCAACTGCAGCAACACATCGACAAGCCTACAATTCCAGATTTAGACTCAGATGCAGCACGGAGACGGCAACCACACAGCTGGTCAACTGTCACACTTCACCTTGTGTGCAAGCGGCGGTTTGGCTTCTTCGTGCTCCTGGATGGGCACTCTTGTGGGCGCCACAGGACTGCGCACAGAATTGTGGCCATTCCGCATGGTGTGCGCCGCTTTGTTGCACCATTTTTGCCAGATGGTGTCATCAGGTGCATTAGATAGAGGTTGTCTGTATTGCGACTACATTACCCAAGCTGCTATGCCAGTGTCAGGTGACGTACGCCTCCAGTCAGACGTTTTCTTTGATGGAGAAACTCTGCCTACTTAAGCAGCTGTGAAACTTGCCTCACTGCTTCGATTTGAAGTTACTCCTCGAAGTCACGTCTTCCTTGCTTTCCACGTTATCTGAGTCCTGCTTTCGTTTACAGACTCCCTTGCATTACGAATCTGTTCCTGGCATTTCCAGTTCATGTACCAGACCCTCTGCTACTCCCACGGACTGCTTTGGATTATGAGTTTGTTATTGACATCCCAGCCTGTGTACCAAACCCTTGGCCACTCCCACGGACTGCTTTGGATTACGTTTTTGTTATTGCCATCCCAGCTGTGTACCAAACCCTTGGCCACTCCCACGGACTGCTTTGGATTACGTTTTTGTTATTGCCATCCCAGCTCGTGTATCAGACTTTGGATATTGACAACTGCTATCTTCATGTACCAACAGCTGTGACTTCACTCACCTCCAGCAAACACGCCACCCATCCTCAGCTGTACCCTTCCTATGTGCCTATCTGTATCTTAACCCTCGCTGTATATCGATTCTGTATCCTGTCAGTTCATTGTAAAGAAAAGCATTAAAAGCATCAATAATTAATATTTTGGAAATGTAAAGGGTACGATTTATTTTATAATGCTTGCTCTTCACTGAAGAACAAATATGTTGTACCCTCTAAATCTACAAGCCAACAGCAGCAGAAAAACAATTGTGCAACATGGCTTTCACACTGTCTGCTTTGACGTGACGATGTTACAAAATCAAACACATCAATGGCACAAATCCACATTTTGCAAAAATTGTGTCTCATTGTTTATTGGTAAACAAATACTTTTAGGAATTGCGACTGTACCGTGTCTATTTTTGGTGACCATGGATTTGCATGGCCTAAACATATTAAAATGACTGAAAACCTTGCACTTATAAAAGAAAAAAAATAGCTAAGAAAATGATGTCGCTCTTTGGGGCAACATTCTTCATCTCTACCTCAAACTCACACAGCATCACTGGCTACTACAAAATCTATATATATATTTTTGAAAGTTTGTTTGAATGTTCGGGGTTGGCTCCAGCCCCAAAACAGTTGGTGGGCTGAAATTGTGGCCGAGGCATACCAGTCTGGGGTGTACTGGCGATAGTGAAATCTGACCAACCCCACCCAGTGCCCCTTCACAGGGGTGAAGCGGGGTCCGGCCCTGTGTTATCAGTATTGGTAATGTTGGGAGATTGCTGATTTTGCGATTTTTCACATATAGGACGTTATGACACAATAAAACATACAACATAATATAGCAGACCCCCACGTGCATATCAGCTACAGAACCAGGCAACTGGGGGTGGTACCGCTAGAAACAAATACCTCACATTGATGCCCTCCACTATTCCCTACAGACTAGCCTTCCCCTTCATAAAAAATGAAGAATACATTAAAATTCAGCTCATGGATGGAAAACTATCAATGGTACTATACAGATTATTAAAGGAGCTCTTTCAGGCAACATCCTACATTTTCCCAGCAGCAAGCACGGTAGACCTGACTTCTACAAAATGGCGGATCTTCGCAGACTGTTCACTATAATGTGTTCAGACAGTACCAGGATGCAGCATATTGGCATTGGGTTCCATCTAATATAGGCAACTCCATCAGCCCTTGCCAGCATAGTCAACGGCGAAGAGTCATGTAACTAGTCCAAAACATCAGGCGAGGCACAGGTTGCAAAATCCTGCATACATGTTTACATGATTTCTGGCAGATAGCCACAGCTCTCTTTAAATATACGTAAAATGATGATGAAATGAAAATGTAATTGGTGCTACTGGTTGGAAGGGAGAACGGAAGAAGATCAAAAGGCAATGAATGAATAGTTTTTGATGTGTTAGCAAGATCACCTCCAAGTGAACTGAACTATAACAAAGTAAAGACTTGCCCACTATTGTGAAAACTAGCTGGGTGAAGTCAGCGGCATATGATTTATTTTCAAATGGGCTACGGACTGAATGGAGGAATGGAAAACCAAAGCCATAAAACACGTGAGGTAAATTCAGAATTAAAATATTGTATGTGTCAAAAAACTGAAATACAAGTAAGGCAGTGACGATTTGTGGTAAATGCAATTCAGTCAGCGAGGGGTTACATCCATCAACACATTTTTTCCAGTTTGGCAAGAAACAGTTATTAACGATCTTTGGCTTTATCAGCTGGGTGTGTGGGATTCAGTGCCAAAACAGTACTGCCAAACAGAGAATTTAATTAGCGAAAATACACAATACGAGAGTAAGCAAAACAACAATTGACACATTTGGAAACATGGGTGTTACATGCTAAATTAAAGACGATAGTGCATATCAGGCCTTGTTTTCAGTGAAAGCCATTCTGGGATTAGTGGGGCGAGCAGTGGAAGGGGAACCTCAGGGGGCAGAGAAGTGGGATTGAGTGCACTGATTTCCAATTTTTGGAATATTCTTTGATGCGTATTTGTTTCGGGTACATGCCCAGGTGCCATGTAAATTCTGCCTTGGGATTCTGCGAGATTTAAAAAAAAGAACTGCTGTTTCCTGGGTAGTTGTGCCCTGCCTACTTGGCCACAGATACATCAGCTAGCCGCATATTATTTAGGGAAGCTACTGCTTGGTTACCTCGGAGAAGGACTTCCCCTGGTGCTCAACACAGTGCCTAGACAGATTCCACCCAATAATGCCCTTGTTTAAATGCAAATCACAGTCCATAGAAGCCATGGTTGCATTTAAATGTACTGAGCTTTTCACATGTTCAACACTGCATATGCATTGCAAATATGTATTTCATATATGTGAACTCTTACCCTATGCCATTCATGTTTGTAATCATTTAACCTTTATTTTTATTCACAAGCATGCTCTGGTCTAAACATAGTTGAATGTTATGTGTTGTAGTGTTATTTTAATTTAAGTTACTAGGTTTTTAGTCTGAGCCAAATCACCACTGTAGCAGTTCCAGGACACCTTTGCTTGTCGGTCTGTGAAGTGTCATATGGTGCACCTTCAGTGGGTACTCAAGCCTTATTCCGCTGGAAGAAAGGAAATGTGCAAGCTAAAGATAAGGGGATGGAAAATGGGAAATTTATTGCACAAGCAGAAGGTGGGAGGGATGCAGGGGGAAGAATATTTGGTGATATTATGGGTGCATGACAGTCCAATTTCGTGGAACGCATTGCTGCAAAGAAAAGGAGTACGATATGTCCCTATGTCTTGTGATAATTGGGTGGTGTTTCCAAGGCACAGTTGTAGAATAGTAAATTAGTACACAAGCTATTTTTGGAGGCATGAGAGGTGTGGGTAGTCCTGGAATTATCATGATTGTTATTTTTTTTCCGCATCTTTACATGTTGTTCTCCATGTGACACTTCATACTGTACATTTGTTGTCAAGGATGCTTGAGAAAATATTCCCTGAGTTCCCTTTTTTCAGACTGTGTGAAAGGTGGATGTGGACATATGAAAAACCGGGCAGCTAGGGAAAGAATGGCCACATACCTGTCCGCCTGTATGAAAGAACAGTGTGGCAGCCTTTTATGATGATGTGAGTATTACTTCAACATTGTAGAGTCTGGCTTTTAAGCCTTCCATTCGTTGTCAGCCTGTGCGAGCCTAAACCATTTATACAGAGACAGGCGATCACTCTCCCTCCTACTCACTCCCTAGGGTTCAAACAGCCAGGAATGGTCAGGTTCTATAGACAGAAAAGCTGAGAGGAATTACGGGCACTTTTAAATGAGGCTTTGTTTTGAACTGTGGCTCCTCTATGATCAAAGGCCAAGACCAGGTTTCCCGAGAGTTCTTGAGGCCTGTTGGGAACTTTATGGGGTTGGTTATACTTTGTGAGCGGCAGGATTCCTCTTGGGTAAGGCTGGGCTCTTCTGGGACTTAATCTGCATAATCAGATCTTGTCTATACCTCTCAACCTAGGATGCAGTTACTTTGTCCCGTTAATAGAGAGCGATATGAGGCTCTTAGGCCCAACAGGGGTGTAGAATCACCTTACACGCTTTCATTTGCATGTCTACTTCGAGCCTTATGACTCCTTTCCTGAACAGGTGCGACACTCATATCATTTGTTTATGTGGGTGTTTTGTGGAGTGCTACCAGATACCTTGAGTCTGCTTAGAAGCATTTGAAGTTTCATGTTTATGTAAAATGGCATAGCAAAGCATGGCATAAAAAACCTGATATATCAGTTACCTTGGCTGAAAGTATAGCACAGCACGGCAGGAGATTACAACAGTTTAACAGACGTTTTTGAGTCTTCCTTCACTGTTTCCTATCCCGGATGAGGAGTAACTAAGGACCTTACAACATCACACACAGCGCGCCTGCGGTGTGTGCAGTGTGTTGGCAGTGTGGCATGAGATGATTACGGTGGTCTAACAGAGATCTGAGAAGTGGAGTTGCTTGGCCATGACACAGGACCGTGCAGACTGTATGGTTACAGACAATGAACTCATGGAACTTGCTTTTGACCTGCCGATACATTTATCCCCTGGTGAAGGGACTTCAAGTGTTAGTGATGGGCAAGCGCCTGGCTCCTTTCTGTCTGAAAAAACTGACACTGTAGGGTCTGCTGCTTGTACAGAAATGGCAGCACACTGAGATGGAAAGATAACAGCCTATTCCCAATGGGTGCAGATATGTCCACGCAAAAACAGGCGGGGCTTGCATCTCCTTCTATAATGGAAAGACATGGAAACTCAGCCCCACCTCTTACGAAATCGACCAGAGAAAGTTTTGAGACTGATATGGAATATTAGGTTGGTGTCTTGAAGGATGCTGAATGTTGGAAAAAGAAGCACACAGTACTTCTGACCTGACTATTCCTCTAATGCTTCAACTCCAGCTTTTTGTCCCCCACGGTGCAAACAGGCTCCACTTTGACATCCAGAGCCTTGAGTTAGCTAGGGGGAGGACATGAGCAATAGCTCATATTTGGTATTGGAAGAAATTAACTAGGTGTTAAGCATTCTGGTTTCTCTATATGAAGGCCTTAAAGTTGATGTTAAAACTCAATCAACCCTATTGGAGTCCTTATTATTCAAATCTAACAATCAAAAAATCCAAAATAAAATTAGAGAATTCCTGGATCGGAACACAAATAGTCAAAGATTACTTGATTGATTTATTGTTTATTTATATAGCGCCTATACACAATGTGTTTCAAAGCGCTTCAAGGCAGGGAGGGAACATGGGAAAATACAGTGACATTCTTGATACATTCAGAATGTGAACAATTAACTATCATAATCAGCCTGGCGACATTTCAGATAGTGCAAGTGCTCTAGACAGTGATGAGGAGGGGATAGGGGGGTTGAGAGGGAGAATGATAGGGACAAGTGGCTACATTACTATGCCTGAAGGCAATTGAGGTAGTGAAGGAATTTAACAAGAGGAGGGGGGGGGATAAGGGGAGTTTGAGTAAAGGGAGAAGGAGAAGAATAAAACAAGCGACTATTGTACTACTCCTGATGACATTTCAGATAGTGCTGGAGGGGGCGAGGTAGGAGAGATCAAATGGGGGAGACAAACAAGCGGCTAACAGACAGGTCAGGCAACACATATGAATAGCATAGGATACAATGAGGGGGCGAGAGGGTGGGACAGCAAGAAAAGGGAATTAAAGTTGGCAGAAATCACAAGCCAATGGGAGATCAGGGGGAGGTGGTGGGGCACAAGGACATCACAGGGGACCAGAGGGGTAGGTAGGGAGGCACACAGACATCACGGAGGACCAGAGGGGTGGGTTGAGAGAGGTGGAGAAACAGAGGGGAGAGTGAATTCAGTTGCAGGAGTCAAAAATAAAACATAATTCTGCAGTAGTTCGGACTGGGCTGCTACCATTGGTGGCAGTACCTGGCTGATTTGCGTAGACTGGACCCCATTTGCAATGGCGCAGATGGGCTGAAAACCGGTGGTGTGGAAGGTTGCCCAGAGTAATGCCAGTGGGTCAGATTCATTCAAAACCTTCCACCCATCACTTTTGTGTTCACTGTTTGTCTCACTATGTGAGAGAGGTTGTGCCCAGACGTGGGTCCCTTGCTTGCTGCGCCATAGGGAACCCAGCTGCACCTCACTGAGGCCCAACAAGGCCGAAACATGTCTGGGGTTGCTTGTGTTTCTTTGCAGAGGGGACCTGGCCTGGCAGTTCGGGCTGGGCTGCTATCATTGGTGGCAGTACCTGACTGATTTGCGTATGGCTAGACCACTTTTGCAATGGCGCAGACGGGCTAAAAAAACGGTAGTGTGGAAGGTTGCCCAGAGCAATGCCAGTGGTTCAGATTCATTCAAAACCTTCCACCCATCACTTTTGTAGTAACAAGAGAACAATCAAATGCAGACCAGGTTTCAAGAATAGGAAAGTCACAGCATGATTCATGGGCACCATGAGTATGGGATGAAGTGAAAATCCAGCATAAAAGTTGAAATAGAGTGAAGCACCTTGAGTCCATGAGTCCATTGAATGTCAGAGATCCAGGTATTGGCCACAAAACAGTGGTGGTGAACAAAATGCATCAAGACAGCTCCTGCAGAAAGGGGGGGGCACAGCGGAGCAGCAAGGGGGACCGGAGGGGGGTAAGGGGCACTAATAGAGAAGAAAGGGGGACCAGAGGGGTCAGGGGCACAAACAGCATCATGGGAGAAATGGGGTTAGGGGGGCACAAACAGCATCATGGGTGACAGGGGGTGGGCGCACAAACAGCATCTTGGGGACAGGGGGGGCACAAACAGCATCACAGGGGACAGGGGGGTGTGGGGCACAAACCGCATCACGGGGACAGGGAGGGGTGGGGGCACAAACAGCCTCACAGGGGACAGGGCGGTGGAGTGCACAAATAGCATCACGGAGACACGGGGGTCGGGGGCACAAACAGCATCACTGGCGATTAGGGGGTGGGGGGCACAAACAGCATCACAGGGGACAGGAAGGCAGGGGCAGCTTTACGGAAGTGGTCAGGGAGCAGACAGGAGACTTAGGAGTGGGCCTTTGGTGGGAGGACTGGCCAAGCATACATGCTATCCCATAGGCCGGGATAGTGAGGCCTCCAGCCAATCCGAGCATGCCACAGAAAATCCAACTTGAATGAACAAGGACTGAAATGCATACAAGGGGAAGGAGAGATCTAATAACCCAACAAACAAATGTGCTCCCAACAACCAAGTCAATTTGTCCAATTGCAGTGAAAATGAATGCTGAGTGTGCGCAATTCACTGAATTAAAGTCCAAACTGAGCGCAAACGTGCACCTTGCAGAGAAAGCCCAGGGTCCATAGTCCTCATGAAATGTATATGGAGAAGAGTAGTGACCACCAGAGGGTAACCTTGTTCGTCAAATTAAATGAATTATGGCGAAATTGCTTATGTAGAACCCTGTCGATATGGATGGGTTCCTGTCTAACATTTTTGGGTATGATGGAATCTTCAGAATATGAATTGCTGATGCTGCCCGTAACCAGGAATTCCACTGTGTAGACCGATTAAGGAATTTGGTGGGTGACTCTGGGATCCGTCTGGTGCCTCAGTGTGGCCAGTGTCTGGCAAATGGTGCACCTCTAGGCCAGAGCGCCCTGCAAGAACTTGAACACAACAAATAGTAATGACTACATGAGGTGGGAGACTGTAATAAATGTTGAGGACATGCAATCTACAGCTGTCCTCATTAACTCTGTCAATTCAATTACTTTGGCGGAGGATGAACAGTCTCAAAATTCCCTGTCTAGTCAAGTAAGAAACCCCCCCCAAAAAAAAGACATCTACAAGGGCGGAGAAAGACGCGGCTGCATTGGGTCAAGTGGATGCAAGGAAAAACACATACAAACAATCCTCAAGGAAGTTTTTAGGTACCTTTTCTAATCAGCTTTCGATCACAGCGGCTCTCAGAAATCAGCAACCAAGACAGCTCACTAAACCCGGAAAATGCATTGCTCCATTTGCTTGCCCGCAAAGCTACACATCTGACATTATTAATAAGGTCGATAGGGACCCACAAGCAGCCTTTGCCGCTGAAATTACTGAGGCGGTAGTAGCAGAGACCCAAATTAGTAGAGGGACACAAGCTATGCCCCTTCTAAATGAGACTGCATACACTGGCGTGAAGAATGGTGATCAGCCAGAATGCATGAGTTTAACTTCATTTCTCTTATTACAGCTCTTGGGTACAGGGCCTCAAGAAGCGTGAAATTCCTTTGGTTATCCATCACATAGAGGAAGTTTCCCCACGATTGCCCTTAGACCCATTGCGGATACCTTTGTACCGCATGCAGCATTGGTAAAGGATGTGAGAATGGATATGTCTGGCCAATTGGATGCTCTTCTGAGAGGTCTGGAATACCAATAGGCTGCCACTTTTGCCCCCTCAGTCTTCAACGGGGGTGCACTAAAGGAGCTGAATTATCCACCTCCACACCTCACCATCTGTGGAGTAAATCAAGTTGGACATAAAGTAGTGCACTCCATTCTAAATGGGTCAAAGAACACAGACCACCTGTTAGCTGAAACAAGGTTTACTACCAACTCGCAGGGGGGAGGGTCATGCAACCCATCCCATCATTTACAAGAAATTCAACAAGTTCCACCAGCAGGAGCTTATCAACTTTTTGTGGAATGCCTGCTACCTGAATATAGGGACATGACCTTAAATAGATCCAATATCTTGAAACATTTTGGTACAGTGCCAACCCTGAGTGCTATTGCATCCAAGGATTTTGCACGGGTTTGACTTTGATGTTTTTTATCGTACTGATCGTGTTCTGCTGTTTATTAATTAGAAGGTGATTTTTGACCTAATAGTGAGAAAAAATGTTCTTTATGTCAGGTAGGCTCTTTGACATAAGTCCATATTTTCAGTTACAGGGAAGGAATGGTCTCTAGAATCGGGATGTAGTGCCTGGTTTCTGACCAAACAAACTACTTGGCTCCACAAATGTACATTATAAAGGAGATTGACTAGTTACCTCCCCTTATCATCTAAGTAAAGATAGACAAGTAGAGTGTGATTGGTCATTGGTGGGAGGTGTCTTGAATGGTCCTAGAAGGGATCACGTGATCAACGTCCTCTTTAGTAATAATCGTCACCTACACTATGCTCTCTTGGAACACCAGAGGTCATAATAAACTATTAAGTGACCCGGCTTTGGGGAATTATCTTAGACAATGCACTGTCATTTACCTACAAGAATCCTGGCTAAATAAGGAAGTCCACACAGCTGGTTTTCTTTCAGTCTCACAATTAGTGAAACTCACATCAATAGGTCACCCTGTAGGTGGTTTATTATTCTTTTAAAAATTATTATGGGCATGAAGACTGTTTCCACAGATGCTTTGAACAAGGGTCTTCTAAGTGTCCATGTGGAATTGTATGTAGGACACGGATTGGTAAATCTACTCTTGTTAAATGGCTATTGGCATTGGGGGATATTTGCTCTTGAAATGATGTTAGATGCTATTTCATCCTGTGTGAATGGTCGGTGTGACTTCAACCCAGTGTTAGGGAGAATTCTCCAAATGTGCTAATTTCCCTTACCTTTTGAGACCCCCAGCAACTTTGCTGGATTTCTAGGATTAACATTTTTACCTGGGAAGAGTGTGAGCCTTTTTTTCACACTCTTCCATGTATTTTGTGTGTGTTTTACTTTTGTGTTCTTTGGTTATGGAGTTTTTAAACAACTCCAGTGGCATCATCTATTTCTGTGTGTCACACAGCACCTTCAGTGCAGAGGCACAGGGGTGTCTTTTCAGAATCCCCAAAGGTTTAACTACATTCCCTGAGAATGACTACTGTCTCACATGGCATGTGAAGTTCAATTGACTTTACTAGTCTCTTTAAATGTACTGACCCAGCACACCCTATCTAACTATAGAGTGCTGGAGGGGTTGCGAATGGCTGGTGGCAGTGGTTTAGATCAACTACTGTGGTTTTTCGTGACCACTAACAACGGTAGCTCAAAATCAGGGGTAGCCTTTTTTTTCAATATGGTGCCCCAGACCTATCTGTAAAAACAGACTCCAGTCATCTTTTTTCACCATTTCATTTAGGAAAAGTCGTTTTGTGTGTAACTCTGCGTGCCAAACCAGGTTTGGTCCCTTTGTTCGTGCCCTTTGGTGGGTTTCTGTGCTGAAGCCCTCCTCTGGTGCCAGAGTGTCTGGGGTGGACAGGCTGTGAGGGAGGTTACCGAACCTCCCTGTGCTTAGTCTCCTAGGAGACCTGAATGCACTCTGGTGTGATTGGCTGGCTGGCTGTCCGGCAAGGACAGCCACCCTGCTGGGTGAGTGACAGCCATGCTGAATGAATGGGGGGAAAATTGTTTAAAAACAGGTCTCTGAGACTTGGAAAGCAGAGTGGACAACTGGAACGAAAGAACCGAAGAGGAGAGGAAGGAAGAGGACTGCTGCAACTCCTGGACGACCGGTGAAGCCCTGTTGCAATTCCGAATTGCCTGAAACTCCTACGACAGAGAAGCCCTTCAAGGTTAACTTCTTCCCTTGAGTTTGGTGGGAACAACCAACTCGCAAGCCACCTGGACACCGTCCTATTCTGGTTGAATTTTCTTCAGTGATGTTGAAAACCGGATAGCCAGAGGGAAGGAAACCAGGGGGACTTTAAGGCACTCACACCTTAAACCGATGTCTTGCTACAGCTTTTGGAACCTCCCAATGTCCTCCTTCTTGCCCCCACGACTGAAGCTCAGGAACAGCGAGATCTGCTCGAACTGCCAGGAACAACTGCCTCAGCTACAGCTTTCTTCATTTAAAATGTACTGTACGGAAATCTTTTCGGCCATCGATAAAGTGCGTGAAACTTGCCTCAACTACAAAGGCTTGTCCTTCCCTAAACATTTGTCAAACTTTTTGCCTAGCCAAAGCCTTTAAAAATCTGTGGCAAAGACGTAACCGTTAAATACCAGAACTGTGCTATCCTATACAAGAGACTCTGAACCATTGACTTTGGCCCAGGCCTATTGAGAAGAATTGCTGGTTGTATTTAACTTGAACCCTTTGCCCTGCCTATGATTGTATTTGGGCTGTCTATTCTTATAACCTTGTCTTTTTCCTCCCTTGCAAAGTATCTAAAGTGCCATTTTGCTCACACTTAATCTTTGAGCTAAACTTGTTTAGTTACTTACCAGTTGGATTTTTTGGTGTATTAGTGTGTGATATTGAGCTGCTTGCGCTAGTGTAATGTTTTATAAATGATTGAGTAAATAAATGTATATTCTTTTACTAATGAACCTTGAGTAAGTGTTTACTTGAATCACTGTATTGCTTGGTCCTTTGTGTATTGTGTTCTACTGTTCACTTAAACTCTTGAGGTAAGTCTGGCTGCCCAGCCATCGCTACCACTTTATTGTGTATTACATGCTTGTACCAAAGGTGTAATTGTGCTTACACTTGTAGTCCTAATTACCTGTAGTGTTCCCAAAGGGTACTGCAGGTGATTCTGCCTAACACCCAGGGGGTATGGTTGTTGTTACAGGAGATTGAATTCTCCCTGTTTGGATAATTCCTCAGTCAAGTCTGCGAAGACCTGTCTCCGACTAAAAATGTATGGAGTAGGGCCGGATGGAGATGGCACGTCAGTTTGGAGGGTCTTGGCTTGTGCATGCTAAATTGGGCTTCCCCAACAGACCTTGGGACTTCTCATCACATTTGGCATAATGCTAATGCTGCTTCTACACTTGATTATACTTCCGTGGGTGTGGGTCTGCTGGGCCAATGTATGCCATTACTAATCACACAAACTACACTGAGTAATCACTCACTGTTGAGTATGGAAATTCATTTACAGTGAGGTGAGGAGGTTGGGGTGGGTCCTCAGTATATTGAGGTCAGGGGCCACAGCAATCGTATCTTTTGGAAAAGCTCCAACATCTGTTAGGCAAATCAAGTATTTGAGGACGGGTGCTGTTCGATTTCAGGGAAAGGGATGGCTAAAACTTTAACTGCTGAATCTTTTCATCCTTTTGTTGAGAATATTTTATACAAAGACTTCAGGCCTAGGTGTTCTACACTTAAGAGATCTCAAGGCTCACATCAACATGTGTTTGATCATGAATTGGCAGAACGTAAAAAGAGGCTAACAGCGGAAATTTAGTCTCTACAAATTTTGCATGGAAGAAATCTATTTGGGACAGCCCAATTAATTATGAAAATTCAGTAAAAATACAGAAATTGGGCGAGGGGAAGAAGAGCAAATTATTTTCTGAAGGATAGTGAAAACATGTTGAAGTTTTTGGGCAGCAAAAATGCATCGGTTTTTTGGCACATTACACATGGTGTTATTAAAACACAATTCTGTAAGCAGATAAACGCAGTTGCTGAATCGACCTGGGCTGCCCATTTTGAAAAGATATTTACTATAGATAATTTAAACATTGATTGCAATCTTGAGGTGAGCTTAGATGACGGGCAACTGCTGGCTGATGAAGAGATCATTTTGGAAAAGTTGGGCAAAATCAGGGAATCTACGGCTCTGGGACCTACTAAACTATCAAATCTGGTTTTCGGTGGTAACCCATAACTATGGGTGGGTATCTTGACTCAACTAAATAAAGGTGTTATTGAAACAAATTGCTTTCCTGTCACTTGGCACATTGCCCACATGGTCCACATCTACAAAAGTGGCCCTTAATCTGATCCGAAGAATTACCGCCCAATCACCATTCTTGAAGCAGACAGTAAGGTGTCTGCCGCCTTGCTGCTGCATCATGTGGAGATCTGGGCACAAGAAACGGGCAGAATCCAAAAATGGCAAACAGTATTCTGAAAGTTTATCGGGACCTCATTAAATGTTATTTTTATGAAAGTGCCGCGAGTCATCTGCATGGTCCAAACTATTTGTCCATATTCATTGCGTCAGTTGATCTCACTGCAGCTTTTGATAGAGTTAATAGGGACCTTCTGTGGAAGAAGCTGCAGGGATGGGGAATACCATTGGGTCGTTTAAGTCTATCATTTGATTTACACGAGAACTCCGCAATGCAAGGGAGATATATTCAGGATGGTTCCCTTTCATATAGGATACCCGTTCAATGAGGAATCAGACAAGGTTGTATTCTGGCTCCATGCCTTTTTAATCTATACACCTCAGACATTGGGGAACATCTAAAGAGTGCATGTTTGCTTCACCTAAATTGGCCCCCTTTAGATTAACGTGGTTTAGCTATGCAGAGGATTTCCTTTTGTTCAATTGCACTGAACAGAGACTTCAATACTTATTGGATGCACTTACTTGCTATTCTAGCCTAAACTCTCTAGACATTAATCCACAGAAATCCAAAATTATGCAGTGCTCGGCAAAGAAAAGGGAATCAGAATATAAATGGCGATCTGGAGTTGAGGTTAATTTATTTGGGTTTTCCAGTGTACTCCAAACCGAACATTTTTGAAGACAAGCAATGGGTGAGAGCATGTGTTGCTGCTATGGTTAATAAAATGAAGCATGTTGATTCTAAATTTTGTAGGTTTTAGATGAAATCATTAATGCCATTTTATGAAGACATTTTATTACCTAGACTTTTATATGGAATTGAAACATTTTTCCTGTGGATTTTAAAGATTTTAAAATGTCTATCGGTCTCATCTGGAAAAGAGTCTTGAGCTTTCAGAAATCTGTTCCCATTTCCGCTGTTCGGTATGAGTTTGGTTTATGTTAACGTGAACCTAGAGCAAACTAAAGACTGTAATAATTTTATAGAACTCACTTGTCCCCCCGAAACACTTAATATTTTGCTATTTGAACCTAGCAAAGAATAAATTGAGTATATGTTACTTAAAGGAATTTGTGCCATTATGTTCAGAAATACTTGGTAAAATTGCCATGCTGGAGATGGATTGCATGGTTAATCCTGAAAAAGTGAAAATGACCTTGAATATGGAAGACTGGATTCTCTTCCTCATCAGAACATGGACCATAAAAAGCTTGGTACAATTTCTCCCTATCTATGAAAGTTTCCCAATCGCATTTTAGTAGGTCTTTTTTTAAATGTAAATTTAACTTGTACCTCACTAGAGAGATTATTGGAAAATATCATCAGCTTCCAAAAGATAAACTGTACTGTTGCTTTTGTGGTGAAGTGGGTGTCAAGTGGGTGTGAAGGAAACTCTTTGCCATCTGGTGATAAACTGTCCATCTCTTGAAGGCAAAAGGGCACTGTACCTCTACAAACATATGGAGGGGAGAAGATTGTATGATCACAATGCTACAGAATTCTGGGAAGACTTCCTAGCTGGATGCTCAACTTCGACGGTTCTATCGATTGTTGGCTTCTCAGATAGCCTACAGCTGGATAAGCCTTCACACTAAATGCACTTTATCCTAATGCACTTTATTTTAATTCACTTTATCTTAATGTACCTTATTTGTGTGAGGTTAATTGGTTGGCTTAATGTTTGTTTTTAATGTTTGTTTTTAACATCTAATCGATTTTATGATTCAATTGTTAGATGAATTGTATGCTTTCTATATATTGGCATGTTTGTGTGGTCAGGAGTTATTTTATTAGCTAAATTACCAAATAAATAAATAACAAACACTGTGATTGACTTCACTGTGTGTTGCACGGTGTGCACAGTCTTGTAGATCACCAGGCAGGAAGAATTGATAACACAAACGGTCCCCACAACAACAAAAACTGTGCTTGAGTTCACTGCACTTCTCGCTCAAAGCAACCTGTTGGTAGACAGCATGCAGCTACTCTCTTGCCTTCCCTTGCTGGCCACTAAAGAGGAAGGTGGCCCAATGTGATGTTACTGCCATTTAATCAGTACTTTCCCAACATGTCTACATAGCCATGTTAAATGTTTTTTGTCATGCCCTGACCAATCCGGGGCCTTTCCTAGCACAATAACAACTGCATCATGCAATGCAGATAGAGCCTTCTCTGAAAGGTAATTCTGGCTAGGAATTTTCCAGTGGGTATCAGCAAGTACCCAGCTCTGTAAAACCTTTGCTTTTAACATAGGCTTATGGAGGAAGATGTACAGCGAGCTTTATCGCCAATGTGGCATTGTGGAGCTCTAATTGTGGATAGTTAGAATTATATTTCTGACTTATGTAGCTTTATATGACCCAGCAATGATGGCATACCCAGATTACTCCCTAGATTCCCAGGGGACACAACTTTCTGCACAGAGTGCAGGTGGAAAGATGAAGCTCTTGAATCTGTACAAAGAATTCCACAATGTAGTTATGCAGTGTGGACTCAAAGTAGAGGTCATTTGCTCTTGAGCAGGGGACGAAGAAGAGTGAACATGGTACTCTGCAATGTTTACAGGTTCAAGAGGTGGTACTGGTTGCTGTGATAATCTTGTAGGGGCTGGCATTGATTGACAATGTACACCACTGTTATCTCTGTATATCTGAGGCATTTCAAGGAAAATGTATACAGTATTCGTGTTTTTTTATGGCATTTATATTCTCAGAATCCAAGCAGTAGTTGTGGTGGTAAGTGCCCTTTCAAACTGTGTTTATTCCTCCAATCTTCGCTCTGGGCCTCTGCTGAGATGGGATTCAGTACTTATTTATTTCTGTATTTATTGTGCATTTGTAAGGCGCTTATACATCAACTAAATTGTGTTTCAAAGAGTCCTCAGGGCAACAGGGAGGGGACATGAGGATGAAGAATAAATACAACAATGAAACATAGAGGCGGACCTATTAGGCCTTGTGAGCATTCAGAACATGCAAGTGCAGAGAGAGAGAATGGATGAGGGAGTGGGAGGTTTGGGGGGGTAAGTGCTTAGTGTATCAAGAGCTAGGGAGTGGGAAGCTGTAAATGCCTAGGTGGCGTGGTCTGCTGCCCACACCACCTATAATATATTACAGTACTGAACCAATACGTTTCTGAACAAGTTAGGCTCCCCTGAAGTGGGAGCAAAATGGCACTTCAGTAACTTTCAAAAGAGGTAGAAAGACAAAGTTTATAAGAATAAAAAACACAATTACTTTCAGAGGCAGAGCAAATAGTTTCAGTTCACTACAAGAGGCAGTTCAATTCAATAGGCCTGGGCCAAAGTCAATGGATCAGTGTTTTGGATAGGATAGCACAGTTCTGGTAGTAAACGGTTAAGTCTTTGCCAATGTTCTTAGAAGTAATTTGCAAGAAAAAGAGTTATATGTCGGATTAGGAGCGAACAAGACTCCAAAGTTGGGAAGGTTTCACAAACTTTCAAGTGAAGAAAAGCTGTAGCTGAGGCAATTGTTCCTGGCAGTTCCTGCAGATCTTGCTGTTCCTGGGCTTCAGTCATGGGGACAAGAAGGAGGACGTTGTGAGGTTCCTGCACTGCACAAGTAAGGATCCACAAGCTTGACAAAACATCGGTTTAAGGTGTGAGTGCCTTAAAGTCCCCAATCTTGTATCCTTCTCACTTGCTATCCGGTTTTCAACTGCACTGTTAAGAAAATTCGACCAGTATGGAGATGGCTTCCAGGTGGCTTGCGAGTTGGTTGTTCCCACCAGCTCAAGGGAAGTAGTCCTTGAAGGTGAGAAAAACACAGGTTTGGCAGAAAAAGTCACAAAACCACAGCGTTTGTATGAATAAATATAAAGAGTGCACATAGGCTGCAGGTGCCTGAGAGGTGTGGGAGTACTGCCAAGTACAACCCACTGTTGTGGAAACAATTAGAGCACAGGGAATTCTCAGTCGCACTGCACCCAAGAGTGCAATATAGGCATGTGTTGCAAGCAATTGAAGAGAGATGTGGTAAATCCGATGGATTTATTTGCCAAGTAGCCTGATGTCATGATGCCTACCCCCGGGGACCCAGACCAAGTCCAGCAACCCCGGAAGCAGGCATCAAGTTATACTAAGCAAACCCAAAAACCCCTGCTAGGGGCTATTTGGGTGCAGTCCTGGCGCCTATGGCACCAGGCTCATAAGGAGAGTCAGTCCTGGCGCCATAGGCGCCAGGCTCATAGATTAAAACTTACCTGATGCAGACCATGCCGCAAACTCACCTGATGCAGACCATGCTGCAAGAAATCCAAGCCAAAGGAGGCTTGGAAGGGACTACTTTACCTAAGGGACTATTTTTTTACTCGGGTGGGGCTGGGGTGGAATACTTACCTGGGACTACTTTGGCTTTCGCAGCATCTTTACATTCCACTGCATCCTTCTGCATGCTCCCGCCGCACTCCGGCACCTAAGGGGAAGACAAGAACAACAAGGTGAGCCAAGGAAATACACAGAGGCAATATTAGTTACCCCCCATAGACTTACCTGATTTTACCACCGAGGGTACTATTCCTCTTCACGGGTCGGCGCAGCTTCCACTGCATCCTCGCCGAACCCCGGCCCCTAAGGGGAAACAAAATGATAGCAAGGTGAAACAAAGGGACAAACAAGGATAAACATCCTCACCACAATAGACATACCTGATTTTACCGCCGGAGGCATTATTCCCCGAGACTTCATATTTTCTCTCAGCGCCTGAATAAGGGAGAAAGCAATAGGTTACATATTGACATTATTTTATCGAACTGTGTTGGATAATACAAATCCTTACCAGAATATTACCGGTTGCCACGAGGAACTCTTCTCTAGGGTCAAGCTGCAACCTGCAAGGATTCGGACAAGAGTGAAAGTCAGACATTTGAACTCTTACGAACTACATACTTACGGCGTCTTGCCGGGAATCTCAGAGTCAATATTGTTCTGGAACTCACCAATTCCTTCGAGCCAGTGAAGCAACTGGTCATCAACGCGACCCTGCGCTCAATGTAGGATGATGAGCTCATCTTCCAAACCATCAGGTGGGACTATAAGAGGGGACATCAAAGGTGATCAGTGGGAGAACAGCGAGAGTAGGAGAGGGTTAACGCTCAACTCCACGGGTGGTTAATTCCCTTTCTCCATTTGCAGAATAATATTCCTACGGGCCAAGCAAGCGAAGCTAGGTGGGCCAGTCCAGTCCGTCATCTCGGCACTACGCGTCACATTGGTGGAGGCCGCAGCTGTCCAGTTCAGATCGACGCCCCTGTGGGAGCCAGGTGAGCGTAACACCTGACACGTGTTTCGAGTCTAAACCGACTCTTCATCCGAGGCTGTAAATGGGAGAAGGGACCTAAGATAAATTGAATAAAGGACAGTGCCAGAAAACTCTCTCACGGCTTCGCAATTGCGGTAATTTCAGCACAGCAGGAAAAACCAAAGTGATGTGAAAGGAAGCAGCCTGTACTGCAACTGGCCCCATGTCGTTTGGAGCTTGGAATGTGCTTGTTTTATCTATCGTGTCTGGTATCTCGTAGCTGAGGCCTTCTGTAATTTTCCTCAGTCTTTTAACGTGATTTCTACATGCTCATGCTGAACTGTGTTTCCTACAAGTTAGTCGTGCATGGTCCTAACAGGCTCCATATATACTCCTGTAGTCCCATAGGGTTAGTTGCCATAAGCATCTGCAAGCTTGCTCAGAATCTCTAGTTGCCTTGCATTTCAGCATTACTACACTTATAAAACAGTATGCATATGTATCTGTCTTCTAGCTACAGAACTGTGTAAGCATGTTCTTTGAATATACAGGTGTGTGTTTGTGTGATGCGGTGCAAGGCAGCAAGTTTGCTTCATTACTAATGCTGCTACGTCGTGGTGTCAGCAGTGACTTTGGGCAGTGTTTTCTTGGCATTTAATCGATTCAGTCCATTATAGTGTTCGGATCCGCAATCTCCATCGGGTTCCCTGGATCTGAAAGAATATGCACTGGATATGGTCGGAATGGCTGTCTGAGGGGATACCTCTCTGTATGCGTGCCAGTCAGTGGTGCACTTGGGGTTTGTCCAAAAAATTAGTGACTTTGAGAGTTCTTGACTCATTAGCCTATCATGTTCATGGGTGTGAGGAGAAGCATTCCTGGGACCTTCTATTCAGTTCCCACTCGGGTCGACCTGTTGACCACTCCTCCATACCTTGTCCCCTTCATTCTTGGTAGCCATATTTTTATCACTCCTCCGAGATGTCCATAGTAATTTGCATGATTAACACTCCTCTGACATCTGCCGACTCCTTGAAGAACTCAACCTCAATGTCCTTGGTCTCACTGAGACTTGATTCACAGCCAGCTCTGTCAAAAGCATTGACACTCTCCTCCCTGATGGCCACAAGATCCTCTCCGCACCCAGATCCACCCGGTCCAGAGGGGTTATAGCCCTGATCTTCCCTGAGTGGATTCCTGACTCTATCATTCCCAAGCAGACCTATCCCTCTTTCGAATGCTTTGTCTGCAGGCTTTCTCTCTCTCCAGGTCACTCTCGTACCATCGGCCTTCTGGTCAGATCACCTCTTTCCTCTCTAAGTGGGCAGATATCGCCTCTTCTCTCCTGGCCTTAACCACTTAACTCCTACTTCTGGATGACCTTAACATTCATCTAGATTCCCCCTGTTCCTCTTCTGTACTCTTTCATGACCTCTTCTTTTCTATCCTCCCTTCTGGCCCGACTCACGCTGCAGGGCACATTCTTGATGCTTTGATCTCCTCTGACCCCCTCTCCAACCTTATCACCACTCCTCTCTACTGGCGTGATCACTCCCTCCTCTCCTCCCATCTCACACTCTCTATCTTCCAGGCCAAGCCTACGCCAACACTGCCACCTACCTTCTCGGACATCCGGCTCATGAAGCATGTCTCAGTTGAGGCTTTTGCCGCCACCTTCTCTCCCCCCCTTCCTCCTCCAACTGACTTATATCCTGACACAGCCTTTTCCATGCTCTACTCTTCTATCTCTGATACTCTTCATGATCTTGCCCCTGTCACGAGGATCCATTTGAAGCCCAAAGACAAGTGCAATTCTTGGTACGACTCTGACCTAGCTACCCTTAGATGCAAGTGCATGGGGGCTGAGAGGAAATGGAGGGCTTCTTGTTCATACTCTGACAAACTGGCCTGCCGCCTACTCCAAAGGCAATACTGACTCTCTGTCCATACTAATAAGAGAGCTCACATCCAAGCCTGTGTCTCTGCTGCATCTAACAACTCGGCCAAACTCTTCAAAATCTGCAAGGAGCTGCCCAACCCTGCTGCAGTCTCTACCACTTTATGTTGTCTCCAACCCTCACTGCTCCTTCATTCTTGTATCACACGCTGGCTTCTTCAGGGGTATTATAGGTATTGGCCCATTGTCTACCCAAGTGAGCAATGTGTCACTTGCATCCCATTCTTTCAGGCACTTGTCATTTTCTCCTGGTGCTTTTTTTCACTCGTGAGTGTACTAGGGTGTGTGCTTTTCTTCCTACTACTCCAACTTTCCATCCTTCCTCTCTCTATACTTGGCCATACACGAACATCTGTGGGTTTTCCCAACATCCTGGTTCTCCTCACCCACTTCTATGGGCAGGGCAGTTTTTTCACTGTTGTTTTCGTCTCGCTATTCTGCGGCCCATCAGTCACATATTATATAGCTTGGTCTAACTGCCAATAATTGTTCATCATGTCAACTGTCTTTATGTTACTGTCTTAATAGGGTATTGTTGTTTGAGACATCCATCTCCGTGTGGCTGTTTTCCCTTGCAGTCTTCCTTGAGTTGTATTCATGGATGGGTACATGAGGCATTGTGCTCTTGCTGCTGGTATTTCAGTCTCTATGAACGTTCTGGAGGCACTCATGGCATAGGGGATTAGCTAGCAGACATAACAACTCTCCCCAGTGGTTTCCTTGCCTACTTTGGTCATGTGTTTATACCACATATTATTAGACACTTGAGCAGTGTCAGTGAGATATATCCACCCCCCATGTCTGTGTCAGCGCTGTGCTTACCTCTCCTTACTGTGCATACAGTGCTTTCCTGTTCAGCTTCAATGGTTGTCTCACCTGCTGGGTTTGGGGTAATGTTCGTAGAGGATACAGCAGTTGCACTAGACACAAGAGATATTTGCCAAAATATAAATGCAAGGACTCCACTTGGGAATAAAAGACACAACAAGATAAGCATATTTTACATTATTTATCCCATGTACCTGTGCTGCTAGATCCTTGTGCATCTTGAAGATATCACTTGCCTGCTGGAACTATGCAAAAACTGTGCATTTATAGATCAGTGTTGTATTTGTTTTAAGCCCCTTGGATCATGTAGTCAGACATTTCAAAGATAAATAGCAGTTACCACACAGTTCTAATTCTAGGGTCTTTGAGTACTGCAAGGGCAGATGGGTTTCCTCGATCGAATTGTGAGTAAGCTTCGCCCAAAAATGCTATGAAAATGTGGTAGTAAACACTAGGAGGACATGCTCGGAATCTGTTGGACCTTCTAATGAAGTGGACAAATTGACCTGAAAGGTATCAGGATGTGAATCATTGGGCAGCATGAAAATGATGCACTAACATAGTCGCACTTACTCGAAGAACGTGTGTAGAGAGGAAAATAACAAACAGTGTACCCTCACTCTGGATGTGTAGGAAGTCCTTCCCCTAACTCTGCTGCCCATGAGTGAGTAACCATTGGGTGTCCTCTACTCAGCAGTGCTGTTCCAATTTATCTTCTTGCTCGTCTTGCTGGCGATCATTGGGACTGTCAATCTCGTTGCCAGGTGAGGCCACAGCTTTGTAGGGCTTGACATCGTTCATATGATTCCAGATGGTTTCCCCTCGAGCATCACTGCTCTCTCAGACACTGTTTCTACAATCTGAGGACCCGTTAAACTGGGTGCGTCCCAACGCAGCATGATGTTGCAGAGGAGGACACTGTCTCCAGGGAATACAGGAAGCTGCTTAAGTAAGTCTTCTGCGTTGTTGGCACTGTTGTTTTCCATGTTGGCTTTAAAGCCTCACTGGTGTTGTTGTATCTGGCAAGAAATAAAAGAGGCACTAGCAGAGGCATTCGCAATCAGGGAAGTAACATAACCATACATTTCCTGACCCAAAACATTTGCAGTACTCTGTGCATCTTTGATCGCCCTAGTGGGTGGAGCCATGGGAAGATTCATGCACCGTCCTGTCACCACCTCGTGAGGTTAAATGGTGGTTAGACCCAGACTTGTTGCGCAATCCAAACAGGGCTAGAGGCAGACAATGTTTCCAGTTCTTAATGATACACTTTTTAATATATATATTTATTTAATGTGTTATAGTTTACAAGTAAACTTTACACATTCAATAAGTAAAAATAAACAGTTCCACTCAGTCATGTCTGCAAATTCAATACTATCACAACAGTTTAAAACATCTATAATACATATTCAATCTAACTGCAATTACAATTATAATTGCTGATTTGCTATATAGAATAAAATATCATTTCTGAAAAAATTAAAGTTCACAGTAGTTTTAAATTAACCAAATTAAAATATGTGGGTTCAATAATGACATCTGCTTTCAATCTAACTTAAACTTTCTACAGTATGCATATATGAAATTAAAGAATATCTATTATCAAGTCATTATTGTGTGGTTAGTCCAGGAGCTTTTCCACCTTTTGCCAGAAATTATACATAGAGATATACACCTGCATGTTGCTTGTATGGATACACTGTGCCCAAAAAGCCATGTCTTTTATGGTGTCAAGATTGTACACATATCTCCCAGAGACTGGTATATGTCTCAGTGAGACTACAGCACTCTAACAATACCTGTTTGGCTGTTTCTATAACGTCCTTATCTTTACACATCCTACACCATCGGTAGCACCATGGTGTGTTGGTAAATGACCCAGTTACTGACAATACTGGCAAATGATTCAATCTCAGTAATAGTATGAAACGTCTGAGTCTTGGGGAAGGCGAGAGATTCATGTACTTCTGAGGTTTCTTAAACGAATATAACAAATGGGATCCCGACTGGTACCTTTTTAAGGTGTTCAAATGAGCATAATTTTCCAGCCAGTCCCACAGTTCAATACGTCTAGCAAGTGCATGTTTCATTTTTACAATGTCCTGCCCTTTCCTCTGTATCCAGCATATATCTTTAAAGAGTATGCCCATGCTTTTTTTTAGCTGACATGTCGTATTTTCTTTAAGTGTTTCCTGGTGTAGGGCAAGCAACAATCTATTGTTGGGGTTATTGCACATAGTGATGTACATTTCCGCTTGTTGCTTCAACACAATGGGGGTCATTCCGAGATTGGAGGTAAGGGAAAAACGATGCCGGTAATTGAATACCGGCATCGTTTACCGCTACGGGCTATTCTGACCAACCAGACCGCTATTTACGGTACTATAAAGTACGATGCAGTAAATAGCGGTCTTGGGTCATGCGCAATATTAGCTGCATGCCGTAAACCGGAGCTGATCACAAGTAACGCGCACACGTAAATAACGGCCTCATTAAGCCCGTAAAGTACCTTACCTGCATGGAGTACATACAGGCATCTCAGAGAAGGTGTAAAGAACCCTGAGCAGTGGTTCCCAGAGTCACAGGTGCACACAATCAGCACAGGTGTAGGCAATGGAGTCTGCCACAGCAGAAAAGGATCACACCCACACACCACACCCCCTCCCACACCAAGATGATACCAATAGTGGTAGCAGTACATGAAGCAGGAGGCCCTGCTTGCAAGGCCACAACTACAATAACAACACCAACAACACCAGGCCCCACCACAGAGGAGACACAGGAGGAGAAGGAGGGTGAGACAGGCCCAGCATGCAGCACCAGTGCAGCCACCGTCACCACACCGGCAGCCCCCATTCCCACTTATCAGGTCCCGTCCCTCAAGCTAACCTCTGAGCAGATCCACACCCTGTACCAGCTTGACTGTAACACCATCACCACATAGTTGACCTGAGAAATGACGAGATAGTGAGCATCATAGAAATATGCACCACTATCGCCCCTCAACTGAAGGTGGAGTCTGTAGCCCACTTCCATGCCACAGGCACCTACCAGTACACAGTGGGGCCCATGCATGGCATATCACATCCATTCATTTCACGGACACAGAACCAAATGCTGGATCACCTCCTCAAGCACACAAGGGACTACAAATCCCTACCATGGACTACCCAGGAGATATACGACACAAAAGTTGCCTCCCATGTATTGGCAGGCATGCCAAATTGCATAGGTGCCTTTGACTGCACCCAGGTGGAGTTGGCGGACCCACATGGCATGGAGGTGGTGTATTGCAACCGCAAGCAATACCACTCCACCAATGTGCAGACGGTATGCAACGCAAGCAAGAGCATCATACATGGGTGGGTCCGACATCCAGGACCAACTCATAACTCAATGGCCCAGCTGAACTCCACGCTACCCTGCCACACGTGGTGACATGCAGGACGACGTGCCTGGCTGCTTGGTGAGTTGTCTGACTGTGCCATGCCAGTGCATCGGTGTCATGAGGTGGGTGCCTGCATACTCAAACCAGGTTGAAATGTTGACGCCAGTGCACGATGTGCACCCCACCAAACACCGTGCCACAGAGCCAGTGTAACGGCACATGAGTGCAGAATCCCACATTGATGAAGTAAGGCACACACCTAACACTACATGACCAACATGTGACAAGGCCACATACCACAACACATGCACCACTCATTGGCGGTCCTCACACACCGTAAGGGCATATAGGAAGACACACTGCATATGCACTATGTGGCTGCCTCCAGCATATCACCACACCGGAGAGTCATCCCTGGGAGTGGATTGAACTGAGGCCAGCAGGGACACCACACCGCATCACCAGTTTGGCACACCCATCGGAGTGCTGGAAGTCACCATAGTACGGATCAGTGCAGTATGATGAATATGCCACTGACTACAGCCAACACACCCAACTTCGGAATCTCAGAGTACACAACACTTCATGGATCTAACCCCAAGACTGCTGCATGCATAAACGATGCTTGTACTACAAGATGTGCGTGCCATAGTTCATAGACCACCTCGAAGACGCTACCCCCTACATCATTCCATTGCACAGGACACATAGCAGGGCCAGGAATTCAGTAAATGCATCCATGGACATGTGCGTATGGGCATAAATGACCTGCTGCCATGTAAGACTAGTTCAGTTCTCCACCATGACAGTCCAAACACTTACCTTCATTGCCTAAACATGCAGGTGATGGTGGCTGTCCCTTGACACCGTGGTTCAGGACCCCTATCAGAAACCCACACAACAGGCCCTAGGAGGCC
Organism: Ambystoma mexicanum; assembly: GCF_040938575.1. Taxonomy (NCBI): domain Eukaryota; kingdom Metazoa; phylum Chordata; class Amphibia; order Caudata; family Ambystomatidae; genus Ambystoma; species Ambystoma mexicanum. The sequence goes on along the minus strand of NC_090932.1, from coordinate 473,400,193 downwards.
TACAATACTGCCCATGCCCGTGCACGTGTGGTGATGAAGCAGGCACTTGGCTTGTAGAAGGCACACATGAGTTGCCTAAGCTAGTCGGGTGAAGGGCCCCCATCTTCTGCAATGTGAAGGCTCTTCTGACGCTCCACAGATGGACAAGGGGCTGTCCACGGTTTCCAGGGGGGCCGTGGCTGCCACCTCCCCAGCGTTGCTTGACTCCTCGGACCTTGGGGCGGACAATGTACCTTGCGCCGATGCAGGGAGGGATGGGGGTGGTGCACCCTCCATGGGCCTTGCAGGAGCCGGTGTGGATGTGTCCTTCCTGGCTGGTATGCGGCGGACCCTGCCTTTGCCCCTGGAGGTGGTGGGACAGCTGGTCTCGGGCTCCTCGCTGTCATGCTCACTGCCTGTGGGGGTAGAAGAGAGGGACGGCATGAGTGATTATTTGAGACGCAAATTACATTCATGGCAACATTCACATATTCAGTCATTTGGGGTTTATGGCCTTTTGGGTATGCAACGGCACTGCTTTCTATTCATGGGTGTGATATGTATGCAGGTGTCAGAGTCACTCATCCTGGCCTGGTACTGTGCAGTCTGACTCGCACACTGGCCACTCAGCTGCACAGTGTGCATCATGGGATGTGCCAGTTTGTGCACTATGTGTGATGTGCATTATGACCTTGCACTTCGGCTTTGCTTGGGCGGCAGTTGGTTCGGTATGATTTGGATGGGGGGAGGGCACCATGACAAGGTGCCTTGGCCGGCCCTTGGGAGTGTACAATCATGTAATTGGCATTGGCAGTGTTGACTTTGGACACTCACCTCCATCAGCGGACGACTGTGCCCCACACTCCATGTTGCCGACGCCCTCTATGAATTCCGTTCCGATTTCATGGGGGAACTTGGGCCCCCTCCGGTCTGCTGTGCCTGGCTGCGGTTGGCGGAGAGGATGCTCCGCACCCTCAACTGCAGGTCATCCGACCGCTTGCGCAGTCCTTCAGGTGCGGGGGTGGTGCCGACTGCGGTCACCCTCTGGGCCACTAGTGCCCAGATGTTCTTTTTCTAGAGCACCGGCTCTCTGCGCATGTCCCCACTGAACATGATGTCAGCGTTCTCCTCAAGGGGGTCTACCATGACCTGCAACTCGTCAGGGCTGAATCGCTGCTTGCGGAGCCGGTCTGCTGTCTTCTTTGGGGCTTTTGGCATTCCTGCAGGGTGTGATGGCCTTTTCCAGGGTTCAAAATGCTGCCAAGGGTGCTGCCTGATGAGGATGGCAATGGATTGTGTTTTTAAAGATAGCCGCTGCGCTCCTTCCCGTTCCTGTGCAATGACGATATTTCCGGTTCCGTTATTTAATGGTGGCCGTAATTTACGGCAGCTGTAAATTACGGCCACCGTTATTTGTGGACATCGCTGTTTCCACTTTGTTCTGTGGCGGTATTGTTAGGTATGGCGCGCATCATGCCAGAAAGGGCTTTTTCGGGCCCTTTTGCATGCTGCCGCTAGGTGCTTTACCGGCATGGCGCAAAGCTCGTGCCCGCGAAGTCGAATGGGTCGCAATTAGCGGTCTGTGACCAGATCGGACACGTTCTTTGCTCCATGCCGGTAAAGCCCACTACTTACCTCCAATCTCGGAATGACCCCCATAAACTTTAAATGAAATCAGGCCTAACTCTAGTCTAATTATTGCCATTGGTATACAGTCTGGGAGACCCAAGATTTTCCTCCAATATTTACCCTCTATGATCTGCAACCACTTTAGGTCTATGGACAATAGTGATTCCATAGTGAGGACATAGGTTATCATAGGTGCTAGTACTTGATTATATAGCTGGCGGGCAGCCCAAACGGTATATCCCCCATAGTTAAGGGTAAAACGATACACCATGGCAGTAATCTGGGCTGCTTCAATTGAACATTCTTGTTCACATTCAATATAGTTCCCCTTGTCATTCAGCTCAATTCCCAGGTATTTATACATTGGTGTATACGGAATCTCAAGCTCTTCTATTAACAGTTTAGTGCGGGCAATTTTCCTATTAGTATAAACCATGAGCTGCATTTTATCACGATTTATAACCAGCCTGTTGGCCTCAACAAACGACCAAAGTGTGACCGTAGACCTACAGAGGCCTACGGAGGCCACTAAAGGTATTACTAAGTCGTCTGCGTAGGCCAATACGGGACAATGTGTCAAGCCTATCTTAGGTGGACAATTATAGATAAACTTTATTGCAATGGGTAAATCGTACAAAAACAGATTATAAACTAGTGGGCCGTAACACAGTCCTTTTTCACCCCTTTCTTTTGGTTTATACACTTGGTCATGTTCCCTTGCGTATCTAATTTCAGGGACCCACTGGTATTGTGATGTAGTAGCCTGAGGTAGTATAATAGGCCCTGCGGGCAGCCCAATAATTTGAGTTTAGCCCAAAGTTTTTCTCTAGGTATAATGTGGTGGTTTACCTTTTGATCTGGCTCTGATGCGAAGGATGTCAAAAACAGCCAAATTAAGCGCTGTGGAGTATCCTCGTCTAAAGCCTGATTGAAAATGACACAGTAGCTCTGATTCATCCACCCATGCTTGCAATGCATCTAATAGTATGGATGCAAACAGCTTGCCCATGCAATCAAGCATGGACAGCAGTCTATAGTTGCCGCCGTCCATCCTGTCTCCCTTCTTAAAAATTGGGATCAGGATGGCAGTCTGCCATTTAGGGGGTATAATGCCATCAGCTAGTACCTTTTCAAAGAGTATTTTTAGCAAATCTGCCCAAAATTGTTGGCTCTTCAAAGTTACATTTGCCAACCCATTTGGCCCTGGTGTCCGAGATGATTTAAGTTTTTGGATCTTTGCTAATATTATTTCATGGGACACTCTAAATTGAGGTTTAGTAGGCATCATGAGTGTTTCTACCCTTGTTGCATCATTACCAGTAGGAGTACGACTTTCCAAGTAATGTTCCCATTGCTGTACACCTAATCTGTTAATCATATGAGTTTTGCCTTTGCTCCTTGCCTCTCCCAAAAGGGCCCATATGTTTCTAGTATTTTTAGTGTATATTACTCAAACCGTTTTCTGCCAATTGTTAAGCTTTTCCAAGTATCGTTTCACTTTAATACGGGCTCTATACTTCTTTTTAATAGCTAAGCACTTAATAAAAAAGTCCTTAAGGATGAGACAGGATTTCTTAACCAATCGGATTTCAAATCTTCGATCTCTTTTGGCATCTCTAATGGATTGGGCAAAGAACTTAACTTTACGGTGATCAACAACTATATTCCTCACTGCCACAGAGGCATGCGTGCTCGTAAATTGCGAGAGTCAATATTCGATGTCAGTTACCGACATTGTTACAAATTCCTCAAAATTACCGATGCTCTCAGAGGACACTCGATTGCCACCTTGTTAATGTTCATTTCTGACCATCGTATCTGGGATGTTGGATGATTAGTTATGATATTGCCCATAGGCTTAGGGTCCTTAGAATTGTCACCAATTTCAATCGTAAGAGTGAGCGAACTATGATCACTCCAGATGTTCTGGTTGATTTTCATATCCCTAATTCTAGCAGCAGCAACTGGATTCACAACAAAATAATCCAAGGAACTCATGGAGTTAGCATTTCTCCATGTGCACTTACCTGGGTAATCACTTATTGTTCGCCCATTTACCATCTCCAGGTCCCAAGCTTGAAAAAAGCTCAGCCAGTTTTGTCCCTCTGAATCCATAGCAGCATGTGACATTAGACTTCTGGCTTTTAGAAAGGGATTAGTAGATGTCCCTTTACTCTCAGCAATGTGACAGTTAAAGTCTCCCATGATTAATATGGCATTATTGTCAAACTTATATGGAGTAGGGATCTCGATCCCCTCCTCCGAACCACAGAAGCCAAATAGATTGACCCCTCCCACCGTGGTTGGCACGGGCGCCTGAACGTATATCACAGGGAGCCACGTGGCAGCCAATGTGGGGAAGATGGAGTTAGGGAAAGGGGATGGAGTGACAAAGGAAAGGAGGAGAACATAACAAACCAATACATACAACAGCAAATCCTCCTGTACCTGAAAACCGTAATTCTAAATCACCTAGCCTAATCTCTTATTCCTGAAGTAAACCTGCTAAATTATAACCATGGTGGCTTTACAAGTCTTCACTTTGCATATCACAAACATAACCTAGAACACAGACCTTGAACGTAACATGTTACTGGGGACAGTAATCTATGAAAACACATAAGATGGTTTAGACGCAAATGGCACAAACAAGGGTTGTCCCTTTCATGAAGATACAAGACACATGGCCCGTTGGGCACAATGAAACCACAAACAGAGTCTTGGGACCAAACATAACACATAACAGGCCCTTGTGATAAGTGGACTCCAAAGACTTATTCCAATTACATACACATTAGGATAATCTGCCCCTTGGGCACTGTTTTATCAGTCCTGAGTTCTTATAACATGTTTCCTCTCACATGGCGTGTATCAAGCAGGACGTGTATCCTAGAGCGTGTTACCTCACACACTCACTGCATAATGGATAATAAATCAATACATGAACATCAACGTATTATAACCCCAGTATGAAAGCACCGAGGTCCAAAAACACTTAACTGATGGCCCGGATGCCTCACGAGGACATCCGGACCCTGAAGAGCGATGCCCAACACCGGATAGAAAGAACCGCTTCACCGCCGCAGCCCGCGACAGACTTTCTTGTGTTCTTCAGCGTTACCGTCGAGGCCCGGGGAGAAGGGAAGCTCAATAAGTCCTTCGGCGTCGGATATGCTCCCACATGCCTGCTCCAACACTGCTGCCGCCCATGCTGATAATCAGTAATTACCTGCACCGAGGCACGGGCGGCGGCGGGTTTTAACAGTTGCTGCTAATGAGCAGCTGGTGCCGCGCGCGATAGAGGAGAACTACACTCTTCCTAAAGCCTAATGGGAAATGTAGTTTATCTCCTCCTGCCAAGCACCAAGCGCCGTCCTCGGCCTTTCCACAGATTCCTGACAGTACCTCCTCTCTCAAGGCCTCTCCCAAGTTTTGTTTTCTTTGCTTGCTGCAAATGAAACTGTCGAACAAGTCTAGGTGCATGCACCGCACTGGCCGGTTCCCATGAACAATCCTCAGGTCCATATCCTACCCACTGTATGAGATACCATAACTGCTTCTGTCTCCATCTTAAGTCCAGTATCTTCTTGACTTCGTATTCTGTCTGCCCATCTTTAATAATTGCTGGTGGTCTCTGTACTCACGTTCCCGGAGCTGCGGGTTTAAGCAGAGACACATGGAACACTGGATGTATCTTTAACATGTGAGGCAACTTTAGTTTACATGCCACTGTAGAAATACATTTCACAATTTCGTAGGGGCCAATAAACCTGGGGGCAAATTTCTGGGGTCCCTTTAAAGGCAGATTGTGTGTCGAAAGCCATACCTTATCCCCCACTTTATACTGAGGAGCCTCCCGCCTTTTTCTGTCAGCATATTTCTTATACTGTTTCTTAGCCTGATCTAAATTGGCTTCTGCTTTCTGTCTGAGTTGTAATAGTAACTCTTTTCTATCCTGAAGCATAGGGATATTCTCCATGTCAGGTAGATGTTCTGGTAACATATTCTGTGTCTGACCATACAAACATACATTTGGAGACATTCCCAACGAGGCATGTTCAGTGTTATTATAAGTGAACTCAGCCAACCATAAAGATTGTACCCACGATTCATGACCATCACTTAAATAACATCGTAAATATTGTTCAAGCGTCTGATTGACTCTCTCAGTTTGTCCGTCTGTCTGTGGGTGATAACTGGTGGACAAAGCACACTCCATGCCTAACATTTTACAAAAAGCACGCCAAAATTTGGAAGTAAATTGTGGACCTCTATCAGATACAATACTTTGAGGCAGACCATGTAATCTGACCAAATGTTGTAAAAACAATTCTGCCAATCTGCCTGCTCCAGGAATACCTTTACAAGGTACGAAATGGGCTTGTTTAGAGAGATAATCCACCACCACCCAGATTGTGTCATACTGATTATCCGGAGGCAAATCAGTGATGAAATCCATGGATATATGTGTCCAAACCTTCTCCGGAGTGGGTAGCGGCTGAAGTAACCCTGATTTCTTTTGGTGATCTGACTTACTGCGTACACAGGTTTCGCATTCTTGAATATATTTAATAGAATCTTGTCTTAACTCTGGCCACCAGAAATATTTCTCCAGCAACCCTTGTGTCTTTTTGCTTCCTGAATGTCCTGCTAAAGGTGAATTATGACACCAATGCATCGCCTTCCTTTTTAAAGCGAGCGTCGGTAAAAACAATTTCCCTGCATAATAGGGAAGTCCCTTGTGGAATTTCTCCGCGGGATTCTCTCCCCATTTCAATTTGACCTTTCCTTTCATTTCCTGTTTAACCTGTCTTAGTAACTGAGTCATTATTGCTCCTACTACCTTTTCCGCAGGAATGATAGTTTTAACTTCGGTTATCATGCTTTCCATATGTTGCTGCCGAGATAGAGCGTCAGCTTTTCCATTTTTTCTTCCTGGTCTAAAAGTGACTACAAAATTGAACTCATTAAAGTACTGTGACCATCTTAACTGCCTTGGACTTAATGTATGCGCTGTCTTGAAATATTGCAAGTTCTTATGATCAGTGACCACTGTAACCTGATATTTGGCCCCCAGCAAATAATGTCGCCACTCCAAAAAAGCTGCTCTTATTGCCAATAACTCTTTATCGGTGATTGAATAATTTTGTTCACAGCTAGTAAGCTTGCGAGAGTAGAAAGCTACAGGGTGCCATACTCCTTCTTCATCCTTTTGAGACAATATAGCTCCCACAGCCACATTGGAAGCATCCGTTTCCACTTGGGAAAGGTTTTTCCGGATTAGGGTGTCTCAATACCGGAGCTGATGTAAATGCTTTCTTTAACTCTTGGAAAGCTACTTCTGCCTCATAATTCCAATCAAATTTAGTGGCCTTCCTTAATAATTTGGTAATAGGTGTAACGATTTGTGAAAAGTTTGAAATAAAGCGCCTATAAAAATTTGCAAAACCCAAAAAGGATTGGATATCTTTGATGCATTGAGGCGCTGGCCATTCCGTAACTGCTTGTACTTTCCTTTTGTCCATCACAATACCAGAGGGAGTCAAAATAAAACCAAGGAATTCCACTTGAGTGGTATGAAAAGCACATTGTTCCAGTTTTACATACAACTGATGGTCTTGTAATCTTTTTAACACTGCTCTTACATGATCTCGATGCTGCTCTTCAGAAGATGAATAAATCAAAATGTCATCAATATAAACTATAACAAACTGATCTAGAAACTCACTCAACACTTCCTGCATAAAGTATTGAAATGCTGCAGGAGCATTACATAAACCAAAAGGCATCACAAGGTATTCAAACAAACTAAACTTAGTCCTGAAAGCTGTCTTCCACTCATCCCCTGCTTTCACACGGATCAAATGGTAAGCCCCTCTTAAATCCAATTTGGTGTAAACCACTGCTGTCTTTACTTGATCTAATAACACTGAAATCAAAGGCAAGGGGTACCTATTTTTCACTGTCACCTTATTCAATGCTCTATAGTCAATGCATGTCGTAAGTGTTCCTTCTTTCTTTGGAACAAAAAATAAGGGTGACGACACAGGTGAGGTGGAATGTCTAATAAATCCCTTATTTAACATGTCATCCAGATATTCACGTAAATGCTGGTTTTCTTTTTCAGTCAAAGCATAGATTCTACTGCAAGGTAACTTAGCCCCTGGTTCCAAATCAGTTACACAATCATAAGATCTATGGGGTGGTAACTTGTCTGCTCCCCCTTTGTCGAATACCATAGCTAAATCTTGGTACAGATTTGGGATACTCACAGCCATTGCTCCCACCCTTTGTGGTTCTGCCACTTGATCTGCCAAATACAATGCGGGTCTCACCTCTTCCTCAAGGTGACTCTCGCATTCCACTCCTGCAAAAACCACCTCCCGCTTAATCCAATCAATCCTGGGATTGTGCTTAAGCAACCACGGCATGCCCAAAATGAGCCCAAATTGAGGTGCCGCAATTAAATCAAAGACAATTTCCTCTGTATGTCCAGACTCACACCTCATTATAAGTGGCTCAGTATGTTGACAAATGGGCCCTGGCACCACTGGTGAACCATCCACTGATTGTACTCCCTCAACCTGAGATTTTTCCTTCAATGGTAAACCCAATCTTTTTGCCAAACCAATGTCAATAAAATTACCAGTGGCGCCTGAATCCACCATTGCAGACACTAGCTGCTTGGTACAGGCAAACAGTAAAGTCACCAGTATGTACAAATGTGAATTTCTTTTCCCTGTCATATTTGCACTCCAATTGGGGAACCTAGTTGTGTCTGGGCCTGTCGCCTGAGTTCCCCCTAAGGCCGGCCCAATCCTTTTCCCGACTCAACCTTGTTTCTATCCACCCCTGCTCCTTCCTTGGGAGTATTCGGGCAAGTTCTAATAAAATGTCCTGGTTGTCCACAATAGAGGCACAAATTATTAGCCCTTCGTTGCTCCTTCTCAGCAACAGACAAAGGCCCCCTTATTCCACCAATTTGCATGGGTTCTCCTTCTGTATTCCTGTTTCCCTTCCCCCGATCCAATCTAGCAAAAGGCAACACTTCTGGTCTCTTCTTCTCACCCCTGCGCTCTCCAATACGATGAACCAATCTTAGAGCTAAATCAATCATGGCGGTACATGTCATGGGCTGGGGTTCTACTTGAGCGATAGCATCCTTCAATTCCACTTTGAGCCCTTCATAAAACAACACCGTCTGTTTCTTTTAAGGCCAATCTGTCTCAATAACCAACCTGTTAAATTGTGTAACATACGAAACCAAGTCGCGGGTTCCTTGTCTTAAAGCTAACAATTCTTTGTCTTGAGCCAAAGAAACCTCCCGGCGGTCAAATAACCTTCCAAATTCCCCTATAAACCCATCCCAATCATATAATAAAGGATCATCCTTTTGCACCAAAGGCATTGCCCATGCTGCCGCATCTCCCGTAAAATAGGAAATAACAAATGCCGTTCTAGCTTGTACTGTCTCAAACGCCTTAGGTTTACACAAAAAATGAAGTCGGCACTGCGTTAAAAAGGTCATATATTTCTTAGGGTCTCCTGTGAATCTTTCAGGTGTGGCTAAGGGCACACTACTAGAGGGCTGCACAATCACAGTAGACGTGGCTCTACCTGTTTGCCCTCCAGTAGAGGTTCCAGCCCCATCAAGCGGGGTGCCTTGTGCGACCAAACCCTGTACCTGAGCTTTCAATATGCTCGAATCCTGTCTAGTCTGTACCAATTCTACTTGTATGTCCTGTAGTGCCTTGAGCACATCCGCTAAAGAGGGAGGATTCGTATCCATTTGGCCTGGGTGGTTCAATTACCCCGAAATCGGGACCAGGTAATTCTGTCAAACTTATATGGAGTAGGGATCTCGATCCCCTCCTCCGAACCACAGAAGCCAAATAGATTGACCCCTCCCACTGTGGTTGGCACGGGCGCCTGAACGTATATCACAGGGAGCCACGTGGCAGCCAATGTGGGGAAGATGGAGTTAGGGAAAGGGGATGGAGTGACAAAGGAAAGGAGGGGAACATAACAAACCAATACATACAACAGCAAATCCTCCTGTACCTGAAAACCGTAATTCTAAATCACCTAGCCTAATCTCTTATTCCTGAAGTAAACCTGCTAAATTATAACCATGGTGGCTTTACAAGTCTTCACTTTGCATATCACAAACATAACCTAGAACACAGACCTTGAACGTAACATGTTACTGGGGACAGTAATGTATGAAAACACATAAGATGGTTTAGACGCAAATGGCACAAACAAGGGTTGTCCCTTTCATGAAGATACAAGACACATGGCCCGTTGGGCACAATGAAACCACAAACAGAGTCTTGGGACCAAACATAACACATAACAGGCCCTTGTGATAAGTGGACTCCAAAGACTTATTCCAATTATATACACATTAGGATAATCTGCCCCTTGGGCACTGTTTTATCAGTCCTGAGTTCTTATAACATGTTTCCTCTCACATGGCGTGTATCAAGCAGGACGTGTATCCTAGAGCGTGTTACCTCACACACTCACTGCATAATGGATAATAAATCAATACATGAACATCAACGTATTATAACCCCAGTATGAAAGCACCGAGGTCCAAAAACACTTAACTGATGGCCCGGATGCCTCACGAGGACATCCGGACCCTGAAGAGCGATGCCCAACACCGGATAGTAAGAACCGATTCACCGCCGCAGCCCGCGACAGACTTTCTTGTGTTCTTCAGCGTTACCGTCGAGGCCCGGGGAGAAGGGAAGCTCAATAAGTCCTTCGGCGTCGGATATGCTCCCACATGCCTGCTCCAACACTGCTGCCGCCCATGCTGATAATCAGTAATTACCTGCACCGAGGCACGGGCGGCGGCGGGTTTTAACAGTTGCTGCTAATGAGCAGCTGGTGCCGCCCGCGATGGAGGAGAACTACACTCTTCCTAAAGCCTAATGGGAAATGTAGTTTATCTCCTCCTGCCAAGCACCAAGCGCCGTCCTCGGCCTTTCCACAGATTCCTGACAATTATTCCCGGCACTATGCACCAGTGTGTCAAGAGTTCATGCATTGTATCTTGCAGGGGTTCTCTCCAAATAGCTCCCGGGGGATTATACACTCCAATCATTAGTATGTTTCCTACTATGCCACTACTGCCTACCTCTATCTCAACTGCTACGATATTGTCTTCACAATTTGTAGCTTTATGGGAAGCTTGAACTTTTTGTGATATACCAACCACCAGCCCCCCCGTACAGTCGACTCCATGGCCCTTTTTTGGCCATGGATTGAATGATCTGATAGCCATCCAGTATCATATAAGAGGTCAACCATGTTTCTTGCAGGCAAAATCAGGTATGAGTTATAATAGATGGCAGAGAGCGATGTGCAGAAAAAAGGTGAGAGAAACCCCTGCAATTCCATGGCATGAACGTACAATCTCACATTTTATGTACAATGGCTGGCAGAGATTCTGTCAGCCATTTCAGAACATTCTGTATATTTGTCATCTGCAGATATTTACCTTGTGTCAGTTGCGGTATAGATTGCAGATCTTTTCTTTCATTGTCATCCGTCAGGGGACAGCTTGGGTCTCCTTTATCATGCTCTACATCTAGCTCAATATCTACTACCATCAAACTTTCTCTGTAACTGCGTAACAACTGCGCAGTTGCTGCACAGTTGCTGAGAATTTACAATGGATGGCAGAAACATTGGAGTTAGGACATTTCAAGGGTTCTACATATTCAAGATCATCTGATTTAAGCACCCTAAGCTGTGGTATTGATTAGAGTCTTGTAAGCAATTCAGTTCTTGTTAGCCATCTAGGTTCTTTTTCTTTGTATAAGTTATAAATACTTTCTAATAATGGGTATTCGCCCTCAGGAATCAATCCCTCCTTATAACACAATAAGTCAAGTTGATGGTGAACCAAATAACCAGTACCAGTAATCAGTATCCAGCACCAGAACACACTCCTTACAAGCTCCTCCCTTGCTAACTGCCACTGCTGTGTGGCCACCTGCGTCTCCAGCAAGGGGATGTTAGAGCAGGGAGCTGGGTCAAGGCCCGGTGAAAACAGCGCCGGTGGAGGATACTACTTGATCACTCAAGCCACTATGTGCTTTCACACGCGCTTCTAACTTACTGCTGCTGCGGCTTGCCTACAATCACCTTATGCCGGTGTCCGTCAAGATAGGTGCCCAAGCAGGGCCCAAGTAAGGCTGCGGTGTCTACTCCTTCTCTCCTTCGCTCCCAACACCACACTGGATCTAGATATGGTGCGGGCATTCCCGGCACAGATCTCCCACCAGCTCACTTAGAGCTGCTCTCTCAGTCCTCTCTCAGAGCTCTGCACCGCACCGCTCTGCGGACCGCCGCAGGCACTTCCTGTCTTCCTCTGATACAATTAGAGGAAAGGGCTTAGAGACTCCAATGTTCCCGGAATGTAACTGAATCAAGCCGCACTGTGTGCACTTCCTCTTCGCACAGCCACCTCCGATTCACAGTCTATTATTACAGTCCTTAGAAGTGGGAGTAATCCAAAATGGCCATACACTTTTTAATTTAGGTTATCGGTTCTTTCAAGAGACCATTGAGACGTTCACACATTCCGTTTGCTTGTGGGTGATAAGCACAGGAGAATTTGTGTTGGATGCCCAGCAACGTTGTGATATGCTGGAACATCTTGTTGGTGAAGTGTGGGCCATTGCCAGACCACAGGACCTCACACACACCCCATCGTGGGAACACTTCCCAGACCAGAAATGCTGTTTCTCTAAGGGCATCAGGATGAACACAGAAGTCAGCCACAATGCACCGAGAGAATCAGCATACAACCACAATCATGTAACGGTACTCTTAGCAGACTTTAATCATGTTGACATAGTCGACATGGATGTGTTGGAATGGACCGACTGGGCGAGGTATGACTCCTCTTACAACTCTCAATGTATGCCCTGCAGTGAACTGTTTGCAAGTCACGTAATTACTCCTAAATTCAGCCACATGTTCCACTAAGTTAGGACAGAACCATGTTTCTCCAACATGGGCGGCAAGCACCTGCTTCCCTGTGTGTTTTGGATGATGTAACTGTGTCAGTGCTGTGTGCAACAATGCAAGTGGCATAACTACTGTCCCTGTGTTGTTCTACCTCAATAGGGAACCTATTGGAGATACTGTGCATCCCCTCCTAGTGCACAGATCCTTTTACTCCATGCGTACAGCTCCCTGTAGTTCCATTAGTTGTGTTGCTGGCAATATATTGTATCCGTCTTTTAGTATAATTGTTCTTGCATTGTTGCAGGCATGTGATGAGGCCTCCATTTCCAGGAGCTCTCCAAAATCTTTGGCACATTTTGCTTCTGTGTTTGCTGCTTCATTCCTCCTTGAAACAGGGTCCTCCCCTTGCATGTGTGCTTGGCATTTCACTATTGCAGGTAGATCGGAATAATGTATGACATCCACTAGACTGCCAAATAGGATTGCATGCTGCACTAGTGATCCGTCAGCCCACCTGAAACCCCTCCTGATCCATCATGACAGTCCTGAATGTACTGTGGAGGCCACATAGGTGGAATCTGAATAAATTGTCACTTCCCGTTTGCTGCTACCCTCCAATGCCAATATTAAGGCCACTAGTTCTGCTGCCTGTGCGGAATATTTTAACGGCAATCGTGCACTGACCACTACCTCATTGGTTCCTTCCTCCCTTAGTCTCACCACTGCTGTCCCTGTATGTCTGACCATATCTGCCTGGTCAATTGTTGATGACCTGTCAATGTAAAGCACGTCTCCCCCTCAAGTGCATTTTCCTATACCTTGCGAGTGTCACTGAATTCATGTAAGTTTGCTGTGCAGTTATTTGTGTAATCACCTTCTTGTAAGACATCAGTGAGAAAGGTCACTGGATTGACAAGTCTGCACTTCACTACCATGAGAGATGGATTTGATAGTAACACCCTGATGCTCTTTGTGTTGTCAGTGTGCTTTTTGGTATTTCCAGTAAATGCTCCACGTAAAGAGTATGGTAATACTCTCTGAATTGTCCACTGAAAATGTTGCTGCAGCCAAAGCTTGTTTGCATGGATAATGTCCTCTCATTTCTGGGTCTAACTTCCCACTGTAGTATGCTAGTGTAGTATGCTAGTGGCTTGTGCCCTAAGCTTGTCTTTTGGGTCTGAAGAACTGCTGTCAACACTACCCCATCAGAGTGTGAGAACAAAAATAATTCATTTTATAGTCAGGGATGCCTTACACTGGAGCTGTGCATATCTCTTCCTTCAGCTCTTTGAATGCCTTTGTCATTTCTCTTGTCCATCCTATTATCTTGCCCCCTTTGTGTGCTTCCTTCAGTGCACTCAGTAGATGCCTGGTGTAAGTGCTGTAGTCAAAGACCAATGCCCTGCAGTAATTGCATAACCCCAAGAACTGCTGCATCTGTCTCACTGTTTTGGGTTTTACTGTCCTGCTTAGTGCCTCTGCCCTCTCTGGCATCACCTGTCGGCCATTTTGGGAGATCATCTGTCCAATGCATAGCACTTCTTTCTGACAGTACTGTAGTTTGTCCTTGTCCACCTTGTATCCTTAGTCAGCTAACACTCTCAGCATGTGTACTGAGTTATTTCTAAACTGCTCTTCAGTTGTGCTGCAGGTCAATATGTCATCTATGTACTGTACGACAGTGCTCTCCATCTGGAGGATCCTATTGAATACGGAGGGTGATTCACACTACACTTGAGGAAGTCTTTATGTTTCCACATTTTATATCTATATAGAAAATAAGCCAAGTCCTGTGAGTCTGGGTCTAGTGGTATAGAGAAGAAAGCATTCTTCAAGTCTATGACCATGAAACAGGCATATTCTGCTGAAATTCTGCACAAGATTGATGCTGGATTCGGAAACTAAAGATTATTGTACTTCTACAATATGATTTAGAGGGTGCAAGTCCTGCATAAAATGCCACAACCCTCCTGTTGCTTTCTAAAGAGGGTACCCAGCTGTGTTGCATGGTGATTCTGATATCTCTAGGATGCTTTGCTTCACTAATGCTGCAATTGTCTCATCGATGCCCATGTCTGCCTCCATCGAAAGTGGGTATTGATTGACTCTGGGTGAAATTGCTGCTGGCATAAGCTTAATCTTCAGCCCTCCCACCCCCTTCGAAAGCCCCACATCATAAGGACTAGTGGTCCATAAAATTATGGGTACCTAGGCCAGATCCTCTTCGAGAAAGTGTAATGAATCCTCACCCAATATGTGATGCTCATTTCGAACACCATCTCATGGTATGATATGTTGTCCCTGAATAGTTCTTTGTCTGTCACTGTGTTCTACTTGTATCCTTCAGCTACAACAATCACTGCTCACCATGGGCGTTCTGTATCATCTGTCCCATGTACTGCTATCCACTTGTCTCCCACAATCACTGCCTCCAATTCTAGTGGCACTATTTTCCTTTCCACTTCATCCAATGGTGTCTCTAGTCTGGACAAGTATTCATTTGGAATGTGCCACATCTTCCGTTTGATGCCTGGGAGCCATGCTATTGCAATCTCATTCCCATATTGGAAAAGTTCCTCATTCACTGGCACCCCCATCTGTACCCTTCGTCCACAATAGACTTGAATGATTTACTGTACATTGTGGAAATGTATCCCTGAAATGGAGCACACTATTCCCTTGTCTGTGAATAAAATCATCATGTTAAGTCTGCTCATAATGTCTCTCCCCAGTATGTTTACAGGTGCCTGCTGGGAGTAAAGTAGGGGCAAAGATCAATCATGTTAACCTATAGAAAGTGAATTATTGTCTGTGAAAGAAACCACTTCCATAGTCCCAGAAAATCTTTGAGTATTCATGGTGTCACCTTACCACATATATCTATCTTCCCAGGTGCAGGATTTAGTCGCCCCTGTGTCTACAAGAAAGGAAAATGTTGTGTCACCTATCGTCATCCCTATGCATGGTACCTCTGCACATCAAGTCTGTCTGTGTGATGTTCTATTGATGGTATAAGGATATCCCATTCCCTGAAAATTGATTTTTCCCTAACAAGGTATCCCCTCCCAGGTTCCGATTAGGGGCTGTTGCTATGGAGTCTATGTGTGCTACTGTCCCATCATTCGATTGTATGCCATTCTGTGTCTGCGGCACCTGCTGTGCTGTGTGCGCCTGCTGTGTGTTACCTTGAGTCTGGAGTATCTGTGGTGACTGCAACTACTGCGGTATAGGTGCTTGCATCTGTGGTGTCTGTGTCATGGGCTGATGTGGCTGTGGGTACGCGCTCGGTGCCGGTCCATTTTGTTGTGATTGGTCCTGTGTGTAATACTCCCCTTGATATGCTGTCTGGTATTGCATCCCACCATTCGGTTGTACTCCCCTGCTTCTGCATACTCTCAAAATGTGCCCTATCTGCCTGCACACCCAGCACTGTGGTGGCTCCCTCCCCTGCCCTTGGAATCCCACAGAAAAATCCCCTGGGCCCTGCGGCACATGCTGCACGTATTCTCGAAACCCTCCTGTAAATCCCCCTTGGTTGTGATGTATATGTGGCCCATACCCGCGTCCTCTGGGTGGCTCCCTCTTCCTCTAAAGCAGTGCTGCATGTTACCCCACCCCCTGAATCCTTCACCTGCAAGCTGCTGTGCGTACTGTGGCTGTGGTGTCCCCTGTGCTCCCATGCTTGTCAGTACTGCCCCTTCGATTACATATTTGGATAACTTCCTCTGCACTAACTTTGCTCCCTCATGCTTTCTTTCCTTGCGCTTTTTCCTCATTATTTTCTTGCAATAGCCTACAATGGTGTACTATCATGAGCTGAATTTCCAGCCAAGGTTTCACATCCATGCCAAGTAATTTCTTAAGCTGCTTCTGTATCGGTTCTAGCAACCCTTGGCACAATAAGGGGTAAAATAATGCAATTTTTTTGTCCTGCGGTTCTCGCGTTTTAAGGCACCAAAGCTCTTGAATCATCCGAATCTAGTGTAAGGGGTCTTCGTCTTCACCGATCTTGCATGCCATAATCATACTAATGTCTGACTTGTCTGGTTATTGTGTCCTTAGAGCTTGCCATACGGCTGCTCTGCAGTTTGCAAATGGCGAATAATTGTGTGCTGTGTCCTGGGTGGTTACTCCTGGGTACCCTTCTCCATACGTCATCAGTGGCCTCCATGAGGATTGCCACTAGTAGTCCTTTTATGTCCCCTATTGCTAATTTTTGTCCCGCTGTCATTTTCTCCATTTCATATGTTCATTTCCCGCACCCACGGTTAACAAGGGTAGCCTACACCTCAAACTTTCCTTGTCTATTTGTTTTCATGGTATGTATTGCGGTCGCCCCCATCCTTTTTCCATCAGGGGCAGCTGTGTGAACCTTATCTCCCTGTTAGATCCTCGTGTCAGTACATGCTATGACTGTCTGCCCCTTCCTTTGTTCTGGGAGATCCCTAAGTCTCTCAATGTATGGGAACAGTTTGTCAGAGTTGTGTGATGCGTCTCTGGTCCGTAGCATATGATCGTCCCTATCATCTTTAGTCATCCCTGTATTCCTTCCTGCTTCCCATGCCAAGCTCCTCTCTGTGCTGTCCCCCGGGGACCTGTGTTATATCACCCTCTTTCCTCATCCCCACTTTCTCCTACGCCCTCTTTCGAGTCGGTTTCCATATCACTGGAAAAGTAGTCCATGAAGCTCAGTCCTTGAGGTTGTGTCTTCCCCGGGCTTCCTCTGGAGGCGATCAAGTCTATGCCACCCCTATCCCCATAGGATCCCAAACCGGTTCTGTCTGATACCGTAATGATCCTGTTCGGAGTGGTTGTGCTGCCTTGCTCCACTTGTCTACCCCTTCCCCTTTTGCCATCTCCCATGCCATTGCTCATCATGCCCTTATGTATCTGATCGGGTGCTCCTCCTCCTCCTTCTGATTGTGCTCTCTCATAAGCCACTCTGTCTGCCACTTCCTCAGTTCCCTAGCCAATGACACTTGCTTTGCCTTTTCATCTGCTTCCTTCCTCTCTTAATCTCTGCTTTCTCATTCCTCCTCCTGTCTTGCTGCTCCTGCTCTTTCTTTTTGTCCTTTTGCCTATCTCTGTCTGCTCTCTCATGTATCTTTCTGCTTCCCTCTCTCTTCTGTCTACTTCCTCCATTATTTCTGCCCAGTCATTTGCTTCGCTGTTCCCTTTAAGGACTTAAATGTTTTGGTCGCCCACCCTTCCTCTCCTGTTGGCTTCCCATCCAGCTTTAGAAGAATATGTCCCTCTACCCAATCGTTTGTGGCTATGCCCTCTACCCCTCCTTTGTGTCCTTCAGCAACTCAGTGCTCGTTCCCTTTCCACTGCTCTCTTGCCCAATCCCTTTCTGCTCTTCCTCCTTGGTATATGGTGTCAGTTGAAATACTGGGTTTGAAAACCCCTCAGCTGCATTTAACTCCTGTAGGGGGTAAAGTCTGCCTTGTTCCTTGTCTGTGTCTCTGTGTTTTTACTTGCAGTAGAGGATGGGGGAGAGGAGGGTGAGGATGCCGGTCATGGTGCCTCCTGTTGGTTCAGCATCCATTGACACCTCACCACTTCCCCCTCACCCTCCTGAAAGATTTACCACTGCTCGTGTGCGACCATTGCCATGTGGTTGGCCAACTTCTTCCCCTTAAAAGTGTTCTGTCAGTGTGTCAGTAGTGATTGCTGAACATTCTTGGAGAAACTTCCACATTGTGGCCATCGCTTAGTCGATTTACACTTGGTGCTTTTTGTCCATTGCACACTTTATTTACAAATCTTGTCCTTATAGGACGGAAGGGTCTTACATAAGTGTTGTAGGGGCATGTTACCCTGCACTTCCCTTGATTCATTTAGTTTATTCTTACTTGACCCCAAGTCGAGGTTTTTAACAATCTGCTGTTAGGGAAAAAACATAATACAGTGGCAATTCTTAAAATTTTCTCTGAGCCTCTCTGGCCCCATAGCAACCTGCCAGGTGTGCTCAGTGCACTGCCCTTTGAAAATTCTCTGCCTCCTCAGGCACACCTACCAATTATGTGCATGCTCCTTCCGCGCATCACAACTGGACAATCTCCTGTCAATTTCAAGTTTTTCAACACTGTTTCACCAACACCTGATGCTCTCCAAGTCCAATACACAAACCTACAGGATTACCCAAAAATACACACAACCCGAACATAAACCCACAGCTGTCTTCCAGCCTAACAGAGGATACCAATATTCGCTTTTGTTCGATCTGTACCTATAGAGTTACCTTGCAGATAAAATACCTCCATGAGAATTAACCAAACGAATCACCTTCCACAATCTAGACCCGCTTCCTTCGCTAAACCTTATGGGAATACCATCATCTATGACCCGAGCTAAAATGGCCAACCCACAGGAAGCCCAATATTCACATAACTTCTGTCATCCGTGTCCTCAAGTCAATAGTCTAGGTTGTTCACCAGAACCATTTACCTTGAAACTGAACTACAGAAATCACATCTACCTCCGCTTCTGTCCCAACTATGCTTGACAATACTCGACACTACTAGACAATACTTGCCAATACTCCAAAGATACTCAAAAATACTCAATACCACCCTTGCATCACTCATTACTTTCCCATTCCCCTCAATTGCTGAGTGGCTGAGTCACTACTTAAACTCTGTGATGTGCTGATGCTGCTCAGCTGCCAGGTCTCCCAAAGCTGCCACACCACCTCTCTGGACTGCTGGACTCCTCACTGACCACGGGCAGGATATTTCCCAGGCTGGCTCCTGACGGCCTTTACATGTCGTCTCGAAACCTGTGAGGCATCCCGCAGCTCTCCAGGCACTGCTGCAGGAGAGTCAGATTTTTGCCGGATTGGCATTGCCCAACCATCCTCTGCTACTAACTTGTTGGTGAGAAAACCAGGTATGCCAGTGGTCTGGGAATTGGTATCCTGAGGGCCCAAAAAACCTCCCCCCAGAATAACGGAGGACTCAGTCATGGGCAAGTCAAACTGTCATTTATTACAAAAAGCCGACAGGGATCATACAAGACAGTCACAATTCTCGAGTACTTCTTCACTCCCCAAGACGTGGCCCACAGTTTTGACCTCAAATGGCATCATCACCTGGGTCCTCCCCCAAAAACCAATCTCTACTATTCATTGGGTGCTTAGAGTGGTATCACCTATGGCTAACCCATAGAGAGGTTATTCTACTGGCCCTCGCATATCAGGTGGATGTCTTGCCCAGTCCATAAAAAACGATCTATTACTTTGTTGCAGGGTCATAGACTTACCATTGGCCCTTGCCCTCTGCCATCCATCCCTGGATTTCTGTCTCTTGATTGACTAGATCTTGTCTCCACAGTCCTGGGACCAGTTCCCTGCCCTCTGGGCACCTCTTCAAGATAATGTGAAACATGTGTCTCAATATTATCTGGTAGTGGACCACCTTTGCCTATGAGAGTGCGCTCTCTGTTGCAAAATTTGTTTCACTTCTCATCTGGGTTGCTGAGAATGGCTCGTCTTCCCACCAAGGGTGAATTCCCATTGTCTAGTTCAGTTGCATCACGTGGTTTGTGGACCACGAAATTGAGCTCTTTGCATCTGCATTTATGAGGATTTATTCTGCTTTCCTGCAGTTGGCCCTTTGTCATTTGGAGCTTAGAATGCGCTTGTTTTATCTCTTCCCTTGGCTGTGAGCTCAGCCTTCCACTTAATGCAGCTTGAGGCTGCTTATCTTGTATGGTGTCCTGTAGCTGACGCCTTCTGCAGTTTTCCTTAGACTTATAATGTGATTTCTACATGCTCGTGCTGTACTGTGTTTCCTATAAGTTAGACGTACACGGTCCTACCAGGCTCCATATATGCTCCTGTAGTCCCATAGGGTAAGTTGCCATAAACATTTGCAAGCTTGCCCAGGATCTCTTGTTGCTTTGTATTTCAGCGTTGATGGCTAATGAGAAAAATAATAAAAGCTTTAACAGTTTTTATATGTATATGTCCTCTATCTACAGAACTGTGTTTGTAAGCATGTTCTTCGTTTATACGAGTGTGTGTTTGTGTGATGCGGTGCAGGGCTGTGAGTGTGCTTCATGACTAATGCTGCTTCATTGTGGTGTCACTAGTCAGGTCGGCCAGTGTTTTCTTGGCATTTAAACGATGCAGTCCATTTTTGTGTTCGGATCTTCGATCTCTGTCGGGTTCTCCTGATCTGGAAGAATATGCACTGGATATGGTTGCAATGGCTGTCTGAGGGATTACCTCTCTTTATGCATGTCAGTCGGAGGTGCACTTGGGGTTTGTCCAAAAAATGAGTGACTTCGAGTGTTCTTGACTCGTCGGCCTGTCATGTTCATGGGGGTGAGTAGGGGCTTTCCTAGGACCCTCTCTTCACATACTCAATGCATTCTGAGATGTGCTCCTTTCCAACTGTTACGTAACCTTTGACTTCTGACAGCTGCAAAGAGTTTCTTTAGCAGTGAAGGGAGGTCTTCACAGAAAACCCAATTTCTGTTTCTTTAAAGGGGCTATCTAGTGGACAATAACTTTTTATTAATCATCAATAAATGCCAACAATACATATGCCAGAATACCCCCTGTTCATTTATGTTTACAACAATACATATGCCAGAATACCCCATGTTCATTTATGTTTGGGTTTTGGGATCTCATAAACTGGACACCACATTTAAAACCAAAAATAAGAAATTTTTATTTGTAGCCATAGAGTTCCGCAGTATCCCCCTAAATCCCTATTATTACAGTTAGGATGGTCCAACTTTTAGCAGTGCAGGTGAACGAATAGAGTCATATTTCTTATGTAAAAAATATGCATATGTGCATAGAAATATGCCATTCTCAGTCCTTCACTTACTATTAGTAGGCTTGGCTGACCGCTCTAAAAAATAAAAAAAGTACTAGTATGAAAAGGAACTCCGATCCTTGTCACCCCACCAAGAACATTTCAGCCCAACCTAACCCCTTGTCTTGACCTTGGTACACACTGCAGGATAAGCGTGTTTGGGACCCAGGAACACCAGCATGGCCATTCTTCCTATTGATCCCATGCATTGGTTGGTGGTCTGGTTGCGGGCCCAATTGAACAATGTCATAGACTGTGACCTCTGATTCTGGTCAAAACAGAGACTGGAGCGATAAGAGTGAGACTGTCAGGATTTGGGGAACAAATATCGATAGCAAGTATGTTCTTATCCAGAGATTTCTCTAAAACAGAGACAGAGAGGACTGCAAGCAAACCCAATGTGGAATGATGTCACCAAAGAGACATCAGCCTCATTTGTACGTGGAATCCATGCCAGGCTCAAGCAGCCAGCATAAAAGCATCATCAAGCAGGGTTATAGAACGTGTACATTGATACAGCTTATGTCCTCTCATCCCATTTAGGTTGACAAGCTTCACAATAGCACACAGGTATCTTACTCATTGTTGTTGTATGATAAAATAAGGGAGATAGATATGTCAGGCTTTTGGTTTGTCCTGTTGATGTTTCCGTTGTAACATTGATTTTTCCCCTTCCTTCGTCTGCATTTCAGTTCACAATGCAGTTTTCTGACTGCAAAGAAAGGGCTGCAATTAGATTATACCAAGTGAGTGGTGTCATAAGGTGGCAGCAGCTGAAGGGGAAGTTCCTCAGGAGGAGAAAACGAAGGAAAGTATTGGATTGGATTGGAGTGTGATGGTGCCAGTACTGCCCTTGTGGAATGGGATATATATCAGTACCAATCTTTAGATGGTCGTTTGGGCTGCTTAGTAAGAGGAACTGGACATATCTCTGGGGCACAGCTCAGCAACACAGATACCAATATTGATGAGCTGGAGGTTGTTGGGCTCCTCAGTGCAATCACTCGAGATGTCATCATACAGTTCATCAAAGGAGTAGTCTGCTCTGGGTGAAAGCTTCAGTACGGCCTTACCTATGAAGAGGTATCAAATTTCCTAATCTCCAAGCACCTCAGCATCTGAGAAGATATCCTGCAAAACAGATGGAGAGACCTTTGGCAATACAGTGGGTAGAGAATTCACATTCAAGGTGAAGGGACCAGTGAAAGGAATACAGGCCTCTAACATTAAAATCATACCAGGCCCATGGGCCGGATGCAGGTGGGAGTGGGTGATGCATCAAAATGTGTGGAAGATGTCACCTCCCGGAATTCCAGCACGCTATTTGTCTCGTGCCCCTTGGATAACGTATGACTTATGGTTAGGTATTGGCTCCACTTAGAAATGATGGTCCTTATAGCCACAGCAGTTACAATGTATCAGTACATTAACTAGAGGAAAATAAGTGTTAGTGGGAAAAAGGATATGTTAGGATGGTAGAGTAACAGGAATTTCATTAAATGGAAAGTTGTTGTTCCACAGAGAAGAGGGGCATATAGAATTAGTGCCTACCCAGACTGCTGATATACCTTTTATACCTTCACTGAAGGGGCCGCAATTAGATTACACCAAGTGAGTGGCAACATAAAGCAGCAGCAGCTGAAGAGAAGGTTCCTCAGGAGGAGAAAGAGAAGGAAGGTGGCGTATCGTATTTGGGATGGTGCCAATACTGCCCTTGCGGAATGGAGTATATATCAGGGCCAACCTTTAGATGGTCATTTGGGCATTTAGAAAGAGCAACTGGACATATCTCTGGGGCAGAGCTCACCAACACAGATACCAATATTGATGAGTTGGAGGTTGTTGGAATTCATATGGCAGCTTATTCAAGTAGTGATCTGCTCTGGGTGAAAGTTTCAGTGGGACAAGATTTCCTAATGTCCAAGCTCCTCAGCATCCTATAAAATATCCTGATTAACAGCTGGCCAAGACATGGAGGGACCTTGGGCAATAAAGTGGGTGGAGAATGTACATACAAGGTAAAGGGGCAGTGAAAGGACTATAGGCCCCCACCTTGGTAACACATCAAGACGTGTGGGAGGTACACCCACCTGGAATACTAATGCATTATTTCATCAGTGCCCCGGCGATAACCTATGACTTATGGTTAAGTATTAGATTCATTTGGAAATGATGGCCCTCATAACCACCCCAATTTCAATGTATCAAGAAGCTAACTAGAGGAAATTGGGAAATAGGGTATGTCAGATGGTAGAGTGACAGGAATTGTATTAAAATGGAAGTTGTTGTTCCAGGGAGAAGAAGGTGCATAGAATCAGTGTCTACCTCAACTGTTTTTTACCTTTTATATTACAAACAGGGACCAATCAATTTGATACATTCTGGCCAGCGGTAGAAAAAGTCAGTGAAGTCGCAGATAGCAATCTTAGGTTCTTGGCCTATGCTTGTGACTGGGAACTTCAGAATCTGTTAGACTTGATTCCAGAGGTAGTGATGTTGACAGATATCAAGAAGAGTCTCCAGGTGTATTGTATTCCACATTTTAAACATCCAAAAACTGTACAGACTCAGTTATCGGTGCAGCAGACCAGACCAAAACTGCAGCTGTCGTGGTGATTGTTGCAGGTGGTTTCTGGGTCTTGGGTGTTGAAATGGCCAGCATTTACTGTCTCCTCCGTGTTTCCCTTACTTATACAAGTTGCTGTCCTTGCTGGATTAGATTTGTTTATCCCAGTTAAGAATTTGGAGATTAACACCTTCTGTGTCATTGTTCTTCCACCTAAAACCAAGGTACAAGGGGATTTTGGCTTTCAATTGAATTTCTTGGTCGTGTGTCTCTTTTTTTCCAGTTCTGGCTTCTACTGCCCTATCCACTGTGTTCATCCAGCTTTCAAGGGTTCGGGGTCCAGGCTCACAAGTGTGTGCGCCATCCCAGGGAAGCCTGGGGGGTCAGATTGTCATGCACAAAAGGGATCTGTGCTGTGTCCCCGGGTTTCCGGACACCCACTGTAGATGGAAAACTGGAATGGGCAGCCAGCACCTGGAGTCCACAGCAGGTAAGTGGGGGAGAGGACAGAAGGGGGTGGGTGGGTGGGCAGGGCCATGGATCGCTTAGAGGTTCGACGGGACCCCTTACAGGGAGCAGTAGAGGGCCATGCACAAAAGGTTGCACCTCAGAGTGCGGCCTATTGTGCTGCAAGCCAAGGTACAACCATTTGTGTGCGGCCTTCAGACATAGATCCCAACAGTTTCCTACCCTTTGACCTCTAATCCAGCATGTTTCTGCACTGGCAGGGGCACCACCCGTGGCTACTCTCCTCATGCTCCTCCTTCTCCTCCTGCTCTCCAAGCAACAAGGAGCATGTCAGAGTGCTCTTCTTCGCCTATGTCCCTAACTGCTCACCCACCATGGTGTTGGTATTGCTATTTGTATGGTATGGTATTGTTTATTTATATAACGCCTATAAACAGGCAAGTGATTCAAAGTTCTCAAGGAGGGAGGAAACATAGCGAAAAACAAACAATCACTCAGAGCGCTTGAAATTCTGTGACGATAATAGTCTGCACAGGCAGAGTAAGTGCATAAAAAATACATTTAACAGTTTGGGCGACAGCAAATAGGCCTGACAATGATTCTGCAGATTTTTCATTGCAGTTAAGGGGTGAAGACAAGGGAGAACAGACAGATGATTTTCCGGTGCGGTGCGTGCGGCTCGAGCAAATGCACAGAGAGTCACAGGAAGGGGGAAGATCAAGTGCACCTGGTCGGTAGAGACTGGGATAAGTGCAGAGAAAGCCAATCGATTGGGTTAATTTCTCAATTGCATTGAGTGTGGGTGGGGTGTATGGCCCTGAGGCTAGTGCTAGAGAGGACTGGCAGGGATGCTTGGGACCAGTGAAACTCTGAGGTACAACCAGCCATTCCAGTCAGCATGCTGTAAGGCCGAGGAGCAAGGGAGGAAGGGAAAAAGCAGAGAACTGGGTTAGCAGGATAGAGGGAGAGAGAAGGAAGAGGAGAAGAGGAAAGTCTTGAGGAGTTTCCAGAATTTAAGGAGATCCGGCTCAAAACGGAGGCCGGCAGGGAAGCTATTCCAGAGGGAGGCAACTGCTGAGGATAAGGATATTCCTCCAATTCTCTGCTTGGAGAACCGGCTCACTCACAGATGGTTGGATGTGGAAGAGCGGAGGGCTCGTGAGGGGACAGTATATAGGCAGGCAGCGTTGCTGGTTGCTGGTAGGTAGGTCGCAGGCGCCAGAAAGCCTTGTGACCAATGCAAATGGTCTTGAATTTGAACCTTGCAGCCACGGGGAGCGAGTGAAGGGATTTCAGCGCCAGAGAAATGCAGTACCTGGGCTTGAGGCCAAGGAGAAGTCTTGCGGTTGTTGCAATGGGAATCTCCTCTCTTTCGAGCTTAGGCCAATGCCATCTACCCACAGTATTTTCAACACCTACTTCTGAATATCCAACAAAACGGGTTGATACTGTTCAACTTTTCATTGCCAGCAATGTATTTTTCTCCAATGTAAGTCAATGGGGAAAACATCTCACACATCCTGGTGCTAAATCCCCCACTTAAATGTTTTAAAATGTTGGTCAGTATGCTTGAAGCCAGATGTACGAACAATTGGGAAGGAAGCCTAACAAACACAACAGTGTTAGAAGGGCACAGTCTAATTACAAACGGACAGCAAGGAAAGGAACTCGATTGAACAGTGTGTGCAAAAATCAGAAAAGAAAAAGGAAAACATCGAAATTTCTCTCAAATCATATAATTGTAGAACACTGTGCAAGAATCCCCACACAACAAAACAATATTGAATTGTCGTGATTATATCACAAACACATTTACCCAAATATGTATTCTTGACAAAATATCATTAAAACACAAAGTGCAAACAATAACATGTTGTGATAACGTGCTGGGTGACAAATCAAATGCATAGATTGTGAAAACAGTTTTGTAGAGATACATCTGTACAAGTCTGTTTTTACAACGTATGCATTGTTTCGCAAGTTTTGTTCTGATATAAACACTATATTACACTAATTACTTATTGTGTAGTGATTCTTACACTATTTTCTGCATTTATAAGAGTTGATGGGCGTTTCATGTTGCCTCTTACAGCAACTTATTGTCTGTACCCTAAGTCAACCATTTCAACTGGAGCTATTTTAAATAAAATAAGACTTTTGCAAGTATCCTGTTTTTGATCCTTGTGAAGCCAGAACCTTTTGTATGTTTGTGTTTCACGAGAGTGCCTTGGCTTCTAATTAATTCGTGGTCTTTTCTTTCACTGCTCTCATATAGCATTGACTTGAAAACGTGACCCGTATTCTTGATACAGGTGACGCACTGAGATTTCCAAATGACACTTAAGAGTTTTCAGAACGTGAGTCATACTATTGGCCGTGGTTGGTAATGTTGTGAGTGAGAGAGACACACATGTTCCAGTATTTGATTCACTGGTTTGTAAAAAAGTAAGACATGTGCTGTTTTTTTTCTCCAAAAGAATGTGCACGTCTGAGCGCACACGACGGCTCTAGTTGCAGTCACAACATGGAGGCAAATGAAACTCAGCAAGAGAAACTCGTCATTTGGCAGCGCGAATTGGAGCAGTTGTATGTTTTGAGTGTGTTGATGGCCTGGAGGCATCTCAGCTTCCGTTTAATTACTTCTACAAATAGTAATATAGCGTAACAGGAATTTGACAAACCTTAGGACGTGCACCTCAGCAGCAATTGTGGTTACAATAAAGTGCAACTGAAAACAAACATCATTGTTTAGTCCAGAACACGAAATTAAAAGCACAATACTTAAGAGGCCTCTGTGGGTCCAGGATCTATGGCGTTACTCTGTACTGAAGGGAAATGATCTCCAGTGTTGTCCATATTATATGGTATGGAATGCTTGCAGGGCCTTCTGTGGGTTTCATGTCCAAGCTGGTTTCACGGCGAAGAACATTACTTAGCCATGATTTAAGAAGAGTTCAAAGGCATCTACTTAACAGAGACTTACACTTTGGTATGCAAAAATAGATATTTATTGACCTAATACCATGCTAAGAAGAACCACAAATAATTCTACATAGCATACCAAAACAAGAAAGCAGAGATAACGCAGAGTTTACATTTCTGAGATATACATGAATTGATGGATGTCGAATTTAAATCTTCAATGCGTGAGGGTGGTCACGGATATTCTTTTTGATTTCGGGTCCTTCTGAGTCTGGAAAGACAGCAGCTCCCATCAGGGACGTCATTTCACCAAAATGCCAGGGGTAGCGGAAGTGACATCACACGACCCTTGACCCCCTGGTGACATCACAGGAAGTGATGGCATTTGACCCCACCCTGAAGTGATATCGTGGGATGCGATGGAACGCAACCTTTCACCCGTTGACAAAACAGGAAGTGCTATCACATAGCATTGTACACTACAAAAAATATGGTTACGATATTGCTATAATGTGATGTACATTTCATACAAGAATGGAACGCCATATATATCATTAACATCAGTGTATATAGGCCCATATTACCAAATTACTGTGAATGCAAGCAGACGTCCATGACCACATGATAATGATGTGTTATTATATAGCACTTACGCTTAAGCGTTTTATATAGAAAAAGTATACACCCAATATCACCCAACCTTTGTTGGTACTCATTTATCGACCTCAGAAGGATGAAAGGCTGAGTTGAGGCGTTTAAGAACAGACTAAATCAGTGACTCACCCCCTGAAGTGTGCCTGAAATAAACCTTTAATGAGTCTAGCAATTATTGTATAGAATTCCAGAAAGACACATTATTTGTTATTCCTAATCTTTCTTATTTAGGGTCAGTGCGGAAAGTGTTAGACTTGTGTCACTCCTTTAATTCTTTTTATTCTTTTTTTAAGGGGCTTTAACAAGAAAGCCAGCCACTTCAGAACTAAAGAGCCACATGGTGCTGGCCACAGCCCATGGGTTTACATTACCAAAAAAAAAAAAAAAAAGTATGGTTTTCTTTTTTTTTCTTTTTTTTCTAGAGGTCGCAAGGGTGACCACAGAGGTCGCAAGGGAGACCTCAGAGGTCGCAGTTGCAACCTCTGGCGACCCCTAAATGACGTCCCTGGCTCCCATGTGTTGTTGGTTTTATCTGCGACCCCGCATGCTGCTTTGAGTCCCCTCCCACTACAGACCCACACCGGACCCACACCGGACCCACACCGGAGACGGTCTTTGCAGTTCGGGCTCGCCAGTCACTCTAACGTGGCCAGGAACACCCCATTTATTTATACGCACGCGTTTATTTATACGCACGCGGCAGAGTGCAACGTCACTCCGCTGCGTGCCGGGCTCTTAAATGGGCAGCACCACTCCTCCTTTTTCATGAGGACAACAACAAACAAGATACCAACACCTTTATTAACCCACAATATTCACAGCAAACCAAAACCCACAATAGACCCCTTTAATCACAGCCCCCCGGATCCCAGTGAGACGTCCGCATCCCAGCCGGTCCATCCAGACTCACGACTCCAGCACATAGTCACTGAGGCAGACAGGTTTCCCTAGACCTGTCCTCAGGGGGTAACTTCTGCCTGCCTCCCGGATAGGGGATCCTTCGGCGGCCGCCTCACCAGCTAGAGAGCAGGGAGAAGGGCCCACACCCTGCCCTCATCTGGAACTTCCATTATGTCCCGGTCCGGGCGTACCTCCGCCCAAGGTTCCCCAGTCTTTTAAAGAAACTCACGTTTCGGGTCACAGACGCCTTGCCATCAGAAGCCATCACCATGGACCCCTTGACAGCCAACACATCCAATGGCTCTGGTTCGTATGTCAATGATAATTTAAACATTGATTGCAATCTTGAGGTGAGCTTAGATGACGGGCAACTGCTGGCTGATGAAGAGATCATTTTGGAAAAGTTGGGCAAAATCAGGGAATCTACGGCTCTGGGACCTACTAAACTATCAAATCTGGTTTTCGGTGGTAACCCATAACTATGGGTGGGTATCTTGACTCAACTAAATAAAGGTGTTATTGAAACAAATTGCTTTCCTGTCACTTGGCACATTGCCCACATGGTCCACATCTACAAAAGTGGCCCTTAATCTGATCCGAAGAATTACCGCCCAATCACCATTCTTGAAGCAGACAGTAAGGTGTCTGCCGCCTTGCTGCTGCATCATGTGGAGATCTGGGCACAAGAAACGGGCAGAATCCAAAAATGGCAAACAGTATTCTGAAAGTTTATCGGGACCTCATTAAATGTTATTTTTATGAAAGTGTTGCGAGTCATCTGCATGGTCCAAACTATTTGTCCATATTCATTGCGTCAGTTGATCTCACTGCAGCTTTTGATAGAGTTAATAGGGACCTTCTGTGGAAGAAGCTGCAGGGATGGGGAATACCATTGGGTCGTTTAAGTCTATCATTTGATTTACACGAGAACTCCGCAATGCAAGGGAGATATATTCAGGATGGTTCCCTTTCATATAGGATACCCGTTCAATGAGGAATCAGACAAGGTTGTATTCTGGCTCCATGCCTTTTTAATCTATACACCTCAGACATTGGGGAACATCTAAAGAGTGCATGTTTGCTTCACCTAAATTGTCCCCCTTTAGATTAACGTGGTTTAGCTATGCAGAGGATTTCCTTTTGTTCAATTGCACTGAACAGAGACTTCAATACTTATTGGATGCACTTACTTGCTATTCTAGCCTAAACTCTCTAGACATTAATCCACAGAAATCCAAAATTATGCAGTGCTCGGCAAAGAAAAGGGAATCAGAATATAAATGGCGATCTGGAGTTGAGGTTAATTTATTTGGTTTTTCCAGTGTACTCCAAACCGAACATTTTTGAAGTCAAGCAATGGGTGAGAGCATGTGTTGCTGCTATGGTTAATAAAATGAAGCATGTTGATTCTAAATTTTGTAGGTTTTAGATGAAATCATTAATGCCATTTTATGAAGACATTTTATTACCTAGACTTTTATATGGAATTGAAACATTTTTCCTGTGGATTTTAAAGATTTTAAAATGTCTATCGGTCTCATCTGGAAAAGAGTCTTGAGCTTTCAGAAATCTGTTCCCATTTCCGCTGTTCGGTATGAGTTTGGTTTATGTTAACGTGAACCTAGAGCAAACTAAAGACTGTAATAATTTTATAGAACTCACTTGTCCCCCCGAAACACTTAATATTTTGCTATTTGAACCTAGCAAAGAATAAATTGAGTATATGTTACTTAAAGGAATTTGTGCCATTATGTTCAGAAATACTTGGTAAAATTGCCATGCTGGAGATGGATTGCATGGTTAATCCTGAAAAAGTGAAAATGACCTTGAATATGGAAGACTGGATTCTCTTCCTCATCAGAACATGGACCATAAAAAGCTTGGTACAATTTCTCCCTATCTATGAAAGTTTCCCAATCGCATTTTAGTAGGTCTTTTTTTAAATGTAAATTTAACTTGTACCTCACTAGAGAGATTATTGGAAAATATCATCAGCTTCCAAAAGATAAACTGTACTGTTGCTTTTGTGGTGAAGTGGGTGTCAAGTGGGTGTGAAGGAAACTCTTTGCCATCTGGTGATAAACTGTCCATCTCTTGAAGGCAAAAGGGCACTGTACCTCTACAAACATATGGAGGGGAGAAGATTGTATGATCACAATGCTACAGAATTCTGGAAAGACTTCCTAGCTGGATGCTCAACTTCGACGGTTCTATCGATTGTTGGCTTCTCAGATAGCCTACAGCTGGATAAGCCTTCACACTAAATGCACTTTATCTTAATGCACTTTATTTTAATTCACTTTATCTTAATGTACCTTATTTGTGTGAGGTTAATTGGTTTGCTTAATGTTTGTTTTTAATGTTTGTTTTTAACATCTAATCGATTTTATGATTCAATTGTTAGATGAATTGTATGCTTTCTATATATTGGCATGTTTGTGTGGTCAAGAGTTATTTTATTAGCTAAATTACCAAATAAATAAATAACAAACACTGTGATTGACTTCACTGTGTGTTGCACGGTGTGCACAGTCTTGTAGATCACCAGGCAGGAAGAATTGATAACACAAACGGTCCCCACAACAACAAAAACTGTGCTTGAGTTCACTGCACTTCTCGCTCAAAGCAACCTGTTGGTAGACAGCATGCAGCTACTCTCTTGCCTTCCCTTGCTGGCCACTAAAGAGGAAGGTGGCCCAATGTGATGTTACTGCCATTTAATCAGTACTTTCCCAACATGTCTACATAGCCATGTTAAATGTTTTTTGTCATGCCCTGACCAATCCGGGGCCTTTCCTAGCACAATAACAACTGCATCATGCAATGCAGATAGAGCCTTCTCTGAAAGGTAATTCTGGCTAGGAATTTTCCAGTGGGTATCAGCAAGTACCCAGCTCTGTAAAACCTTTGCTTTTAACATAGGCTTATGGAGGAAGATGTACAGCGAGCTTTATCGCCAATGTGGCATTGTGGAGCTCTAATTGTGGATAGTTAGAATTATATTTCTGACTTATGTAGCTTTATATGACCCAGCAATGATGGCATACCCAGATTACTCCCTAGATTCCCAGGGGACACAACTTTCTGCACAGAGTGCAGGTGGAAAGATGAAGCTCTTGAATCTGTACAAAGAATTCCACAATGTAGTTATGCAGTGTGGACTCAAAGTAGAGGTCATTTGCTCTTGAGCAGGGGACGAAGAAGATTGAACATGGTACTCTGCAATGTTTACAGGTTCAAGAGGTGGTACTGGTTGCTGTGATAATCTTGTAGGGGCTGGCATTGATTGACAATGTACACCACTGTTATCTCTGTATATCTGAGGCATTTCAAGGAAAATGTATACAGTATTCGTGTTTTTTTATGGCATTTATATTCTCAGAATCCAAGCAGTAGTTGTGGTGGTAAGTGCCCTTTCAAACTGTGTTTATTCCTCCAATCTTCGCTCTGGGCCTCTGCTGAGATGGGATTCAGTACTTATTTATTTCTGTATTTATTGTGCATTTGTAAGGCGCTTATACATCAACTAAATTGTGTTTCAAAGAGTCCTCAGGGCAACAGGGAGGGGACATGAGGATGAAGAATAAATACAACAATGAAACATA
This sequence comes from Ambystoma mexicanum, assembly GCF_040938575.1. Lineage (NCBI taxonomy): Eukaryota > Metazoa > Chordata > Amphibia > Caudata > Ambystomatidae > Ambystoma > Ambystoma mexicanum. The sequence continues at coordinate 473,367,650 of NC_090932.1, read as the reverse complement.
GAGGCGGACCTATTAGGACTTGTGAGCATTCAGAACATGCAAGTGCAGAGAGAGAGAATGGATGAGGGAGTGGGAGGTTTGGGGGGGTAAGTGCTTAGTGTATCAAGAGCTAGGGAGTGGGAAGCTGTAAATGCCTAGGTGGCGTGGTCTGCTGCCCACACCACCTATAATATATTACAGTACTGAACCAATACGTTTCTGAACAAGTTAGGCTCCCCTGAAGTGGGAGCAAAATGGCACTTCAGTAACTTTCAAAAGAGGTAGAAAGACAAAGTTTATAAGAATAAAAAACACAATTACTTTCAGAGGCAGAGCAAATAGTTTCAGTTCACTACAAGAGGCAGTTCAATTCAATAGGCCTGGGCCAAAGTCAATGGATCAGTGTTTTGGATAGGATAGCACAGTTCTGGTAGTAAACGGTTAAGTCTTTGCCAATGTTCTTAGAAGTAATTTGCAAGAAAAAGAGTTATATGTCGGATTAGGAGCGAACAAGACTCCAAAGTTGGGAAGGTTTCACAAACTTTCAAGTGAAGAAAAGCTGTAGCTGAGGCAATTGTTCCTGGCAGTTCCTGCAGATCTTGCTGTTCCTGGGCTTCAGTCATGGGGACAAGAAGGAGGACGTTGTGAGGTTCCTGCACTGCACAAGTAAGGATCCACAAGCTTGACAAAACATCGGTTTAAGGTGTGAGTGCCTTAAAGTCCCCAATCTTGTATCCTTCTCACTTGCTATCCGGTTTTCAACTGCACTGTTAAGAAAATTCGACCAGTATGGAGATGGCTTCCAGGTGGCTTGCGAGTTGGTTGTTCCCACCAGCTCAAGGGAAGTAGTCCTTGAAGGTGAGAAAAACACAGGTTTGGCAGAAAAAGTCACAAAACCACAGCGTTTGTATGAATAAATATAAAGAGTGCACATAGGCTGCAGGTGCCTGAGAGGTGTGGGAGTACTGCCAAGTACAACCCACTGTTGTGGAAACAATTAGAGCACAGGGAATTCTCAGTCGCACTGCACCCAAGAGTGCAATATAGGCATGTGTTGCAAGCAATTGAAGAGAGATGTGGTAAATCCGATGGATTTATTTGCCAAGTAGCCTGATGTCATGATGCCTACCCCCGGGGACCCAGACCAAGTCCAGCAACCCCGGAAGCAGGCATCAAGTTATACTAAGCAAACCCAAAAACCCCTGCTAGGGGCTATTTGGGTGCAGTCCTGGCGCCTATGGCACCAGGCTCATAAGGAGAGTCAGTCCTGGCGCCGTAGGCGCCAGGCTCATAGATTAAAACTTACCTGATGCAGACCATGCCGCAAACTCACCTGATGCAGACCATGCTGCAAGAAATCCAAGCCAAAGGAGGCTTGGAAGGGACTACTTTACCTAAGGGACTATTTTTTTACTCGGGTGGGGCTGGGGTGGAATACTTACCTGGGACTACTTTGGCTTTCGCAGCATCTTTACATTCCAATGCATCCTTCTGCATGCTCCCGCCGCACTCCGGCACCTAAGGGGAAGACAAGAACAACAAGGTGAGCCATGGAAATACACAGAGGCAATATTAGTTACCCCCCATAGACTTACCTGTTTTTACCACCGAGGGTACTATTCCTCTTCACGGGTCGGCGCAGCTTCCACTGCATCCTCGCCGAACCCCGGCCCCTAAGGGGAAACAAAATGATAGCAAGGTGAAACAAAGGGACAAACAAGGATAAACATCCTCACCACAATAGACGTACCTGATTTTACCGCCGGAGGCATTATTCCCCGAGACTTCATATTTTCTCTCAGCGCCTGAATAAGGGAGAAAGCAATAGGTTACATATTGACATTATTTTATCGAACTGTGTTGGATAATACAAATCCTTACCAGAATATTACCGGTTGCCACGAGGAACTCTTCTCTAGGGTCAAGCTGCAACCTGCAAGGATTCGGACAAGAGTGAAAGTCAGACATTTGAACTCTTACGAACTACATACTTACGGCGTCTTTCCGGGAATCTCAGAGTCAATATTGTTCTGGAACTCACCAATTCCTTCGAGCCAGTGAAGCAACTGGTCATCAACGCGACCCTGCGCTCAATGTAGGATGATGAGCTCATCTTTCCAAACCATCAGGTGGGACTATAAGAGGGGACATCAAAGGTGATCAGTGGGAGAACAGCGAGAGTAGGAGAGGGTTAACGCTCAACTCCACGGGTGGTTAATTCCCTTTCTCCATTTGCAGAATAATATTCCTACGGGCCAAGCAAGCGAAGCTAGGTGGGCCAGTCCAGTCCGTCATCTCGGCACTACGCGTCACATTGGTGGAGGCCGCAGCTGTCCAGTTCAGATCGACGCCCCTGTGGGAGCCAGGTGAGCGTAACACCTGACACGTGTTTCGAGTCTAAACCGACTCTTCATCCGAGGCTGTAAATGGGAGAAGGGACCTAAGATAAATTGAATAAAGGACAGTGCCAGAAAACTCTCTCACGGCTTCGCAATTGCGGTAATTTCAGCACAGCAGGAAAAACCAAAGTGATGTGAAAGGAAGCAGCCTGTACTGCAACTGGCCCCATGTCGTTTGGAGCTTGGAATGTGCTTGTTTTATCTATCTTGTCTGGTATCTCGTAGCTGAGGCCTTCTGTAATTTTCCTCAGTCTTTTAACGTGATTTCTACATGCTCATGCTGAACTGTGTTTCCTACAAGTTAGACGTGCATGGTCCTAACAGGCTCCATATATACTCCTGTAGTCCCATAGGGTTAGTTGCCATAAGCATCTGCAAGCTTGCTCAGAATCTCTAGTTGCCTTGCATTACAGCATTACTACACTTATAAAACAGTATGCATATGTATCTGTCTTCTAGCTACAGAACTGTGTAAGCATGTTCTTTGAATATACAGGTGTGTGTTTGTGTGATGCGGTGCAAGGCAGCAAGTTTGCTTCATTACTAATGCTGCTACGTCGTGGTGTCAGCAGTGACTTTGGGCAGTGTTTTCTTGGCATTTAATCGATTCAGTCCATTATAGTGTTCGGATCCGCAATCTCCATCGGGTTCCCTGGATCTGGAAGAATATGCACTGGATATGGTCGGAATGGCTGTCTGAGGGGATACCTCTCTGTATGCGTGCCAGTCAGTGGTGCACTTGGGGTTTGTCCAAAAAATTAGTGACTTTGAGAGTTCTTGACTCATTAGCCTATCATGTTCATGGGTGTGAGGAGAAGCATTCCTGGGACCTTCTATTCAGTTCCCACTCGGGTCGACCTGTTGACCACTCCTCCATACCTTGTCCCCTTCATTCTTGGTAGTCATATTTTTATCACTCCTCCGAGATGTCCATAGTAATTTGCATGATTAACACTCCTCTGACATCTGCCGACTCCTTGAAGAACTCAACCTCAATGTCCTTGGTCTCACTGAGACTTGATTCACAGCCAGCTCTGTCAAAAGCATTGACACTCTCCTCCCTGATGGCCACAAGATCCTCTCCGCACCCAGATCCACCCGGTCCAGAGGGGTTATAGCCCTGATCTTCCCTGAGTGGATTCCTGACTCTATCATTCCCAAGCAGACCTATCCCTCTTTCGAATGCTTTGTCTGCAGGCTTTCTCTCTCTCCAGGTCACTCTCGTACCATCGGCCTTCTGGTCAGATCACCTCTTTCCTCTCTAAGTGGGCAGATATCGCCTCTTCTCTCCTGGCCTTAACCACTTAACTCCTACTTCTGGATGACCTTAACATTCATCTAGATTCCCCCTGTTCCTCTTCTGTACTCTTTCATGACCTCTTCTTTTCTATCCTCCCTTCTGGCCCGACTCACGCTGCAGGGCACATTCTTGATGCTTTGATCTCCTCTGACCCCCTCTCCAACCTTATCACCACTCCTCTCTACTGGCGTGATCACTCCCTCCTCTCCTCCCATCTCACACTCTCTATCTTCCAGGCCAAGCCTACGCCAACACTGCCACCTACCTTCTCGGACATCCGGCTCATGAAGCATGTCTCAGTTGAGGCTTTTGCCGCCACCTTCTCTCCAGCCCTTCCTCCTCCAGCTGACTTATATCCTGACACAGCCTTTTCCATGCTGTACTCTTCTATCTCTGATACTCTTCATGATCTTGCCCCTGTCACGAGGATCCATTTGAAGCCCAAAGACAAGTGCAATTCTTGGTACGACTCTGACCTAGCTACCCTTAGATGCAAGTGCATGGGGGCTGAGAGGAAATGGAGGGCTTCTTGTTCATACTCTGACAAACTGGCCTGCCGCCTACTCCAAAGGCAATACTGACTCTCTGTCCATACTAATAAGAGAGCTCACATCCAAGCCTGTGTCTCTGCTGCATCTAACAACTCGGCCAAACTCTTCAAAATCTGCAAGGAGCTGCCCAACCCTGCTGCAGTCTCTACCACTTTATGTTGTCTCCAACCCTCACTGCTCCTTCATTCTTGTATCACACGCTGGCTTCTTCAGGGGTATTATAGGTATTGGCCCATTGTCTACCCAAGTGAGCAATTTGTCACTTGCATCCCATTCTTTCAGGCACTTGTCATTTTCTCCTTGTGCTTTTTTTCACTCGTGAGTGTACTAGGGTGTGTGCTTTTCTTCCTACTACTCCAACTTTCCATCCTTCTTCTCTCTATACTTGGCCATACACGAACATCTGTGGGTTTTCCCAACATCCTGGTTCTCCTCACCCACTTCTATGGGCAGGGCAGTTTTTTCACTGTTGTTTTCGTCTCGCTATTCTGCGGCCCATCAGTTACATATTATATAGCTTGGTCTAACTGCCAATAATTGTTCATCATGTCAACTGTCTTTATGTTACTGTCTTAATAGGGTATTGTTGTTTGAGACATCCATCTCCGTGTGGCTGTTTTCCCTTGCAGTCTTCCTTGAGTTGTATTCATGGATGGGTACATGAGGCATTGTGCTCTTGCTGCTGGTATTTCAGTCTCTATGAACGTTCTGGAGGCACTCATGGCATAGGGGATTAGCTAGCAGACATAACAACTCTCCCCAGTGGTTTCCTTGCCTACTTTGGTCATGTGTTTATACCACATGTTATTAGACACTTGAGCAGTGTCGGTGAGATATATCCACCCCCCATGTCTGTGTCAGCGCTGTGCTTACCTCTCCTTACTGTGCATACAGTGCTTTCCTGTTCAGCTTCAATGGTTGTCTCACCTGCTGGGTTTGGGGTAATGTTCGTAGAGGATACAGCAGTTGCACTAGACACAAGAGATATTTGCCAAAATATAAATGCAAGGACTCCACTTGGGAATAAAAGACACAACAAGATAAGCATATTTTACATTATTTATCCCATGTACCTGTGCTGCTAGATCCTTGTGCATCTTGAAGATATCACTTGCCTGCTGGAACTATGCAAAAACTGTGCATTTATAGATCAGTGTTGTATTTGTTTTAAGCCCCTTGGATCATGTAGTCAGACATTTCAAAGATAAATAGCAGTTACCACACAGTTCTAATTCTAGGGTCTTTGAGTACTGCAAGGGCAGATGGGTTTCCTCGATCGAATTGTGAGTAAGCTTCGCCCAAAAATGCTATGAAAATGTGGTAGTAAACACTAGGAGGACATGCTCGGAATCTGTTGGACCTTCTAATGAAGTGGACAAATTGACCTGAAAGGTATCAGGATGTGAATCATTGGGCAGCATGAAAATGATGCACTAACATAGTCGCACTTACTCGAAGAACGTGTGTAGAGAGGAAAATAACAAACAGTGTACCCTCACTCTGGATGTGTAGGAAGTCCTTCCCCTAACTCTGCTGCCCATGAGTGAGTAACCATTGGGTGTCCTCTACTCAGCAGTGCTGTTCCAATTTATCTTCTTGCTCGTCTTGCTGGCGATCATTGGGACTGTCAATCTCGTTGCCAGGTGAGGCCACAGCTTTGTAGGGCTTGACATCGTTCATATGATTCCAGATGGTTTCCCCTCGAGCATCACTGCTCTCTCAGACACTGTTTCTACAATCTGAGGACCCGTTAAACTGGGTGCGTCCCAACGCAGCATGATGTTGCAGAGGAGGACACTGTCTCCAGGGAATACAGGAAGCTGCTTAAGTAAGTCTTCTGCGTTGTTGGCACTGTTGTTTTCCATGTTGGCTTTAAAGCCTCACTGGTGTTGTTGTATCTGGCAAGAAATAAAAGAGGCACTAGCAGAGGCATTCGCAATCAGGGAAGTAACATAACCATACATTTCCTGACCCAAAACATTTGCAGTACTCTGTGCATCTTTGATCGCCCTAGTGGGTGGAGCCATGGGAAGATTCATGCACCGTCCTGTCACCACCTCGTGAGGTTAAATGGTGGTTAGACCCAGACTTGTTGCGCAATCCAAACAGGGCTAGAGGCAGACAATGTTTCCAGTTCTTAATGATACACTTTTTAATATATATATTTATTTAATGTGTTATAGTTTACAAGTAAACTTTACACATTCAATAAGTAAAAATAAACAGTTCCACTCAGTCATGTCTGCAAATTCAATACTATCACAACAGTTTAAAACATCTATAATACATATTCAATCTAACTGCAATTACAATTATAATTGCTGATTTGCTATATAGAATAAAATATCATTTCTGAAAAAATTAAAGTTCACAGTAGTTTTAAATTAACCAAATTAAAATATGTGGGTTCAATAATGACATCTGCTTTCAATCTAACTTAAACTTTCTACAGTATGCATATATGAAATTAAAGAATATCTATTATCAAGTCATTATTGTGTGGTTAGTCCAGGAGCTTTTCCACCTTTTGCCAGAAATTATACATAGAGATATACACCTGCATGTTGCTTGTATGGATACACTGTGCCCAAAAAGCCATGTCTTTTATGGTGTCAAGATTGTACACATATCTCCCAGAGACTGGTATATGTCTCAGTGAGACTACAGCACTCTAACAATACCTGTTTGGCTGTTTCTATAACGTCCTTATCTTTACACATCCTACACCATCGGTAGCACCATGGTGTGTTGGTAAATGACCCAGTTACTGACAATACTGGCAAATGATTCAATCTCAGTAATAGTATGAAACGTCTGAGTCTTGGGGAAGGCGAGAGATTCATGTACTTCTGAGGTTTCTTAAACGAATATAACAAATGGGATCCCGACTGGTACCTTTTTAAGGTGTTCAAATGAGCATAATTTTCCAGCCAGTCCCACAGTTCAATACGTCTAGCAAGTGCATGTTTCATTTTTACAATGTCCTGCCCTTTCCTCTGTATCCAGCATATATCTTTAAAAAGTATGCCCATGCTTTTTTTTAGCTGACATGTCGTATTTTCTTTAAGTGTTTCCTGGTGTAGGGCAAGCAACAATCTATTGTTGGGGTTATTGCACATAGTGATGTACATTTCCGCTTGTTGCTTCAACACAATGGGGGTCATTCCGAGATTGGAGGTAAGGGAAAAACGATGCCGGTAATTGAATACCGGCATCGTTTACCGCTACGGGCTATTCTGACCAACCAGACCGCTATTTACGGTACTATAAAGTACGATGCAGTAAATAGCGGTCTTGGGTCATGCGCAATATTAGCTGCATGCCGTAAACCGGAGCTGATCACAAGTAACGCGCACACGTAAATAACGGCCTCATTAAGCCCGTAAAGTACCTTACCTGCATGGAGTACATACAGGCATCTCAGAGAAGGTGTAAAGAACCCTGAGCAGTGGTTCCCAGAGTCACAGGTGCACACAATCAGCACAGGTGTAGGCAATGGAGTCTGCCACAGCAGAAAAGGATCACACCCACACACCACACCCCCTCCCACACCAAGATGATACCAATAGTGGTAGCAGTACATGAAGCAGGAGGCCCTGCTTGCAAGGCCACAACTACAATAACAACACCAACAACACCAGGCCCCACCACAGAGGAGACACAGGAGGAGAAGGAGGGTGAGACAGGCCCAGCATGCAGCACCAGTGCAGCCACCGTCACCACACCGGCAGCCCCCATTCCCACTTATCAGGTCCCGTCCCTCAAGCTAACCTCTGAGCAGATCCACACCCTGTACCAGCTTGACTGTAACACCATCACCACATAGTTGACCTGAGAAATGACGAGATAGTGAGCATCATAGAAATATGCACCACTATCGCCCCTCAACTGAAGGTGGAGTCTGTAGCCCACTTCCATGCCACAGGCACCTACCAGCACACAGTGGGGCCCATGCATGGCATATCACATCCATTCATTTCACGGACACAGAACCAAATGCTGGATCACCTCCTCAAGCACACAAGGGACTACAAATCCCTACCATGGACTACCCAGGAGATATACGACACAAAAGTTGCCTCCCATGTATTGGCAGGCATGCCAAATTGCATAGGTGCCTTTGACTGCACCCAGGTGGAGTTGGCGGACCCACATGGCATGGAGGTGGTGTATTGCAACCGCAAGCAATACCACTCCACCAATGTGCAGACGGTATGCAACGCAAGCAAGAGCATCATACATGGGTGGGTCCGACATCCAGGACCAACTCATAACTCAATGGCCCAGCTGAACTCCACGCTACCCTGCCACACGTGGTGACATGCAGGACGACGTGCCTGGCTGCTTGGTGAGTTGTCTGACTGTGCCATGCCAGTGCATCGGTGTCATGAGGTGGGTGCCTGCATACTCAAACCAGGTTGAAATGTTGACGCCAGTGCACGATGTGCACCCCACCAAACACCGTGCCACAGAGCCAGTGTAACGGCACATGAGTGCAGAATCCCACATTGATGAAGTAAGGCACACACCTAACACTACATGACCAACATGTGACAAGGCCACATATCACAACACATGCACCACTCATCGGCGGTCCTCACACACCGTAAGGGCATATAGGAAGACACACTGCATATGCACTATGTGGCTGCCTCCAGCATATCACCACACCGGAGAGTCATCCCTGGGAGTGGATTGAACTGAGGCCAGCAGGGACACCACACCGCATCACCAGTTTGGCACACCCATCGGAGTGCTGGAAGTCACCATAGTACGGATCAGTGCAGTATGATGAATATGCCACTGACTACAGCCAACACACCCAACTTCGGAATCTCAGAGTACACAACACTTCATGGATCTAACCCCAAGACTGCTGCATGCATAAACGATGCTTGTACTACAATATGTGCGTGCCATAGTTCATAGACCATCTCGAAGACGCTACCCCCTACATCATTCCATTGCACAGGACACATAGCAGGGCCAGGAATTCAGTAAATGCATCCATGGACATGTGCGTATGGGCATAAATGACCTGCTGCCATGTAAGACTAGTTCAGTTCTCCACCATGACAGTCCAAACACTTACCTTCATTGCCTAAACATGCAGGTGATGGTGGCTGTCCCTTGACACCGTGGTTCAGGACCCCTGTCAGAAACCCACACAACAGGCCCGAGGAGGCCTACAATACTGCCCATGCCCGTGCACGTGTGGTGATGAAGCAGGCACTTGGCTTGTAGAAGGCACACATGAGTTGCCTAAGCTAGTCGGGTGAAGGGCCCCCATCTTCTGCAATGTGAAGGCTCTTCTGACGCTCCACAGATGGACAAGGGGCTGTCCACGGTTTCCAGGGGGGCCGTGGCTGCCACCTCCCCAGCGTTGCTTGACTCCTCGGACCTTGGGGCGGACAATGTACCTTGCGCCGATGCAGGGAGGGATGGGGGTGGTGCACCCTCCATGGGCCTTGCAGGAGCCGGTGTGGATGTGTCCTTCCTGGCTGGTATGCGGCGGACCCTGCCTTTGCCCCTGGAGGTGGTGGGACAGCTGGTCTCGGGCTCCTCGCTGTCATGCTCACTGCCTGTGGGGGTAGAAGAGAGGGACGGCATGAGTGATTATTTGAGACGCAAATTACATTCATGGCAACATTCACATATTCAGTCATTTGGGGTTTATGGCCTTTTGGGTATGCAACGGCACTGCTTTCTATTCATGGGTGTGATATGTATGCAGGTGTCAGAGTCACTCATCCTGGCCTGGTACTGTGCAGTCTGACTCGCACACTGGCCACTCAGCTGCACAGTGTGCATCATGGGATGTGCCAGTTTGTGCACTATGTGTGATGTGCATTATGACCTTGCACTTCGGCTTTGCTTGGGCGGCAGTTGGTTCGGTATGATTTGGATGGGGGGAGGGCACCATGACAAGGTGCCTTGGCCGGCCCTTGGGAGTGTACAATCATGTAATTGGCATTGGCAGTGTTGACTTTGGACACTCACCTCCATCAGCGGACGACTGTGCCCCACACTCCATGTTGCCGACGCCCTCTATGAATTCCGTTCCGATCAGTCCAGCACATGTCTCCTCCCATGGCATCAGTTTCATAGGGGAACTTGGGCCCCCTCCGGTCTGCTGTGCCTGGCTGCGGTTGGCGGAGAGGATGCTCCGCACCCTCAACTGCAGGTCATCCGACCGCTTGCGCAGTCCTTCAGGTGCGGGGGTGGTGCCGACTGCGCTCACCCTCTGGGCCACTAGTGCCCAGATGTTCTTTTTCTAGAGCACCGGCTCTCTGCGCATGTCCCCGCTGAACATGATGTCAGCGTTCTCCTCAAGGGGGTCTACCATGACCTGCAACTCGTCAGGGCTGAATCGCTGCTTGCGGAGCCGGTCTGCTGTCTTCTTTGGGGCTTTTGGCATTCCTGCAGGGTGTGATGGCCTTTTCCAGGGTTCAAAATGCTGCCAAGGGTGCTGCCTGATGAGGATGGCAATGGATTGTGTTTTTAAAGATAGCCGCTGCGCTCCTTCCCGTTCCTGTGCAATGACGATATTTCCGGTTCCGTTATTTAATGGTGGCCGTAATTTACGGCAGCTGTAAATTACGGCCACCGTTATTTGTGGACATCGCTGTTTCCACTTTGTTCTGTGGCGGTATTGTTAGGTATGGCGCGCATCATGCCAGAAAGGGCTTTTTCGGGCCCTTTTGCATGCTGCCGCTAGGTGCTTTACCGGCATGGCGCAAAGCTCGTGCCCGCGAAATCGAATGGGTCGCAATTAGCGGTCTGTGACCAGATCGGACACGTTCTTTGCTCCATGCCGGTAAAGCCCACTACTTACCTCCAATCTCGGAATGACCCCCATAAACTTTAAATGAAATCAGGCCTAACTCTAGTCTAATTATTGCCATTGGTATACAGTCTGGGAGACCCAAGATTTTCCTCCAATATTTATCCTCTATGATCTGCAACCACTTTAGGTCTATGGACAATAGTGATTCCATAGTGAGGACATAGGTTATCATAGGTGCTAGTACTTGATTATATAGCTGGCGGGCAGCCCAAACTGTATATCCCCCATAGTTAAGGGTAAAACGATACACCATGGCAGTAATCTGGGCTGCTTCAATTGAACATTCTTGTTTACATTCAATATAGTTCCCCTTGTCATTCAGCTCAATTCCCAGGTATTTATACATTGGTGTATACGGAATCTCAAGCTCTTCTATTAACAGTTTAGTGCGGGCAATTTTCCTATTAGTATAAACCATGAGCTGCATTTTATCACGATTTATAACCAGCCTGTTGGCCTCAACAAACGACCAAAGTGTGACCGTAGACCTACAGAGGCCTACGGAGGCCACTAAAGGTATTACTAAGTCGTCTGCGTAGGCCAATACGGGACAATGTGTCAAGCCTATCTTAGGTGGACAATTATAGATAAACTTTATTGCAATGGGTAAATCGTACAAAAACAGATTATAAACTAGTGGGCCGTAACACAGTCCTTTTTCACCCCTTTCTTTTGGTTTATACACTTGGTCATGTTCCCTTGCGTATCTAATTTCAGGGACCCACTGGTATTGTGATGTAGTAGCCTGAGGTAGTATAATAGGCCCTGCGGGCAGCCCAATAATTTGAGTTTAGCCCAAAGTTTTTCTCTAGGTATAATGTGGTGGTTTACCTTTTGATCTGGCTCTGATGCGAAGGATGTCAAAAACAGCCAAATTATGCGCTGTGGAGTATCCTCGTCTAAAGCCTGATTGAAAATGACACAGTAGCTCTGATTCATCCACCCATGCTTGCAATGCATCTAATAGTATGGATGCAAACAGCTTGCCCATGCAATCAAGCATGGACAGCAGTCTATAGTTGCCGCCGTCCATCCTGTCTCCCTTCTTAAAAATTGGGATCAGGATGGCAGTCTGCCATTTAGGGGGTATAATGCCATCAGCTAGTACCTTTTCAAAGAGTATTTTTAGCAAATCTGCCCAAAATTGTTGGCTCTTCAAAGTTACATTTGCCAACCCATTTGGCCCTGGTGTCCGAGATGATTTAAGTTTTTGGATCTTTGCTAATATTATTTCATGGGACACTCTAAATTGAGGTTTAGTAGGCATCATGAGTGTTTCTACCCTTGTTGCATCATTACCAGTAGGAGTACGACTTTCCAAGTAATGTTCCCATTGCTGTACACCTAATCTGTTAATCATATGAGTTTTGCCTTTGCTCCTTGCCTCTCCCAAAAGGGCCCATATGTTTCTAGTATTTTTAGTGTATATTACTCAAACCGTTTTCTGCCAATTGTTAAGCTTTTCCAAGTATCGTTTCCCTTTAATACGGGCTCTATACTTCTTTTTAATAGCTAAGCACTTAATAAAAAAGTCCTTAAGGATGAGACAGGATTTCTTAACCAATCGGATTTCAAATCTTCGATCTCTTTTGGCATCTCTAATGGATTGGGCAAAGAACTTAACTTTACGGTGATCAACAACTATATTCCTCACTGCCACAGAGGCATGCGTGCTCGTAAATTGCGAGAGTCAATATTCGATGTCAGTTACCGACATTGTTACAAATTCCTCAAAATTACCGATGCTCTCAGAGGACACTCGATTGCCACCTTGTTAATGTTCATTTCTGACCATCGTATCTGGGATGTTGGATGATTAGTTATGATATTGCCCATAGGCTTAGGGTCCTTAGAATTGTCACCAATTTCAATCGTAAGAGTGAGCGAACTATGATCACTCCAGATGTTCTGGTTGATTTTCATATCCCTAATTCTAGCAGCAGCAACTGGATTCACAACAAAATAATCCAAGGAACTCATGGAGTTAGCATTTCTCCATGTGCACTTACCTGGGTAATCACTTATTGTTCGCCCATTTACCATCTCCAGGTCCCAAGCTTGAAAAAAGCTCAGCCAGTTTTGTCCCTCTGAATCCATAGCAGCATGTGACATTAGACTTCTGGCTTTTAGAAAGGGATTAGTAGATGTCCCTTTACTCTCAGCTATGTGACAGTTAAAGTCTCCCATGATTAATGTGGCATTATTGTCAAACTTATATGGAGTAGTGATCTCGATCCCCTCCTCCGAACCACAGAAGCCAAATAGATTGACCCCTCCCACCGTGGTTGGCACGGGCGCCTGAACGTATATCACAGGGAGCCACGTGGCAGCCAATGTGGGGAAGATGGAGTTAGGGAAAGGGGATGGAGTGACAAAGGAAAGGAGGAGAACATAACAAACCAATACATACAACAGCAAATCCTCCTGTACCTGAAAACCGTAATTCTAAATCACCTAGCCTAATCTCTTATTCCTGAAGTAAACCTGCTAAATTATAACCATGGTGGCTTTACAAGTCTTCACTTTGCATATCACAAACATAACCTAGAACACAGACCTTGAACGTAACATGTTACTGGGGACAGTAATGTATGAAAACACATAAGATGGTTTAGACGCAAATGGCACAAACAAGGGTTGTCCCTTTCATGAAGATACAAGACACATGGCCCGTTGGGCACAATGAAACCACAAACAGAGTCTTGGGACCAAACATAACACATAACAGGCCCTTGTGATAAGTGGACTCCAAAGACTTATTCCAATTACATACACATTAGGATAATCTGCCCCTTGGGCACTGTTTTATCAGTCCTGAGTTCTTATAACATGTTTCCTCTCACATGGCGTGTATCAAGCAGGACGTGTATCCTAGAGCGTGTTACCTCACACACTCACTGCATAATGGATAATAAATCAATACATGAACATCAACGTATTATAACCCCAGTATGAAAGCACCGAGGTCCAAAAACACTTAACTGATGGCCCGGATGCCTCACGAGGACATCCGGACCCTGAAGAGCGATGCCCAACACCGGATAGTAAGAACCGCTTCACCGCCTCAGCCCGCGACAGACTTTCTTGTGTTCTTCAGCGTTACCGTCGAGGCCCGGGGAGAAGGGAAGCTCAATAAGTCCTTCGGCGTCGGATATGCTCCCACATGCCTGCTCCAACACTGCTGCCGCCCATGCTGATAATCAGTAATTACCTGCACCGAGGCACGGGCGGCGGCGGGTTTTAACAGTTGCTGCTAATGAGCAGCTGGTGCCGCGCGCGATAGAGGAGAACTACACTCTTCCTAAAGCCTAATGGGAAATGTAGTTTATCTCCTCCTGCCAAGCACCAAGCGCCGTCCTCGGCCTTTCCACAGATTCCTGACAGTACCTCCTCTCTCAAGGCCTCTCCCAAGTTTTGTTTTCTTTGCTTGCTGCAAATGAAACTGTCGAACCAATCTAGGTGCATGCACCGCACTGGCCGGTTCCCATGAACAATCCTCAGGTCCATATCCTACCCACTGTATGAGATACCATAACTGCTTCTGTCTCCATCTTAAGTCCAGTATCTTCTTGACTTCGTATTCTGTCTGCCCATCTTTAATAATTGCTGGTGGTCTCTGTACTCACGTTCCCGGAGCTGCGGGTTTAAGCAGAGACACATGGAACACTGGATGTATCTTTAACATGTGAGGCAACTTTAGTTTACATGCCACTGTAGAAATACATTTCACAATTTCGTAGGGGCCAATAAACCTGGGGGCAAATTTCTGGGGTCCCTTTAAAGGCAGATTGTGTGTCGAAAGCCATACCTTATCCCCCACTTTATACTGAGGAGCCTCCCGCCTTTTTCTGTCAGCATATTTCTTATACTGTTTCTTAGCCTGATCTAAATTGGCTTCTGCTTTCTGTCTGAGTTGTAATAGTAACTCTTTTCTATCCTGAAGCATAGGGATATTCTCCATGTCAGGTAGATGTTCTGGTAACATATGCTGTGTCTGACCATACAAACATACATTTGGAGACATTCCCAACGAGGCATGTTCAGTGTTATTATAAGTGAACTCAGCCAACCATAAAGATTGTACCCACGATTCATGACCATCACTTAAATAACATCGTAAATATTGTTCAAGCGTCTGATTGACTCTCTCAGTTTGTCCGTCTGTCTGTGGGTGATAACTGGTGGACAAAGCACACTCCATGCCTAACATTTTACAAAAAGCACGCCAAAATTTGGAAGTAAATTGTGGACCTCTATCAGATACAATACTTTGAGGCAGACCATGTAATCTGACCAAATGTTGTAAAAACAATTCTGCCAATCTGCCTGCTCCAGGAATACCTTTACAAGGTACAAAATGGGCTTGTTTAGAGAGATAATCCACCACCACCCAGATTGTGTCATACTGATTATCCGGAGGCAAATCAGTGATGAAATCCATGGACATATGTGTCCAAACCTTCTCCGGAGTGGGTAGCGGCTGAAGTAACCCTGATTTCTTTTGGTGATCTGACTTACTGCGTACACAGGTTTCGCATTCTTGAATATATTTAATAGAATCTTGTCTTAACTCTGGCCACCAGAAATATTTCTCCAGCAACCCTTGTGTCTTTTTGCTTCCTGAATGTCCTGCTAAAGGTGAATTATGACACCAATGCATCGCCTTCTTTTTTAAAGCGAGCGTCGGTAAAAACAATTTCCCTGCATAATAGGGAAGTCCCTTGTGGAATTTCTCCGCGGGATTCTCTCCCCATTTCAATTTGACCTTTCCTTTCATTTCCTGTTTAACCTGTCTTAGTAACTGAGTCATTATTGCTCCTACTACCTTTTCCGCAGGAATGATAGTTTTAACTTCGGTTATCATGCTTTCCATATGTTGCTGCCGAGATAGAGCGTCAGCTTTTCCATTTTTTCTTCCTGGTCTAAAAGTGACTACAAAATTGAACTCATTAAAGTACTGTGACCATCTTAACTGCCTTGGACTTAATGTATGCGCTGTCTTGAAATATTGCAAGTTCTTATGATCAGTGACCACTGTAACCTGATATTTGGCCCCCAGCAAATAATGTCGCCACTCCAAAAAAGCTGCTCTAATTGCCAATAACTCTTTATCGATGATTGAATAATTTTGTTCACAGCTAGTAAGCTTGCGAGAGTAGAAAGCTACAGGGTGCCATACTCCTTCTTCATCCTTTTGAGACAATATAGCTCCCACAGCCACATTGGAAGCATCCGTTTCCACTTGGGAAAGGTTTTTCCGGATTAGGGTGTCTCAATACCGGAGCTGATGTAAATGCTTTCTTTAACTCTTGGAAAGCTACTTCTGCCTCATAATTCCAATCAAATTTAGTGGCCTTCCTTAATAATTTGGTAATAGGTGTAACGATTTGTGAAAAGTTTGAAATAAAGCGCCTATAAAAATTTGCAAAACCCAAAAAGGATTGGATATCTTTGATGCATTGAGGCGCTGGCCATTCCGTAACTGCTTGTACTTTCCTTTTGTCCATCACAATACCAGAGGGAGTCAAAATAAAACCAAGGAATTCCACTTGAGTGGTATGAAAAGCACATTTTTCCAGTTTTACATACAACTGATGGTCTTGTAATCTTTTTAACACTGCTCTTACATGATCTCGATGCTGCTCTTCAGAAGATGAATAAATCAAAATGTCATCAATATAAACTATAACAAACTGATCTAGAAACTCACTCAACACTTCCTGCATAAAGTATTGAAATGCTGCAGGAGCATTACATAAACCAAAAGGCATCACAAGGTATTCAAACAAACTAAACTTAGTCCTGAAAGCTGTCTTCCACTCATCCCCTGCTTTCACACGGATCAAATGGTAAGCCCCTCTTAAATCCAATTTGGTGTAAACCACTGCTGTCTTTACTTGATCTAATAACACTGAAATCAAAGGCAAGGGGTACCTATTTTTCACTGTCACCTTATTCAATGCTCTATAGTCAATGCATGTCGTAAGTGTTCCTTCTTTCTTTGGAACAAAAAATAAGGGTGACGACACAGGTGAGGTGGAATGTCTAATAAATCCCTTATTTAACATGTCATCCAGATATTCACGTAAATGCTGGTTTTCTTTTTCAGTCAAAGCATAGATTCTACTGCAAGGTAACTTAGCCCCTGGTTCCAAATCAGTTACACAATCATAAGATCTATGGGGTGGTAACTTGTCTGCTCCCCCTTTGTCGAATACCTTAGCTAAATCTTGGTACAGATTTGGGATACTCACAGCCATTGCTCCCACCCTTTGTGGTTCTGCCACTTGATCTGCCAAATACAATGCGGGTCTCACCTCCTCCTCAAGGTGACTCTCGCATTCCACTCCTGCAAAAACCACCTCCCGCTTAATCCAATCAATCCTGGGATTGTGCTTAAGCAACCACGGCATGCCCAAAATGAGCCCAAATTGAGGTGCCGCAATTAAATCAAAGACAATTTCCTCTGTATGTCCAGACTCACACCTCATTATAAGTGGCTCAGTATGTTGACAAATGGGCCCTGGCACCACTGGTGAACCATCCACTGATTGTACTCCCTCAACCTGAGATTTTTCCTTCAATGGTAAACCCAATCTTTTTGCCAAACCAATGTCAATAAAATTACCAGTGGCGCCTGAATCCACCATTGCAGACACTAGCTGCTTGGTACAGGCAAACAGTAAAGTCACCAGTATGTACAAATGTGAATTTCTTTTCCCTGTCGTATTTGCACTCCAATTGGGGAACCTAGTTGTGTCTGGGCCTGTCGCCTGAGTTCCCCCTAAGGCCGGCCCAATCCTTTTCCCGACTCAACCTTGTTTCTATCCACCCCTGCTCCTTCCTTGGGAGTATTCGGGCAAGTTCTAATAAAATGTCCTGGTTGTCCACAATAGAGGCACAAATTATTAGCCCTTCGTTGCTCCTTCTCAGCAACAGACAAAGGCCCCCTTATTCCACCAATTTGCATGGGTTCTCCTTCTGTATTCCTGTTTCCCTTCCCCCGATCCAATCTAGCAAAAGGCAACACTTCTGGTCTCTTCTTCTCACCCCTGCGCTCTCCAATACGATGAACCAATCTTAGAGCTAAATCAATCATGGCGGTACATGTCATGGGCTGGGGTTCTACTTGAGCGATAGCATCCTTCAATTCCACTTTGAGCCCTTCATAAAACAACACCGTCTGTTTCTTTTAAGGCCAATCTGTCTCAATAACCAACCTGTTAAATTGTGTAACATACGAAACCAAGTCATGGGTTCCTTGTCTTAAAGCTAACAATTCTTTGTCTTGAGCCAAAGAAACCTCCCGGCGGTCAAATAACCTTCCAAATTCCCCTATAAACCCATCCCAATCATATAATAAAGGATCATCCTTTTGCACCAAAGGCATTGCCCATGCTGCCGCATCTCCCGTAAAATAGGAAATAACAAATGCCGTTCTAGCTTGTACTGTCTCAAACGCCTTAGGTTTACACAAAAAATGAAGTCGGCACTGCGTTAAAAAGGTCATATATTTCTTAGGGTCTCCTGTGAATCTTTCAGGTGTGGCTAAGGGCACACTACTAGAGGGCTGCACAATCACAGTAGACGTGGCTCTACCTGTTTGCCCTCCAGTAGAGGTTCCAGCCCCATCAAGCGGGGTGCCTTGTGCGACCAAACCCTGTACCTGAGCTTTCAATATGCTCGAATCCTGTCTAGTCTGTACCAATTCTACTTGTATGTCCTGTAGTGCCTTGAGCACATCCGCTAAAGAGGGAGGATTCGTATCCATTTGGCCTGGGTGGTTCAATTACCCCGAAATCGGGACCAGGTAATTCTGTCAAACTTATATGGAGTAGGGATCTCGATCCCCTCCTCCGAACCACAGAAGCCAAATAGATTGACCCCTCCCACCGTGGTTGGCACGGGCGCCTGAACGTATATCACAGGGAGCCACGTGGCAGCCAATGTGGGGAAGATGGAGTTAGGGAAAGGGGATGGAGTGACAAAGGAAAGGAGGGGAACATAACAAACCAATACATACAACAGCAAATCCTCCTGTACCTGAAAACCGTAATTCTAAATCACCTAGCCTAATCTCTTATTCCTGAAGTAAACCTGCTAAATTATAACCATGGTGGCTTTACAAGTCTTCACTTTGCATATCACAAACATAATCTAGAACACAGACCTTGAACGTAACATGTTACTGGGGACAGTAATGTATGAAAACACATAAGATGGTTTAGACGCAAATGGCACAAACAAGGGTTGTCCCTTTCATGAAGATACAAGACACATGGCCCGTTGGGCACAATGAAACCACAAACAGAGTCTTGGGACCAAACATAACACATAACAGGCCCTTGTGATAAGTGGACTCCAAAGACTTATTCCAATTATATACACATTAGGATAATCTGCCCCTTGGGCACTGTTTTATCAGTCCTGAGTTCTTATAACATGTTTCCTCTCACATGGCGTGTATCAAGCAGGACGTGTATCCTAGAGCGTGTTACCTCACACACTCACTGCATAATGGATAATAAATCAATACATGAACATCAACGTATTATAACCCCAGTATGAAAGCACCGAGGTCCAAAAACACTTAACTGATGGCCCGGATGCCTCACGAGGACATCCGGACCCTGAAGAGCGATGCCCAACACCGGATAGTAAGAACCGATTCACCGCCGCAGCCCGCGACAGACTTTCTTGTGTTCTTCAGCGTTACCGTCGAGGCCCGGGGAGAAGGGAAGCTCAATAAGTCCTTCAGCGTCGGATATGCTCCCACATGCCTGCTCCAACACTGCTGCCGCCCATGCTGATAATCAGTAATTACCTGCACCGAGGCACGGGCGGCGGCGGGTTTTAACAGTTGCTGCTAATGAGCAGCTGGTGCCGCGCGCGATGGAGGAGAACTACACTCTTCCTAAAGCCTAATGGGAAATGTAGTTTATCTCCTCCTGCCAAGCACCAAGCGCCGTCCTCGGCCTTTCCACAGATTCCTGACAATTATTCCCGGCACTATGCACCAGTGTGTCAAGAATTCATGCATTGTATCTTGCAGGGGTTCTCTCCAAATAGCTCCCGGGGGATTATACACTCCAATCATTAGTATGTTTCCTACTATGCCACTACTGCCTACCTCTATCTCAACTGCTACGATATTGTCTTCACAATTTGTACCTTTATGGGAAGCTTGAACTTTTTGTGATATACCAACCACCAGCCCCCCCGTACAGTCGACTCCATGGCCCTTTTTTGGCCATGGATTGAATGATCTGATAGCCATCCAGTATCATATAAGAGGTCAACCATGTTTCTTGCAGGCAAAATCAGGCATGAGTTATAATAGATGGCAGAGAGCGATGTGCAGAAAAAAGGTGAGAGAAACCCCTGCAATTCCATGACATGAACGTACAATCTCACATTTTATGTACAATGGCTGGCAGAGATTCTGTCAGCCATTTCAGAACATTCTGTATATTTGTCATCTGCAGATATTTACCTTGTGTCAGTTGCGGTATAGATTGCAGATCTTTTCTTTCATTGTCATCCGTCAGGGGACAGCTTGGGTCTCCTTTATCATGCTCTACATCTAGCTCAATATCTACTACCATCAAACTTTCTCTGTAACTGCGTAACAACTGCGCAGTTGCTGCACAGTTGCTGAGAATTTACAATGGATGGCAGAAACATTGGAGTTAGGACATTTCAAGGGTTCTACATATTCAAGATCATCTGATTTAAGCACCCTAAGCTGTGGTATTGATTACAGTCTTGTAAGCAATTCAGTTCTTGTTAGCCATCTAGGTTCTTTTTCTTTGTATAAGTTATAAATACTTTCTAATAATGGGTATTCGCCCTCAGGAATCAATCCCTCCTTATAACACAATAAGTCAAGTTGATGGTGAACCAAATAACCAGTACCAGTAATCAGTATCCAGCACCAGAACACACTCCTTACAAGCTCCTCCCTTGCTAACTGCCACTGCTGTGTGGCCACCTGCGTCTCCAGCAAGGGGATGTTAGAGCAGGGAGCTGGGTCAAGGCCCGGTGAAAACAGCGCCGGTGGAGGATACTACTTGATCACTCAAGCCACTATGTGCTTTCACACGCGCTTCTAACTTACTGCTGCTGCGGCTTGCCTACAATCACCTTATGCCGGTGTCCGTCAAGATAGGTGCCCAAGCAGGGCCCAAGTAAGGCTGCGGTGTCTACTCCTTCTCTCCTTCGCTCCCAACACCACACTGGATCTAGATATGGTGCGGGCATTCCCGGCACAGATCTCCCACCAGCTCACTTAGAGCTGCTCTCTCAGTCCTCTCTCAGAGCTCTGCACCGCACCGCTCTGCGGACCGCCGCAGGCACTTCCTGTCTTCCTCTGATACAATTAGAGGAAAGGGCTTAGAGACTCCAATGTTCCCGGAATGTAACTGAATCAAGCCGCACTGTGTGCACTTCCTCTTCGCACAGCCACCTCCGATTCACAGTCTATTATTACAGTCCTTAGAAGTGGGAGTAATCCAAAATGGCCATACACTTTTTAATTTAGGTTATCGGTTCTTTCAAGAGACCATTGAGACGTTCACACATTCCGTTTGCTTGTGGGTGATAAGCACAGGAGAATTTGTGTTGGATGCCCAGCAACGTTGTGATATGCTGGAACATCTTGTTGGTGAAGTGTGGGCCATTGCCAGACCACAGGACCTCACACACACCCCATCGTGGGAACACTTCCCAGACCAGAAATGCTGTTTCTCTAAGGGCATCAGGATGAACACAGAAGTCAGCCACAATGCACCGAGAGAATCAGCATACAACCACAATCATGTAACGGTACTCTTAGCAGACTTTAATCATGTTGACATAGTCGACATGGATGTGTTGGAATGGACCGACTGGGCGAGGTATGACTCCTCTTACAACTCTCAATGTATGCCCTGCAGTGAACTGTTTGCAAGTCACGTAATTACTCCTAAATTCAGCCACATGTTCCACTAAGTTAGGACAGAACCATGTTTCTCCAACATGGGTGGCAAGCACCTGCTTCCCTGTGTGTTTTGGATGATGTAACTGTGTCAGTGCTGTGTGCAACAATGCAAGTGGCATAACTACTGTCCCTGTGTTGTTCTACCTCAATAGGGAACCTATTGGAGATACTGTGCATCCCCTCCTAGTGCACAGATCCTTTTACTCCATGCGTACAGCTCCCTGTAGTTCCATTATTTGTGTTGCTGGCAATATATTGTATCCGTCTTTTAGTATAATTGTTCTTGCATTGTTGCAGGCATGTGATGAGGCCTCCATTTCCAGGAGCTCTCCAAAATCTTTGGCACATTTTGCTTCTGTGTTTGCTGCTTCATTCCTCCTTGAAACAGGGTCCTCCCCTTGCATGTGTGCTTGGCATTTCACTATTGCAGGTAGATCGGAATAATGTATGACATCCACTAGACTGCCAAATAGGATTGCATGCTGCACTAGTGATCCGTCAGCCCACCTGAAACCCCTCCTGATCCATCATGACAGTCCTGAATGTACTGTGGAGGCCACATAGGTGGAATCTGAATAAATTGTCACTTCCCGTTTGCTGCTACCCTCCAATGCCAATATTAAGGCCACTAGTTCTGCTGCCTGTGCGGAATATTTTAATGGCAATCGTGCACTGACCACTACCTCATTGGTTCCTTCCTCCCTTAGTCTCACCACTGCTGTCCCTGTATGTCTGACCATATCTGCCTGGTCAATTGTTGATGACCTGTCAATGTAAAGCACGTCTCCGCCTCAAGTGCATTTTCCTATACCTTGCGAGTGTCACTGAATTCATGTAAGTTTGCTGTGCAGTAATTTGTGTAATCACCTTCTTGTAAGACATCAGTGAGAAAGGTCACTGGATTGACAAGTCTGCACTTCACTACCATGAGAGATGGATTTGATAGTAACACCCTGATGCTCTTTGTGTTGTCAGTGTGCTTTTTGGTATTTCCAGTAAATGCTCCACGTAAAGAGTATGGTAATACTCTCTGAATTGTCCACTGAAAATGTTGCTGCAGCCAAAGCTTGTTTGCATGGATAATGTCCTCTCATTTCTGGGTCTAACTTCCCACTGTAGTATGCTAGTGTAGTATGCTAGTGGCTTGTGCCCTAAGCTTGTCTTTTGGGTCTGAAGAACTGCTGTCAACACTACCCCATCAGAGTGTGAGAACAAAAATAATTCATTTTATAGTCAGGGATGCCTTACACTGGAGCTGTGCATATCTCTTCCTTCAGCTCTTTGAATGCTTCAGTCATTTCTCTTGTCCATCCTATTATCTTGCCCCCTTTGTGTGCTTCCTTCAGTGCACTCAGTAGATGCCTGGTGTAAGTGCTGTAGTCAAAGACCAATGCCCTGCAGTAATTGCATAACCCCAAGAACTGCTGCATCTGTCTCACTGTTTTGGGTTTTACTGTCCTGCTTAGTGCCTCTGCCCTCTCTGGCATCACCTGTCGGCCATTTTGGGAGATCATCTGTCCAATGCATAGCACTTCTTTCTGACAGTACTGTAGTTTGTCCTTGTCCACCTTGTATCCTTAGTCAGCTAACACTCTCAGCATGTGTACTGAGTTATTTCTAAACTGCTCTTCAGTTGTGCTGCAGGTCAATATGTCATCTATGTACTGTACGACAGTGCTCTCCATCTGGAGGATCCTATTGAATACGGAGGGTGATTCACACTACACTTGAGGAAGTCTTTATGTTTCCACATTTTATATCTATATAGAAAATAAGCCAAGTCCTGTGAGTCTGGGTCTAGTGGTATAGAGAAGAAAGCATTCTTCAAGTCTATGACCATGAAACAGGCATATTCTGCTGAAATTCTGCACAAGATTGATGCTGGATTCGGAAACTAAAGATTATTGTACTTCTACAATATGATTTAGAGGGTGCAAGTCCTGCATAAAATGCCACAACCCTCCTGTTGCTTTCTAAAGAGGGTACCCAGCTGTGTTGCATGGTGATTCTGATATCTCTAGGATGCTTTGCTTCACTAATGCTGCAATTGTCTCATCGATGCCCATGTCTGCCTCCATCGAAAGTGGGTATTGATTGACTCTGGGTGAAATTGCTCCTGGCATAAGCTTAATCTTCAGCCCTCCCACCCCCTTCGAAAGCCCCACATCATAAGGACCAGTGGTCCATAAAATTATGGGTACCTAGGCCAGATCCTCTTCGAGAAAGTGTAATGAATCCTCACCCAATATGTGATGCTCATTTCGAACACCATCTCATGGTATGATATGTTGTCCCTGAATAGTTCTTTGTCTGTCACTGTGTTCTACTTGTATCCTTCAGCTACAACAATCACTGCTCACCATGGGCGTTCTGTATCATCTGTCCCATGTACTGCTATCCACTTGTCTCCCACAATCACTGCCTCCAATTCTAGTGGCACTATTTTCCTTTCCACTTCATCCAATGGTGTCTCTAGTCTGGACAAGTATTCATTTGGAATGTGCCACATCTTCCGTTTGATGCCTGGGAGCCATGCTATTGCAATCTCATTCCCATATTGGAAAAGTTCCTCATTCACTGGCACCCCCATCTGTACCCTTCGTCCACAATAGACTTGAATGATTTACTGTACATTGTGGAAATGTATCCCTGAAATGGAGCACACTATTCCCTTGTCTGTGAATAAGATCATCATGTTAAGTCTGCTCATAATGTCTCTCCCCAGTATGTTTACAGGTGCCTGCTGGGAGTAAAGTAGGGGCAAAGATCAATCATGTTAACCTATAGAAAGTGAATTATTGTCTGTGAAAGAAACCACTTCCATAGTCCCAGAAAATCTTTGAGTATTCATGGTGTCACCTTACCACATATATCTATCTTCCCAGGTGCAGGATTTAGTCGCCCCTGTGTCTACAAGAAAGGAAAATGTTGTGTCACCTATCGTCATCCCTATGCATGGTACCTCTGCACATCAAGTCTGTCTGTGTGATGTTCTATTGATGGTATAAGGATATCCCATTCCCTGAAAATTGATTTTTCCCTAACAAGGTATCCCCTCCCAGGTTCCGATTAGGGGCTGTTGCTATGGAGTCTATGTGTGCTACTGTCCCATCATTCGATTGTATGCCATTCTGTGTCTGCGGCACCTGCTGTGCTGTGTGCGCCTGCTGTGTGTTACCTTGAGTCTGGAGTATCTGTGGTGACTGCAACTACTGCGGTATAGGTGCTTGCATCTGTGGTGTCTGTGTCATGGGCTGATGTGGCTGTGGGTACGCGCTCGGTGCCGGTCCATGTTGTTGTGATTGGTCCTGTGTGTAATACTCCCCTTGATATGCTGTCTGGTATTGCATCCCACCATTCGGTTGTACTCCCCTGCTTCTGCATACTCTCAAAATGTGCCCTATCTGCCTGCACACCCAGCACTGTGGTGGCTCCCTCCCCTGCCCTTGGAATCCCACAGAAAAATCCCCTGGGCCCTGCGGCACATGCTGCACGTATTCTCGAAACCCTCCTGTAAATCCCCCTTGGTTGTGATGTATATGTGGCCCATACCCGCGTCCTCTGGGTGGCTCCCTCTTCCTCTAAAGCAGTGCTGCATGTTACCCCACCCCCTGAATCCTTCACCTGCAAGCTGCTGTGCGTACTGTGGCTGTGGTGTCCCCTGTGCTCCCATGCTTGTCAGTACTGCCCCTTCGATTACATATTTGGATAACTTCCTCTGCACTAACTTTGCTCCCTCATGCTTTCTTTCCTTGCGCTTTTTCCTCATTATTTTCTTGCAATAGCCTACAATGGTGTACTATCATGAGCTGAATTTCCAGCCAAGGTTTCACATCCATGCCAAGTAATTTCTTAAGCTGCTTCTGTATCGGTTCTAGCAACCCTTGGCACAATAAGGGGTAAAATAATGCAATTTTTTTGTCCTGCGGTTCTCGCGTTTTAAGGCACCAAAGCTCTTGAATCATCCGAATCTAGTGTAAGGGGTCTTCGTCTTCACCGATCTTGCATGCCATAATCATACTAATGTCTGACTTGTCTGGTTATTGTGTCCTTAGAGCTTGCCATACGGTTGCTCTGCAGTTTGCAAATGGCGAATAATTGTGTGCTGTGTCCTGGGTGGTTACTCCTGGGTACCCTTCTCCATACGTCATCAGTGGCCTCCATGAGGATTGCCACTAGTAGTCCTTTTATGTCCCCTATTGCTAATTTTTGTCCCACTGTCATTTTCTCCATTTCATATATTCATTTCCCGCACCCACGGTTAACAAGGGTAGCCTACACCTCAAACTTTCCTTGTCTATTTGTTTTCATGGTATGTATTGCGGTCGCCCCCATCCTTTTTCCATCAGGGGCAGCTGTGTGAACCTTATCTCCCTGTTAGATCCTCGTGTCAGTACATGCTATGACTGTCTGCCCCTTCCTTTGTTCTGGGAGATCCCTAAGTCTCTCAATGTATGGGAACAGTTTGTCAGAGTTGTGTGATGCGTCTCTGGTCCGTAGCATATGATCGTCCCTATCATCTTTAGTCATCCCTGTATTCCTTCCTGCTTCCCATGCCAAGCTCCTCTCTGTGCTGTCCCCCGGGGACCTGTGTTATATCACCCTCTTTCCTCATCCCCACTTTCTCCTACGCCCTCTTTCGAGTCGGTTTCCATATCACTGGAAAAGTAGTCCATGAAGCTCAGTCCTTGAGGTTGTGTCTTCCCCGGGCTTCCTCTGGAGGCGATCAAGTCTATGCCACCCCTATCCCCATAGGATCCCAAACCGGTTCTGTCTGATACCGTAATGATCCTGTTCGGAGTGGTTGTGCTGCCTTGCTCCACTTGTCTACCCCTTCCCCTTTTGCCATCTCCCATGCCATTGCTCATCATGCCCTTATGTATCTGATCGGGTGCTCCTCCTCCTCCTTCTGATTGTGCTCTCTCATAAGCCACTCTGTCTGCCACTTCCTCAGTTCCCTAGCCAATGACACTTGCTTTGCCTTTTCATCTGCTTCCCTTCCTCTCTTAATCTCTGCTTTCTCATTCCTCCTCCTGTCTTGCTGCTCCTGCTCTTTCTTTTTGTCCTTTTGCCTATCTCTGTCTGCTCTCTCATGTATCTTTCTGCTTCCCTCTCTCTTCTGTCTACTTCCTCCATTATTTCTGCCCAGTCATTTGCTTTGCTGTTCCCTTTAAGGACTTAAATGTTTTGGTCGCCCACCCTTCCTCTCCTGTTGGCTTCCCATCCAGCTTTAGAAGAATATGTCCCTCTACCCAATCGTTTGTGGCTATGCCCTCTACCCCTCCTTTGTGTCCTTCAGCAACTCAGTGCTTGTTCCCTTTCCACTGCTCTCTTGCCCAATCCCTTTCTGCTCTTCCTCCTTGGTATATGGTGTCAGTTGAAATACTGGGTTTGAAAACCCCTCAGCTGCATTTAACTCCTGTAGGGGGTAAAGTCTGCCTTGTTCCTTGTCTGTGTCCTCTGTGTTTTCACTTGCAGTAGAGGATGGGGGAGAGGAGGGTGAGGATGCCGGTCATGGTGCCTCCTGTTGGTTCAGCATCCATTGACACCTCACCACTTCCCCCTCACCCTCCTGAAAGATTTACCACTGCTCGTGTGCGACCATTGCCATGTGGTTGGCCAACTTCTTCCCCTTAAAAGTGTTCTGTCAGTGTGTCAGTAGTGATTGCTGAACATTCTTGGAGAAACTTCCACATTGTGGCCATCGCTTAGTCGATTTACACTTGGTGCTTTTTGTCCATTGCACACTTTATTTACAAATCTTGTCCTTATAGGACGGAAGGGTCTTACATAAGTGTTGTAGGGGCATGTTACCCTGCACTTCCCTTGATTCATTTAGTTTATTCTTACTTGACCCCAAGTCGAGGTTTTTAACAATCTGCTGTTAGGGAAAAAACATAATACAGTGGCAATTCTTAAAATTTTCTCTGAGCCTCTCTGGCCCCATAGCAACCTGCCAGGTGTGCTCCGTGCACTGCCCTTTGAAAATTCTCTGCCTCCTCAGGCACACCTACCAATTATGTGCATGCTCCTTCCGCGCATCACAACTGGACAATCTCCTGTCAATTTCAAGTTTTTCAACACTGTTTCAACAACACCTGATGCTCTCCAAGTCCAATACACAAACCTACAGGATTACCCAAAAATACACACAACCCGAACATAAACCCACAGCTGTCTTCCAGCCTAACAGAGGATACCAATATTCGCTTTTGTTCGATCTGTACCTATAGAGTTACCTTGCAGATAAAATACCTCCATGAGAATTAACCAAACAAATCACCTTCCACAATCTAGACCCGCTTCCTTCGCTAAACCTTATGGGAATACCATCATCTATGACCCGAGCTAAAATGGCCAACCCACAGGAAGCCCAATATTCACATAACTTCTGTCATCCGTGTCCTCAAGTCAATAGTCTAGGTTGTTCACCAGAACCATTTACCTTGAAACTGAACTACAGAAATCACATCTACCTCCGCTTCTGTCCCAACTATGCTTGACAATACTCGACACTACTAGACAATACTTGCCAATACTCCAAAGATACTCAAAAATACTCAATACCACCCTTGCATCACTCATTACTTTCCCATTCCCCTCAATTGCTGAGTGGCTGAGTCACTACTTAAACTCTGTGATGTGCTGATGCTGCTCAGCTGCCAGGTCTCCCAAAGCTGCCACACCACCTCTCTGGACTGCTGGACTCCTCACTGACCACGGGCAGGATATTTCCCAGGCTGGCTCCTGACGGCCTTTACATGTCGTCTCGAAACCTGTGAGGCATCCCGCAGCTCTCCAGGCACTGCTGCAGGAGAGTCAGATTTTTGCCGGATTGGCATTGCCCAACCATCCTCTGCTACTAACTTGTTGGTGAGAAAACCAGGTATGCCAGTGGTCTGGGAATTGGTATCCTGAGGGCCCAAAAAACCTCCCCCCAGAATAACGGAGGACTCAGTCATGGGCAAGTCAAACTGTCATTTATTACAAAAAGCCGACAGGGATCATACAAGACAGTCACAATTCTCGAGTACTTCTTCACTCCCCAAGACGTGGCCCACAGTTTTGACCTCAAATGGCATCATCACCTGGGTCCTCCCCCAAAAACCAATCTCTACTATTCATTGGGTGCTTAGAGTGGTATCACCTATGGCTAACCCATAGAGAGGTTATTCTACTGGCCCTCGCATATCAGGTGGATGTCTTGCCCAGTCCATAAAAAACGATCTATTACTTTGTTGCAGGGGCATAGACTTACCATTGGCCCTTGCCCTCTGCCATCCATCCCTGGATTTCTGTCTCTTGATTGACTAGATCTTGTCTCCACAGTCCTGGGACCAGTTCCCTGCCCTCTGGGCACCTCTTCAAGATAATGTGAAACATGTGTCTCAATATTATCTGGTAGTGGACCACCTTTGCCTATGAGAGTGCGCTCTCTGTTGCAAAATTTGTTTCACTTCTCATCTGGGTTGCTGAGAATGGCTCGTCTTCCCACCAAGGGTGAATTCCCATTGTCTAGTTCAGTTGCATCACGTGGTTTGTGGACCACGAAATTGAGCTCTTTGCATCTGCATTTATGAGGATTTATTCTGCTTTCCTGCAGTTGGCCCTTTGTCATTTGGAGCTTAGAATGCGCTTGTTTTATCTCTTCCCTTGGCTGTGAGCTCAGCCTTCCACTTAATGCAGCTTGAGGCTGCTTATCTTGTATGGTGTCCTGTAGCTGACGCCTTCTGCAGTTTTCCTTAGACTTATAATGTGATTTCTACATGCTCGTGCTGTACTGTGTTTCCTATACGTTAGACGTACACGGTCCTACCAGGCTCCATATATGCTCCTGTAGTCCCATAGGGTAAGTTGCCATAAACATTTGCAAGCTTGCTCAGGATCTCTTGTTGCTTTGTATTTCAGCGTTGATGGCTAATGAGAAAAATAATAAAAGCTTTAACAGTTTTTATATGTATATGTCCTCTATCTACAGAACTGTGTTTGTAAGCATGTTCTTCGTTTATACGAGTGTGTGTTTGTGTGATGCGGTGCAGGGCTGTGAGTGTGCTTCATGACTAATGCTGCTTCGTTGTGGTGTCACTAGTCAGGTCGGCCAGTGTTTTCTTGGCATTTAAACGATGCAGTCCATTTTAGTGTTCGGATCTTCGATCTCTGTCGGGTTCTCCTGATCTGGAAGAATATGCACTGGATATGGTTGCAATGGCTGTCTGAGGGATTACCTCTCTTTATGCATGTCAGTCGGAGGTGCACTTGGGGTTTGTCCAAAAAATGAGTGACTTCGAGTGTTCTTGACTCGTCGGCCTGTCATGTTCATGGGGGTGAGTAGGGGCTTTCCTAGGACCCTCTCTTCACATACTCAATGCATTCTGAGATGTGCTCCTTTCCAACTGTTACGTAACCTTTGACTTCTGACAGCTGCAAAGAGTTTATTTAGCAGTGAAGGGAGGTCTTCACAGAAAACCCAATTTCTGTTTCTTTAAAGGGGCTATCTAGTGGACAATAACTTTTTATTCATCATCAATAAATGCCAACAATACATATGCCAGAATACCCCCTGTTCATTTATGTTTACAACAATACATATGCCAGAATACCCCATGTTCATTTATGTTTGGGTTTTGGGATCTCATAAACTGGACACCACATTTAAAACCAAAAATAAGAAATTTTTATTTGTAGCCATAGAGTTCCGCAGTATCCCCCTAAATCCCTATTATTACAGTTAGGATGGTCCAACTTTTAACAGTGCAGGTGAACGAATAGAGTCATATTTCTTATGTAAAAAATATGCATATGTGCATAGAAATATGCCATTCTCAGTCCTTCACTTACTATTAGTAGGCTTGGCTGACCGCTCTAAAAAATAAAAAAAGTACTAGTATGAAAAGGAACTCCGATCCTTGTCACCCCACCAAGAACATTTCAGCCCAACCTAACCCCTTGTCTTGACCTTGGTACACACTGCAGGATAAGCGTGTTTGGGACCCAGGAACACCAGCATGGCCATTCTTCCTATTGATCCCATGCATTGGTTGGTGGTCTGGTTGCGGGCCCAATTGAACAATGTCATAGACTGTGACCTCTGATTCTGGTCAAAACAGAGACTGGAGCGATAAGAGTGAGACTGTCAGGATTTGGGGAACAAATATCGATAGCAAGTATGTTCTTATCCAGAGATTTCTCTAAAACAGAGACAGAGAGGACTGCAAGCAAACCCAATGTGGAATGATGTCACCAAGGAGACATCAGCCTCATTTGTACGTGGAATCCATGCCAGGCTCAAGCAGCCAGCATAAAAGCATCATCAAGCAGGGTTATAGAACGTGTACATTGATACAGCTTATGTCCTCTCATCCCATTTAGGTTGACAAGCTTCACAATAGCACACAGGTATCTTACTCATTGTTGTTGTATGATAAAATAAGGGAGATAGATATGTCAGGCTTTTGGTTTGTCCTGTTGATGTTTCCCTTGTAACATTGATTTTTCCCCTTCCTTCGTCTGCATTTCAGTTCACAATGCAGTTTTCTGACTGCAAAGAAAGGGCTGCAATTAGATTATACCAAGTGAGTGGTGTCATAAGGTGGCAGCAGCTTAAGGGGAAGTTCCTCAGGAGGAGAAAACGAAGGAAAGTATTGGATTGGATTGGAGTGTGATGGTGCCAGTACTGCCCTTGTGGAATGGGATATATATCAGTACCAATCTTTAGATGGTCGTTTGGGCTGCTTAGTAAGAGGAACTGGACATATCTCTGGGGCACAGCTCAGCAACACAGATACCAATATTGATGAGCTGGAGGTTGTTGGGCTCCTCAGTGCAATCACTCGAGATGTCATCATACAGTTCATCAAAGGAGTAGTCTGCTCTGGGTGAAAGCTTCAGTATGGCCTTACCTATGAAGAGGTATCAAATTTCCTAATCTCCAAGCACCTCAGCATCTGAGAAGATATCCTGCAAAACAGATGGAGAGACCTTTGGCAATACAGTGGGTAGAGAATTCACATTCAAGGTGAAGGGACCAGTGAAAGGAATACAGGCCTCTAACATTAAAATCATACCAGGCCCATGGGCCGGATGCAGGTGGGAGTGGGTGATGCATCAAAATGTGTGGAAGATGTCACCTCCCGGAATTCCAGCACGCTATTTGTCTCGTGCCCCTTGGATAACGTATGACTTATGGTTAGGTATTGGCTCCACTTAGAAATGATGGTCCTTATAGCCACAGCAGTTACAATGTATCAGTACATTAACTAGAGGAAAATAAGTGTTAGTGGGAAAAAGGATATGTTAGGATGGTAGAGTAGCAGGAATTTCATTAAATGGAAAGTTGTTGTTCCACAGAGAAGAGGGGCATATAGAATTAGTGCCTACCCAGACTGCTGATATACCTTTTATACCTTCACTGAAGGGGCCGCAATTAGATTACACCAAGTGAGTGGCAACATAAAGCAGCAGCAGCTGAAGAGAAGGTTCCTCAGGAGGAGAAAGAGAAGGAAGGTGGCGTATCGTATTTGGGATGGTGCCAATACTGCCCTTGCGGAATGGAGTATATATCAGGGCCAACCTTTAGATGGTCATTTGGGCATTTAGAAAGAGCAACTGGACATATCTCTGGGGCAGAGCTCACCAACACAGATACCAATATTGATGAGTTGGAGGTTGTTGGAATTCATATGGCAGCTTATTCAAGTAGTGATCTGCTCTGGGTGAAAGTTTCAGTGGGACAAGATTTCCTAATGTCCAAGCTCCTCAGCATCCTATAAAATATCCTGATTAACAGCTGGCCAAGACATGGAGGGACCTTGGGCAATAAAGTGGGTGGAGAATGTACATACAAGGTAAAGGGGCAGTGAAAGGACTATAGGCCCCCACCTTGGTAACACATCAAGACGTGTGGGAGGTACACCCACCTGGAATACTAATGCATTATTTCATCAGTGCCCCGGCGATAACCTATGACTTATGGTTAAGTATTAGATTCATTTGGAAATGATGATATGATATGATATGATATGATATGGTATTTATAACGCGCCTATACACAAGTGTTTCAAGGCGCGACGAGGCGGGGGGGGGAAACAAGGGAAAGACAGACAAACGATCCTACTAGGCCAGGTGTCATTCAGATCGCGCAAGTGCCGAGGTAAGGGGAAAAAGGAGAAAGTGCAAGGGGAGGAGGTGGGGGGGAAAGTGCAGTACAAGGTAAGTAGCGTAAAATAAATAATGAATAAAAAGGGCCAGCTGGTGGCAAGTGCGAGGTAAGTGCAGAGCAAGTGCTGGGAAGGGGGCTGTAGGGATACAGTGACAGTCCCACGGTGCAGGGGGGGCCAAGGGAGGCAGTGCAAGTGGAGAGTGGCTGGGCCCTGGACCGAGGTCGCTGAGAGTGGCCCAGATGCAGGTTAAGTGCAGAATTCAGTGGGGAGTTAAGCAGGTTTAGCAGGGGAGAGGGAGAGAGAAGGCAGAAGCGAAGAGGAAGGTTTTGAGGTGCTTCCGGAACCGGAGATGGTTCTCCTCAAGTTTCAGGGAGGCAGGAAGGCTGTTCCAGAGGGAGGCCCCTGCTGCGGAGAGAGATCTACCCCCAGCTCGTTGCTTCGAGAAGCGGCTGACCATGAGGGAGTTGGAGACGGATGAGCGAAGGGCTCGTGACGGAAGATATTTAGGAAGATAGAGTTGAAGGTATTTAGGCCCCAGGCCCCAGAAGGCCTTGTGGACAATGCAGAGGGTTTTGAACTTAATCCTCGCAGCCACTGGGAGCCAGTGAAGAGATTTCAGTCCAGGAGAGATACGGTCCCTGGGCTTGAGGCCAAGGACAAGTCTCGCAGTTCTGTTCTGGATAAGTTGCAGAGGGCGGAGAGTGGAGGCAGGCAGATTTAGATAGAGGCTGTTACAGTAGTCCAGCCTTGAGAGAACCATGGCTCGGGAGACAGTGAGCTTCTGGGGGAAGGAGAGGAAGGGAAGAATACCTCTGAGGAGGTGCAGTTGGTAGTGAGACTTCTTAGAGACGTCAGATATATGAGGAGAGAAGGAGAGTGTGGAGTCGAAGATGACCCCGAGGTTTTTAGCCTTGCAGGTAGGGGCAGGAGGGGGGCCAAGGGAGGCCGGCCAGAGAGCTGAAGGGAAGGAGGGAGTGGGTGTGCCGATGAGTAGAATCTCAGTCTTACTGGCGTTAAGGCAGAGGTCATTGGCGGCACACCATTCCTTGATAGCAGACAGACAGTCGGAGATGAGGGAAGGAGAGGAGGAGGCCGAGGGTAGCCTGAAAATGAGCTGGGTATCGTCCGCATAGCACTGGAAGTAGGGGCAGAGAGCGGCGATGCGGTGGGCAAGGAGTGCCAGATACTGGTTGAAAAGCCAGGGAGAGAGGTTGGATCCCTGGGGGACACCACAGGTGGAGAAAAAGATGTCAGAGAGGAAGGAGCCCATTTGGACCTGGGAGGGTCGACCGGAAAGGAAGGAGGTCAGCCATGCCAGAGCCTGACCAGTGATACCCAGGTTATCACGGAGGCGGTTTAGCAGGATGGCATGGTTGACAGTGTCAAAGGCAGAGGAGAGATCGAGCAGAATGAGAACACAGGGAGTGTTGGAATCGAGGTTCAGGAGCAGGTCCTCACGGATGTTCAGGAGAGCAGTTTCCGTGCTTCTGGCCGCTCTGAAGCCGGATTGATGGTCATGAAGATTACCAACAGATTCAGCATGGAGGTTAAGCTGGGAGATGGCCAGTTTCTCCAGGAGCTTGCCCAGGAAGGGAGTAATGGAGATTGGGCGATAGTTAGCGGGGCAGGAGGGGTCGGAAGAGGGTTTCTTGAGGAGGGGGTGCACAAGGGAGTGCTTGAGGGGGGATGGGAAGACTCCAGAGGCGAATGAGAGGTTGCAAAAGTCTGCAAGGGCAGGAGCCAGGGAGTCGATGTGGTCCTTGATGGTTTTGGAGGAACAGGGGTGAACCTGTTTTGACGAGGCTTTCATAGATCGGACTTGTCTGGAAACCTCATCAGCAGAAAAAGGTGGAAAAGCAGAGAAGGGGGGCGGAGGGGCGGCTGCAAGAGAGCAAGAGGAAGAGCCGGGAAGAGAGGGAGGGAGGAGAGAGGAGGAGAGCGAGGATAGGATGTCCTGAGTTTTTGAGATGAAGTGCGAGGCCAGTGCAGTGCAGAGGGCCTGGGAGGGGACCGGAGAGGTAGAGACTGCAGCAGGGTTGGCCAGCTCCTTGCAGATTTTAAAGAGTTCGGCCGAGTTGTTAGATGCCTCAGAGATGCGGGCTTGGATAAGGGCTCTCTTCTTGGTGAGAACGGAGAGCCGGTATTGCCTTTGGAGCAGGCGGCAGGCCAGTTTGTCAGAGGATGAACATGAAGCACGCCATTTCCTCTCTGCCACCCTGCACTTGCGTTTTAGGGTGACGAGATCCAAGTCATACCAGGAGTTACATTTGGCTTTGGGCTTCAGGCGGATTCTCATGACGGGGGCAAGGATATCGAGAGTATCAGTTATAGCGGAATAGAGCATGGAGAGGGCTGTGTCAGGGTGGGAGTCAGCCGAGGGGGGAGGGGGGGCGAGAAGGTAGCGGCGAAAGCCTCAGCTGACACGCGCTTCATGGGTCGGATGACCGAGAAGGTGGGTGGCAGTGAAGAGGGTGGCTTTGCCTGTGGGGTAGGGAGGGAGAGGTGGGAGGATAGGAGAAAGTGATCGCTCCAGGAGAGAGGAGTGGAGAGAGGGAGGGAGAGGGGAAGGTCAGAGGAGATCAGAGCATCAAGAGTGTGCCCTGCAGAGTGGGTAGGCCCAGACGGGAGAATAGAGAGTGAGAGAGAGTTGCAGAGTTCGCGAAAGAGACCAGTGGGGGGACAGGAGGCATCGAGGTGGATGTTGAAGTCACCGAGAAAGAGGAGTTGGGTGGTTGAGGACAGGAGTGAGGAGGAGAGGTCAGCCCACTCAGAGAGGAAGGAGGAAATTTGACCAGGTGGCCGATAGATAGTAGCCACGGTAAGGGAATGGCTAGGAGAGAGAGAGAGTCGGCAGACAAGACATTCAAAAGAGGAGTAGGTCTGCGTAGGAGTGACAGTGGCAGGAATCCACTCAGGGAAGATAAGGGCAACACCACCCCCTGAACGGTTGGGCCTGGGCACGGAGAGGATCTTGTAGCCTTCAGGTAGGAGTGTGTCGAAGCTGGTGGCAGAGCTGGCAGTGAACCACGTCTCAGTGAGACCGAGGACGTCGAGGTCCAGTTCCTCAAGAAGGCGACAGATATCAGAGGAGTGCTTGATGGCAGAGCGAGAATTTAGAGTGGCAATGTGGAGAAGGTTGCCACCCTTGAAAAACTTCCGGGGAGGGGTACAGATCAGAGGTACGCCCTGCGGAGGTGTTAGAGAAGGAGTTGAAGAGGGAGCAAGAGAAGGGGCAGGGAGGGAGGGGAGAGGCAAGGTAGCCGAGGACAGAGGAGGGGGGACAGCGGGAGCGGAGAGGAAGTTGATGAGGCGTGGGAAGCGTCTATCAAAGAGGTGAAGGTTGGCCTGAGGGCCTTGGACCAAGACGGTCCCGTTGGCATAGACATTAATGATGGCCTTAGAGGAGTGGAAAGGGGCCAAGAGGACATCCCAACGGGTGCCACCATTAATGGGAGAGGAGGAGAAAGGAGAGAGCACAGCGACCATGTGAGGGGTCCATAGGTCAGGAGAAGGCACGAAAAAGAGAATGTCAGTGAGAGTTTCCTTGGAGCAGGCGCTCGTGTAGGTGTCAGCGATAGGGAGGCCTGGGTTGGAGACCAGGATGTCCTTTTTAAACTTTTTCCTACCGGATTTAGTGAGGAGAGCAGGATAGTCAATAGAGAAGCAGTTAGAGTAGATAGGCGAGATAGAGAGTACCATGGAGTAGGAGGGGAGGCGGACGACCCGAGTATGCAGACAGGAAGTGAGTGGAGGGCACTAGTTTACCACAATGCAGAGCAAACAGTAATGCGTATTAGGTCAGGGCCACCTAAGTTTGAGAATCCTGCGAGGGGAGAAAGAGCACCCTAGTTTAACACAATGCAGGGCAAAAAAACAGTAATGCGTATTAGGTCAGGGCCACCTAAGTTTGAGAATCCTGCGAGGGGAGAAAAAGCACCCTAGTTTAACACAATGCAGGGCAAACAGTTATGCGTATTAGGTCAGGGCCACCTAAGTTTGAGAATCCTGCGAGGGGAGAAAAAGCACCCTAGTTTAACACAATGCAGGGCAAACAGTAATGCGTATTAGGTCAGGGCCACCTAAGTTTGAGAATCCTGCGAGGGGAGAAAAAAGCACCCTAGTTTAACAGTAAATTGGGATAGGGAGGGGGAGGCATAATGTGGATGAGGTGAGCAAGGTGAGGAGGGGTGGGCCGGAAAGCGGAGGAGCTGGCGCCTGGCGTCCCCTGCGGACACCTGCAGACACACAGGGAGCCGCAACTGCGAGAGTCGCCCTTGGCCTTGGGGCCCTTAGCCGCAGGGGCTGCCGGGCAGAGGGCTGCCCAGGAAGGGGGGAGGTTATAGGAAGAGGGAGGAGAGGAAAGGGAGAGGGGGGTGTGGGCGGGCAGGGAGGCGGGAGGGAAGAAGAGGAGAACCAGGAAGTGGGAGGGGAGGGGGGATCAGGCAACAACAACGCGCTCGGAGCGCAGAGAAAAATTAAACTTAAATATTTTTTAAAGCAACACACTTTCCTCACGGATGGACTCGGGAGGGCTTCCAGGGCCTGCAGTTCCCTCTGGGCTGCCGGCGACCGCTCAACCCACGCTCAGCTGGAACAAGATTCGAGCAGGGGAGCGGGCGTCGAGTAGCCCAGGAGGAAGGCAGCCAGGCAGCCAATCAGAGGGGGGTGGGCGGGCAGGGAGGCGGGAGGGAAGAAGAGGAGAACCAGGAAGTGGGAGGGGAGGGGGGATCAGGCAACAACAACGCGCTCGGAGCGCAGAGAAAAATTAAACTTAAATATTTTTTAAAGCAACACACTTTCCTCACGGATGGACTCGGGAGGGCTTCCAGGGCCTGCAGTTCCCTCTGGGCTGCCGGCGACCGCTCAACCCACGCTCAGCTGGAACAAGATGCGAGCAGGGGAGCGGGCGTCGAGTAGCCCAGGAGGAAGGCAGCCAGGCAGCCAATCAGAGGGGGGTGGGCGGGCAGGGAGGCGGGAGGGAAGAAGAGGAGAACCAGGAAGTGGGAGGGGAGGGGGGATCAGGCAACAACAACGCGCTCGGAGCGCAGAGAAAAATTAAACTTAAATATTTTTAAAGCAACACACTTTCCTCACGGATGGACTCGGGAGGGCTTCCAGGGCCTGCAGTTCCCTCTGGGCTGCCGGCGACCGCTCAACCCACGCTCAGCTGGAACAAGATGCGAGCAGGGGAGCGGGCGTCGAGTAGCCCAGGAGGAAGGCAGCCAGGCAGCCAATCAGAGGGGGGTGGGCGGGCAGGGAGGCGGGAGGGAAGAAGAGGAGAACCAGGAAGTGGGAGGGGAGGGGGGATCAGGCAACAACAACGCGCTCGGAGCGCAGAGAAAAATTAAACTTAAATATTTTTTAAAGCAACACACTTTCCTCACGGATGGACTCGGGAGGGCTTCCAGGGCCTGCAGTTCCCTCTGGGCTGCCGGCGACCGCTCAACCCACGCTCAGCTGGAACAAGATGCGAGCAGGGGAGCGGGCGTCGAGTAGCCCAGGAGGAAGGCAGCCAGGCAGCCAATCAGAGGGGGGTGGGCGGGCAGGGAGGCGGGAGGGAAGAAGAGGAGAACCAGGAAGTGGGAGGGGAGGGGGGATCAGGCAACAACAACGCGCTCGGAGCGCAGAGAAAAATTAAACTTAAATATTTTTTAAAGCAACACACTTTCCTCACGGATGGACTCGGGAGGGCTTCCAGGGCCTGCAGTTCCCTCAGGGCTGCCGGCGACCGCTCAACCCACGCTCAGCTTGGCCCTCATAACCACCCCAATTTCAATGTATCAAGAAGCTAACTAGAGGAAATTGGGAAATAGGGTATGTCAGATGGTAGAGTGACAGGAATTGTATTAAAATGGAAGTTGTTGTTCCAGGGAGAAGAAGGTGCATAGAATCAGTGTCTACCTCAACTGTTTTTTACCTTTTATATTACAAACAGGGACCAATCAATTTGATACATTCTGGCCAGCGGTAGAAAAAGTCAGTGAAGTCGCAGATAGCAATCTTAGGTTCTTGGCCTATGCTTGTGACTGGGAACTTGAGAATCTGTTAGACTTGATTCCAGAGGTAGTGATGTTGACAGATATCAAGAAGAGTCTCCAGGTGTATTGCATTCCACATTTTAAACATCCAAAAACTGTACAGACTCAGTTATCGGTGCAGCAGACCAGACCAAAACTGCAGCTGTCGTGGTGATTGTTGCAGGTGGTTTCTGGGTCTTGGGTGTTGAAATGGCCAGCATTTACTGTCTCCTCCGTGTTTCCCTTACTTATACAAGTTGCTGTCCTTGCTGGATTAGATTTGTTTATCCCAGTTAAGAATTTGGAGATTAACACCTTCTGTGTCATTGTTCTTCCACCTAAAACCAAGGTACAAGGGGATTTTGGCTTTCAATTGAATTTCTTGGTCGTGTGTCTCTTTTTTTCCAGTTCTGGCTTCTACTGCCCTATCCACCGTGTTCATCCAGCTTTCAAGGGTTCGGGGTCCAGGCTCACAAGTGTGTGCGCCATCCCAGGGAAGCCTGGGGGGTCAGATTGTCATGCACAAAAGCGATCTGTGCTGTGTCCCCGGGTTTCCGGACACCCACTGTAGATGGAAAACTGGAATGGGCAGCCAGCACCTGGAGTCCACAGCAGGTAAGTGGGGGAGAGGACAGAAGGGGGTGGGTGGGTGGGCAGGGCCATGGATCGCTTAGAGGTTCGACGGGACCCCTTACAGGGAGCAGTAGAGGGCCATGCACAAAAGGTTGCACCTCAGAGTGCGGCCTATTGTGCTGCAAGCCAAGGTACAACCATTTGTGTGCGGCCTTCAGACATAGATCCCAACAGTTTCCTACCCTTTGACCTCTAATCCAGCATGTTTCTGCACTGGCAGGGGCACCACCCGTGGCTACTCTCCTCATGCTCCTCCTTCTCCTCCTGCTCTCCAAGCAACAAGGAGCATGTCAGAGTGCTCTTCTTCGCCTATGTCCCTAACTGCTCACCCACCATGGTGTTGGTATTGCTATTTGTATGGTATGGTATTGTTTATTTATATAACGCCTATAAACAGGCAAGTGATTCAAAGTTCTCAAGGAGGGAGGAAACATAGCGA
The DNA here is from genome assembly GCF_040938575.1 of Ambystoma mexicanum. Taxonomy (NCBI): domain Eukaryota; kingdom Metazoa; phylum Chordata; class Amphibia; order Caudata; family Ambystomatidae; genus Ambystoma; species Ambystoma mexicanum. Next base: position 473,327,348 of record NC_090932.1, on the reverse strand, counting down.
AAAACAAACAATCACTCAGAGCGCTTGAAATTCTGTGACGATAATAGTCTGCACAGGCAGAGTAAGTGCATAAAAAATACATTTAACAGTTTGGGCGACAGCAAATAGGCCTGACAATGATTCTGCAGATTTTTCATTGCAGTTAAGGGGTGAAGACAAGGGAGAACAGACAGATGATTTTCCGGTGCGGTGCGTGCGGCTCGAGCAAGTGCACAGAGGGTCACAGGAAGGGGGAAGATCAAGTGCACCTGGTCGGTAGAGACTGGGATAAGTGCAGAGAAAGCCACTCGATTGGGTTAATTTCTCAATTGCATTGAGTGTGGGTGGGGTGTATGGCCCTGAGGCTAGTGCTAGAGAGGACTGGCAGGGATGCTTGGGACCAGTGAAACTCTGAGGTACACCCAGCCATTCCAGTCAGCATGCTGTAAGGCCGAGGAGCAAGGGAGGAAGGGAAAAAGCAGAGAACTGGGTTAGCAGGATAGAGAGAGAGAGAAGGAAGAGGAGAAGAGGAAAGTCTTGAGGAGTTTCCAGAATTTAAGGAGATCCGGCTCAAAACAGAGGCCGGCATGGAAGCTATTCCAGAGGGAGGCAACTGCTGAGGATAAGGATATTCCTCCAATTCTCTGCTTGGAGAACCGGCTCACTCACAGATGGTTGGATGTGGAAGAGCGGAGGGCTCGTGAGGGGACAGTATATAGGCAGGCAGCGTTGCTGGTTGCTGGTAGGTAGGTCGCAGGCGCCAGAAAGCCTTGTGACCAATGCAAATGGTCTTGAATTTGAACCTTGCAGCCACGGGGAGCGAGTGAAGGGATTTCAGCGCCAGAGAAATGCAGTACCTGGGCTTGAGGCCAAGGAGAAGTCTTGCGGTTGTTGCAATGGGAATCTCCTCTCTTTCGAGCTTAGGCCAATGCCATCTACCCACAGTATTTTCAACACCTACTTCTGAATATCCAACAAAACGGGTTGATACTGTTCAACTTTTCATTGCCAGCAATGTATTTTTCTCCAATGTAAGTCAATGGGGAAAACATCTCACACATCCTGGTGCTAAATCTCCCACTTAAATGTTTTAAAATGTTGGTCAGTATGCTTGAAGCCAGATGTACGAACAATTGGGAAGGAAGCCTAACAAACACAACAGTGTTAGAAGGGCACAGTCTAATTACAAACGGACAGCAAGGAAAGGAACTCGATTGAACAGTGTGTGCAAAAATCAGAAAAGAAAAAGGAAAACATCGAAATTTCTCTCAAATCATATAATTGTAGAACACTGTGCAAGAATCCCCACACAACAAAACAATATTGAATTGTCGTGATTATATCACAAACACATTTACCCAAATATGTATTCTTGACAAAATATCATTAAAACACAAAGTGCAAACAATAACATGTTGTAATAACGTGCTGGGTGACAAATCAAATGCATAGATTGTGAAAACAGTTTTGTAGAGATACATCTGTACAAGTCTGTTTTTACAACGTATGCATTGTTTCGCAAGTTTTGTTCTGATATAAACACTATATTACACTAATTACTTATTGTGTAGTGATTCTTACACTATTTTCTGCATTTATAAGGGTTGATGGGCGTTTCATGTTGCCTCTTACAGCAACTTATTGTCTGTACCATAAGTCAACCATTTCAACTGGAGCTATTTTAAATAAAATAAGACTTTTGCAAATATCCTGTTTTTGATCCTTGTGAAGCCAGAACCTTTTGTATGTTTGTGTTTCAAGAGAGTGCCTTGGCTTCTAATTAATTCGTGGTCTTTTCTTTCACTGCTCTCATATAGCATTGACTTGAAAACTTGACCCGTATTCTTGATACAGATGACGCACTGAGATTTCCAAATGACACTTAAGAGTTTTCAGAACGTGATTCATACTATTGGGCGTGGTTGGTAATGTGTCAGTGAGAGAGACACACATGTTCCAGTATTTGATTCACTGGTTTGAAAAAAGTAAGACATGTGCTGTTTTTTTTCTCCAAAAGAATGTGCACGTCTGAGCGCACACGACGGCTCTAGTTGCAGTCACAACATGGAGGCAAATGAAACTCAGCAAGAGAAACTCGTCATTTGGCAGCGCGAATTGGAGCAGTTGTATGTTTTGAGTGTGTTGATGGCCTGGAGGCATCTCAGCTTCCGTTTAATTACTTCTACAAATAGTAATATAGCGTAACAGGAATTTGACAAACCTTAGGACGTGCACCTCAGCAGCAATTGTGGTTACAATAAAGTGCAACTGAAAACAAACATCATTGTTTAGTCCAGAACACGAAATTAAAAGCACAATACTTAAGAGGCCTCTGTGTGTCCAGGATCTATGGCGTTACTCTGTACTGAAGGGAAATGATCTCCAGTGTTGTCCATATTATATGGTATGGAATGCTTGCAGGGCCTTCTGTGGGTTTCATGTCCAAGCTGGTTTCACGGCGAAGAACATTACTTAGCCATGATTTAAGAAGAGTTCAAAGGCATCTACTTAACAGAGACTTACACTTTGGTATGCAAAAATAGATATTTATTGACCTAATACCATGCTAAGAACTACCACAAATAATTCTACATAGCATACCAAAACAAGAAAGCAGAGATAACGCAGAGTTTACATTTCTGAGATATACATGAATTGATGGATGTCGAATTTAAATCTTCAATGCGTGAGGGTGGTCACGGATATTCTTTTTGATTTCGGGTCCTTCTGAGTCTGGAAAGACAGCAGCTCCCATCAGGGACGTCATTTCACCAAAATGCCAGGGGTAGCGGAAGTGACATCACACGACCCTTGACCCCCTGGTGACATCACAGGAAGTGATGGCATTTGACCCCACCCTGAAGTGATATCGTGGGATGCGATGGAACGCAACCTTTCACCCGTTGACAAAACAGGAAGTGCTATCACATAGCATTGTACACTACAAAAAATATGGTTACGATATTGCTATAATGTGATGTACATTTCATACAAGAATGGAACGCCATATATATCGTTAACATCAGTGTATATAGGCCCATATTACCAAATTACTGTGAATGCAAGCAGACGTCCATGACCACATGATAATGATGTGTTATTATATAGCACTTACGCTTAAGCGTTTTATATAGAAAAAGTATACACCCAATATCACCCAACCTTTGTTGGTACTCATTTATCGACCTCAGAGGGATGAAAGGCTGAGTTGAGGCGTTTAAGAACAGACTAAATCAGTGACTCACCCCCTGAAGTGTGCCTGAAATAAACCTTTAATGAGTCTAGCAATTATTGTATAGAATTCCAGAAAGACACATTATTTGTTATTCCTAATCTTTCTTATTTAGGGTCAGTGCGGAAAGTGTTAGACTTGTGTCACTCCTTTAATTCTTTTTATTCTTTTTTTAAGGGGCTTTAACAAGAAAGCCAGCCACTTCAGAACTAAAGAGCCACATGGTGCTGGCCACAGCCCATGGGTTTACATTACCAAAAAAAAAAAAGTATGGTTTTCTTTTTTTTTCTTTTTTTTCTAGAGGTCGCAAGGGTGACCACAGAGGTCGCAAGGGAGACCTCAGAGGTCGCAGTTGCAACCTCTGGCGACCCCTAAATGACGTCCCTGGCTCCCATGTGTTGTTGGTTTTATCTGCGACCCCGCATGCTGCTTTGAGTCCCCTACCACTACAGACCCACACCGGACCCACACCGGACCCACACCGGAGACGGTCTTTGCAGTTCGGGCTCGCCAGTCACTCTAACGTGGCCAGGAACACCCCATTTATTTATACGCACGCGTTTATTTATACGCACGCGGCGGAGTGCAACGTCACTCCGCTGCATGCCGGGCTCTTAAATGGGCAGCACCACTCCTCCTTTTTCATGAGGACAACAACAAACAAGATACCAACACCTTTATTAACCCACAATATTCACAGCAAACCAAAACCCACAATAGACCCCTTTAATCACAGCCCCCCGGATCCCCGTGAGACGTCCGCATCCCAGCCGGTCCATCCAGACTCACGACTCCAGCACATAGTCACTGAGGCAGACAGGTTTCCCTAGACCTGTCCTCAGGGGGTAACTTCTGCCTGCCTCCCAGATAGGGGATCCTTCGGCGGCCGCCTCACCAGCTAGAGAGCAGGGAGAAGGGCCCACACCCTGCCCTCATCTGGAACTTCCATTATGTCCCGGTCCGGGCGTACCTCCGCCCAAGGTTCCCCAGTCTTTTAAAGAAACTCACGTTTCGGGTCACAGACGCCTTGCCATCAGAAGCCATCACCATGGACCCCTTGACAGCCAACACATCCAATGGCTCTGGTTCGTATGTCAATGACATTTTCCCGTGTGGATGCCTGTTCCTGACAAGCACCATATCCCTGGAGACAAGCTGCTGAGATCTGAGACTTCTCTAGTTCTCTTGTTCAGTCCTTAGCCTCAGGTCACATTCCACTTGTTGATCATCAATGACCGCCGGCTCCTTTTCCCCGACCTCCGGTATCAGGCCTCTCGGGCACCGTCTGAAGTGAGCTTCTGCAGGCGCCACCCCCATAGATATGTGCGGGGTGGTCCAATATATATGCAGAAACTGGTATAGCGCCCTCTGTGAGAGTACAGCCGTTCCGTCTCGGTTAGAGCCTTGCTGGCATTTGCCACTGGCCGGACGCCTGAATTGGGGTCAACCTATGTCAGAACCGACCCCAGGCCAAACGGACTGGCGTCAACCACGATCTCCAACTGTAGGTCCGGATCGAACAACGCTATGGTGTCTTCAGCTGTGAGGGTGCCCTTAAAATCCTCGAACGCTGCCTGTTCCAGCGGCCCCCACTGCCACATGACCTCCTTCTTGGTAAGGGCTCACAGAGGCTCCAACCCAGAGGCCAAGTTCTTAATGAAACGACCACAGTATGTCACCATGCCCAAAAAACTCCATACCTCCGACACATTCTCTGGTGGTCGTGCCTCCATAATGTCTTTAACCTTGTGGGGGTCAGGTGAAACTCCCCACTCTTTGAATACGAACCCAAAGAATTTGATCATTGACTTGAGGAACTCACACTTGTCACGGTGCAACGTTAGGCCAAGGGACTGGAGCCGTTCAAACGTCTTGGCCAGCCTGTGTAAGTGTTCCGTTTCTGACTTGGCAAAAGCCAGGATATCGTCATTTATATTGAGGACTCCATCCAGATCCACCAGGGCGCTGGGTATAATGTTTTGAAAACACTCTGCTGCAGAGGACACCCCAAAGCTCAATCTTTTATAACGGTATAATCCCATATGGGTGGTGAATGTCGTGATATACTGTGTGTCAGGGTGCAGCACCAACTGGTAGTATCCAGGTCTGAGGTCTAGTTTGAAAAAGAACCGGGCTCCCTGCAGCTCGGTGATGATGTCATCAATGGTCAGTGTCAAATGCCGCTCTCTCTTGATGGCCATATTGGGGAGCTGCATGTCGACACAAATCCTCGCCGAGTCTGGCTGCTTAGGCTTTCTCGCAACGATGATGGGGGACACCCACGAGGTTGGGCTTCAACCTTCTCGATGATGTCAAGGCTAACCAGATTGGTCAGTTATCAATCCACCAACTCCCACAAATGGAAAGGCACATGTCGATGTTTGAGAGCGATGGGTTTCACCGACTCGTCAATGGGCATTCTCACCCGGTCTCCTGCCATTCGCCCAATCCCCTCAAACAGTCGAGAGTACTTGTCCAGTAACATTTGTATGTCCTCAACATACACTGAGTATGCGAAACTAACAATTCCTAGGGCTTCAGCCACAGAAGGCAAAGGGTTTGTAACAGATCCCCGGGGGGAGACAAGTGATACCGCTACTTGTTTAGTGACAGGTAGCCTTGTGTCCTGAGCCTGGTTGGCTGATGTCTATGCTGGCATACAGGGGACAGGTTTCACAAGTCTGTCTAAATGTGGGGGAGTATGACCAGCCATGTATGCATCTACAGCTCTCCGAATTTCAGCTCTATGCCTCGCCACTTCATTTGTCACAATTCCCTTCAAACCCTTATCCATATCCGTACCTTTTTGTTTCTTTTTATTAGTGGTCTGAGCACTAATCGATGGAATAGAGTCCACAGAAGTCGGGAGAGAAATTTCCCTTACCAAATCATCAAGAGGTTGATATGCAGAGGCCTGCGCTGGTTTAAATTCATAGGGATTGATTTTCGATTTGGCCTGATGCATTAACATATATTTCCTCTTGATAGTTTTGGATGCAGAACTTTTGTTCTTACACAGCATTGCAATTGCCTTAAAGAATTGTTTTGCTCAAGTCTTCCCAGTGTTTTTAGGCAGAGGTTGATTTTTAGATAATTTAGAAGCAGCAATGGGGCCATTGCTCGAATCACCACAAGATTTTTTGAATGCTAAAGGTATATCAGACGCCTTGGTTCCTCCTTTCTATTGGGTAAAAATCGAAAAGAGCTTTTTGGGCTTATTATGCAAATTAGCCACCAATTGGACCTGGGTGGACGGAGCCGGCAGCAAAGAGTCATACAGAGATCAAGGATCACTCCTGCCGTCATAAATAATTGCTTCAAAGCAAGGTAGAACATCAGCCGAACAAAAAAGAGGTTTGGTGGCACATACCTCATTTATTTGGCAGGCAATGGATGAAACAAATGTTTTGGAAGGAATACAATGGGCACATGTCATAAGCAATTGTTTATGTATGTCCGCCCCCTCTACTTGCAAGGATAGGATTTTTTTAAATATTTCCTCTTGCACCAAAAGCCTTCGATCAAGAACATTATATAAATTACCTAACGCGAACAACGCAGAATTCATCGTTGATAATGTGACCTCAGCCTGAATATCAGTATTGCCCTGCTGTACAGATGTATTAGTACTATGTGTGAGCGTGCAGGCAATATTAGGCTGGGAATGTATTGACATAATGACAGATTTAACAGAGATGCGTGAGACTTCAGAAAACATCATAGGTGAACCTGAAAGGTATTCGGACAAACAGTTGTCCGAGAATACAGAATCCTCCGGATCAAGATCGATAATGGCAACGTCCTCAGAAGGAAGGGCAGAGTCGAGCATAGAAGTCAAGGCTCCAGGGGCTACCCTAAGTGAACCATATCACTATTTTAATGTGCAACACCAGGGGCAACATCAGGAGCCTTAGAAGCCAAGTCTAAAGACTTAAGAATTGCAGTGTCGGTTAAGGACATGTCATTTACATGAGGTTGTCTAGATTGCGCCGAAATAGGACAACCTGCAGTAGTTTTCACCGGCACCAAACATTTTGGTAATTCAAAAGCAGGAAAAGGTATAATCTGCTTAATACACCCACTCAATGAAAGAGTAGGAGCAGTGTTCTATACTGCTATGTTTCTGGCTCTATGGGCTGATAGAGAGCCCTTACAAAACAACCGAATATCAGCATTAACCAGAGCAGGGTCATTACTTTTGCCTCCAACAGGCGTAGAATATTCATGGTTAGAGGAACGAGAATGCCACACAGGGCTCAGACCCGACAAGAAGGGATCAAGTCTCGGCGGCATGCCAGTTTTAAGTGTGGACGGCATCATTTTTTAGTGAATTACCAGGCAGTTATCAAAGAACACGGGCCACCACAACAGAAACAAAACAAAATCCAAAACAGAGTCTCAGGGCACCGTGCACGATGAAAAGTAAACAGTACTTTGCTGTACTGCAGGTTGCGCGCTCGGGTGTGCTGACTTCTGGGTATATATGGGTGGAGGCCGAGGAGGATGGGAGTGACTGCCTTCAAGGGGGGGAGCCACCACTTGAATGGAGACCTTGGGGCAAAAACAAAGAAAACAAAGATAGAACTTAGAGACTGCAATGCAAAATTAAAAGCACAGCCCCGAGCGTTAGAAAAGACTCAAGCATTAAACAAACAAAGACTGGAGAATTTAAGTCCAAAAAGTCTCAGTGATTTCACCTTGCTGTTAAAGGGGTTTAGGACCCTCAAAAAGCATGATGGTACCCCTTGGGCTACCTGGGTTTGTGAGTGTTTGAAAAACATAGATGGTTGGATTAAGGGTTACAGAGTAAACACTTATGAAGGCATGAGAAATCTTGTAATGTTGGAGTCTATTTTTGATGTCTGCTCTCCTGAGCTCTGAAGCACTTGGCTGATTCTAAGGAGATAGATCCTAAGAAGTTAGCTAAGGCTGCTGACTTGTGGGTTGCCAACAGGGCTACTCACAAGGATTCTGGGGCTACTCAGATAAAGGATAAGGGAAAACAACCAAAAACAGATAACAAAGAGAATTCTAGTACCTCCCATCCAGAAGAGGTCCCAAACATAACCAGGGTAAGCCACATGGGAAACCAAATAGGGCTAGTGAATCTTCTGGTGCTCAACCAGAGGGAGGTCAGAACAGACCCCCTTTCCAGAGAGCATTTGATAAATGCTATGTCTGTGGGTCAATGAACCATATCAAGGGGGATGCCAGGTGCAAGGGTAAACCTGCAGGGATCAGCACTGCCTCCTTAGCCTTCTTCCCAGAGGAAGAAGTACAAATGGCTAATGTTGACTTTGAACTATTTGCTGAAGCACCCTTGGGTCTTCAGGCAACTGTATCCTTAGAGTCCATGGGTCTTGGTAAGAAACAGAAGTTAGATGTCTATAACTACATTCCAGAAAACCCTAGAGAATATTATATTGACAATGTTCTTGTCAATGGTCAGGATACCCCTGCCAGGAGAGACACTGGGGCCAGCAGAACAGTAGTGGATGAAAGCATTTTCAAGCCTGGGGATGTTGCTAAGGTACCCAAAGGTCCCACTGAATTTTCTGGAGCCCCTGTCCAGTTAGTTCCAATTCTGCCAGCTCTCATTCAGTGTAATAATATGACAGTGAGGATTCCTGTCAGTGTCCAGAATGAGGTGCCTGGGAGAGTCCTGTTGGGGGATTATCTAAAAGCTCTACGAGTAGTATCCAGTACCCCCAGGCCTCCCAGTGAGAGAAAACAGAACCAAACCAAATTGGCTAGAGAGGCAACATTAAGAGACCACTCTGAGCCAGTGGGAACCTCTACTGAGAACCCCTCTACAAGACCTGGTGTCAGTAAGTTGCCTCTAACCCAGGCAAATCTGAGGCTAGTATAGTAGGGAAATGGCAGCCCCAGCAAGGCTCCTTCATTGTCCATCCAATTATAAAGTCTTTGACTCCCCCTGCTTCTGAGGAAGAGGTGGATAGACAAATCGGACCCCTCTCTAGGCCTGTGAGAACTGGTAATTCTCAAAGCTGGTGGAAAACCAGGAAAAATATGTCTAAGGCTAAAAACCTTAAGACTGTTGGAGCTTCTACTGAAGACTCCAGTGAAAATCCAAATGTTAGGAGGGAAACCTTTAAAATAGGTAACGTCAGATCTCAGAGGAAGTGGCAGCATGTACCTTTCTTAACCACATCCCCTCCAACCAAGATACCTGAGACCCAACCAGCTTTTGTGAGAGATGTGGTGAGGAACCATGGAGGCCCCTCTAGATCTAAGGGATTCCTTTCCAAGGAACCTTTGAAAAAGCCTATTGTAGGTTCAGAGGTTGTTACAACTTCTGATGGACTGTTAGATCAGATCCCCTATACATTAAAAAGAGTGATGTACCTCAAAAGTTGTGTAGGTCATATAGTCTGCAAATAAAGAATGTCAACACCAAAATGCGGATAGTCTCTCTAGGATGTTTATAACCGACTAGAGGTAGAGAGAGATTCATCCAGGAGTGGATTAAATCCTCTTGTCCCTTAGTCTGGGGGGGCGAGTGTTAAGGAGAATTCTGATAAATGGCTGATTTACCTTACCTAAAGAGTCCCCCAGCAGCTTTTCTGGATTTCTAGGATTTATTTTTTTCACCTGGTAAGAGTGTGAGCCTTTTTCCCACTCTTACATGTGTTTTGCTCTGTGTATTTTTACTGTTTCTGTGATCTTGGGCACTGGAGCCTCACCTACTCCATGTGCACCACTTTGTGTGTGTGTTACACAGCACCTTCAGTGCAGTGACACAGGGTTGTCTTTGAGACTTCCCACTGACTCAATTTTTCTTGGGCTGACTACTATCCTCCAGAAACAGGTAAAGTTGCCATTAAAGTTATATAGTCACTTTTAACCACAGACCCAGTACACCACATATTACATGGAGTATTGGAAAGGGTTAACTCTTATCCCTTTTTGTCTGTGACTCATGGAGCCTTGTTTTGCTCCCTTAACATTAAGACTTGGCTGGTGGCAGTGGTAACTACCCTAACTTTCCTCCCGCGATTATCTTATATAAACGTGGTATTGTTCCAGGCTATTTTAGTAGCCTCGAACATAAACCCGCTTGACCAAATACATTTTATTTTGGTTCCAGCTGGGTTTATTCACCATTTCTTTTTGTTAAAGTCATTCTCGTGTTTTTCTCTGCGTGCCAAACCGCGGATGATTCCTTTGTTCGCTGTCTTTTCGCGGGTTTCTGCACAGAAGCCCTCCTTAAGGCGCCTGATAGTCTAGAGGGGCAGGATGTGAGGGAGGGATCTTCAGACCCCTGCCATGAGTTGCCTTAGTAACCCAAGTCGCACTCTTGTCTGATTGGCTAAGGGACTGGTCTTGCCAGGCCAACCACCCTGCTATGTGATTGATAGCCAGGCTGTATGAATGGGGGAAAACTGCATAACAAGCAGGTCTGTGGGACTGGAAGAGCAGAGTCGCCACTGGAACGAAAGAACCAATGAGGAACTGAAAGAAGAGGACCCCTACCATGACTGAACCGCCCGGTGAAGCAATGCTGTAGGTCCGAATCTCCAGATCCGACGACAGAGAGATCATCCAGGAAACCTCTTCCCTTGAGCGGTGGGGCCAACCAGTTCACCCAAACTACAAGCCAGGACCCCTCCTCTGGTCGAATTCACTGTACAGAGCTACAGTGGGCCGGATAGCCAGGAAGGTTTGGACCCTGCTTGGGTTTTAAGGAGCGCACCTTTTATTCGTTGATTTGCTCTGCTGCTAGTTTCTTCCCTGGGTGGCACAGGACCCTCCAGTTTTCCTACTTTGTGTCTGTCCGACAGTCACTTCAGGAACCGTGAGCCTTCAGGAACCACCAGGAACATCCGCCTCAGCTACAGCTCCCTCTCCGTTTCAAGGTACTGTGCAAATCCGGTTGTCCATTTCAGTCAGCCGCGGTGAAAGTGTTTGAAATCTTTCTCCAATCCGAGGGCTTGTCCTTCTCTTCTCTTTGAACTAACTTTTCTACCAACCAACCTCGTTTGGAATCTGTGCCACAAACTTTACTGCAAACTACCCTGAACTGTGTGATCTTGAGCAAAAGACTTTTGTCCTATTGACTTTGGCCCTAAACCTTTTCTATCTGATCTCCTCACTGTCGTCTCTCTTGTTCTATTGCCCTGATTACTTACCTGTTGGTTTTGCCAAATTTCTAATAACTTTGTCTTTCCCTCCATATTCAATTGCTGGAGTGTCATTTTGCTCATACTTCATTTTGCTTATTTTGTGGGCTTAACTTGTCTGGAATTTAAGGGAAGTGGTGTGGTGTATTTATGATTGTGATTTTTAACTTGCTTAGAATAGTGAAATGTTATACAACTGTTGAGTCAATATATATATATTCTTTTACTTAGAAACCTTGAGTCAGTGTTTGCCTGAACCATAGTAACTTCTGCCCTTTGTGTAACTCTTGTACTGCTCACTTACTCTTGAGATAAGTCTGGCTGCTCCGCTACTGCTACCACTGTAACTGTGAAGTACAGGCTTGTACCAAAGGTGGAATTGTACTGTCACTTGTAGTTTTAATTGTGTGTAGTGTTCCCATAGGGTACTGCATAGAATTATGCCTAACAGTCTATCATTCCTCGAAGCTTGAAGAGCTATCCCTATAGGTGGGGGTGTTTGAGTTCTCCCTTTCCTAGTTTCATTAAGTCATATTCTTTATTTATTTTATGTTTTATTTTTCTAGTCTGTAGTCCTCATTTCCTAACTAGGAGGTTAACATTATGGTGGTGTATTTACTCTTACCTCTCTCTTTCCGTCCTACCCCACCTCCACATCTCGTTCCCATGATTAACACTTGTCAGGACAGGATGCTACTTCTGAGCAGCTTTGGGCTTCTAGCAACTTCTCCCCAGGCTCACATCTACCCACCCGCTAAATCCCACAAGTCCTCCCTTAGCTTCCAAATTGTCCAAATATATATATAGCTGATCCATCCAAAGTGTCTAGCATGTCTAGTATGTCTTCAATTGTAATATCCTAATTTGAATAGAGTGCCTACAAGTAATTGACTTATCTTAGGTGCTTGGAGTGCTCTACTAACAATTGCAAAAAGGCTAATTGTACCGAGTTTTCCCTTAGTATCAGTTTTCCACATTAGTTCTCTTAGAAAGTAATTCCATTTAGGTAATTTGCATAGCTTAGATTTCATAATAATTGGTTCATGTTCATTATTAGTTCCTAGGTCTCCTATGCCATGTCTGTTTTTCTCTTTTAAGCTTCATTTCTCATGGATAGCAGACGGCCTTTAGTTTGTTCTCTTTTACCCTCATTCATGTTGACACATGTAGGCTCTCTTGCCACAAATCAAGTCAGAAATGCTTCAGCTTCATCACATGTAGGGAAGAAGTGCATGTGCTAAAATTGTTCTTTTTTTATGTGTGCGCCAAAATATTATATGCCATAGAGGTACCAAAGTTGGTTTGGTGATTCTGGCCTCTTGGATTAATCGTTTTAACTTTAAAGTTTCCCAGAAAGCGAAGGATGAGCCTAGGCCGAGAGGATTTAGGGTTAAGGCTGAATGGTATGCATTGTGCTTTCTGTTTGTAAAGGCAAGAACAATTCCCCGTTTCTGGAACACTTTTACATCACAGTGTAGCAGTAAAACCCTTAAAATCCGAGGTTTCTACATGTTCTTGCTTGCTGAACAGCTTGAAATGTGCTGTTCAGTAGGAGTGGGGTCTTCACATCCTCAACCTATGTCTTGTGCCTACCTTTTTCAGATTGGTGTTTAAGGAGATGGGCATTATGAGTATGAACTTGCTCATCGTTTAATGCAACATTCTCTCTCACTTCCCGCATCCACACATTCTGGGTGTTTCTTGCCATCAATGCAACTGCACAATACACAGACCTGCCTGCGACATTTGTTTGTTTCTGCTCCAATCTTAATTCTTGCATAACTGCCTGGATGTTACTAGTTACTGGCTGAGATGCATGAAAGCCTTAGGAAGGGAAACCAACAGATCCAGGTCCATCTTCCTTGACTGTCATAATGATTGCAATGAGTTGTCTGTCATTCATTGAATCGAAAGGCGATTTGAATGGGACTAGAATCTGCAGGATGAGGTAAGTAGCTCAGTTTCATTTAGATAAGCGGCAGGGTCATAAAAGTGTTTCCCTAGAAGAAGGGCATGCTCGCCTTGTTCCATCATTGCTCTGGAACCGATACCCCTATGGTACTATAGGTCATCAGCGCCCTACCCCTACTCCACTTTTTGTTACCGACTGCTAGCTGCCAGTCACTTGAGTCAATATGTATTCCTTGTCCTTTTTCTTTCCCTGTGATAGAGCTCTATAAGTCCCAGTTTAAGATAAATATTGAGTTAATAGATTTGGATTTCTGTAAAAGTAGAAAAGTCAATTTGAGATAAGACATCTATGCCGTAACACCACCCACTAGCCATCCCCACAAGTTCACTTCCAGTTGTGGATATGCAAACAACCTCAAAAGCATGCATTTTGCTCAAGAAAATGGTCTCTGTCCTATAGGGCAGTGTCATTTCATACATAGCTTTATCAACCCAAGACAGACAGCTCTCAAGGAGGCTGACAAACAAATACTTGTTTCTCCTTCATTAAGGATAATCACCGGAGGCGTAGACAGGGTAGGGCCTGAGCAGCCAAGGCCCACCCAAAATCTGTAAATGCCCACTCAGCAATGCTGTCTGAGCATTTACAGATTGTAATGTCACTGCGGTGGGCCCAACTACATTAGCTTCAGGCCCCACTTGTTAGACAATCCTGGCTACATTTCTGATCATCAGTGTGGTATAGTCTTACATCCTTGTGGTCGGAATATCCATTCTTGAGTGTTGTGTGCTTTGGGTCAATTCATGCATTTTTAAATCCATCATAACATGAACGCTGTTTGCTAGATTTCAATAGTGAGTTCATTAAGGTGTCATTGAATCCTTGACTATAACTGAGACGTGATTGAGTGCAGGTTTCAGGAGTATGCCTTTTTTGGCATTTTCCATAGAACAAATGGACTCCTTTGACAGTGTACAACTGTGGGTTTATCTGACTATTTCTTAGCAAAGGGGAAGGCAATGTTCAGAATGAAGGGTACAATTGGGTGTGATGGTCATCACTGAGTCGCCCCTCACACCTTCTTCGCTTTGAATTTGGGTTGGTAGTTATTAGTTCAACTGGTGTATGACCAATAGCAGAAGATAACTCTTATGCAATTGTTCTGCACTAAATCGATTGAATGAATGAAGAAGAGTGACTACAACTGTATATTTTCTATTCCAGTAAAGAGCCACTTAGGCTTTGGCGATTGATCAGTGTTTCATTGAGTGTAGCACTTATTACATCAAGGAAATGAATCAGTTGGTAGTAATCCATATGATCTTATATTTCTTCTGTCTGCTTTTTGTGTGTATCTCTTTTTTAGACACGCTGCTGCTGCCTGTCTCATCATCTGTTGTGCAGTCCTCCCTACACATTGCTTGAGATTGCCCTGCTTTCCCTTCTTTTATTAAAGGTTTTTGATCTAGTTCAGGATATAGAAATTGCATTCCACATTTTAAACATCCAAAAACTGTACAGACTCAGTTATCAGTGCAGCAGACCAGACCAAAACTGCAGCTGTCGTGGTGATTGTTGCAGGTGGTTACTGGGTCTTGGGTGTTGAAATGGCCAGCATTTACTGTCTCCTCCGTGTTTCCCTTACTTATATAAATTGCTGTCCTTGCTGGATTAGATTCTTTTAGCCCAGTTAAGAATTTGGAGATTAACACCTTCTGTGTCATTGTTCTTCCACCTAAAACCAAGGTACAAGGTGGAGGGGACTTTGGCTTTCAATTGAATTTCTTGGTCGTGCGTCTATTTTTTTCCAGTTCTGGCTTCCACTGCCCTATCCACCGTGTTCATCCAGCTTTCAAGGGTTCGGGGTCCAGGCTCACAAGTGTGTGCGCCATCCCAGGGAAGCCTGGGGGTTCAGATTGTCATGCACAAAAGCGATCTGTGCTGTGCCCCCGGGTTTCCGGCCACCTACTGTAGATGGAAAACTGGAATGGGCAGCCAGCACCCGGAGTCCACAGCAGGTAAGTGGGGGAGAGGACAGAAGGGGGTGGATGGGTTGGCAGTGCCATGGATCGCTTAGAGGTGCGACGGGACCCCTTACAGGGAGCGGCAGAGGGCCATGCACAAAAGGTTGCACCTCAGAGTGCGGCCTATTGTGCTACAAGCCAAGGTACAACCATTTGTGTGCGGCCTTCAGACATAGATCCCAACAGTTTCCTTCCCTTTGACCTCTAATCCAGCATGTTTCTGCACTGGCAGGGGCAGCACCCGTGACTACTCTCCTCATGCTTCTCCTCCTTCTCCTCCTCCTCTCCAAGCAACAAGGAGCAAGTCAGAGTGCTCTTCTTCGCCTACGTCCCTAACTGCTCACCCACCATGGTGTTGGTATTGGTATTTGTATGGTATGGTATTGTTTATTTATATAACGCCTATAAACAGGCAAGTGTTCAAAGTTCTCAAGGAGGGAGGAAACATAGCGAAAAACAAACAGTCACTCAGAGCGCTTGAAATTCTGTGACGATAATAGTCTGCACAGGCAGAGTAAGTGCATAAAAAATACATTTAACAGTTTGGGCGACAGCAAATAGGCCTGACAATGATTCTGCAGATTTTTCATTGCAGTTAAGGGGTGAAGACAAGGGAGAACAGACAGATGATTTTCCGGTGCGGTGCGTGCGTCTCGAGCAAGTGCACAGAGGGTCACAGGAAGGGGGAAGATCAAGTGCACCTGGTCGGTAGAGACTGGGATAAGTGCAGAGAAAGCCACTCTATTGGGTTAATTTCTCAAGTGCAT
This sequence comes from Ambystoma mexicanum, assembly GCF_040938575.1. Taxonomy (NCBI): domain Eukaryota; kingdom Metazoa; phylum Chordata; class Amphibia; order Caudata; family Ambystomatidae; genus Ambystoma; species Ambystoma mexicanum. Next base: position 473,311,293 of record NC_090932.1, on the reverse strand, counting down.
TGAGTGTGAGTGGGGTGTATGGCCCTAAGGCTAGTGCGAGAGAGGACTGGCAGGGATGCTTGGGACCAGTGAAACTCTGAGGTACACCCAGCCATTCCAGTCAGCATGCTGTAAGGCCGAGGAGCATGGGAGGAAGGAAAAAAGCAAAGAACTAGGTTAACAGGATAGAGGGAGAGAGAAGGAAGAGGAGAAGAGGAAAGTCTTGAGGAGTTTCCAGAATTTAAGGAGATCCGGCTCAAGACGGAAGCCGGCAGGGAGGCTATTCCAGAGGGAGGCACCTGCTGAGGATAAGGATATTCCTCCAATTCTCTGCTTGGAGAACCGGCTCACTCACAGATGGTTGGAGGTGGAAGAGCGGAGGGCTCGTGAGGGGACAGTATTTAGGCAGGCAGCGTTGCTGGTAGGTAGGTCGCAGGCGCCAGAAAGCCTTGTGACCAATGCAAATGGTCTTGAATTTGAACCTTGCAGCCACGGGGAGCGAGTGAAGGGATTTCAGCGCCAGAGAAATGCAGTACCTGGGCTTGAGGCCAAGGAGAAGTCTTGCGGTTGTTGCAATGGGAATCTCCTCTCTTTCGAGCTTAGGCCAATGCCAGGTAAGGCATAGCCTGGTAGTTCATACCCTTGTCAGGGAAGGGACCAGAAGTAGTCTTTCAGTTATTTGAATTTTACTTATTGGAACTATTTGTCTGAATGCCAACCATCTACCCACAGTATTTACAACACCTACTTCTGAATATCCAACAAAACTGGTTGCTACTGTTCAACTTTTCATTGCCAGCAATGTATTTTTCTCCAATGTAAGTCAATGGGGAAAACATCTCACACATCCTGGTGCTAAATCTCCCACTTAAATGTTTTAAAATGTTGGGCAGTATGCTTGAAGCCAGATGTACGAACAATTGGGAAGGAAGCCTAACAAACACAACAGAGTTAGAAGGGCACAGTCTAATTACAAACGAACAGCAAGGAAAGGAACTCGATTGAACAGTGTGTGCAAAAATCAGAAAAGAAAAAGGAAAACATCGAAATTTCTCTCAAATCATATAATTGTAGAACACTGTGCAAGAATCCCCACACAACAAAACAATATTGAATTGTCGTGATTATATCACAAACACATTTACCCAAATATGTATTCTTGACAAAATATCATTAAAACACAAAGTGCAAACAATAACATGTTGTGATAACGTGCTGGGTGACAAATCAAATGCATAGATTGTGAAAACAGTTTTGTAGAGATACATCTGTACAAGTCTGTTTTTACAACGTATGCATTGTTTCGCAAGTTTTGTTCTGATATAAACACTATATTACACTAATTACTTATTGTGTAGTGATTCTTACACTATTTTCTGCATTTATAAGGGTTGATGGGCGTTTCATGTTGCCTCTTACAGCAACTTATTGTCTGTACCATAAGTCAACCATTTCAACTGGAGCTATTTTAAATAAAATAAGACTTTTGCAAATATCCTGTTTTTAATCCTTGTGAAGCCAGAACCTTTTGTATGTTTGTGTTTCAAGAGAGTGCCTTGGCTTCTAATTAATTCGTGGTCTTTTCTTTCACTGCTCTCATATAGCATTGACTTGAAAACTTGACCCGTATTCTTGATACAGATGACGCACTGAGATTTCCAAATGACACTTAAGAGTTTTCAGAACGTGATTCATACTATTGGGCGTGGTTGGTAATGTGTCAGTGAGAGAGACACACATGTTCCAGTATTTGATTCACTGGTTTGAAAAAAGTAAGACATGTGCTGTTTTTTTTCTCCAAAAGAATGTGCACGTCTGAGCGCACACGACGGCTCTAGTTGCAGTCACAACATGGAGGCAAATGAAACTCAGCAAGAGAAACTCGTCATTTGGCAGCGCGAATTGGAGCAGTTGTATGTTTTGAGTGTGTTGATGGCCTGGAGGCATCTCAGCTTCCGTTTAATTACTTCTACAAATAGTAATATAGCGTAACAGGAATTTGACAAACCTTAGGACGTGCACCTCAGCAGCAATTGTGGTTACAATAAAGTGCAACTGAAAACAAACATCATTGTTTAGTCCAGAACACGAAATTAAAAGCACAATACTTAAGAGGCCTCTGTGTGTCCAGGATCTATGGCGTTACTCTGTACTGAAGGGAAATGATCTCCAGTGTTGTCCATATTATATGGTATGGAATGCTTGCAGGGCCTTCTGTGGGTTTCATGTCCAAGCTGGTTTCACGGCGAAGAACATTACATAGCCATGATTTAAGAAGAGTTCAAAGGCATCTACTTAACAGAGACTTACACTTTGGTATGCAAAAATAGATATTTATTGACCTAATACCATGCTAAGAACAACCACAAATAATTCTACATAGCATACCAAAACAAGAAAGCAGAGATAACGCAGAGTTTACATTTCTGAGATATACATGAATTGATGGATGTCGAATTTAAATCTTCAATGCGTGAGGGTGGTCACGGATATTCTTTTTGATTTCGGGTCCTTCTGAGTCTGGAAAGACAGCAGCTCCCATCAGGGACGTCATTTCACCAAAATGCCAGGGGTAGCGGAAGTGACATCACACGACCCTTGACCCCCTGGTGACATCACAGGAAGTGATGGCATTTGACCCCACCCTGAAGTGATATCGTGGGATGCGATGGAACGCAACCTTTCACCCGTTGACAAAACAGGAAGTGCTATCACATAGCATTGTACACTACAAAAAATATGGTTACGATATTGCTATAATGTGATGTACATTTCATACAAGAATGGAACGCCATATATATCGTTAACATCAGTGTATATAGGCCCATATTACCAAATTACTGTGAATGCAAGCAGACGTCCATGACCACATGATAATGATGTGTTATTATATAGCACTTACGCTTAAGCGTTTTATATAGAAAAAGTATACACCCAATATCACCCAACCTTTGTTGGTACTCATTTATCGACCTCAGAAGGATGAAAGGCTGAGTTGAGGCGTTTAAGAACAGACTAAATCAGTGACTCACCCCCTGAAGTGTGCCTGAAATAAACCTTTAATGAGTCTAGCAATTATTGTATAGAATTCCAGAAAGACACATTATTTGTTATTCCTAATCTTTCTTATTTAGGGTCAGTGCGGAAAGTGTTAGACTTGTGTCACTCCTTTAATTCTTTTTATTCTTTTTTTAAGGGGCTTTAACAAGAAAGCCAGCCACTTCAGAACTAAAGAGCCACATGGTGCTGGCCACAGCCCATGGGTTTACATTACCAAAAAAAAAAAAGTATGGTTTTCTTTTTTTTTCTTTTTTTTCTAGAGGTCGCAAGGGTGACCACAGAGGTCGCAAGGGAGACCTCAGAGGTCGCAGTTGCAACCTCTGGCGACCCCTAAATGACGTCCCTGGCTCCCATGTGTTGTTGGTTTTATCTGCGACCCCGCATGCTGCTTTGAGTCCCCTCCCACTACAGACCCACACCGGACCCACACCGGACCCACACCGGAGACGGTCTTTGCAGTTCGGGCTCGCCAGTCACTCTAACGTGGCCAGGAACACCCCATTTATTTATACGCACGCGTTTATTTATACGCACGCGGCGGAGTGCAACGTCACTCCGCTGCGTGCCGGGCTCTTAAATGGGCAGCACCACTCCTCCTTTTTCATGAGGACAACAACAAACAAGATACCAACACCTTTATTAACCCACAATATTCACAGCAAACCAAAACCCACAATAGACCCCTTTAATCACAGCCCCCCGGATCCCCGTGAGACGTCCGCATCCCAGCCGGTCCATCCAGACTCACGACTCCAGCACATAGTCACTGAGGCAGACAGGTTTCCCTAGACCTGTCCTCAGGGGGTAACTTCTGCCTGCCTCCCAGATAGGGGATCCTTCGGCGGCCGCCTCACCAGCTAGAGAGCAGGGAGAAGGGCCCACACCCTGCCCTCATCTGGAACTTCCATTATGTCCCGGTCCGGGCGTACCTCCGCCCAAGGTTCCCCAGTCTTTTAAAGAAACTCACGTTTCGGGTCACAGACGCCTTGCCATCAGAAGCCATCACCATGGACCCCTTGACAGCCAACACATCCAATGGCTCTGGTTCGTATGTCAATGACATTTTCCCGTGTGGATGCCTGTTCCTGACAAGCACCATATCCCTGGGGACAAGCTGCTGAGATCTGAGACTTCTCTAGTTCTCTTGTTCAGTCCTTAGCCTCTGGTCACATTCCACTTGTTGATCATCAATGACCGCCGGCTCCTTTTCCCCGACCTCCGGTATCAGGCCTCTCGGGCACCGTCTGAAGTGAGCTTCTGCAGGCGCCACCCCCATAGATATGTGCGGGGTGGTCCAATATATATGCAGAAACTGGTATAGCGCCCTCTGTGAGAGTACAGCCGTTCCGTCTCGGTTAGAGCCTTGCTGGCATTTGCCACTGGCCGGACGCCTGAATTGGGGTCAACCTGTGTCAGAACCGACCCCAGGCCAAACGGACTGGCGTCAACCACGATCTCCAACTGTAGGTCCGGATCGAACAACGCTATGGTGTCTTCAGCTGTGAGGGTGCCCTTAAAATCCTCGAACGCTGCCTGTTCCAGCGGCCCCCACTGCCACATGACCTCCTTCTTGGTAAGGGCTCACAGAGGCTCCAACCCAGAGGCCAAGTTCTTAATGAAACGACCACAGTATGTCACCATGCCCAAAAAACTCCATACCTCCGACACATTCTCTGGTGGTCGTGCCTCCATAATGTCTTTAACCTTGTGGGGGTCAGGTGAAACTCCCCACTCTTTGAATACGAACCCAAAGAATTTGATCATTGACTTGAGGAACTCACACTTGTCACGGTGCAACGTTAGGCCAAGGGACTGGAGCCGTTCAAACGTCTTGGCCAGCCTGTGTAAGTGTTCCGTTTCTGACTTGGCAAAAGCCAGGATATCGTCATTTATATTGAGGACTCCATCCAGATCCACCAGGGCGCTGGGTATAATGTTTTGAAAACACTCTGCTGCAGAGGACACCCCAAAGCTCAATCTTTTATAACGGTTTAATCCCATATGGGTGGTGAATGTCGTGATATACTGTGTGTCAGGGTGCAGCACCAACTGGTAGTATCCAGGTCTGAGGTCTAGTTTGAAAAAGAACCGGGCTCCCTGCAGCTCGGTGATGATGTCATCAATGGTCAGTGTCAAATGCCGCTCTCTCTTGATGGCCATATTGGGGAGCTGCATGTCGACACAAATCCTCGCCGAGTCTGGCTGCTTAGGCTTTCTCGCAACGATGATGGGGGACACCCACGAGGTTGGGCTTCAACCTTCTCGATGATGTCAAGGCTAACCAGATTGGTCAGTTATCAATCCACCAACTCCCACAAATGGAAAGGCACATGTCGATGTTTGAGAGCGATGGGTTTCACCGACTCGTCAATGGGCATTCTCACCCGGTCTCCTGCCATTCGCCCAATCCCCTCAAACAGTCGGGAGTACTTGTCCAGTAACATTTGTATGTCCTCAACATACACTGAGTATGCGAAACTAACAATTCCTAGGGCTTCAGCCGCCGCGCAGCTCAACAAAGTGTTGCTGCTCACAGATGTCACTTAGAAGCAAGTCCTTATCCGAGAAACCCCATGTCCCACGTCAGCCACAAAAGCATCATCGAGGAGAATTGGCTGTGACCCCCCCGAACGTGATCATACCTGCCTTAGGAGCAGCCAGTTGTGGGGGACACTCCATGGCATCATAATGTTCTCTTGCCATGACATTTTGGGAGGCCCCAGTGTCCACCAGCACTGGGACAGATGACTCATTGACTGTGGTCAGACATTGCGGTTGTCGCCTGTTCTTTGATCGCAGGGCCCCGACACTGGACCCAAAGAAGATGTTCTCCTCTTCCTCCTCTTCCTCCTCTTTGGGTCGGGTGCCCTCTTCACCCTGGTCCATCTGGGCTACATTGGGCGGGCGTAATTGGTGAAAATAGCCAGACCGGATTGGACCTCTCTGCACCACCACAGGTAGAAAGGCTCTACACATGCTGGAATAGTGATCGGCCAGACCACACCGGCCACACGCTTTTCCCACAGCCAGGCACTTTTCAGGATGGGGCAGCTCATACCCACACTTTAGGCATGCTTCCCCTGATTTTCCACCCCTATCACGGAAGATGCCCGATGGCCTCCTGGCACCTCTGCCACCTGTGCCACAGCCTACAGCACACACCTCCTCCACTTTGCCCGGGCACACCCCGGCTTCTATCTTGGATGCCCGCACCTCAGACACCTCTTGGCACTGACCCAATTCAAGGGTGCGAGGTAACGTGATGTCTGGCTCTCGCATTACCTGCCTGCGTAGCTTGCCTGATGTACATCCCTGGATTAGCTGATTCCTGACCATCGCATCTGGATTCTCCCAGGCACATGCCACTGACAGCCGCCGCAGACGGCCATAGAAGGTGTCCAGAGTCTCATTGTCCTTCCGATGGGTAGAAATTATCACAAAGCGCTCATAATCCACATTTTCCAGATGCAGGAAATAATCATGGAAAGCATCCTTTGCCACGCCGTACGAGGTATCCGCAGGTTGAAGGGACTCAAAGATTTTGTGTACCGCAGGCCCCGCAGAATACAAAATGTTCACCAGCTTACTGTCCTCATTCGTTTCCATGGTGGCCCGGAAATACATGTCCAGATAATCTATCCACCTTTTCCATTGGGGCCCCAGGCTCGAAGCGGCACCCGAGACGTCAAACTCAGAGATGGTGGTCTCATCTGGGCCATTGCTTGAGGTACGGGGGCCTGAAACACAGGTAGATTCACAGGTAGAGGCACTGCTTGGTCAACCTGGTCATTCATGGGTGTGAGCACACAGGCACCCCGCCCAAATTACAGATGGGGCTGCAACTCACCCAGACAGCCTTCTTGCAGGTGAAATGGGCGTAGTAGCAGGCTCCCTTGATCATCACACCCACCACAAGTAGAAAAAATGAGCCCTCGGGGCATATGCAGCAGATCAGTCCAGAACACAGAAACAGGTAGTGATAGGATATCACAGGAGATGATGAAGCTGTCCCAGTGGTGCCAAAAATTGAGCTGGGCAGGCCTAGGGGACTAACAAAGAAACAGCAGGCCTCCCCCAGCACCTCACCTCCACTCGATGAAATTCTGCAATCCAAATTTGAAAATGGAACTTCTGACGTGCATTGCGGGTAGAAACAGCTGCCCGCTGCTAGATTCTAAAAAAATGTGATCTGGATGGCGCACAGACACCCTTTTAGAGGGCCGCGGCTATCCTAGACCTCAAAGACAAAATGGCTGCCAAGCCGCGTGTTCCTCTCCCTTTCCGCGGCATCGAACGAGATGAAAAACACCTAGTTCAAGAAAAAAAATTGTCTTCACCGCCGTGCACGGGTGTGGATGCGGCTTTGTCGCCACTGTTGTGGGTTTATCTGTGACCCCACATGCTGCCATGAGACCCTTCCGGCTACAGACCCACACAGGAGACGGTCTTTGCAGATCGGGCTCCCCAGTCGTTCTAACGCGGCAGGGAACACGCTATTTATTTATACACACGCGGCGTAGTGCAACATCACTCCGCCACCACATGCTGAACCGTTAAAGGGGCATTACCACACCATGCATGTTGTGGATGCTGCTCAATGAGTCTCTCTCTCTCTCTCTCTCTCTCTCTCTCTCTCTCTCTCTCTCTCTCTCTCTCTCTCTCTCTTTCTCTCTCTCTCTCTCTCTCTCAGTGTGTTCCTCCCTGCCCCCCTCTCTCTCACTCTTTCCTTCTCTTTCACTCTCTCCTCTTTGCAGCCCAATGACCGAGAGAGACTGTGTTACTGGACAGACGTGTCTTAGACCCAAAGATATATGTACACATCTAAACCAAACTCTCTGATCCAGTCTAATGTAAGCCTGCAGCTACTTCGCAGCTTTCATTGATGGAGCCAGTCATTCATTGAATATTGATACCTGATCATGATTTCGCCTTTAGTTTTCCATTTCCCTTTTTTATATCTTTCGTCACCTTTTTCATTTCTATTTAACTGTGTACAATGCACCAATTTCTATCTCTGTAAATGTTTTTGGCAATTTTTGTATCTTACATTTATGCAATATGTAACTAGTTGTAGGTATTCAAATGGACCACTGGCATTGGACGTTCTGGAATGATCGATGCTTAGATTGGATCGTTCCTCAAGGCCCCTCATTTTTAGAGGTGTCCCTAGCCAGTTGCAGATCTAACACCTGCCACAGTTGTAGGGCACTGAAAAGTATTATGAGCCTTTTAATTGAGCATACTGCCAGGGCACTGACATGCATGGAGATAATGGTAAACAAACAAGTAGCATTTGAACTACTATTATTTATTTATTTATTGTAATGTGATACAGTTTTAAAGAAATTAAAACTTTACACATTTAACACAGATTTACAGAAAGACACAAGAAATTAGAATACTTACTTAATAATTAATACATCAATACATCAAATGTCAATCAATTCATTGGACATTGGACTTTCTCGTATAAATACATATACTTAATGTGTACATTAACAGAAGAGAACCTTAGTAACACACTTAATAAGCAAATTTCCCAGAAGGGGGTATACAAATTAATCAGAACTTAGGTCAGGTCATTAAGATCAGAGCGAAAAATGATACCTCTTACTGATCACAACTACTCATTTGTTTTTCGGCAATTAACCAGATGTTAAATAGTGTGATATGGAGCCTAGAGTTAAGTGTGTTAATACAATAGTTCCAGAACTCATGAGATCCCAGATGATCCATTTTGTGTACATAAGTTCTGAAATACTTGGAATAATGGTGACTCATCGATGAGCACTGTGTTAACACATGCCTTGCTGTTTCAGGGTTAGATGAAATACCACAAACTCTGCAATTTTTTATAGATTGTCGAGACACATCAACCCAAGGTCTATTTACTAATGCGGGTAGATAATTGATGCGCAGGAGCAAGATGAAACATCTCAATGCAGGGGAAGGACAGAGATTGAGATATAGTTGACTCTTCTTGAAAGTATAGAGGACATAAGTCACAAAACTATAACTTTTCAAGGTAGCCAAATGCACATAATTCTCCTGCCAGTCCCAAAGTGTGATGGACTTCTGCAGACAGAAAAACATCTTTTGGTTATCTTGGCCCCAACACGGGGACCAGCCGCTTGCCTCACTCAGCGCCAACATATCTTGCTCCAATTTAGACTGTTTACAGCCTCCCATATGATCTTTTACGCATTTCAATAAGGGGCTAGTTGGATTGTTCTTAATCTTAATGGAAAGCTCAGCTCTCTTACTCAATACAACAGATTTAAGGGAAAGAAGCCCTAGTTCTAAACGTAATATTGCCACCGGGCTGCATTGGGGGAGACCAAGTATACGTCTCCAGAATTTCCCCTCCAAGAGCTGAAGCCAGTCTAGATTCATGTTAGTCAATGATTCTAGCCCATAGGTGACCATAGGTATGAAACACTGCACATAAATTTGTCTTGCACCCCAGATTGAATAGCCACTCTGATCCTGGGTAAACCTACATATTAAAGCTGTAAGTTGAGCTGCTTTTATCTTTCTTGCCTGGATACAGAGTGCATAGTTACCTCTATTATCAAACTCCACTCCTAGATATTTATAGGAGTTTGTGTAATTAATTTCAAGTATGCCAACATACATAGTGGGGCGTGCAACTTTACCTGCAGTATATAGAAGTACTTTGTTTTTATTCTGATTGATGGTCAATTCATTCGCCTCTGCATATTGCCACAGCCTAACCGCTGATCTCTGAAGTCCACTGAATGTGTGATCAAAAATCACAACATCGTCGGCGTAGGCAAATATAGTACACTGGGTCTTACCCGCTTTTGGCAGACAATTCCGTATGCCCCGAAGGTATTCAGGTATGTCTGGGACAAAGAGGTCGTAAAGCAGGGGAGCAGTAACGCAGCCCTGCTTAACACCCCTTAACAGTGTAACTGGGCGTGTTACATTACCTGCATTATCTAAGCGTAGCTGTACCAAGGTGTTTGTGTGAAGTAACTCTAAATAGTAAATGAGAGCTAGAGGATAAGACCAACTTTTAAGTTTGTGCCAGAGTAGAGCTCTATTGACTGTGTCGAAAGCTGCCCTAAAGTCGACATAAAGAGCATATAAAGGTGGACTATTGGGCTGTAATGCCTTGTTCCTAAATGAATCCATGACTAACAAATTGTGTGACGTTGAGTAAACAGGTCTAAAGCCACTCTGAAAATGGTCTAAAATCCCCGTTTTTTCCACCCATGCTTGTAGCATTTTTAATAGGAACGAGCAAATAATTTTCCAGTGCTATCTAGCATTGAGAGGAGTCGGTAATTAGAAGGGTCCAGTCTGTTACCCTTTTTAAAAACTGGTATCAGAATGGCCCTTTGCCATGTGGTCGGCACTCTACCGTCAGCTATCACTTTCTCGAACAGTAACTTCATTAAGTGTGCCCAAAATAGAGGATTACTCTTTAAGACTGCGTTGGAAAGTCCATTGGGTCCCAGGGCATGAGAAGCTTTTAAGTTCTTGATGTTACTTAATAGATCATTAATAGTGACTGTAAAGGGGGAAGGTATTAGGGAGGTATAACCAGATGACTCTTCGAACCCAGCGCCACTTCCATTACGCATTTCAAGAAAGGAAACCCATTCCTGGGCACCTATTGGGTTCAGCATTGGGATTCTCCCTTTACTCTTTGCTCCCCCTAGGATTGCCCAAATGTTACGGGAATTTCTGGAGCAAAGCACACTTACTGTTTTACACCAGTTGCCCAATTTCTGATTTTTTTTATAGTGTTTTAACCACGTGTGGTATTTATTTTTTAGTTTACGGGTATTGAGGGCAATTAGGTTTAAAGAATGGTTAGTGGTTCTGAGTTTCCTTATATCTCCCCTAAGTTTATGTTTTGCATTGCAAATTATCTTATCAAATGGGGGATTCGAGGACATTTCCTTCAGTGCCAATGGGCGTCTGCATATCCCATGTTCCCCCGAGAAACTGGTTATCCAGTTTTCAATTTCATCGGGCGACATGGCACCTAGTTTTGTTGTATAATCTAAGTTCCACTGGTCAGTAACCCTAGGGGCCTTAATAATATTATTGTCAGACCAGATAATTCGGTTTGCTGGATAGTTTACAGTTAATTCACCGCTATGGGTATTCTGAGGAATGGAGAGAATAGTATCTATGGTCAAAATAAGCGGATTATGATCACTCCAAGGGCTCGTGGTTACTGACATATCGAGGACCTTAGTTGCCACTTCGGTACTGGTGTAAATATAGTCGATTGTACTCTGGTGCAGTCCCTGATGCCAGGTACTCTTTCCTGATCTATCACTCTGGGTTCGATCATTCATTATCTCCAAGTCCCAACATTTGAAGAATAGACGCCAGCATTCACCCTCGGTATCCTCTAATACAGTCTCCATTCTGCTGTCTTGGTGTAGGCCATTATTGTGAACAGATCCCCGGTCCCCAATAATATGACAATTCAAGTGGCCGGCAAGAATAATGTGGTTAGACCCGGTGTTCATTCTCCATTTGCCAATTAAATTGTGGAGTGCTTCTTGTATTAATTCTCGATGCTTAGCACCCGGGGGGTTGTAGACATTGATTATGAGCACTTTTATCGCTGTGACATCCATCCCTAATAATGCTTCAATTGCACAGATATAGTCCTCATAGGTTGTGGTTAGCGTGACACTAGGGCTGGTAGTGTATAGCATAACCGTCCATGAGAAGTGGTGACATGAGCTAAGTCTCCTGGAGTAGGAAAAAATCTTGAGTACCAATAAGCGGAAGAGAACCCTGAGAGGTAAGAAGATGAGTGAAGCCTCGAGTATTCCAAGACAAAAGAGAACAAGTTCATTGCTTTTGGAGGACCATAGGGAGTGAGTCAGCCAGCCATTTCAAGGTGTTTTGAATATCACTTAGTTGTACCTTCTTGTTACTAGGGAGGTTAGGCATTATGGCCTGACTGGTCTTCTTGGTACTATCTGCGCTTGGAATTAATGGGTCCTCTTCTTCTTTGTTTACATCAACCCCCAATCCCACCTGTGATAGACTAGATTTATGAGCACGAATTAGCTCAATCGTTTCATGTACCTCACAGTGTAGCGCAGTCACATTGGGGTTGGGTACTTTCAAAGGTTGCACAAAGGAGAAATCTTCGGACCGTATAACCCGCAGTTGTGGGATTAGATGACGTTTGGCCAGCACTTGAGGTCTGGTCAGCCATTTATTTGCATTCCTTTGATTCAAATTTTTAATGTAGCATATTTTCAATGGAGTATTGTTAGGTTTATCGTTTTGTTTCATGGCTGATGAAGATTTCTGTGGATATTTATCTTTCCTGCATGGAGTAGAATATACATTGGATTCTTCCTCTGAATAGATTGGTGATCCTGGCTCCTGATCATTGCTACTGACATACGAGATCTCATTGGGTTTATCAGACAGTAACCAGCTAGTTAGTTTGCCTGCTTGTGCACTCAGGCGCTTCTTTGATCTGCGGGCTCTTTTCCGTGCTTTCCTAGATTTTATTGGCACGGGTGCTGTTGCTGGGAGTGGGGAGGCTATAATCACAGGAACCTTTTGGTTCTTTAACCGTCTGGTCAGTCTCCGTTGCTTCTTGGATGTAGGAGCCACCTCCTCTTCCATTAAAGCAGATGCACTTTCTTCATTAATAGAAGGAGCCTCAGTTGTAGAGATTTCTTTGGGACTCGCAAGTTTCAGATGGGGGGTGTCTTGCAAGATTCGAGGGTCGGGTAGACGCAGATGGAGGACTGTATTAACATGAATTCTGCCACAAAGTTTGAGTAGAATTTTTAGGGCAAATTGCATGGTGCCCATCGAAGTCTGGAGTTCAGCAATTGATGTTGCTTGGGAATGGGAGTTATCGTTTCCCCTGATCTCATCAGCCCCGGCTGACCCTTCCAGGTCGATATACAGATTGGGTGAGGCCTAAAGGCGGTCCCTTTCCGAGGTAGATGATGGAATATCGGGGAGAGGTGATTGTAGGTCTTCAACTCTGCTAGGGATAGTGCCACCAGTTGGTATCAGGTCCTGAGGCTCAGCGAATGATGATGCCAATGCATCTGTCGCACACAAAACCTGGGCTTCAACTGTCTGGCCACCGTTGGTGGCAGGATTTACTCCTCCTGGAAGAGGGGTCATGGATTTTTGTATGGACAGACAGAGATTCAGCAGCGAGTTGTTGTCAATATCCTCATAATTAGAAACATCCAATGGTTGACTACCATTGTGATTAGATTCGTGGGAATCACCTAAAAGGTCAGTGCCCAATTTTTTTTTTTTAGGGATGACTTTTTGAAATAATGCAGGTATATTGCCTTTATCAGGCTTCTCCCCCTCATGCACAATCTTATTGTCTTTAACAGTAGGTGTATGATCGTCCTTGGCACCGTTACCCCTCCTCAAGTTGTAGCGGGTTTTGGAAGTTTTAGGTTTAACCATTTTGAGCAATTTGAACGATTAAAAAGTAACCAGGATCGAAGAGGCTGTTAACACCTCCGCAGTCTCCTGATCACACGTATATTTGATTACTTAGCAATATTTGATTGAATAGTAAAGTTCAGCTTCACAGCCCTTACCTCCACTGAAGTTCGTAGTGTTTCAGTTCGACTGTATAGGGCCCAGTGTAGCTAGGTTATATGGCACCCCAGCATCAAACAGCCATAAAACAGTCAGCGCCCTTGACACCGTCGGGCTTAACGCAGCAAGGGTGAATGTGGGTGTGTTTTAAAAGAACTTCTGGTCAGGTGATGGGTCACGTGTCCACCAGTTGGCTCCGCCCCCTCCAGGGAACGAAATTCACACAACAAGAGTCCGTGCTGACTCGCAGTGCTGTGGTCCACTGATCAATTCAAAACGTTCGGTATGGTGAAAGAAAAGCTGCTTTTGCAAATGGATAAAAACGCCAACAAACTACTATTATAGAACCGGTCGCTTGGTTGGACATGTGTGCAGAGCCTGCGACCCAGGTTCAAAACTCATCCTTCCGAGGTCGATAAAAGATCACCAAACACTGTGGGTAATAATAAGCAGCGGGTTGTAGCACTATATAAATGCTGAAGTATTATTATTATAACAGCTTATTAGGATTTGGGGCACATGAAATATTTAAGGCATGGGCAGAAAGAAAACACTGTTTGGGGTAAATACACCGTGTTTAAAACTGGCCAACTGGTAATTGTCGTGCAGTGAGTAATATTTGTGGAGGTTGGAGGGACAAATACATCTTCAAACGCCTGTGCACTTTGGGTGGATATTTTCGCTGCTCGCTCACCGGCTTTATGACAAAATCTTGATTGTTTAAAAATAGATCACTGTAATTTGAAATAATTCTCTCATATTATCCATTGCTTTGAATATCCATTTGATTGTTTAATATGTAATATGTTGTTGGTTCACATTTCTAATACTATGTTCTTGGGAACCTTATTTCTTTTTTAATTATGTACCCATTTATTTTTAAGAGGGAACCCCCTTTGGGTTTCCACCTTTCATGAGGTTACCCAATTGGATCCCTACTCCCTTCCTTGAATACATACTCCCTTCCCTCACTCATTCCCCAGAAAGCCTGCTGCGCCCAAAGGCATCCAGAGCATAACAATAGTAACTGGAAGAATGAATGTGGCAGGTGTTCTAGATCAGTCGTCTTCAAACTGGGGGGCTGACCCCCCAAGGGGGCCCGGAGGATGTCCATCATGCTTTATGAACAACTTCTACACCTCAGTAACCAGAGCAATCCTGCCCTACCAGCAAGCCATCACCTGATCAGTATTACCTGGAGGAGAGAAGAACATGATGGAGAGTGGGGGGCATACCAGAAAAACGAGGTGATCAGCCAGGCAAACCCAGGGCGAAGATGAAGAGGAGTAGGGCAGAATAGCCTGGGGGACATGACGGGATCCGGTGAAGGGTATACACTACATGATCGGATGAGGCTGTGTGAAAGCAAAAGATCAGCTAGCAAGGTTTAACTAAGAATGGATTTACAGGGTGAAATATGTAGAAGTCACCCTAGCAATCACCAAAAAGTGTGGGGAATTGTAACCTGACGGAAAGAGGAGATGGGTTGAACACCATGTTGGGGGGGAGGGGGCAGCAAGAGAAAAAAGCATTAGCAATGACAACAGTTTGGGCTTTTCTGAAGGTATGAGATAGGCATTTGCCAGGCACTGTCATAATGGTTCTAAATGGCCAATAATGGCAGCAGCTGCAACATGGTGTGACCACCTGGGAATATAACAAGCAGTGCCTGACAAACGGCCACCTAATACCTATACACAAGACAACATGTGCTTAATAAAGCTAGTTCAAAGAAATTCCTGAAAGATGTGTTTTGGGTTTAGAGGGGCAGGTAGTGGGTGGGGATGGCAACAGTGATTAGCATGATCATGGGCAGTCAATGGGTGGGTAAATGACCAAACAGCACTTACAAGTTATGTGTCGCTCCATATACCCCATCTCCCTCCTAGCTATATGCCAATGGACTACTTTTGGCCTATAGGTAGCTCTTAAGTGCCACCTAATAGGCAGAACTAAAAAGGAAACTTAAGCCTGGGCCCCTTATTCATCGAAAAATGAAGGTGATGTTGACGTATTAGTTATCATGACATCCTGCTTGTTGCACCCAAATGATCCTGAAGCAAAACCATAATCAGAACCATCCAGGTTTTTCAAACATATTAGGCAATCAGAGGTGCCCCACTGACAATGTTCTGGCACAGACCTATACATAAATAAAATTCCTGTTTTAACAGAAGGATAAGAAAATCAGAGTTCGTTTTAGTTTTCACCTTGTGGAAATATATGCAAGTAAAATGGCAACATTTTCCAATTTTAAAATGTTTTAAAAACACATAACATTTATCCCATACCTATCAATTCTTTAAATTAAATCCCTGAGATTTTGCTGAAACCTTGATTCCTCTGTAAACCCTGCCTAAGTGGGGGAAAGCAGAACTTTGCTTTCCAGTAGATATGTAATGCTTGCCAAATCCATTCGAGACCAGTTGACTCACTGCCTGCTCCCACCCACCTCCATTAATTCCTCCTCTGTGCTGTTTATCAAAACCTTATAGGTGGTTGGGCAGTAGATTTTATAGAGATGCTCCACTAGTGTGTTGCTTCTGGGAATCACTGATTTGGCCTCACTGTTCATGTAATTCCATAGGTGTAAGGCATATGAGTCTTTAAAGGTTGGGTTAATTTTCCAGACTTCGTAGTATCTCTTCCAGGAAGGATATCCGATAGGGTAAAAGCGTTGCAGGTTTAGGAAGGAAATGTTCTGGCACATCCCATCCTCCTTTTCCGGGAACACAGGAAGCTTACACCTTTTTCTCAGAATTCTGGTAAATAAATCTGGACCTTGGTACCCCCAGATACTTCTGTTGTACTTTTCTACAAAGTTTTCCATGCAATCCAAGATAAATTTATGGTGGAATTTAAAACTGAAGATCCCATTACTGGAATAAGTGGAGTGCTGCGCAGCAACAAAGTCGTCCACTGCTATGCGTCTGATGGAGATGATATCTGTGTCCATGTACATGCCACCATATTTCCAGATCATTGCAAGTCTACTGGCATCTGCACTGATGTGGAGCCAATGCTTTTCACCTGTGTGGTTAACCTGCAAAATGAGGGAAGACATGTTAGATACTGGAACTCTCCTGGTGTTTGTAAGTAAACATATGGGTGACGGTTGTTAAATGGGAATTTAATCTGCTTTCTTCTATATCATTTATTGATGGCTTGTCTGTCTAGACAGAAAATTGAAAAATGGGA
Source organism: Ambystoma mexicanum (assembly GCF_040938575.1). Taxonomy (NCBI): domain Eukaryota; kingdom Metazoa; phylum Chordata; class Amphibia; order Caudata; family Ambystomatidae; genus Ambystoma; species Ambystoma mexicanum. The sequence goes on along the minus strand of NC_090932.1, from coordinate 473,294,463 downwards.
TAGGCAAAAATGACAATGATGTACCCCTTGAACTACGATGTCGCAAAACTAGGAGATTTAACAACTGCTCTATCATTTCAAGAAACAAATAGTATGTCAAGTCGTTGTATAATATGTTTGTTATTTGTAAATTGCACATCTATCAAAGGTAGTGCACTCATCACCACCTAATGACCCCTTAGGAGTTGCAGCTGCAACCCCAAAAATATAGTGGGGAGAAGATTTGGAAGGTTGCAGCAGTGGGTAATGAGTCGCATGTGGCGTGGCACAGATGTGCTAGAAAATATGTGGGCCCTAGCACTTATTTTTATTTACAAACTGAGCACTACAAGAGGGAAATAAATCCAATCTTTCAGTTTAGTGAATGTCTATGATGTGCTGCCACTATTTTAGTTATTCAGCTCAAAATGACCTCATGTTTGTGGGAGTGAACAAAATCCTCCATAAACTCAGTGTCTGCTTCCACCTCTGATGAGAGCTGTCTTTTCAGCAATGTTCAAGTGATTCTGTCCAATGCAGGCTGTGTATGAGGAGCTCCATTACAATGCACTGCACACTGTTCCCACGTGGATATTCTGCTGGCTAACTGTACGCAATTCCGATTTTGTATGTTTTGAAAAATGGGACTAATACCAAGACCATACAAAAGGCACAGCAAAGCCACAAATCCAGACTCACTGTAAATGTCAGCCATTTTTTCCAGCGTATACTGTGGCATGCTACCCATCTGCTATGCCATCACCCAGCAGAACTGTCTGGTACCTGCTGCTGCCAACGTGTACAGCTTGCCCCTTATTTCTCTCCAACTTTTTGCATGCTCCACTCCTCTGACACCTTCTGCAAAAACACCTCCCTTCTGCTGTGGCAAGATCAGCTTTATACCTTCACCACACCACACCCCGCCAACACATGTCCATCAGAATCAAAGAACAATGAAGAAAAAGGGCTTTTCATCACAAAATCATTGTCGTGGTGACCTGTACCATGGAGAAGGCAGCCTCTTTGGTTTCAAGGTAAGACCATGTTTCATCCTCTAACCAAGCTGTCAGAGTAAATCTGAAGCAAGGTCAGTGCTATGTCTGACACCCCTCACTGCATTCGATGATCTCAAAAAGAGCAAGCAAGGATTTGAGAGGTGTGGCCCAATCCTGGTCACCGAACACCATAAAGAGTGCCTAGCCACAGGAGGTAACTCAACATCACCACCACTTCGGAAGCTTCAATTGTGGGATAACTAGGCACCAATGATCATTGACATTGGTTTGCATCGATGGAGTTGCAGCAAACCAAACCTCGACCACCTGCCGCACAACCTAGTTGAAGAGTTGCATAAGATAAGACGACAGGCCGATCCCACTGCCCTCCTAAGGTGCACCACTCGAGACACCCAGGTAGGTGGTGGTTCAGTCGGAGGGGGGGCATGCATAAGAGGGGAAGAAAAACATCCCAGATTGGGGAGAAATGGAGAGAACCCCATAGTTGGAAGTGAGAAAGAGAAGCACCCCTGAGTGGGGAGTGAGAAAGAAAAAAGCCCCAGAGTGGGTAGAGACAGCGGAAACCCTGCAAGTGGGAGGAAAAAAAGAGGAAAACCCCTGGAGTGTGGAACCGAGAAAATCCCAGAATGGGGACTAAGAAACGCCCAACTGTTGGGGAGGGGGTAGGCGAGAAAGAGAAGCACCCAAGAGCGGGGAGTGAAGAAAAGCCTCCTAAAGCAAGGAGTGAGACAGTGAAAAGCCACTCAGTGGGGAGTGAGGAAAAGAAGCATCCCAGAGTGGGGAGAGAGAGAGAGAAAACCCCAGGGTGGGAAGCAGAAAGGAGAACTACCCCAGAGCAGAGAGAAAAAGGGAAAAACCCTGCATGCAGAGTGAGAAACAGATGCATCCCAGAGTGGAGAGCAAGATGGAGAAAAACCCAGAATAGGGAGAGGAGAGGTGAAGAAATCCCCAGAATGGGGAGTAGAAAAGAGAAACACCCCTGTCTAGGGAGAAACAGAGAAAATCTCAGAACGGTGACTGAGAAATTCCCATCAGTGGCAGAGGGACCAAAGAAAACCCCAGAGTGCGGTAGTGAGGATGGGAAAAGCCCTAGAGTGGGGAAAGACTGAGACACCCTCTGAGTGAAGAGAAAGAAAGACTGACAAGGGAGAGATGAGAAGTCTGAGAGGAACTGGAAAGAGATGGAGAGAGACTTGGGGCTGGGAACTCTGGACCGAAGTCCACCACACCAAGAATTGTCTACTCTGAACTGGTACTATGGGCTCAGTCCTTTTCTAAAGGGGTACATGATTGGATTGGTCATAAACCAGCATACATCACTTCCAGCCCAAGGTACCCAAAAGTCGTATGTTGTTTCTGATTTTCTTTAAAGAAAAGGAAAGTGGATTGGCTAGTATACCATTTCGGATGGAGGACTGTTATATAGCTTTGACATCCTGAGGAGCACCCGTGCGACCTTCTTTTTAAGAATAGGGCTAGTCTGACTCCTGTTTCTGATCTGCCACAGTATATTGTGCCACATCATACGTTTCTCCAGAGGCCATAATTTTGGTCTATGATAAAGCATGGTTTGGTTGCAAGAAAACCTGCAGGCACAAACGTTCTGTTTGCATTCACGCTTTCATGGCATGTTCCATGTGGGCTCTCGACACAGAGTGAGACACGTGATGAGAAATTTGCTTTGTGCATTTTCTCACAATGTGCAATGCATGTGGTCATGTCTCTAACATCACCAGTAGTGGATGTGGGTGGAGAGGCATGCAAAGACCTGGTGTAGTCCCTAGGGATATGTTGTAATTGTTGTTTATGTGTGTCACCAGTTTGACAACAATCACAGATCTCCACCATACACAAATGTGTAGTGAACTTGGTCTCCCAACTGGCTGCTTTCAAGGTGCCTTTGGCCTAACGGCATGGTTTGGGAGCCCAAAATGTCCAAATGTGGTCTGAGCTCTTTTGCATGCATTTAGCATTTGCCTCTTGTTTGTATGATTAACCTAAGAGCAGCATTTGACAGCAGTCAATATAAGGGCCTGACTTTACATCATATTGACTCTTTTTCAGAAGGAGTTCCATGGCTATTGCTTCTGCAATGCAAACTCCTAACAAATCTTTGTTATTCAGTGCATGATGCTGTGTTTGGCATGGGAACAGGGACATTCCCTTTATTTTCATGCCATGTGTACACACAGTGATAGGTAATGGTGGAACCAATATTGGACATCCCCAAAGACTTCCAAACATAAAAGAGAGGGCAAAATCAGCAGAGATCCTAGCGTCTCTGCCTGCATTAAAGTGTGATAAGGGCAGCGACACAGAGGTGTTTCCCAAGATAGAGCAGGGAAATCATGGAGTTGATCTTCTGCTCTGTGTCCTGCAGACCACAGGACATCAGCTCTAAAATGACCATGATTTGTAAAATCCTGCAGTGAATCTGTCTCTGTTGGTTTTCCTGCATTATGGCTATTTTGAGCTGCACAAAAATAAAATAAAGGTGCATATGTCAAATTGAATATGTGTTGGGCAAGCCCATCTGTGGAATGGAGTGTAGAACAATAATTTGCCTACAAGATCGCATAGGAACCTACAATACAACACACCTAAGATATTCTGAGTGGTAATCTAATGTCACACCAGACATTGTTCCATGCTCAGTCCTGGTGTTATTGTGAATTTATGGATTTGCATTGTTGGAAAATACAGTCTCCAAATTTCAACCATGCAGTACTTTCAACACAGCCACTGATTTCAACAGAGACAGTGTGCACCAGTTATAAATGATGCTGACATTGCAGCACATGCCATATGCTATGTATGCTGTAGGCTTTATTAATAATACTAACATGTAATGAGCTAACATTTTAGTACATGCTATATGTAGTAAAGGGTGTACTCACAGTTAATATGGGAATCATATTGGCTTGATATACAGGCCATAGGCTCTGTACACGCTAGCCTATAGCAGGTAGATGAACTAACATGCTGGCTGTGGGTTACCAGCTTTCAGAAAATAAAGTGAAGTTACATTGCAGGTGAGATTTAGAGTCTGTGCTAGGTGAAACATGTTGAGTATAAGCATTCCTTGTTCTGAACAGGAAAAGGGGAATGGAAAATAAGTTACCTTATTGACAGATGTGCTGAATTCTGTCCAAAAATCTAAGGGCTGAACAGAACTGCTAGAAGTGTCTGTCATGTGTCTAGTGGCACCCAAAGTGGGTTGGAACTTGAGGAAGTGACATCAGAAAACAGGTGGGTAAGGGCTGATTTTGAGGGAGACATTATAAGGAACTGAACGCTGGGAGGCTGGACTTGGCCTGTGGCAGATTCCATAAGGGGTTGTTGCTGTTTTCATAAGGCTGGTGACTTTTGCATGGAGAATTTGTAAAACAGGCTTTCCACATAAATCTGTGGATGTTTTAACAGAGCCTGTCATATCCATCGCATTGCTGAGATTGTATAAGAATAGGGCCTCAGATTTGACAAGCTCTAATTGTGAGCAAACACTTGAGACTGCATTTTGAATTTTGGAAGGCTTTCCCCGAGTGTTAGAGCCAAACTGTGACCTGCGAACATCGAGGCATTTATCCAAGCCTGACTGGGATTGCTGCGAAGGCCATGGGCAGATAGGAGATCTGTGTTTGTTAGGTCTCTCAGCAGGCTTCTAAGCTGCAGTATTCCAAAGCAAAATAGTGGGGGCTGACATGAGCTGACCCTTGAGATGGGTGCTGAATTGAAATGATGCCAGTGCAGCTGGGCTGAGTACAGTGTCAAGTTAAGTGATGTAAGTATAAATAGGGTTCGCCAAAGAATTCTTTTTGGGGTGTCTTGCAAGGGGATTTTGATTTGGCCAAGTCAAATAGACATACAAAGACATTTTTCTTATGTTTCACGGTACCCAACAACATGAATGTTTTCTTAATCTAAATTGTTTATCGGAATAATTATGTTAGCAAGAAATCTCATTTATTTCTAACATCAGACCAACCAGTCAGCTGACTAAAAGGTACAGGGGTAGACAGTAGGTGGGGCAGAGGCATTAAGGTAAATGCCCACATAACCACTGAACTTCATACTAGGGTGTGTTCCAATTGCTTCCCCAGTCTGTCAATTGTATAAAGGGGAGAATTGATAAAGGGTGTTAATCCATGGTGCAGGCAGTATTAATGAATATTAAGTAGCTGTTAGAGCCCACAGAAAACTATCAGTGTGAAATTGCATGTTCTGATTTCTTTTCTATAATATCATGCATGGTTGACTATGTTGATTTCTTTTGACCTTAGTAGAGGACAAGGGGTAAACAGGACTTGAGGAGAGATTACTTACATGACCAAGATACTAGATAGGGATTTGAGGCTGTGCTGTTTTGCGAACAGTATTAATTTTTCTTGCAATGCAAAGTTTGTTATGTTTATTGCATTTGTTCAATAAGAGTGTAACACTGATGTTTCGCTCCTGAATTTTTCTCTCTGCTGAATGAGATGAAGGTGCCTGAGGGCATAATTATGAAAGCCTGTGTGGTAGTCTGTTATTGAGTAGCCTAGTTAATTCACAATCAGTAGTGTTGAGTCCAGGTGTATTCAGTGCAGTTGGTGTGAACATCTGGTGTGCTCAGTGCAGGCAGAAAATCTACATGCTCTCTATCTATCCCGGCCTATCTCTGACTGTGGCCACCATTTGCAGGTCACTTGCCAGGTTGGCCTCTTCGTCTCAGAGTGGGCGGACTTCTATTTTTCTATCCTTACCTCTACCTTTCAACTACTGCTCAGAGACCTCATCATCCATCTGGATATTTCTAACACATCATCAGGACTCTTGCACAATCTCTGCAACTCTCTCTCTCTCTCTCTCTATTCTACCCTCTAGCCCAACACACTCTTCCGAGCACACCTTGGATGTTCTCATCTCTTCAGACATTCCCCTCTCTAACCCTTTCACCAATCATGGGCTGACACCTTTCTGTTCTCCTCCTACCTGAAGTTATTTTCCCCCTATATGAAGCCAACCACAGCACTACCACCTACCTTCTCAGTCATCCGGTCCATGAAGCCTGTGTCAGTGGAGTCCTTTGCTGCTACTTTCTCTCCTCCTCCTATGCATGTGGTCGATTCAAACTCTGACACAGCCCTCTCTAACCTGTATATTCTATCTCTAACATTCTGGATGTACTTGCCCATGTCATGAAAATCTGTCTTAAGCCTACCTCCAAGTGCAACTCTTGGTATGACTCGGACCTTGCCACCCAAAAACACAAGTGTAGGGTGGCTGAGAGGAAGTGGAGGGCATTGGACACATCCTCTGACAAACAGTCCTGTCGCCTGCTCTAAAGGCATTACAGACTCTCTGTCTCGTCCAAGAAGTGCACCCACATCCAAACCCGTATCTCTGCGGCCTCTAGCAACACGGCCAAACGCTTCAAAATCTGTAAGGAGCTGGCCAATCCTACTGAAGTCTCCACCTCTCCTGTTTCCTCCCAGACCCTCTGCATGGCTTTGGCCTCTCACTTCACCACTAGAACTCTACTCCCCCCCCCCCTCTAACTCTCCTGACCCACTTCTGGACACCTCTCCCCCTCCTCCTCCTTTCTCCTCCTTCTCTGCGATAACTCCTGGCAATGTTTCTGGACAAGTCTAATCTATTAAAGTGTCATCCAAGCAGGTGTACCCCTGCACTTCCAGAACCATCAAGGACCACATCAACACCCTCGCACTAGCCTTGGCTGAGTTCTGCAATCACTCTTTTCCAACTGGGACTTTCCCCTCACTGCTAAGTCACTGGGCTTCATTACACGTTAGGCAGTAAGGGTTTACCGGTACCGGTAAGGGCACCTGTACCGGTAAAGCCTTACCGCCTTACTACGAGTTCCCTTTGCGGGACCCGACCTTAATGGCTGGTTTTACCAGCCGTTAAAGTAGGGTGCCGCAAAGGGACCTTGGAGCCCATTACGGTACCGCAATTTGCGGTACCGTAATTAGCGCCTTCCCCATTCCCATTATGCCCTATGGGGGCAAAAATGGGAATGGGGAAGTGCCTTGGTGAATGGGGAATTACCGCCCCACTCACCTTGGAGTAGGGTGGTAATTCCGCCATCCACCAAGGCGGACACAGTAAAATACCGGCGGCAACCATGGCGTTAATAGCGCCATGGTTACCGCCTACCGTGTAATGAGGCCCACTGTCTTGTGCAATCCCTCCTGAAGAAACCTTCTGCCGATCCTTTTTGTCCAGCAAATTATCACCCGATCTCTATCACCCCTTTGCTGGGCACTCTTCTCACAGTGTACTGCTTCCTCCTGACACACTGCACCACACTCCTACCACTTGCCACACTCAATAGCTCTAAGCATCCTGCCCTCAACCGCAACACGTCACTCACAGCCAAAACACAGCATTCCATTTCACGCCATTCTCACACATCTAATTTGCCTGGTCATCATAAGAGCCACCTAGCATCCACGGCACTGACCGCCAATCAGTACTCACACTTCATTAACTTTTGCACCATGCCCTGTCCCAACCCGTATCTTAACTCTCCAGCCTTATGGCTGGAACACTTTGCTACCAAGCCTATGCCCAATCAACCTTGCTCTCTCCTCCTCAGAAATGTCAGATTAGGCTCAAGATTCTGCCACAAATATCAACCTCCACACCACCTTACCATCAATAAACCCCATTTGATCCAGGGACACTCTACACCTATACCTGACCCCACTGTTACTACAAGGCCAAACCCCATAACTGACCCAACTTTCCTTCCCAACAGTCCTAACTTCACAAAAGACATCATGATTGAAAGGGGCCCTCGTCAATGCTAGATCCTTGCTAGCTCATGCACTAGACATTGTCGACTTTATTGTAACTCATAACTAAGACTTCTTAGCAATCACTGAAACCTGGCTACATGCCGCAGCCAGTACCACTTTGGCCATCCCTGAAAATTACGCCATCACTAGATGTGATAGGAACTCCAACCTTTCCAAAGGTGGGGGTGTTGTCTTCATCTTCAAAAGATCACTTGAACTCAGGCCTATTTCTTATCAGCAGATCCCATCGGTCGAACTATTATCGGTTAAACTACCGATATCACCTAACCAAACATCCACTATTCACCTTATTTATCGACCACCAGGACCCATTAACACCTGTACTGATAACATTTCATCTCTTCTTGCAGATAACACAAAACCCAAGTCCCAAATCATACTACTGGGAGACCTTAACTTGGGATTCCAAGACCCCAACGATCCCAAATCCCTTGATCTTGCCAGTACCTTAACTGATCTATGGTTTACGCATCACATCTACACTCCTACGCACAACAGGGGCAGAACCCTTGATTGGCTTTCTGACCTGAACTATAGCATCAATTTGGTAATGATCACCGCATGCACATGGGCATATCACCACAAAATTACCTTCTGCATCAAATCCGGTCAGCAAAGCCCTAAACAAAATATTGCCCCATCTATCTGCACAAGAAACAAGAAGGACATTACTAAAGACTCCCCATCATCCTTCCCCACCTCACAGAGTATTGTCTTCCTGCTCAGACCACACTGTACTAGTAGATACGTATAACCAAACTATCCACAAGGCACTAAAGATCATAGCCTCACTGAAATTGCAGGAACCTAAACTTCAAGCTCATCTCAATTCGTGGTTCACTCCATACCTGAGAGATTTACGCAAAAGAAAAAGAAATGCTGAGGCACACTGGAAAACCCTTCCCACGGACACTAACAAAAGCTCTCTAATCTCAGCCCTTCCAATTACAAAGACGCAATATTCCTTGCAAAAAAAGATATTACAATAACCACATCCTTCAGGCTGAATCCAACACCAAAGAGCTTTTCAAGATTGTAAAAGAACTTGAATCTCACACAGCCCCTATTGACACCTGCAATACTGACACCGATTGGTGTACACATATCCAAAAAGCCCTCCTGGATAAAATATCTACACTGCAATACAAAATCAATGCTAAACAAATGCAGCCTTCACCCAGATTCGCTACCTAACTCCCTCCTCAACAAAATACCTCCACTGACACACTCCTTCAAATCCTTCCATTTTACACCTCTTTCTATTGCTGAGGTGGAAAACATCATTAAATAACTGAAACCATCTAACTGTCAAGGTGACTCCTGTCCCAGCCCTATCATCAAGGGAGCAGCCCCTTTCATCACCACTTTCATCAATGCCTCTTTCAAATCTGGAATAGTCCCTGACAACCTCAAGGATGCTTGGGTCATCCCACTTTAGCAACCCTACTAACTACTGACCTATTACTATGGTTCCCTTCTTATTGAAAATCTTGGACCGGGCTGCATACTTACAAATTCAGGAATACCTGGAAAACAATAAAATCCTAGGCCTCCATACATCTGGCTTCTGACCTAGGCACGGAACGGAAACTGCCCTCATTGACCTAAAATCACAAATCGAAGACCTAAACGACAACGGTAAGCTGGTCCTCCTACTCTTGTTAGACCTATCAGCAGCATTTGACTTGGTCAACCACCAAATTCTCTGCCACCACCTCAAAAATGCTGCCCACTTCTCAGATGAAGCTACATCTTGGATCAGTTCCTTTTTGACAAACAGAACTATGCAGGTCTTTTCTCCATCTGCATCTGACAAACCCTCTCCAGTCTTGCGTGTAGGGTGGCTGAGAGGAAGTGGAGGGCATTGGGTGCATCCTCTGACAAACTGTCCTGCTGCCTGATGTAAAGGCAATACAGACTCTGTCTTGTCCAAGACGTGCGCACACATCCAAGCCCGTATCTCTGCAGCCTCTAGCAATGCAGCCAAACTCTTCAAAATCTGTAAGGAGCTGGCCAATCCTACTGAAGACTCCATCTCTCCTGTTTCCTCCCATGCCCTCTGCATGTCTCTGGCTTCTAACTTCACCACTAGAACTCTCCTCTTGCTCCCCCTCTAACTCTCCTGGACCACCTCTGGACACCTCTCCCCCTCCTCCTCCTTTCTCCTCCTCCTTCTCTGCGATACCTCCTGGCAATGTTTCTAGATAAGTCTGATCTATTAAAGTGTCTTCCAAGCAAGTGCCCTGCTCCTCCAGAACCATCAAGGACCACATCAACACCTTTGCACTAGCCTTGGCCGAGTTCTCCAATCACTCTTTTGCAATGGGGACTTTCCTCTCACTGCTAAATCACTCTCTTGAGCAACCCCTCCTGAAGAAACCTTCTGCCGATCCTTCTTGTCTGTCAAATTATCACCCGATCTCTATCACTCTTTTGCTGGTCAAACTCCTGGAAAAGCTTGCCATCTCCCAGTTTACTCTACAGACTGAATATGCTGGTTGTCTCAATGACCATCAGTCTGATTTCAGAGCAGCCAGAGGCACAGAAACTGCTCTCTAGGACACCCATGAAGATCTGCTCACCAATCTTGAATCTAGCATTCCCACTGTCCTCATCCTCCTTGATCTTTCGTCTGCTTTCGACATGGTCCATCATGCCATCCTGATCAGCCATCTCTGTGAGAACCTAGGCCTCACAGATCAGGCCTTGGCTTTGCTGACCCCCTTCCTCTTGGAACGACCCACCCAGGTCTAACTTGGGTCATTTCTCTCCATCACCTCTCTCTCCATATATGGTGTTCCCCAGGGCTCTAACCTCTCGCCTTGGCTTTTCAACATCTGCTTGGCCCTTTTGGACCACCTCATCTCTACCTTCTCCTCTAACTTTCAGAGTTTTGTGGATGACACTCCGCTCTGCTTCAGGCTCCCCTCAGCCTCCTCACCTCCCTCGCTCATTCCTGACTGTCTATCCATGATCCTGAGTGGTGAACCTCCAATTTCTCTGCCTTAATGCCAGTAAGACTGAGATCTGTCTCATTTGGACCCATGCTCCCCCTTTCCCTGTTTCACTGTGGCCGCTCTCCTTGGGTCCTCTCTCTGTGCCTTCCTGTGAGGCAAAAACCCTTGGTGTCATCTTCGACTCCACACTCTCTTTATATCCCCACATCACAGACCTCTCCAAGAAGGCCCACTACCAGCTGCACCGCCTCAGAGGAATTCTTCCTTTTCTCACTTTCCCCCAGTAACTCACTGTCTGCAGAGCCCTGGTTCTCTCTAGGCTGGACTATTGCAACAGACTCTTTCTCAATCTGCCTTCCTCAACTCTCTGCCCTATGCATCTAATCCAGAACAGGACTGCAAGATTTACCCTTTGCCTCAAGCCCAGGGATCATATCTCTCCAGCCCTGAAATCTCTCCACTGGCTCCAGGTGGGCGCAAGGATCAAGTTCAAGAACCTCTGCTTCTTCCACCAGGCTTTCTGGGGCCATGGCCTGCACTACATCGAACTCTCTCTTCCTAAACACCTTCCTTCTTGAGCCTTTCTCTCAGCCACCTCCAACTCTCTGAGGGTCAGATGCTTCTCTAGGCAAAGAATGGGGGTAGATCTCTCTCTGCTGCAGTTACCTCCCTTTGGAATGGCCTCCCTGCCCCTTTCAAACTTGAGCAGGACCACCTGAGGTTCCGGAAACAGCTCAAGGCCTTCCTTTTTGCTTCCACTTTCTCTCTCTCTCTCCTCTCCTGACCTATCTCTCTGCTGCGCTTACTGGTTGTCTGGCTACTCTCTGACCCTCTATGAGCACCAGGCTTCTCACCGACCAGTAGCCCCTGCACTGCCTCCAGGTCCACCATGCACTTAGGGCTGTATCTATAACACTACAGTCCTCTGACTCCTTGCACTTACCCAGAGCTGCCTGCCATGACTGCTCTTACTGAGAGCACTAATGCCCTGATTGCACTTCCCTTTCCTCCCCTCAGCATTTCTCCCCATCCTCTCCCCCCCACATTGCATGATCCAAATGACAAAAGGCCTAGTAAGACCAATTGTTTTCTCCCCCCTATGTCTTCCATACCTTGTCTTGTCGCGCGATAAACGCTTGTGTGCAGGCGCGTTATAAATCACTGATCATATCATAAATGATGCCAGAACATAGCCAAGGATTCCAAATGAAAAGGGGAGATGAAAAATTAATTCTTACATTTTGGTGGAGAATGCAGGCAACTTTTGGCCAAGTGCATTTGTTAAGTGTGGCGCTTTGTAGGGTGGTCATATTATGCTGTGATGGGCACACTTTGAATTGTCTTTTGAATTATTTTAGTGCTGCTGTGTGTCAAGTAACCTTGGTACACTGCAGACATGGCAGAAATTGAAATTGCTGATTGCAACACATACGCAGAAACCACATTTTTTGGTTTAGCAACTTGGACATCAGAAATTATCTCAGGTTGGCGAGAGCAAATATTATCAAAACTTGATAAAGAATGCCCTGAGCAGTTTTTTGCTTACTCAAGCTCCTTCACCCCAAGGGCCGCAAATCATAAATATACTGCTTGATTAACCTTAAGTAAGGTTTGTTTTACATAGGATGCTGAGGTAATTGCAGCCTTGCAATGAGAGTTGGCAACTGTGCTTGTAAAATTGTGACAGTTAGAAGAGAGTTCAGAAAAGGGAGAGCCCAGTGCAAAATTGCAAGCCAAATGTGATGCTTTCAATTTGGAGATTGCACAAAAAGAGAGGCAAGTGGGGGAATGCGATGGGGAAGTTGCCCACTTAAAAACAATTCTAGAGAGTATTCGGAAGATAGAGATTTTGCTTTGTCAGAAACGCAGTCACTGTGCGAACATAATAAGCAGTCCTCCAGGGATATACAATCACTAGAAAGTGAAGTGTTTAGGTTGATGTCTGAACATGATAGGAAGATGGAAGTGATCAGTGACTACAAAGTACAGCTCACAAATATGAATGTTAAGCTTAGAAAAGAAAGCTTTGCGTTTAATGAAGAAACACAAGAATTAGATGCACAATTTATAAATGAAATGACATCCCTAAAACCCAATATGTCAGATTTCCAATCTCACAATCCAACCAAGTGCTTCTAGCTTTATCCGGAACATGAATGAGCAGGAAAGTTTACCATTGGATGAATTAGGGAGAGAGATTAGAAAACATTTCTCTCCATTTCGGCCCATTCAGGATGCGAAAAAGGCAGCATACAATATGACAGCTCACCCAGAGTCGCCACAACACTTCTTGCAAAATTTAAAACAAGCTTCCTCCCTTTTTGACATCAGCTGTGATGTAAAATCAGTGCAGTTCAGCAACGAGAGGTGGTCTCCCAACTAGCCTGTGAATTAACTAGAAGTAGAAGCTTGCAGTGGATTCTTGATCAGTCAACTAAAATGAATGAGGTAACCTCACATAATGAGGGTAAAAATAAAGAATCAAAGCAGCATAAAGTGAAAGAGACTGACCCTGCAGTGTTGGAAATTAGATTGTGGAAAATGCCATTGGCGACTGCTAAATCACAGAATGACGCATCACATTACCAGAAAGGTGTGGCCATACAGTCTTCAAAGCCCCAATATGTTCTGCCTGCTCTTTAACTTTGAGGCTTTATACTTTAATAATATGTTTGAGAACACGTTTCTATTATTTTACTATTGAACGTTCCCTACCCGGGCCACGAATGGAAACACTGCTGGAGTCTGCTGGGCCCTCTGAAGGTTATTCTCTATTATTTTATCGTGATATTGAGATAATTTACATATGGTTGAGGAGGCTGTCTTGATAGGCCATTATCTCCTGTCTTTTGGCTGCTACTCCTCTATATTCCAATGACCCTAAACACCCCCTCCCACTTCTCCTTTCCTTCTCCCTTTAATCCATGTCTCCCTGCAGCACCCACACTCACCATCAGTCATCGTCTCCCCATCATTTCTCACTTTTGTACTGGCCTTCACCACAGGCCAAAACATGCACTCTCATTTGACACACTGGCCGTCTCCTTGGGCCCGTCCACTCCCCCTGGATTAGTTTGACAATGGCCCTCCCCACGGGCTCACCTTCCCCTATGTTAGTATACGTAGTATCCGAGTCGGCCCCTTTCGTTCAAGCCCACCGCTAGAATGCCAAGCACACTATTATACACCAGGTGCCTGTCGATGATGACCCTTCCACCTTGGTCAACACCACAAAAGCAATACGAACAGCACTGACTACCACACACGCATCCTTCTCTGTTCCTTCAAACACTCCTTCAACAACCATGCAATACAATGACACCTGTTTCCCCTAAATGACACAACTCTGCAATCGCGGGTCCTATGGTCCGCTCTCACTACACACCGCTCCTGCTCAAACACAGGTGTACCTATACACATTTCCACACCCGATGGGGAGCGTGAACTAACATCTACAATTACTATGGCCGATCGTCCTTCACCTTGAGGATACATCCTAAACACCATAAAATACAGTCCCTCCCTCCACTGTGGTTATGCAACCACAAGACAGTGTTTTCTTGCACGGTTGCACTCACGGGTCCTAGACTCCTCTTGGCATCGAGCCTCCCGTGCGGGCTCACTCCTCCCCCTGAGTGCGAGCGTCACTCGGGACCAGGCAGACCTTTGTGAACTCAGTGTCTGCAGGGCCTCCTCAGTGTTGTACGTGAAACAGATCTGTGGTCTCCGGACCCAAGGCTCCAGGGCGGGTGGCCAGAATACCCCTAGCTAACTGAGAGAACTGAGGAACTCACTGGGTCCTCCAAAATGTATTAGGGGTCCTCAAGTGCTCGCAATTGATAAGTTACCAGTATTAGTCCGAAATGGAGCATACACCAGGCAATATGTAACGCTGTTTATTACAGCTGGGCTGCACAAATCAAACATCACAGTTGTAGTTCAAACTTCATGTCTTCTCGGTTCCGATGAAGCTGACTGGTTAGAATGCGTCATGCCCCTATAGCTAGACATACGTTATTTGGACACGACTGGAGCAAAACCGACCTGCCCTCTCCCGACTCACGCCATCGCAGTGTGGTGCCACATTGCTTCTTGCTCCACCGTGCAGAAAGTTTGCAATTGGTAATAACATATTTGTGCTGACATGTGGACCTTTATTCATCTGCCATTGGCCAGCACCAGAAAGGAAGGAAAACAAGACACTGTGAAACAGTAGGAAAGGAGACATTCACATGGCACCTGCCCGATGATAACCTTCACAAACACTATTGTGGACAAACTGTGGGCAGGGTACTTACCAGGGACACCAAACCTCACCATCTGATTGGCTCTTTTAGGAGCACCCCTGCATCCTGCATCCTTGTTCCCATACTCACCGGCCCACGGGTGATTTGAAATCGCTTTTGGTGTCATGCAAATGCCTCCCTGGATTATGTCAATTTCCCCAGCTGCCATGAGTAACTATGGGACTGGCTTGCCAGCCTTAATTGTATCGCCCGTTGCTGGAAACTTTTTCCCACCATATCTCACTCACCTCTTGTGCTTGTTGCTACCACCTCTACAATATTCTTAAAGTTCGCCCCTCTCTTACTTTTCATGCTACTAAACTCTTAATCTCCTCCCCTATTTTTTCTCACCTCTTCTACTGCTCCTCCTTACTTTTTGGCCTTCCTACTTCACATCTTGCCCCTCTCAAATCTATTTATCACTCTGCCATTGTACTCTCTGTCTCCTCTCGCCCCGTGACTCCATCTCTGCTTCCCTTTCCTCCATTGGCTGGCTCCCCTTTCATTCTCAACTTAAATTTCACTTCCTCTGTCTGGTCTTCAAATCTCTCCACAATCTTGCTCCCCCTTATCTCTCTTCCCTTCTCTCATTCTACATGCCCTCTCGTCCCCTTCGTTCCGCTGACCACTTCCTCCTCACTGTTCCTCCCTCCCCCTGTGCCTCCTCCCGTTTCCGTTCCTTCCAACTCCTGGCCCCCCTCCACTGGAACTCATTGCCTCTCTCTATCCGCTCTTCTCCTACTCTTTCCTCTTTCCGCACCTCCCTCAAATCTCTCCTTCTCCATTCCCCGCCATGACACCCCCCTCCTCTCACTCCTCTCTCCTACCCCTTTCCCCTCCTCCCCCATTATCCTCTCCCAATCCCTTCCTTCCATCCTCCTTCCTTCCCTCCCTCTTCTTCCTAGCCCTCCCCCTCCTCTCCCCTTCCCCCTCTGAATAATTGCTCTACATTCTGTTTTTGGTGACTGATTCATGTTTGTAATTTGCTTCTGTTGTTACAATTTGTGTTATGTTAAATGTACCCTGTTGTTGTAACTGTACAGCACTTTGGGATAAAGCGCTATATAAGATTAATAAATACAATGCAATACATTACAATAATTGCAGTCAGAGTGACTTTTAACCACAAAACATTATTGCACTGTTTTATTTTGAATGGTTTAGCATCTTTTATATTTTTTACTTTTTACTTTTTGATCTTTTTTAGAAGAAACGTGTGTACTACCTAAAAAAATCCAGCTGGTTTTAGCATGTTTTACCCTTTTATTTTTATATATGATATTGAACTACACATAATGTGGTGGTCACTTAGGGTGCCTGCCTGTGCTCGCATAACATGATTAATATAGTATCAGGGTTAAGAGAGCACACTGACACTATTTGTCTGGGAAAAACAGCCAATATTGCCAAAAAGCCAAAGCAATCACTAGCCCCCAAGGCTACTCTTAAATCGGTAGCCAGGGCCCCCAAATCCAGGCGACTGGCTAGTCAACTTTCTCTGTACTTCTATTTAAAAAAATGGCAGGGAATCTGGCAGATAGGATTCAAGTGACAGAAAAAGCCATATGGGAAGAGGCATCCTCTATAGGGGCCACAAATATTCTTGACGACGGGGGGACGGAAGAGGGGTTATTGGCTCCCACTGTATCATGGCATGTGAACATTGAAGAGGCTGGCCTGGTTGGCACGGGTGGGGACCTGGGGGCATTGTGGGTGGCTGGGCCTAACATGGACATGTTTTTTGGGGGGGATTGTCCCCTTAGTATGGGTGCTGGCACGTTGGGCAATCTAGGGGAGAATGCAACCCCATCGGCTCACTCTGCGGGCAGAGTGGAGGACTAGGGGGTTACCCTACCCTTGGGGGATCTGGCGATAGCCTCAACTACAATGGATGATGATAAGGTCTACTTAGAGTCATTATTAGACAAAAAATTGAAACCCCTCTAAAATCTTTTGGCCCCGAATTTGGGGAGTACAACCAGGGAATTATCCTCATAAGCAAAATGACTGACCAAAATTGAGGCCACTCATGCCCTGCTCCAATCATTCAAAAATGGGGTTATGACTACTTAGGCGATACTGGATGACTCTATTAGAGATCTGAATCAAAAAGTGGAAGAAATTAATTGGAACTGTGAGAGAGGTAGGTCTAGTATGGAGCAAGCCCCAATAATTGAGAGGAGTGACATGGGGCAGGGCACCTGAGAGGGTGTCGCTGCAGGTGGTTTTTTCCCCATGGCCAAAGTTGTTATTGCACCCTTAAATTGCATCAAACTCTGGACATTTCCTGCAGGATGGACAAATCCCTTACTGGGGGCCTTGGCCAAGGTCGTGGAATCAGGATGGGTTTGCAGGGAGAGCGCAGTATTAAGTCTCCCCCCGGCTGCAGCCCCCCTCGTTGAAGTGATAATGGGGGTCCAGGTTTTACTGAGGGGTGCCCATGAAACATCTTCATCTCTGATGAATAAGGCCTCACATTGGATATATTCTTATCTGATGTGCTGGAGTATTGACCTTAATTCAGTCAAAATGGCCAGAAGCGTGGGATGGGTGTGTCCCACAAGGAAAGCTGTTGAGAGTAATTGTATTGTGGTATCATTTTCTAACAATGTAATAGCCAGGCACTTGGTGACTTTGAATTTAACTAGAGGTCTAAGGGCTAATGTTTCGAAACTTGAAAGTAGGCTGGTGGGTCTAGACTACTTTTATCCTTGTATGTGGCTGGTGGCAGCACCACTTGAGGCCGGAGGGAAAGACAGCGATCTGGGGTCCTGAGAATGGAGGGTGTGACTGCCTTAGTGGCCCCCAATGCAGTTTGTGCACCTTTATGGGTAACAGTGAGTAGGAGTAATCCTCAAAGATCGGAGTGGTACGAAAACATTAGGAGTTTGGTGTCCCAGAATAGATTTGGGTCTCTGTCATCATTGGACGAGCAGGACTGACAGGAGATTAGCCAGCCACTGCCCCCAGAGGGGGCCATAGTGAGCCAGTCTGGTGGGCGGGGGGTCAATTGTGGCTTCTATGGAAGTAAAGATTATTTAATGGAATATTACTAGTTCAAGGGGTAAACTCCAGTTGCATAAGAACGTGGAATTCTTGCATTTCCAAGGGATCATCCCGCTGCAGGAAACCTGTGACCTTGACATTCCTCTCCTGGAAGGCTATGCTTTCTATGGCATCGCTGCCAAAAAGAATTGGAGGAGGAGGTGCTACAAAAGCCTGGTCGTAAAGGTCAAGGCTTACCTACCCTGCAGGGTGGAGGTGTCGAAACCAAATTGGACTATTTACAATTCCTGAAGTTCAAACACCCAGGTATCGAGACGTTCAATGTTTTAAACTTCTACAATAGCCCCAGCAAGGCAAAGGGGGATAAATGGCCAAAAATAAAGGAATTCTTGGACAAACGTAGGGCTGGTGTAGGGTCCATCCAGCACAGACTAATTTGGGGGGTGAAAGCTGGATTTCAAGGTCAAAATGGGATCTGGCCTGCCACAAGACCTGTATGAACAATTGGTACAGGGTATGTTCCAGGGGCATCCAATTGAGTGCTTGGCTCATTGAATGGGGCATGCGAACAGAGAATGGGCCTATTAACCCGGATATCCCTGGCAAATGTACGTTTAACAGCCATTTGGGTACTTCGACCATTTACTATTTTTGTTTATCCTTGGGCATATCAAATCACATTGTGAGTTTTGAAGTACCCAGAGCCGAGAACAGTGATCATTACCCCTTGGTACTAACACTAAGAGGCCTGGTTGAGCGGGTTGGGCAAATGTCCAGCATACTGTGCCAACTGGATAGTGACACAGTGTTCTGCAGAAGAACCAAATGGGGGAAATTTCAAGGCTCTAGCCTGCATTTTAAAATATCGGCCATGCAGAAAATGGAGCTAATGGGAATTCTGGAGTACTCAACTGGTCCCAGGGAAGTGTTGTGTCTCTTTACTGCTATCCTTGCAGCACTTACAGGGGATTTAATGACAGTCCACATGACAGGGGAGTGGTGGGAAGAAGGGTTGGTTCGACCAGGCTTGCAGGATGGCCAAATTAGCACTTTTGGATGCCTTAAAACGTCCAGCGATAGACAGACGGAGCATTGTTCATGCCCGTTCTGACTACCGCAGGGCGATCGAGCAAAGGAAATTTGAGTTGGAAGATAAGGCCTGGGAAGAATTCTTGGAGGCGATTAGGTTGAATAATGCCAAAGGTTTTTGGGAGTTTAAGGGTGGCTCTTCTACAAGGGGAAACAGGGTCGGCAGGGTACACATGTGGGGGGCGGCGGACTGGGTCTCTCACTTTGGTTCATTTACCAGTTTAAGTTTCACCATGGAGGAGGTGGTGAAAGTATTTGAAGCCCATTCACGAAACCGATCTCCTACCCCAGATGCCATACCGGCTGATCTTTTTCAGGATCAAATTGATTTATGGGCTCCCATGCTGACCCTAGCTTTTAATGCCTGCATGGGTTTGGGGCACTATGCACCTTCTTGGAAGACGGTGACTATCTTTCCAATTTTTAAAAAGGGAGAGGTAACTCTGCCCTCATCCTATCACCCGATTTTGTCTCCTGGATACCTCTTTTACCATTTTTGGACGGGTACTGTTGGGTCATATAGAGAGCTGGTTTACAGAGGCTGCGATCCTTATGGACATCCAATTTGGTTTTCGGACCGGTTTGGGTACGATGGAGCTAGTGCTGAATTTGTACCTACTGGTGTCCAATTCTGTATTTTGCAGGGGCAAAGTGCTTTATCTCGCCTTTATGGACTTAAGCACAGCCTTCAACAAGGTTGACCTTCCAAAGTTGTGGGCTGTGCTTGAGTCTATGGGTTGCACTGCGGAAATCCTTGGAGTATTGCGGGAGATTCATGTGGACAACAGTGTGAATGTTCGATTTGCACCAGGGGGGAAGTTTACAAAGTGTTGTCATGTAGGGAAATAGGGGTTCCTGGCTACCTTGCTATTGTAGTTTTTCGGAAACATAGATTCTCCACGTTCTTTGCGGTTTTTAAACAGTGCAGGTTTATTTATCTAGTTAAATGTGGACTTGTAGTCCTAGTGGTGGTCAGCCGACACATGTTTCGAACTCGTGGGTTTTTATCAAGGCTAAAGGTTAGTGGTTGGTCTGGCCCCGGGTGGGGTCCCATATTGCGGTCTCGTGTAGTTCTTGTGTTTTCACGGCTAGGTCCTGAGTGAGTCTTTCAGTCGATATATCACGAAGATGTTGCTCCCACAGTATCTGCCAGTCTCAACCCGCAGCCAGAGACCAACAGATACCATGGGAGCAACAGCTCTGTGATAGATCGAATGAATTTGCGGGCTTTGCCTCAACTAAAACCTGTGACCTTGCACCAATGCCTTAGCAATACAAATTAACCAGAGCTTAGCGCAGGAGTGTTACAATTCTAGTATTTCAAAAAGGTAGCTGGCGCTCCTCTCCAGAAACAACAAGGAATGATAACCTGTTCTGAGGTGAGAGTTTACAGCACACACTTTTTGCTCACTGTGCCTTTCACAGATGGGAAATATCCATTTGTATATCAGTCTTTGTCCCGCCCACATGGGCAGTCCAGCACCGAAATGCTATGACAATTCTTCTCTGAAAGAGAGTACCAAAAGCAACCCCATACACGTGTTGCAGCCTTGTTGGGCCTCATCAGTGAGGTGAAGCTTTGCCTCTCTGAGCACAGTGCTCAACAAGGCTGCAACACGTGTATGGGGTTGCTTTTGGTACTCTTGTTCAGAGAGGAATTGCCATAGCATTTCGGTGCTGGACTGCCCATGTGGACGGGACAAAGACTGATATGCAAATGGATATTTCCCATCTGTGAAAGGTACAGTGAGCAAAAAGCGTGTGCTGCAAACTCTCATCTCAGAACGGGTTATCATGCCATGTCCTTTCTGGAGAGGAGCACCTGCTACCTTCTTTGAAATATTTGCAAGGAACTTGGGGTTGGTCACCCTGAGTTACCTGGGGGCAACCAGACGTGGACTCCCTGCTCACTGTGCTCAGAGAGAAAAAGCTTCACCTCACTGATGAGGCCCAACAAGGCTGAAACACGTGTATGGGGTTGCTTTTGGTACTCTTGTTCAGAGAGGAATTGCCATAGCATTTCGGTGCTGGACTGCCAATGTGGGGGGGGACAAAGACTGATATGCAAATGAATATTTCCCATCTGTGAAAGGTACAGTGAGCAAAAAGCGTGTGCTGCAAACGCTCATCTCAGAACGGGTTATCATGCCATGTTCTTTCTGGGGAGGAGCGCCTGCTACCTTCTTTGAAATATTTGCAAGGAACTTGGGATTGGTCACCCTGAGTTACCTGGGGCAACCAGACGTGGACTCCCTGCTCACTGTGCTCAGAGAGACAAAGCTTCACCTCACTGATGAGGCCCAACAAGGCTGAAACTCGTGTATGGGGTTGCTTTTGGTACTCTTGTTCAGAGAGGAATTGTCATAGCATTTCGGTGTTGGACTGCCCATGTGGGCGGGACAAAGACTGATATGCAAATGGATATTTCCCATCTGTGAAAGGCACAGTGAGCAAAAAGCGTGTGCTGCAAACACTCATCTCAGAACGGGCTATCATGCCATGTTCTTTCTGGAGAGGAGCGCGCCTGCTACCTTCTTTGAAATGTTCCAATTCTAGAGCCCATTTTCCTTACTCTGTTTTCATATATTGTTGGGGGTTCGACAGGGGTGCGCTTTACTCTTCACTTTGTACATTAATGGACTATTGCAGGCCCTGCTGAGCACTAGGGGTGTAACGGTATAACGGTATATCGTTATTGATACAGTGAACAGCTCAATTGAACTATAATACCCGTTGTGTTGTTTAAACCGGTATACAGTTTTAGGACCTGCAGCTATTAAGTGAGCTTTTCAATCTGATTTGGAAAGGCTGCAGTAAGCAAGTGCAGCGCATTCTGGATCTTGCACTGTGGGATGTGGCGTTTGGCTGACAAGAGCATAGGGAAAGTGAGGCCACATTAGTAAATGCAGCTCTGATGCTGTGACCACTCTTTCTCTGTGATCAGTAGAGTGAGGGTTAAAGATCAGCCGATTTGTATTTTTCCCACCAATTTGAAGGATGGGGAACTACACAACTCAGAATTCAAAGGGCGGAATTAACTGGATGCCCTTCTGATGCATGTCTACAAAAAATGTTAGCTCTGTAGACTGTATGAACACTGGGCCTATCAGTGCTTTCTGCTAGTATATAAACTGCCACCCTTCCCCACTGTCCTCCGTGTAGATTTACACATTGGCACTAGAGTTGTTGCTTCGCTTGATCCTTCACCTGCCTTCTGCATATGGCACTGGACTCAAGCAGGTAGAACAGATTCTACATTCAATTTGAAGTATCCAGAGCATTGGGGGTGAGATTTCTCAGGTCTATCCTCGATTTGTGACACCACCCATGAAAGCATTCCTCCTTCTCAACTCACATGACAAGGATCCTAATGTGCTCAGGCCTGGAGTAAATGGTATTGATGGGGCTGTGTAGTTCATATTTGTGCTGATATGTATTTTAACACTGTCATTTTCAAAACATTTTTGTGCCACTATCTTTGAGAAGGTAAATGAACATGTATTGCAACAATCAAGAAAGAAACAGTGCCCACTGAACACTTTCCTGTTAGGATTACATGGTCAGTGGTGACTCCAACATCAGACCTTTATAATACACCAGGTAGATGATAAACAAGCTTTAGTGATTTGTTCAATATGCAACCTTTCGGTGAGTGTGTGTTGGCGATGACATTTTGACAAAAGAAACACAATGACATTGGCTTTCAGACCTCACATGAGTGACTTTTCTCCCTTTAATGGGATAAAGCGTTATCAAAACAAACTTATGACTGATCGCAGCAAGGGGTCATGATGCCCATGCAATGTGGTTCCAAAATAATGCAGGTCAAGGCCGATTTTCAAAGCGATGATCTGTGACTGAGCAGCAAGCTCATTGCTCAAAATGTGATTTTTAACACTTCCACTAGTCACTCTTTCATTCAAGGCGATCAATGAGTGAGCGCCATGAAAGACCAAATCTGCAGCCACCTTAGATTCCTGGAGGATCAGCTAAAAATGTGTAGAGACAAGTTGCAAAATGCTGACAATGTATGACCTTTAAGAAAATAAGATTAGTGTTAAGATTAGGTTACTCCACCTGCTATACTGCGATAACCATGATATAACGTAATTTGGCAAGAAGGTTATCATACCGCCATAAAACCAATACTGTGACTCCCCTACTAAGCACCAGGGTGGACTTTCTGAAATTGGGGAGTAGGTCCTTTCCGCTCTTAGCATATGCAGATGATACAGTGCTCATGGCCAGAACCCCCAGGGCTTTACAGGCACTGGTTGATGCGTATGCCTCATTTATGACCAGCCTGGGACTGAAGATCAACACCGTCAAATCGGCAGTGATGGGCTGTAGTGGAGGTAGGAAGCCTATAAAGATGCCCCCCTTACTGGGCAATGGGTAAGTTATTCCTAGTGTGGTAGAATATGATTACTTGGGCGTCAGATTTTTTTCAGAGACTTTGACATGTAGTGCTCACGTTAAAAAACAGTCCTTGACCATGTGTCAATACTTGAGGGGCTTAGCTCGTTTCTCATCAAAATGTAAGGGTCAGCATATGCAATCAACCCTTAGGGTCTATTCACTGCAAGTTAAGGCAGCTACACAATACGGAGCAGCCCTGTGGGCCTATTGTAAGTCTGGCGACTTGCAGGACAAGGAAAACTGGTACCTTAAAAATGTATTGTGGCTCCCTGGTTCTTCTTCTTGCCCCTCGGCTCATAGTGAATTGGGGCTGACCTATTGGGAGGATGACTGGGCAGCTGCCTCAAGTACTTTATGGCTGAGACTATGGGGAAACAGAAATGCTACTCTATGTCACTTTATTATATGATCTATGCTGTACAGCGACTTGTGGGCCAAAATAAGCTGGCTGAGTTTGGTAAAGGAGATTTTGTGTCAGTTCAATGTTCCTGATCTGCCCCCTTCAGCAGTAATGTTTTTGGCGCAGGAAGTAAGAGCATATATATAGGGAGGTAGTGACCTGGGCAATTGTGGTCAAACGTGCTCATGCAGCATGGCAGACACAATCAGACAGTGTTCACAAGCTTATTAGCGGGACTACAACTTTACAGCCGTATCTTGTCTGGGCCAGGAACAAACATCATACCTGGCTCATTACCAGGGCAAGATTTGATTGTTTATGGCTGAGGGGTAACACAGTAAAATGGAAGGGCTATCCAGATGACCCCAGCTGCCCTGTGTGTGGGGCCACGAATGAAACTTTGAGTCACTTCATACTGTTTTGTTCAGGCTATGAGGAGATCAGAAAACTGACAATTCTTCTGATTCTAAAACGCACGACCCTGCCTCAGTGCTGGTCGGCCATGATTTTTTTACTGACTGCGGACACTCAATTGACAGCATGGGCTCTGTGTCTTATCTGAAGGCTGCTATGTACAGAAGAAAGGTTTTTTTTATGAGGTTAGGATACTGCACATTAAGAATTTGAAAATGCATGGTTTTAATGTCATTTCTTTTTAGAATGTTTTAACATGTTTTAGTGAATGACTTATTTACTATGTATTATCTGTTCATGATATGTATTGTTTGTGTTTGATGGATGTTTTTATCTGAATAAACATAACTACAATAACAACTGCCTTTTGCATCGTATATCAGTGAGGTGCAAGAATGTGTTCTTGATTTAAGTATTTATCAAATGGCAGTCTTGAAAATAAAACCATTTCATAAACCCTATAGAAATACCCTATGACAGAGACAAAGCCGTCATCCCATCTGTTTGGACTATTCCTGAGACACAAAAGAAGTAGAAAATATAAGACATCTCATGAGGAGGAAGCCACCACTTGACAGCAAAATTGCAAGACAGGGGTTATCAAGAGACCACTCCTATGAGACAAATATTGCTAAAATCTGAAGCTTCTAAGAGAGTGAATAATAAATATATGAACAAGATTGTCTGTTAGCACGTACACAAATTTGACGTGCAAAATTAAAAATTGCACAAAAAATTGGAAAATTCTTAATATTGGTAATTCCATCTTTACAAAGATAATATTTGCATTTAAAACGAGAACCAGCATAAGGGACAGACCATTCTGGCAATTGTGTCATGCGTGCACAGACGATTAAACCTGAAGAAGTAGACTTAGGCTTATGCAGGAAATGGCAACTAAGAACTAATTGTAATATCGAAATGGTTGTGCATTCGATAACTTGCCCATGTGGTTTAAGATATATAAGCAAAACAGAGTCTAGATAGATCATAAAAGATGTATATAAAATGACAAGGCACTATTCCAACGTGTAAACATTTTTAGAGCAAGACCATGAAGCTGAGGAGATCTGATGGTTAGTGTTACACCAGGTACAGCATGATAAAAACAGAAGCAAGAATCTACTAATGTTGTATAAACGAATGTAGATTTTTTTATTGTGTTATATCGCATTATGAACTTTTCACAAATGTATAACAAAAATATTAAGCAAATATAAAAGAATTACAAATCACATTCATTCTATACAGATTAAGAATGCTCATAATGAAAAAACAAAAACATTGAGGGCCTGATTCATGGAATATTTTGCAGGGAAAACAGGGCCTTTGCAGGCCATCCTGCGCACAAACCCCCCCCCCTTTGTCGATTCATGGAAACGACTTTCCAGGACTTTTCCATGACTTGCATGGACTTAGCGCAGGTCCGGCACGCCTCTGCGAGCAGTCAAGCTCCTTGCACGAGAATCCTTGCAGAGAGTGGGATGGGCCTGCACGGAGAATTAAATAGGGGGCAGAATATGCATAATACATGCGTAATAACCATAATCCAAGCAGAATGAGGAAGAACAAGGCGTGACATGGGTATGTCGAGGGTACGGCCTGCATGAGGAAATCACACGGCCAGCATCGTGAGGAACCAAGAATATTCATAGATCTGATCGTGCAACATCTCGTCAGTGGAAATCACAATGCAAAGCTTACAAGCACACCATCACCTGATAACAGGCGGAAGGCCCCAATCGCATAGGAATAACAGCGGAAAGGTAGGGTCTGATTGGGATGTTAGGGGTTCGTGCATGCAGTTGAGGTGCAGATTGCAATTGGGGTACGTGTATGCAGAGTAGCGGGGTGCAGCATAGTTTACGGGGTTTGGCATGCATATTTACCGGATATTTACCTGAGTTACGGAAAATGGTATGCATGTTCCTTACACACGTAAGTAGCTTTTCTCCTTTTCTCCTGTCTATTTAAAATTGCATCACTTCAATATTTAAAATATGCACTGTCATAGTATTTCAAATTGCACAGTAAAACCTATTCAGGATTCTCAAATTTAGGTGTGTTTTCTCCTGTTTCTCCTGTTATAATATGCACTGCCTCAGTATTTAAAATTGCATTGTGAAACCTAGGCCTTTCTCCCTCTATTCAGGATTCTCAAATTTAGGTGTGTTCTCTCCTGTTATAATATGCACTGTCTCAGTATTAAAAATTGCGTTATGAAACCTAGGCCTTTCTCCCTCTATTCAAGATTCTCTAACGTAGGTGTGTTTTCTCCTGTTAAAATATGCACTCTCGCAGTATTTAAAATTGCATTGTGAAACCTAGGCCTTTCTCCCTCTATTCAGGATTCTCAAACTTAGGTGTGTTTTTCTCCTGTCTTAAAAGGTGCATTTTTGTACGCTCTTAATCCTGAGTGTAGTCATCCTGTCCTATTGTTCAACTTTCTTGCCTCTAGCTGTCTTCTGCCTACTCAAGTGTCCTTCTCCAGTTTCTCCCTTCCACCCCTCAACTCTTCCACCTACTCTATAGTGCTCTCTGTCCCTCCTATCTTCTCTAGCTGCTTCTCTAGTGACTATCCTGCGCTCCTCACTAAATCTGGTAGGAAGAAGTTTAAAAATCCAGGCCTCCCTATCACTGACACATACACCAGTGCCTCCTCCAAGGAAACTCTCACTGACATCCTCTTTGTTGTTCATTTGCCAGAACAATGGACCCTTCATATGGTCTCTGTGCTCTCTCCTTTCTCCTTTTCTCCCATTAATGGTGGCACCCATTGGGACGCCCTCCTGGCCTCCTTCCATTCCTCTAAGGTCATCATTAATATTTACTTGAATGGGACTGTCTTGGTCCAAGGCCCTCAGGCCAACGTTCACCTCTTTGATAGACGCTTCCCACGGCTCATCAATTTCCTTTTCTTCTCCTGCTGTCCCTCCCCCCTATCCATGGCTACCTCGTCTCCCCCTTCTGCCTTCTCCTTGGCTACCTTGCCTTTACCTTCCCTCTCTGCCCCCTCTCGGGCTCCTTCTACACCTCCGAAGGGTGTACCTCTGATCTGTACCCCTCCCCGGAAGTCCTTCAAAGATGGCAACCTTCTCCATATTGCCACTCTTAACTCTCGGTCTGCTGTCAAACACTCCTCTGATATCTGCCGCCCCTGGTAGAACTTGACCTCGATGTCCTCGGTCTTACTGAGACATGGTTCACGGCCAGCTCTGTCACCAGCTATGACACGATCCTACCTGACGGCTACAAGATCCTCTCTGCACCCAGGTCCAACCACTCTGGAGGGGGTGTAGCCCTGATCTTCCCTGAGTGGATTCCTGCCTCTATCACTCATACACAGGCCTACTCCTCCTTTGAATGCCCCGCTGCAGGCTCTCTCTCTCACTTAGCCATTTCCTTACTGTGGCTACTATCTATCGGCCACCTGGTCACATCTCCTCCTTCCTCTCTGAGTGGGAGGACCTCTCCTCATCACTCCTGGCCTCAACCACTCAACTCCTCCTTCTTGGAGACTTCAACATCCACCGGGAGGCCTCCTGTCCTCCCTCTGGACTGTTTTTTCACGATCTCTGCGACTCTCACTCACTATTCTCCACTGTGGCCCAACTCACTCTGCAGGGCACACTCTGGATGTTCTGATCTCCTCAGACCTTCCCCTCTCTGTCCCCCTCTCCACTCCGCTCTCCTGGAGTGATCACTTTCTCCTCGCCTCCCACCTTACCCACCCTACCCCTCAGGCCAAGCCACTTCCAGCACTGCCACCCGCCTTCTTGGTCATTTGACCCATGAAGTGTGTGTCAGTTGAGGCTTTCGCTGCCACCTTCTCACCCCCCCCTCCCCCTTTGGCTGATTTTCACACTGACACAGCCCTCTCCATGCTCCATTCTGCTACATTTGATACTATTGATATCCTTGCCCCTGTCATGAGAATCCGCATGAAGCCCAAAGCCAAGTGCAACTCATGGTACGACTCGGACCTCGTCACCCTAAAATGCAAGTGCAGGGTGGCCGAGAGGAAATGGTGTGCTTCGTGTATATCCTCTGACAAACTGGCCTGCCGCCTGTTCCAAAGGCAATACCGGCTCTGTATCCTAACCAAGAATAGAGCTCATATCTGATCTATGAAAGTCTCCTCTAAACAGGTTCACCCCTGCTCCTTTAAAACTATCAAGGACCACATCGACTCCCTGGCTCCTGCCCTGGCTGATTTCTGCAATCACTCCTTCACCACTGGAGTCTTCCCATCCCCCCTGAAGCACTCCCTTGTGCACCCTCTTCTTAAGAAACCTTCTGCCGACCCCTACTGCCCGACTATCACTCAATCTCCATCACTCCATTCCTGGGCAAGCTCCTGGAGAAACTGGCCATCTCCCAGCTTAATCTCCACACTGAAAAGCATGATCACCAGTCTGGCTTCAGAGCTGCCAGAAGCACAGAAACTGCTCTCCTAAACATCCGTGAAGACCTGCTCTCCAACCTTGATGCTAACACCCCCTGCATTCTCATCCTGCTTGATCTCTCTTCTGCCTTTGGCACTGTCAACCATGCCATCCTGCTCAACCGTCTCCGTGAGAACTTGGGTTTCACTGGTCAGGCTCTGGCAAAGCTGACTGCTTTCCTCTCTGACCGACCATCTCAGGTCCAACTTGGGTCCTTCCTCTCTGCTATCTTTTTCTATACCTGTGGTGTCCCCCAGGGGTCTAACCTCTCTCCCTGGCTGTTCAACCAATACCTGGCACTCCTTGCCCATCGCATCGCCGCTCTCTGCCCCAACTTTCAGTCCTATGCAGATTACACCCAGCTCATTGTCAAGCTACCCTATCCGGGAATGGTGTGCCACCAATGACCTCTGCCTTAATGCCAATAAGACTGAGATTCTCCTCATCGGCACACCATATCCCTCCTTTCCTGCAGCTCTCTGGCCGGCCTCTCTTGGCCCTCTTCCTGCTCCCACCTACAAGGCAAAAAACCTTGGGGTCATCTACGACTCCACACTCTCTTTCTCCCCTCACATCTCTGATGTCTCTAAGAAGTCACACTACCAACTCCACCTCCCCCGAGGTATTCTCCCTTTCCTCTCCTTCCCCCAGAAGCTCACTGTCTCCAAAGCATTGGTTCTCTCTAGGCTGGATTATTGCAACAGCCTCTTTCTAAATCTGCCTGCTTCTACTCTCTGCCCTTTGCAACTTATCCAGAACAGGACGGCAAGACTTGTCGTTGGCCTCAAGCCCATGGATTGTATCTCTCCAGGAGTGAAATCTCTGCACTGGCTCCCAGTGGCTGTGAGGTTTAAGTTCAAAACCCTCTGCATCATCCACACGGCCTTCTGGGGCCTCAATATCTTCAACTCTCTCTCTCCCTAAATATCTTCCTTCTCGAGCTCTTCGCTCATCCGCTTCCAACTCCATCAGGGTCAGTCGGTTCTCCAAGCAATGAGTTGGTGGTAGATCTCTTTCTTCGGCTGGTGCCTCCCTCTGGAACAGCTTCCCTGCCTCCCTTAAACTTGAGGAGAACCATCTCCAGTTCCGGAAGCACCTCAAGAACTTTCTGTTTTCTTCTGATTTTTCTCCACCTCTACTCTGCTGACCTCCTGCTGTAACCGGAACTGCACTGGCCACCTAGACACCCACTGATCTAGGGCTCAGTCCCCCCCCCGCCAGCATCACACACCTGCACTGCACACCTGGCAACAACGCGCTTGGGGACTGTTTCTGTATCCCTAAAGTACCCCCTACCAGCTCTTGACACCTGATTTCTGCACTTACCCATGCACTTGCCACAAGCTGGCCGTTACTTACTTATGATTATCTTTTCCCATGTACTGCACTGTCCCTGCCCCCCCTCCCACGCACTTGCGCAATCCGAATGACACTTGACGTAGTAGGATCGCTCTTTGTCCTCCCTATGTTCCTCTCCCTTGCCTCGTCACGCCTTGAAACACTTGTGAATAGGCATCTTATAAATGCAATATGTTTTTGGGGTCCTGTTGGCAGTTATGGGGGACCCCACGCAGTGTTGCTGGGGTGCTGGCTTGGTTACAGGGGACCCCACGCAGGATTCCCAGGATGCATGAGTTTGCGGGTGAGGAACCCGCCGATGTAGGTGTATGTGGCTGGATTTGCTTTGCATGGGGGCATTTTGGCGGCATTCCATCT
Source organism: Ambystoma mexicanum (assembly GCF_040938575.1). Taxonomy (NCBI): domain Eukaryota; kingdom Metazoa; phylum Chordata; class Amphibia; order Caudata; family Ambystomatidae; genus Ambystoma; species Ambystoma mexicanum. The sequence goes on along the minus strand of NC_090932.1, from coordinate 473,263,915 downwards.
GCAACTTGCGCATAGGGTTACTTAGCGGGAAACATTTCATGAATACGCACAGCGTGCACAAAGTATTTTGCGTGCATGGACGCGCAAAGCCATTCTGGGCACCAAGAATTTGTGGGATCAATGCACACTTTTCCATGAATCAGAAGGAGAAGTCAAGAGAATACAGAATGGGGAAACCTCACAGTTAACAAAATGTAAAAAGTATAGTCTTAGTTGGACAATAGATATAATGACTTAAAAATAGTGTAGAAATCAGTCTAGTCTGAGAAGAGTTATGATAACAAATAAAAACATTGCTCAGGAATTGGACACCTTTTTTAGTTACAACTTATTCGGTATGTCTTTCAGCCTTGTAAAACTGTTACAGTAATTCAAAATAAATGTTAGTAATTAGATAAAAATGATTTTATGGCACTATGACTTGAACAAACTTGTTCATATGTTGTCATTTTCCATGGAAAAGTACTCGTAACAAAAAACTACAAGACCCAGCAACCATGTATTATATAACGCTATGACAATGTGTTCTCTCATGAGAGTTGGCTATTGCTAGCGATTCTCTAAAAGCAAATCTGCAGTAAGAGTGTGAACTTGCTGCATATGGCTAGGTAAGCTACAAATCCAACATAAAGTAGCATGCAGGCCAACCAAAAATATGAATAGGTGCAAACATAAAACCGAAGAAAAATATTAAAAATATTTAAATCACATTTTATTTTAATCCTGTGGTCCATAAGAACTTAAATTATGAGTAAAAAGGTACAACTAAGATTTATTGAACAGTTTGATATATATCAAATTCAAGAAATAACTGAAAGAGGCAAGTAAGAAGTGACTATTTGAATTTACAATTGGTAGGTTATTTCAAATTGAATATAAGATGATAAAAAAATGTTTGAGAGTGAAGATACTATGAAAGAAGCAGATGAGCCTATTATTGTTGGATGTTTGATTTTTAGAGATGTAAAATGTCAAGAAGTTACCTTACTCAGGCATAAGCAAAATAACTATGTTTATAACATAATTAATAAGCAGACCAGAACATGCTGGGTGAATCACAGACGGTATCTCTCCCTATATACCACAATTTGGTGTGCAGTACAGCCAGTATATTTCCCAATCTGTAGGATATTTCCTTAATTTAAAAGTCTGAATGATATCCAGTGTAGAAATATGCGGATAGGTTATTAGAGGTATTAGGCATAGTTGTATGTAAGTTTTGGTGTTAGGTTTATTATCCATATCCAAGAAACCTGTTTCAGATCATGTCCTATTTGGGATATATGGGGAAGTGACAGCATGTTTTTACTCCATCAGGTTGAGCCGGAATATCAACATGAGTTAAATATATTACAATCGCCTTATCATAGGAAAACAAAGATTATCTTTTGAGCCGTAGGACCGATCAGCACACCATTTGACATTCCTATATTAGGGCCTGGGCCCACCAGAATCTGAATGTATTGTGCAGATCTGTGTTACTGTTCAAAAGTTATAAAGAGTGAAAGAAAGGGGGTGCTTTGACTTTTCCATTCATTTTCCCAATGCTAATGTGCACATCCCAAACCGCAGGATGGATTTGTGCCAAATAAGAAACAAGTCGGGCAAGAAGTGTTCAAAGGAAATTAATTCATGCCTTGACGCAAATCCATCCAGTGTTTTTTCTGCCATGATGCATTTTTGTTGCCAAGCTTTTTCAGTTCTGAAAGGAGGCCATTAAGCGATCGAGAATCAAGTTCCGAATTGACATTGAAAAGTGCCCTAAAGTTATAAAGTGTATTAATTAGGGAGTTCTGAGGGCAAGGAACATGTGGGCAGTGGCCACAGAGATACATCAATACTATATAGTATGATTTCTCGATTCCTTAGACATAACTAATGAAGAATATACAATGTAATGAAGGTGCTTCTCGATATAGTCTTCTCTATGGAGCGTTTATCGAAGTTGTGATTGGTACAGAAGATTGAAAAGTTGCTCTTAGAATTGTATAATGTTTGATTTCTTTGAGGGGAGGATGTGAGGGGTATAAAGGAGGTAGAGCAGTGTTGTTCATTTTCGGGAAGAGGCAGTGGGCATGGAGATACATTTAGACTGTTTTGCATGATTTCCTGATTCGTAAGACATAACTAATTGAGAGTATCCAATGTAAAAAAGGTGATTTTTTTTTCCAAAAGTAAAAGATGTAGGAGTATTGGTTCGAGATTGTACATGTGTATGTTAGGAGTTGATGGTGTTGAGTTATCATTGTTATGTTTATATTTATATGAAAAAGATTTAAGGAGAATTGGGCTGTGTTGTAGCCACTACTTTTCATTATGTTCTTGGAATGGGGTGCTAGCCATTCAAAATGCTTGGAACTTGGGCTGTATTCTCTTCACAGTCCTAAGGGAGTTTAAAAAAAACACCTCATTACGAGTTTGGAGGTAGCCATGGTGCTATTAGCGCCATGGCTGCCTCCAAAATCGTGTCCAGGTCTGGGTTCCTTGAATGAGGAATCTTGGAGGACCCGGTAATTCCTCATTCAAAAAACCAATCCCCATTCCCATTTAAGTCCCCATAGGACTCAACGGGAATGGGGATGAAGCTAATATGGGGCCCGTTAGTAACGAGCCCCTTATTAGCTCCCTGGTCCCCTTGCAGGACCCGTAAAGGACGTCTGGTCTGACCAGACATTCTGAGGAGGTCCCGCAAGGGAACCTCATAATAGGGAGGAATGGGTTTACCGGCACTGGCACCATTACCAATGCCGGTAAACCCATTCCGTCAACCTCGTAATGAGGCCCAATATATATAGATCCTTGCGGTGTGTGGTGTTGCACTGTGTCATATTTTCTGAAATCTGTTTACCTGTTGATGATGTCATTGTCATAACATGGTAAATGGATTTCATGAACTAGGGCATGATACTGAGGTGTGGGGTATGCCACACGGTAAGTGTGTTTTTCCCCCAATTAAACAACCTTGACTTGACACCTGCATGGTGCTAAGAGTATTCAATTAAAAAACAAATATGACCTTGTAGTGTGATGTTGTGTGTGTATGTATGTATGCAACAGCAGTTATTAAGGACGAACCAAGGCCGAAAGTCATCTAGGCACTAGCAACAACTGGTAAGGCACTTCAATTTCACAAATCAAAACAAGAACATTTTAAGAGCGTTTCGGAAGAGCAGATGATCCGAGATCCCTAGCAAATGTTGAGGAAGAGAATTCCACAGTACCGGAGCCAATAGAGAAAAAGAACGTCCTCCGGTCCTTGATTTGCAAAAGCGCTGAACTTACAATAATTTTTGGAAAGCAGATTGTAGCCATCACAAGGAGACATAACAAGTACGATATGCTTTAAAAAAAAAAAAAACAGTGCCTAAGGAGCGATCAGCACGGTGTGTAATACACAGAACCTTGAACTTCATATGGCTTAACACCGGGAGCCAGTGACACTCAGGCAGCAGCGTGGTTGAATTGGAAAGCCTAGGAGCATTATTGTGAAAGAGCCTCTTGACTAAAAATTCAGGCTGCCCAAGGTAAATGACTTTACAATAGTCCAGAGAGCCCATAATAGAGGCAGTAACTAATGAGGAACAAAACTGAAATGGCAAAAATGGGAGAATTTTCCTCAAGCGTTTCATCCTGAGGAAACCAGCCTTACAAAAGGAAGCTATCTGAGCCTCACGCGAACATGTAGGAAGAAGCTGATCCCTAGGCTCATCACGAAAACACTAGTAGCTGGACAAGGACACAAAGAGTCCCGCAGAAATCTGAATTCCAAAGAGAACAGGGATTTGCACAGCCAACCACAAAAATCTCAGTGTTCTCCCCAGTAAGCTTCAGCCAGTTTCTAGACATTCAACACCTAATTTCAGTTAAACACTCCATAAATTTAAAAGAAGGGTCTGAGACCAACCGGGGAACCAAGGCATGCCGTGACATACTTTCTGATGTCTGTTTCTTTGTTAATGATGACAGGTTATCAACAGAGAAAATGCATTTGAAGAAGTAGGGCGAGGAGCCGAAGTGTGCCACAAGGCAATTGTGTCTTTTTTCTCCCATTAAATGCCCTTAGCACCTACATGGCGCAGAGAGTGCTATATGACCCCTACAATGTGGCATTGTGCTGTGATGTATTTTCAGAAGTCTGTTTACATGTTGATGATCTAAAGGTCATAAACAGAGAAAATAGATTTAAGGAACTAGGGAATGGTTCTGAGGTGTGACGCCATGTAAGTACATTTTATTTCAGTCAATTAAACAGCCTTGGCTTGGGTGTTCAATTAAATAAAATATGGCATTGTGGTGTGGAGTTGTGCCGTCCCATACTTTCCATAGTCTATTTCATTGTTGATGATGTCATGATCATCCACTAATAGCAAAAATGGCTTTGAGGAAGTAGGGTGTGGTTTGAAATGTCCCCAAGTAATTGTGTTTTTTTTTCTAATTAAACTCACTAGCACCTGCATGGTGCCAAGGGTGTTCAATTAAAAAGAAATTACCTTGCAGTGTGTCGCTGTGCCGTACCTTCCGAAGTCTGTTTCTCTGTTGAGGATGTCACTGTGGTGCTTAATATTACACCTAGCTCCCCCCAGCTTAGATCTTTCTTTGAACTTTCATGGTGGTTCCGAAATGTTGCACAGTCCCTTAGCATAAATATGAAATCACAATTGACATCACTGATGATGTCACATATGACATCACTTATGGCATCATGAGTGACATCGCCTCATCAGCAGATCACATCACATGTGTAAGAAAGGGACTTCTGTTATATTTCACACATCATCTGGTTAATGAATTTCAAAGTAGTCTCAAATCCAAGATCTTAATTATGTTGTTATATTTCTGGGATGTTGCTTTGTGTTTTGCTAGTACTAATGCTTGAAATGCTTTGAACATTGTCAGTAGTACACCCACTTAGTTTTGATATGTGTTCAGTTGTTGAACTTTGTGATGTAGAAGCTAAAGGAGTAGTAGCAATAGGTACATTATCATTTTTGTTTATTTTGGGGGCCATGCTAGTTTTATTTTTTTAAATACTACTACTTAAGTTTATGTTTTAAGTTACTTTTTTGCTGATGTTGTAGGAGTTGTTATTGGGATATAGTTTTACTTTTAGTTATATCAGAAGTTCTATATTTTAGAAATAGAAGTAGTGAAAGTGCTATGATGTCTTTTTTAAGTTTAAAAAAAAGTATGTTGCACCATTGTAATAGCGCTAGCAGTCGTATTAGTAGTAGTAAAAGGGAATTCATTTGTGCTATTTCTTCAGATTCTGGACTTTCATCTGTTGGAATAGTAGTATGTTTATTATTAGGTGAGGTATGTTTTGTTTGTGATGTATGAGCAATTTCAATTATTAGAGCAGTGATAGAACTAGTAATAGGGACTAAAGATTGTATTTATATTACTATAGGTGAAGTTTGTACTGTAGAAATACATCACATACGGAGCCAGTTGCAGAGGGAGTTGCAGTCTCTGCAGTCCACTCTCTTTACTGCTCCACTCAGCAGTCAGCAGTCTTTCTATCTGCTCTACTAACCCCCTTATGGGAGGATCATATAAAACAACACCCAGGCCGCAGAGCGGCCGGGGAGCCAGTTGCAGAGAGAGTTGCAGTCTCTGCAGTCACTGCCAGGACCAACAGACCAAAAGATGGCATCGCCCCACGGAACATCCAGCCCAGCCCAAATTACAACATCGGAAGGCAAAGGGGAGAAAACATCACTACGAAGCTCTTGTCTCACCCCCGGGCTAGTGGGGCTAGCCACGACCGCCCCCGCCCTCGTCTGTTGTCATCGCCAACTACGGCATATGAACTGTTGGAGATTCAAACAGCAGACAGCATCAGCACTCCCGGGCGGCCACCTTTCAGAACCGAAGCAATCAAGCCAAGTGAGCCGAAACCCACTGCAGGCGAACAGTCATCGAAAGCGTTGGGAAACGAACCCCTGAGACTAGGTGCCTACCTAGAGGGAGCCTCATCAGGCATCGCGGCAACTGAGCCCTCATGGTCTGACCCATGCCTAGATTCAACAAACCTATCAGTGTCGCACACGGTCCTCATGCCGCCCGCCACGGAGCCAACACCCCTACCACTGCCAGCAGGAGGGCTGACGAGGCCGGGTTTCGCCGGGGCGGAGGCAGAGGGGGCTCAAGCACAGCAAAAGGGCCACCCTACAGAGCGAGGTGCCCAAACACAAAACACCATGAAGCCGATTACCCTTGACGAGGCAGCTCCGGGCCTCTTTCCTCCCACCGGGAGTGGGGGGGCTTCGCAACGCCGGGCCTGAAGGAGGCGGGGGCTCAGGACCCGCAAGAACACCAGGAAAGGACCCGGAGGGAGACACCCCCAAGCCCTGTCTCCGGCATGGAAGATGATACCCTGCAGGTCCAATGTTCATAGCTGAGCAGATCCACATCACTCCGGATGACACGGACCAGCGCCCTCTACTGGCGGCAGGGGTTCCGGACGTCCACACAGTGAGGGAAACTGGCCCAGAGGCCGCAACGCTGGAGTCACTGGAGGCCCAAGGAATCAGGGGGGAAAACCCCACTCAGCCACACGGGCAGACACTGATGACTCACCAGGGAACTGCCCAATCGCAATTCACAAAAAACAGACAAAAAATAAATAAGCCTAAAACGGATTGCAATAAACAGACAATTAATAAATAAAAATATGAAAATATCACAAAAACAAGAACCTCTGAACCCTGCTGAAGAAGGGGCAAACTCGATCTCATCCCCTTCAAAGGGTAAGAACGCAAAGGGGGCACTTAAAAAGCAAGAAAACAAAAACAATTTAATGACAAAGAAAGACACTCAGCAAAAGCCAAATCCAAAAAAGGTGCTCTCCAAAATGGTACAATACAACTCACTGAAAGACTTTTTCAAAAGCCAGGGCAAACGGAAATATGACATCTTAGAACTTTCTGACTCAGAGATACTAGAAGTGTTTCAAGAATCTTCCCCGCTGCCTAAATCGTGCAAAACCCGTGTGAGTCCAGAAACCACCATTGAGACCATTTCAAGCCCCGAGCGTAACCTTAACCCAAAGCAATTTCAACAAGTCTCAATTTCAGAAAAGGCCTCAGTCACTACTGAGCAAATATTCAAAGAAACTTCCAATAAACCGCCCAATGTGGCAAACCAACCTTGCCTACCACCGGAGAATTCAGCCACACCAACAGACAAGCCACTCAGCAACGGTGAAAGCTTCAAGGAAAAAACCTTTCGGCCAATCTTGAAAGTCGGGAGCCGATATCCCCAATCCTCCCATGGTCACCAACGACGGTGTTGCCTTATGCACCTCCGCAGTCCTTTCCGATAACAACCACCCACGACAGGTCAGGGAGAAAACTGGGAGCCCACGAGTTGAGCCGTCCAGAAGGTCCGATCATCAAGGACCCCAAACTGCACAAACCCTCCTGACCACAAAGAAGGTCACAGGGGGAAAGAACGAGCAGAGAGGAAAGTCCTTATCCACCAGACGATCATCATCAACACATTCATTGCAGAATTCCTCGCCACCCCTCCTCCAGAAGTCCTGTGACCAGTTCTTAAACTCCTCCTCAAGGCAAGAGAGCAGAAACGATTCATCCAACCAGGCCCAAAAAGACACTCCATCGAAAAAACCGGACATGCTGACCATCATGTCAGCAATCACAATCACCCTTGCACCATTCTGCAAACTGTATGAATCGTTAAATGACATGATGAAAGATCACACAACAGTCTCGGCAAGGATCCACACAAAACGTATATGTTTGGACGGCTATGTGATGGCAATGGAAAAAGATCAGAGGCCATTAACAACAAGATCAATAAGGAGTTCCAGAACACTCTCCCTCAGGAAGACACAGGGCATGTCTCGAAGGTCACTAAAAGAAAACCTTCAGCTTCAAACGTCTCAACACAGACTCTCTCAGTCCCCTTCACTAAGGGACTGATCAGACAAACTAAAGAATCCGAAACTCAAACCCAAGGGGCCGTCAGCGTCTTCAACACCAATGCCGGAAGTGGTGCCACTTCGACACTTCCCCAGTCAAAATCCTTCAATTTCAAATTAACCCAGGCGGAGCCGGCCCCTTTCATTATTGAAGACTCGCCTAGAAAGACGAAGAAAGTTCCAGTCAAAAAAGCCGATTCTTCATTATCCAATACTAATCCTCAAAAAAACAACCAATCACTTCTCAAACTTTAACAGCCACCAACAAGCAAAAGGATCATACCAAAAGAGTCGGAGGAAATTTGCATTTCGGGGGCAAGTCCAAATCCAGTCCCAACAGAAGAGCCAGCTTCTGGTCGAGGTCTAAAACACTTCTGTCCCACGAGTCCTGTCCCACGAGCCCCTCATCGAATCAGCCAAATGGGTCACCAACCACAGTAGAACAATTCTTGTCAGACAAAGCACTGAAGAACCTTTCGGTTTACGAAGATCAAGAGGAGGTTTTCCAAAAGAAAACCAGGCTAGATGACCAATTTACACCAAGGGCCTGCGGAAAGCAGGCAAGCGCCCTCCTCACCGATCCACCCGCAAAAGATCCACAAGCGGACTGCCGCTGAAAAGCCTGAAATCCAACAGAGAGTGGCGTGAACAACACCACCATAATTCACCACCAGTCTCACACCATCAAAGATTGGAGAAGCATACCAACAGGCACCAACACAGACTTACTGAACACCCCAGGAAAAATTCTCAATACGATTATCATTCTTTGTAGCACAAAAGTAACCACAAGGATAGTCGCCAATACTCTGAAATCCGGGAACGGTGAAATCTCCCAACAATGAGTGCCCACCAAGAACAGATAAGGAATGCACCGACCAGCAAGCCGCCTCCAACCATAATCCTGAAATTAGAACAAATGAGCGGCAACCAAGAAGCCGTAATCCTAAATAGAAGAACGGTTCTGAAAACCCTCAGACAGTACAGGTCTCTACATCATTTAACATCAGAGGATTTAATCCTAGTGGAACCGTACCACAAAGGTGCCAAATCGAAATGCTATCTACACATAAGGTGCGAGAGACCCAAATTCCAACTGAAAGAAGCCCAAGAATCGCCAGCAGAGAGAGGCCTAAGGCTAACAGACCTCACTTGCCACAGTGATCTTGAAACAGTCAAAATGCATAATAATAATAATTATTATTATTATACCCTTACCACTGAGAAAAATATTGCACTATGTTTCAAGAACGGAAACGCTATACAAGGACAACAGGCTGAAACCCGAGAAAGGAGTGCCAGGTAGAGCGAAAGGTCCACAAAACGACACGTTGGATCCTCTGAATGTATCCAACAGCAGAAAGAACAAAGAGACCAGACCTGCAAGCAACGTACCTCTCCGCTCTCCACGCATACCGAAAAACACTGCGCGGCAGCAAAGCCCCTCTGAACACAAACCAACCCACTCTGCGGATCCAAGTAGGCCCAAAGAATCGAACAAGCCGACATCGCCAGCTCCTTCAAAACCACTTTGGTCCTGGCTGCCCAAGTCTCTAGTCTCAACTCTGAAAAAATAGCAACCAGCGGCTCTTAGAGACGGGGCTTTCGAGACTACATTTTCAACCTCTCCAAACCTGAAGTTAAGGACTATACAAATCGCTTCCTCGAACACATGTGGGTACAAACACCTCACCATCAAAGGTGGCACCGACCTGGGTCAGTTTGATATACTAGCACTACAGGAGCTATGGTTAACTGAAAAATCGAGATTGCTTTTGCTACGAAAAATAGGCTGGGCCGCCCGTCGTCTGGACTATTAGTGGCAGCCAGGATGGACAGCGGCATCAACATAGTAGAAACACTTGCACTCTCAACCCACTACTTAGCCATCAGGACGACCTGGACAAACTATGACCTGATTTCAGGAAAAAAAAACGAGATTGCCAATATAAACACATACTGGAACCCGCAAGCAATCTCCGACAAAAAGTTCCTGAGTGCGTTGGAAAAAAGAAATCAACAACATTTATGCCAACAAGCACATTGCACATGTCATCATTTGCAGAGACTTGAATGTGAAACAGAAAACCTTCCAAAGACAGCTACCTAGACCAAAAATTGCAGCAGAAACAAGAGGCGAGCACCGGAATGACTTGATGTCTTCACGAGGATTTCACAACATGGACCTGGCTCTACCTGCTCCAGGAAGACTCCCTACCTGGGAGAGAGGCTACCTAAAAGGCACCATAGACTACATCTTCGCCTCTGACGCAACGTTGGAATTGATAATAGAATTCGAAGTAATCCACACCGAAGCAAGCGGCCTTAACCTCTTAAGAGCCAAATGGATCTTGACCGTGGCATTCAATCCCACAGTGAAGACAGGAATCGAGTGCAACACACAGAGTAATCGCCTAAAAATGTCAGCTGCAAGATTGGACGAACTGACGAGGAGCTACAAAACCAAACTGCTTGCCAGTGAACATCATCTAGCAGACATCAACTACCAACCGCTGCTGAGCCCCTACAAAGTACCATCATGCAGTGGGACTCGTTCAGGGAATTCTGGCCTCCACCAATACGACAAATTAGTCATCACCAAACGAGCAGCCTTAAGACAAATAAAGCGCAAAGCCAGAAAATCCAGCTCACCTGTTCTATGGGCCCAAGTAGTCATAGAAGCCAAGAAGTACAAATCTTGGCTCAAACATCACCGAGTCACTCTCTATCAAAAAGACTCTGAGGAGATACAAAAAAAAGGAGGCAGCAAAAACGCGAGAGAATTCTAGGTGCTCCTAAAACCTAAAGCGGAACGGAGCGCAAATGAGCCATCGAATTGCGTCAGTGAACAAAAATGGAATCTTCACTTTGAAGCCCTTTTTCGGCAGCCAACGACACCAGCATCCTCAGAACAAAGTGCCCACGACTGCCCCTGGGTTGACGTGTCCGACCAACAAGACATCGAGTCAATCATCAGCAAACTTAAAGTCTTGCATGCTCCCGGCCCAAACGGAGTAACCAACATTGATCTCAAAACCTTCCCAACCTTATGGGCCCCATTTATCAGCTTGGTTTTCATTAAGTGCTCATCAACACGATCTATTCCTAGATCCTGAACGTCCTCCAATGTGGTCCCAATCTACAAAGAAGAAGAGAAATCTGACCCCCGTAATTATCGACCAATAGCTCTCCTCGACACAATTGGCAAAATCTTTAGCATACTCCTGCTAAAGCGGTTCCAGACCTGGGCATCGGAGGCGGCTTACAACAACCCCTTCCAAGCAGGCTTCAAAAAGAACTCATCTACCACGGTCAACATTATGCTATTTAGCATAGCTAAGAGCAAAACTTTAGATGCTTCACACAGACTTTTTGTAGCTTTTATAGACTTCATCCAAGCCTTTGACCGCATTGACAGAGACCTTTTATGGTCAAAACTCTGCCCCTGGAACTGCTCGCAAAACATCTTGGCCCCCATCAATGCCTTACACACAGGTACAAACATGCGAGTCAAACTGAACAGCAAAGACCTTCTGTCCGGGGAAATTCCAATGCACAGAGGAGTCAAGCAAGGCTGCCCACTGGCCCTGCACTTTTCGTGACCTTCATGGGAGATTTCAAAGATACCTGCTCTACGGTCAGAGCCTTCCCCCCAAAAATAGGGAAAGTACCCATGCGGCGTCTAGCCTTCGCCGATGACATGGTACTCATCGATCAAACCCAGATCGGTCTTCAGCGGCAACTTAACAACTTGTCTACTTGGAGGTAAACAAGACCAAAACTAAAATCTTAATCCTGGAAAAGGCAAGGAAAAGATCATGCACCTTCAAAAGGTCTAGATTGAAAGAGTAGCCAAGTTTAGATTTCTGGGTGTCATCGTGGACAGCTAACAGACGGAAACCAGCATGCAAACCACCTCTGGGCAGAAGTGAGAGCATTGTGAACACAAGCCAAAATTCTGGAAAAAAAATGTGGTCGATTCTCCTTGATCCCAACGATCAAATTTTACAAGTCCAAAGTGGTCCCAGCACTAACATATGGGGCGAAGCAATGCCTACAATCCCGGACAACTTCTGGCAAAAAATAGAGGGATACTTTTGGAAAAGAGTGCTAAACCTACCGAAATCTACTGCAATCTCAGCAATAAGGAGGGAGCTGCGACTGGTCACTCTCAAGGCGACAATAGAGCTCAACAGCACCGCCCTGTACAGAAAAAACAATCATCCCACAACGCCTCCCACTATACCAACTGATCAACGCAGAAATCACCACAGGAAACTGCAAAATGCTCGCCAACTGGGCGGCAAAGATAAAAGAACAGCTTGATCAAATTGCATGCACAGATGCCGAACTAATCTCCAATCCATGCAAAATCAAAAGGAAACTGGTTGACTCAGACTGGATATCATTCTTGGAAAAAGTAAACAAGAACAAACTCCTCGCCGACCTCCCACCGCAAACAATGAAATGGAACGAAATCGCACAATTTCTAAAGAGAATCCCTAGCAGAATGCTGCGTCAACTCTTTCTAAGAGCGCATCTGAATCTACTACACACCAACAAGATCCTTCAAATCAGAGGCCAATCAGCATCAAAAACCTGCAGATTGTGCTAAAAAAACGACCAAACGGAAACTGTGCGACATCTGCTAACCAGCTGCCAGGAAACGGCCATTATACAGTCAGCATACCTACGACCGTTGCTAGAACCATTTGCCGATGCTGAAGAAGAGCAGTGGTGGCCGCACCTAATCAGCAGGGCCAGAACACCATGGACAATCGCAATGGCAAAGATCCTCCAGGCCGCCCTTGCAGAATGCAGCAAACAGTTAAGCGAAAGTTCCACAATCAGCCATCAGCTCTCAAAAGATGAATAAAAGATTGGTCACACTCACAGAGAAATGGATTGGCCTCTGTAGATCAGCACATCTTAGAATCTTCTTCGGAAGACAATCGTCACAAAGCAGGACTCTTGTAAAATCTATTCATTTAGATACACACAAGTAAAAAAAATATATATATATTTTAAGTGATTGTTAGTAATTTTGAATTTGTTAACTCTAGGGGCCTCATTACGACCCTAGCGCACCCGGATTGAAGGGGGCCGGTACAGCACTGGCCCCCTTCATTCAGGGAGCGCCGATTACAAGCTTCCCATCGCGGGACCCGGATCGCACGCCGGGTAAAACCAGGCGTGCTTTCCGGGTCCCACAAGGGGAAGAGGGAGGCAATAACGGGCCAGATGTAAGCTGCCCGTTATTACCTCCCTCCCCAATCCCATTGGGGCTTGGGGGTGCGTGACACAACTCCAAGAGTTTTCAGGTCATTACTCAACAGGACTCTACCAGGCCTTTCACTCTGAACACTAACAGGTATTTTGACAGTCATATCATTACACTGGATGAGAGCTGATAACTGGGAAGCATTTGCACAGGGCCTCCAGCTAACTTGGTAAGGCGTTTGGGTGCCTTAGCAACATCCTCCACCTTGAAACATTATTCATCCACCACAGTTATGGTGGCTCCAGTGTCTCTGATGGCAGGGGTTTCCTGAGCATTCACAATAACACTATCTTTATAATACTCTTTAGTATTATCTGGGATGGAATTATAGACATCTAAATTCTGTTCTTCCCAAAAGCCCAGGGACATTAAAGAAACACTAGCTGAGACTCTCATGGGTTCATAAGCCAGTAGGTGAAAGTTTCCACTTGCCATGGGTACTTCTTCCTCTAGGGAGAAGGCTAAGGAGAGAGTGTAGACCCCCGAAGGTTTACCCTTGCATCTGTGATCCCCTTTCACATTGTCAGTTGACCCACAAACATAACATTTCCCAGATGTTTTGATGAATGAGGGTTTCTTCTGATGTCCATCTGCTTTGGGTCCAGATGGTGCACTAGCCTGATTGGGTTTCCCCTTGTAGTTTACCCTTATGTTGTTGTTTGTGGCCCTCTTTTGGATTGGAGGTATCAGAATTCTCTTGGTTATCTTTCTTTGGCTGTTTCCCCTCATCCTTTTTCTGAGTAGCCCCAGAATCCTTGTGAGTAGCCCTTTGGCAACCCATAAGTCAACAGCTTTAGCTAGCTTCTTTGGATCTATCTCCTTAGAATCAGCCAAGTGCTGTCTGAGCTCAGGAGAGCAGACATCAGAAATAGACTCCAACATAACACGATTTCTCATTCCTTCATAAGTATTTACTCTGTAACCCTTAATCCACAATCTAAGTTTGTCAAACATGCACATACCCAGGTAGCCCAAGGGGTACCATCATGCTTTTTTAGGGTCCTAAACCTCTTAAGGTACTGGGAAGGTGTCTTCCCAAATCTAGCAATTAAAGCTAGCTTCCAACACTCATAATTCATCATATCCACCTCCCCCAACTCCATTGGAACATCAGGTGCAACAGTGGGTAGCCTAGAGAAGAGCCAGGGAAGCAATTGGTTCCCTGTAAGACCTTGAATACCATGGTTATATTAAAACAAAAAAAAACAAAAAATTAAAACTTTGCCAACCAAACTAAAATATCAAGCTTAACCTCATACATACCCTGTTACGCTCACCTGGCTCCCCCAGGGGCGTCGATCGGAACTGGACAGCTGTGGTTTCCACCCACGTGACGCGTAGTGCCGAGATGACAGACTGGACTGGCCCACCTAATCTTGGCTGCTTGACCCGAAGAAGTATTCTACTGAAAGTGGAGAAAGGGAATTAGCCAACTGGGGATTTGAGTGATAACCCCCCCCACTGTTCTCCCCTCTAATCACCTCCGATGTCTCTTTTTATATTCTCACCTAGGTTTTTAAAGGATGAGCTCTCCATCCTGCGTAGAATGCAGGAGCGTGTGGATAACCAGTTACTTCACTGGTCCGAAGGAATTGGAGAGTTCCAGAACAATATTGACTCTGAGGTTCCTGGTGAGGAGCCGTAAGAATATAGTTCTTAAGAGTTCAAAATGTCTGACTTTCACTCTTGTCCGATTCCTTGCAGCTTGACCCTAGAGAAGATTGCCTTGTGCGGCTGGTAAAGTTCAGGTAAGAGTCTGTAGTATCCAACACTGTCCAGTAAATGACACCTGTGTGTAATCTGTTGCTTTCTCCCTTATTACAGGTGCTGAGTGAGAATTGTGGTGTTTTGAGGAATACTACCTCCGGCGGTAAAATCAGGTTAGTCTATTATGGCGAAGGAGATTCCCTTGGTTTGTTCTTTCGGCTAACCTGGCTGTCCTTTTGTTTCCCTTAGATGCCGGATTACGGCGAAGATGAAAGGAGGCTGCGCCGGCCCGTGGAGATGAAGAATGCTTCCGGTGGTAAAATCAGGTAAGTCTATTGTGGTGACTAATATTGCCTTATTATTCCCTCGACTCGCCTTGCTGTTCTTTATTCCTCTTAGGTGCCGGAGTTTGGGGAAGAAATGATGAAGACAGAGGTGGATCGTGGAGGTGCTGCGAAGGCTGGTGAGTATAGCGCGGCGCTGCAGCAGGCGATGCGACGTGCATCAAATAATGTCTTTCTTCCTATTCGAAGGTGGGATGGATCGAGAATCAGGTGACGAAATAAGTATTGTTCTTGTTCTAACCTTTTTCTCCCTTTTCTTTAGGAGCTCCAGACTCGAGGCGGGCGTGGCAGAAGACTGGATGCTGGCTTGCAGGCACGGTGAGCGTTACGCTGCAGGATGCAGAATAACGTGAAGCGTGAGCTGCTCTTCAGGCGTGGTCTAAATAGCCTTCAAAGTAGTCCCAGATAAGAAGTTCCCAAGACCACACCCGAGTAAGAAAATAGTCCCTGACATAAAGTAGTCCTCTTTCAGACTTCACATAGGCTTGAATGCTGAGCAGCATGGTCTGCATGAGGTAAGTGAAAGCAAATGAGCCTGGCGCCAACCCCTTCTATGAGCCTGGCGCCTACGGCACCAGAACTGTACCCCGATAGCCCCTAGCTGGGGCTGCTCGATTTTTACCAAGTATCTGGATGCTTGCTCCCTGGACAGATGGACCTTGGATGCCTGCTCCCAGGACAGATGGACCTGGTCTGGATGCCCGGGGGTAGGAATCATGACAGCACCCCCTAGCCCCCAAGGATCCTCCCAAGGTCGTTCTTCCTCTTGGCCCCGGTTTGTCTGGGAAGTCCCGATGGAATTTTTTTACCAGTCGGGGTGCATGAAAGTGGTCACTAGGTTCCCAGGATCTTTCTTGTGGTCCGTAACCTTTCCGGTCAATTAAATAAAAAGTCTTGAGTTAACTATCTTAGAGTCCAGGATATTTTTAACTTCAAATTCGGGTTCCCATCAATTAGGATAGGATCAGGTAGATTGGTTAATCTTGTCCCGGGTTGGACTGGTTTCAGGAGTGAAACATGAAAGACAGGGTGAATTTGCATGTTAGAAGGTAGTTCCAATTTAACGGCCACCGGGTTGATGATGGCCTTATTGGTGTAAGGTCCCAAATATCTAGGGTTAATAGTCTGAGTTCCTTTCAGGGGTATGTGTTTAGTAGCCAGCCAGACTTGATCCCCAATCTGGTATTGTGGAGCTTCACTCCTAGGTTGGTCAGCATTTCTTTTGTATTTCTCTTTTGCCCTTTTTAAATGCTCTGTTACTCCCTTGAAGGCTTGTGTAATAGTAGAGTGCAAATGATTCACCGCTGGCATTTCTAGGTGTTGGGGCAAATCGAGTTCAGAGGTTCGAGGGTGATGCCCATACATGGTAAAAAAGGGGCTTTGTCCAGTTCCTGAGTGTACAGAATTGTTGTATGCGTATTCAGAAATCCACAAAATATCCTTCCAATTACCTTCGGTTTGGTGTAGCATGCAACGTAGGTACTGTTCAAGAGTCTGGTTAGTCCTCTCTGTTTGACCATCGGTTTGGGGATGGTGACTGGTAGATAACCTCACATTGATTTGCGCCAGTTGGCAGCATTTTTTTCCAAAATTGTGAGATGAATTGACTACCTCGGTCTGAGACCAATATGGAAGGGAATCCATGTAGTCGAACAATATTTTCAAGAAATTCCTTGGCTAAAATTGCAGAAGATGTTAATTCCTTTAAAGGAATAAAGTGGGATATCTTGGAAAAAAGATCTACTATCACTAGAATGGTGTTAAATCCACTACATGGAGTCAGATCAGTAATGAAGTCAAGAGACAAAGTATGCCAGGGCGTAGGTGGAACATCCAAAGGTTGTAAAAAACCAGCTGGTTTCTTCTTCTGGCTTTTGTTTAGGTCACAGATTCCACAAGATAGCACAAATGATTTAACGTCTTTTCGCCAGGTGGGCCACCAAAATTGTCTCTTAATTTTAGCTTCAGTTTTTGCGATCCCTGAATGTCCTTCAATCAGCGCATCATGATAGTTGGAGATGACTAATTCCTGTAGCTCCTTGTGTGGTATGAATAGACGAACTTGATAGTACGGTAGATCATTGATAACTGAATAATCTTGGCCTTTCTTTACCCAGTCCTTTAGGGCTGCTGGATTAAAACATTGCTTGATTTTTGAATGAATGTCTTCTAGAGTTTGTAGAGTAGTTATGCCAAGGATTCTTTCTTCTGAAATTATAGGTACAGGTTCCGGGTTCGAGTATGCTTCTCCCATTCCTATTCGGGATAGGGCATCGGCCTTGCCATTTTTTCAACCTGGTCGGTAAGTGATCACAAAATTCGAATTCTGCAAAGAACAATGCCCACCTAAGTTGAGGTGATGATTGGGCCTTGGCTCTCTTCAAATATTGCAAATTCCTGTGATCGGTGATTACAGTGATGGTATGCCTGGTGCCGAGAAGATAATGCCGCCAAGCCTTGAAAGCAGATTTGATGGCCAATAACTCTTTATCGGTAAACGCATTGTTTAATTCAGGTGCCAAGAATTTTCTTGACCAGAATGCTACTGGATGAAGTTGGCCGGTTTCCGGATCCTTCTGAGACAGGACAGCTCCCATGGCTAAACTGGATGCATCCGTTTCAACTACGTATGGAAGCTCGGGGCGAGGATGCTTTAAAACAGGTGCAGACGTGAATTTCAGTTTTAGGTCTTGGAAGGCCTTTTCAGCTTCTTCACTCCACAAGAAGCGCTTGTTCTTTTTCAAAAGTGCTGTGATGGGATGTACAATATGAGAGAATTCAGGGATAAATCTCCGGTAGAAATTAGCGAAGCCAAGCATGCTTTGAACTCCTTTAACTGAACTGTGTGATGGCCATTTGAGAATGGCATCCACTTTTCGAGAGTCCATTCGAACTCCTTTTGGGGTCAGGACAAATCCTAGAAATTCAACTTCTGTGGAATGAAAGACACATTTTTCCAACTTTGCATACAACTTGTGTTGGCGTAATTTTTCAAGGGCTGCTTGAACGTGCTTAACATGGTCTGATCTTGAGGAGGAGTACACTAGAATGTTGTCTATGTAAACAACACATATGTCAATGAGTTCGCGAAAAACATTGTTCATAAAATACTGGAAGGCTGCCGGTGCATTGCACAACCCGAAAGGCATCACCTGATATTCAAATAATCCGTACTTGGTGCGAAAGGCAGTCTTCCATTCATCGCCTTTCTTCGCGCGTACCAGATGATATGCCCCTCGGAGATCTAACTTAGTATAGATACAAGCATCCTTAACTTGGTCCAGTAATTTGGGGATCAGAGGCAAAGTGTATCGTTTTTTTACCGTAATTTGGTTTAATGCGCGGTAATCTATACATGTTCTAAGGTCACCTTCCTTTTTAGGTACGAAGGACAGGGCTGAGGATGCAGGTGACTTGGATGGGCGAATGAAGACATTAGCAAGGTATTGATCCAGGTATTGTTGTAGGTGAAGGTTTTCAAGCTCCGTAAGGGCATAGATCCTGCTGCATGGGGGTTGTGCACCGGGTACAAGATCGATCTAACAATCGTAAGATCTGTGAGGTGGTAAAGTGTTTGCCTGTTCTTTCTGAAAAACATCCAGATATTCTTGAGGTAACTGAACAGGTGGGTTAGTGACTGTGGCCAGGCCCTTGTTCAAGGTTTTTTTTTGGTAACAGGTGTGTGTACAATCTGGGAAGGTCATTCTCTTCTCTCGCCATTCTATACAAGGATTATGTGTTTCCAACCATGACATTCCCAGAATTATTTGGAATTGTGGAGCCTTGATTAAGTCAAACACAATGCTTTCTCGATGCCCATCTTGACCCAACAGTGTCATCTCTGTAGTGGAATGAATTACTGGCCCAGAGGATATTTCAGTTCCATCGACGGTAGTGATGACATCTGAGGTGGTTCTTTTGCAAAGAGATAGGTTCATCCTTGAAGCCAGTTCTTGATCCATATAGTTTCCTATGGCCCCGCTATCTATGTACGCTCTTACTGCGTTTATACGTGATGGCTGCCTAGGATCAATGAGGACTATTGGCACGATTAGGTGCAAGGTCTGAATGTCCTTCTTTAAGCTCGGAAAGCGGACCTCTACGCTTGTCCGGCGTGGTCGTTTCCTGGATCAGACTCTGTTTGACTCTTGTCCGCAGCTCCTACCACCTTTTTGGGTGGTTTTACCGGGCAATCCCGTAGAAAATGTCCCGAGGTTCCAAAGTACAGACACAAGTGCAACTGTCGTCTCTTTTCTCTTTCCTTCTGAGTTAATGGTCCTCTGACCCCCCCGATCTGCATGGGTTCCGGTGCATCAGTTCCTTTGGGGGTAACATTGGGTTTAACCAACACTCGATTCTCGAACTTAGCTTGATCCGCCTTTCTATTCTGAAGTCGGTGATCTATCTGGACCACTTAGTCTATATATTCAGCACAATCCTGAGGTGGGTTCACAACTTGAGCCAAAACATTTTTGAGTTCTCCTCGCAGTCCACGATGGAATAATGTAATTCGCTTTACCTCGGGCCATTCTGTTTCCACCACCAAACTATTGAAGGTAGCGATGTAGGTTAGTAGATCCTGGTTAACCTGTCGTAGGGACAGAAGTTCGTTATCCAGGGACTGTCCCTGTGAATGTCGGGCGAATAGTCTTTCCATGCTCAATTGAAAACCCTGAAAGTCACGAAGAGGACGGACGTCCTTGTTGACTAGAGGAATCAACCAATCGGCTACGCTACCACTGAGATATGATAGTACGAAGGCTACTTTGGCTTGATCATTTGGAAAGGCTGCAGGTCTGCATAAAAAGTGCAGGCGGCATTGATTCATAAACACGGCAAACCTTTTGGGGTCCCCAGAAAAGCGTTCGGGCTGAGCTAAAGGAATAGTTCCTGGTAGGATTACTTGCACAGGGTTGCTTGATGAAACAGGAGTTGGGTTTCCGCCTAGCCCAGGCAGGGTTATTTGTCCAGCCTGGCTTTGCAGCAATTGCCTAGCAAGGTCATCAGTTCGCTCCTTTGACAAAATCAGTTCTCTCCTGAGCGCATTAGTTTCTTGGCGGGCAGAATGTACTTCAGCCATTAGTTCCCCTAGTAATTGGGCCAGTTGGTCAGTTTCTGAGGTCTCCATAACGCCCGGGTGGGAATTTGTGGGTAGGCTTTGCATTCTGTTATGCTCACCTGGCTCCCACAGGGGCGTCGATCGGAACTGGACAGCTGTGGTTTCCACCCACGTGACGCGTAGTGCCGAGATGACAGACTGGATTGGCCCACCTAATCTCGTCTGCTTGACCCAAAGAAGTATTCTCCTGAAAGTGGAGAACGGGAATTAGCCAACCGTATATTTGAGTGATAACCCCCTCGCCCCCACTGTTCTCCCCTCTAATCACCTATGATGTCTCTTTTTATATTCTCACCTTAGGTTTTTAAAGGATGAGCTCTCCATCCTACGTAAAATGCAGGGGTGCGTGGATAACCAGTTACTTCACTGGTCCGAAGGAATTGGAGAGTTTCAGAACAATATTGACTCTGAGGTTCCTGGCGAGGAGCCGTAAGTATATAGTTCGTAAGAGTTCAAAATGTCTGACGTGCATCAAATAATGTCTTTCTTCCTATTCGAAGGTGCGATGGATCCAGAATCAGGTGACGAAATAAGTATTGTTCTTGTTCTAACCTTTTTCCTTCTTTCTCCCTTTTCTCTAGGAGCTCCAGACTCGAGGCGGGCGTGGCAGAAGACTGGATGCTGGCTTGCAGGCACGGTGAGCGTTACGCTGCAGGATGCAGAATAACGTGAAGCGTGAGCTGCTCTTCAGGCGTGGTCTAAATAGAGTTTTCAAAGTAGTCCCAGGTAAGAAGTAAATGAAAGCAAATGAGCCTGGCGCCTATGGCGCCAGGACTGACCTCTTCTATGAGCCTGGCGCCTACGGTGCCAGGACTGTACCCAGATAGCCCCTAGCCGGGGCTGCTGGGTTTTTCCTAAGTATCTGGATGCCTGCTCCCGGGACAGATGGACCTTGGATGCCTGCTCCCGGGACAGATGGACCTGGTCCGGATGCCCAGGGGTAGGAATCATGACATACCTACAATTTCTTTAGGCATATAGGGTCTCTTAGGACTGGAAGACCTAAAAGACCCTGGGAGAGAAGCATTTTCAAGGTACAATCTTTTCATTTCTAGTTCATGATTCAACTCCATTTCTCTGAGTTTAAGTTCTTGATGTTTTTGTTCAGTTTGAGCATTTAAACGTTTGAATTCCAGTTCAAGCCTCGTTTTCTCTACAGCAATGAATTCAGGACAGCATGAAGGACCTGTGGGGGTCCAAGTGGACAAGGGTTGAGGTTGCTGAGCATGCAAGGGGGCAAAGAGGCCTACATTAAGAGACACATCTATCTCTTCCAACTCATCATTAACAGACATATTATCATCCTCAATACTTTCCACATTTGCTAGAGAGTCAAGCATTTCAGATCCACTCCCCAGACTTTGGTTCATTAACAACTTTTCAACTAATTCAATCTTTTTGCCCTTGGCAGAGAGTTTCCTTTCTTTACACATGTTTCTTAAATAATCAGCAGTGTAACTGAGGAGGGTCTCCTGACTGTGGCTTCCCATATCAGACATGATTAATATTGCTTTTCAGTGATGTTAGCCTTGTGGTTATCTGATCCAAGGTAATAGGAGCACTCTAAGTGTAATTACTATACTTTTGATCCTCACCGCTGTACACCAGTGTTAGGCAGAATTAAATGCAGTGCCCTTTGGGAACACCACACACAATTAAGACTACAAGTGAAAGTACTAATTCACCTTTGGTACAAGCCTGTACTACACAGTTAAAGTGGTAGCAGTAGGGGAGCAGCCAGACTTATCTGAAGAGTAAGTGAGCAGTATCAGGTAGTTACACAAAGGACAGCAATTACTATGATTCAGGCAAACACTGACTCAAGGTTTTCAAGTAAAAGAATATACATTTATTTCACTCTTCAGTTGTATAACATTACACTATTATAAACAGTCTAAAGATCACACTCTTAATACACCACACCACTTCCCTTAAATTCCAGACAAGTTAAGCTCACAAAATGAAGTGTGAGCAAAATGGCACTCCAGCAATTTAAAAGGGATGGAAAGACAGAGTTATTACAAATCAGATCAAACCAACAGGTAAGTACTCAGTGCAATTGAACAAGAGGAACTACAGAGATAGAATCAGGTATAAAAGGCTTAGGGCCAAAGTCAATGGTTCAAAAGTCTTTTGCTCAAGATCACACAGTTCAGGGTAGTTTACGGTAAAGTTTGTGGCACGGTTTCCGGACGAGGTTGGTTGATAGAAAAGTTAGTTCAAAGAGAAGAGAAGGACAAGCCCTCGGATTGGAGAAAGATTTCATACACTTTCACCGCGGTTGAACGGAATCGAGCAACCAGATTTACACAGTACCTTAAAACGGAGAGGAAGCTGTAGCTGAGGCGGACGTTCCTGGTAGTTCCTGCAGGCTCACGGTTCCTGAAGCGACTGTCGGACTGACAAGAAGTAGGAAGACTGGAGGGTCCTGCACTGCACAGGGAAGAAACCAGCAGCAGAGCAAAACAACAAATAAAAGGTGCGCTCCTTAAAACCCAAGCAGGGTCCGACCTTCCTGGCTATCCGGCCCACTGCAGCTCTGTACAGTGAATTCGACCAGAGTAGGGGTCCTGGCTTGCAGTTTGGGTGAACTGGTTGGTCCCACCAGCTCAAGGGAAGAAGTTTCCTGGAGGATCTTCTCTGTCGGCGGATTCTGAAGATTCGGACCTGCAGCAGGGCTTCACCGGGCAGTTCAGTCATTTAAGGGGTCCTCTCCTGTCAGCTCCTCATTGGTTATTTCGTACCAGTGGTGACTCTGCCTTTCCAGTCCCAGAGACCTGCTTTTTATGCAGTTTTCCCCCATTCATACAGCCTGGCTGTCAATCACAGCAGGGTGGCTGTCCTGGCAAGGACATACCCCTCAGCCAATCAAACAGGATTGCGACTTGGGTTACCAAGGGAACCCATGGCAGGGGTCTGAAGATCCCTCCCTCACATCCTGCTTACCTGGACTTTCAGGTGCCTTAAGGAGGGCTTCTGCGCAGAAGCCCGTGAAAAGACAGCGAACAAAGGAATCATCCCCGGTTTGGCATGCAGAAAAAAACACAAGAAAGACTTTAACAAAAAGAAATGGTGAATAAACGCAGCCAGAGCCAAAATAAAATGTATTTGGTCAAGCGGGTTTATGTTCGAGGCTAATATAATAGCCTAAACAATACCATGTTTATATAAGATAAACGCGTTAGAAAAGTTTGGTACCAATCGTAAGTACCACTGCCACCAGCCAAGTCTTAATGTAATAGTGAGCGAAACAATGCTCCAAGAGACACAGACAAAAGGGATAAGAATTAACCCTTTCCAATATTCCATGTAAGATGGGTGTACTGGGTCTGTGGTTAAAAGTGACTAGTAGTAAAGTTAATGGCAACTTTACCGTTTCTGGGGGACAGTAGTCAGTCCCAGAACATGGAGTCAGTGGGAATTCTCAAAGAGAACCCTGTGTCACTGCGCTGAAGGTGCTGTGTAACACACATGAAAATATGAGGCCATGGAGTAGGTGAGGCTCCCGTGCTCAAGATCACACAAAAAGTGAAAATACACACAGTAAAAACACATTTAAGAGTTGGAAAAATGCTCACACTCTTACCAGGTGAGAAAAATATATCCTAGAAATCCAGGTGAGCTGCTTAGGGACTCATTAGGTAAGGGAAATTAGCCATTTATGAGAATTTTCCCTAACACCCTTCCTCGGCTTGCAGGCCATTTTTACTCCCAAGTTTCATCAGAATTTTGTCACAACTTGGGCCCTGGTCCAGAAAATCTATTGGGCCAAGTGATTGGGTGTTGAGTATTCTATTACCTATATAGGACATTATAGATGTTATTCTACGGGCCCTCGCATTTCAGGTGGCCTGCCTGTCCCGTCCCCATTTGTCTTCTACATTGTTGCAGAGCAATGGTCTCATCATTGGTCCATGTCCCCCTTCCATCCACCTTTATTACACAAAGGAGGTGGGGGGAGGAATATTTATACTGCTATGCCTATTATGATCCCAAAATTAGGTGAAACCTATAAATGTAACACAAATAAAATTGGTAAGCAGTGTGCGATCACAGAAGAGAGCCCTCCTATCACCATCCTTTGCCAACTGCAGGCTGGATAAACCAACTGCAGGCTGGATAAATGAAACGTAACACGCTGGAGGAAAATTCAACCAACCACTCGATCATGCAAAAAGTAGAAAAAAAAGTTTATTATACATTCACATAAAATTAAATTATCATAACAAGAATTAAAGTTCAACACACACTGTGTCACCTGTTGGTTTTATAAATAATTAACAGGCAAAACAGATGAAAGACATACAAGGGGTAATACACCAGATTGAAGAAGGTTTACAAACTAGACATAAAGATTAGTCACTCTGAATAGTCCACCCTAAACATTTCAAAGTTGACCAGGTAAAATGCTACAATCTCAATTGACCAATCACTATCATACTCCTCCAAATCCCATTCAGACCGACATGTTTAATTCCTCACACATTACTAACACACTCAAATAGGGGGAAATTCTTCAGGGGCGTGCTCATTGGCCTGTGAACAATTCACAGAGGGTTATGACAAAAAGATAAAAGACTTCAATGATCTTCAGTTTAAAAGTCCAAGCAGTTTAATTGGTGTATAGGTCTTGCCACAAAACAGCAGCAGTCAGCTTATTCCTGCTGCAGCAATTCATGCTACTTTGTCAAGTGGGAGGTGGAAGGTTCACACCTGTGAACAGAAAAAAAGGAGGGTGGTGGACAAGGGACATAGATCAAAATAAGCCTCAAGTCCAGAGAAGGCTAATTAATGAGCCATAAAACAACCACATCGATTATAATTATCAACCTTTTTTGGCTAGAGAACTAAGTGCTCTAAAAATCACAATGTTTAACACAGATGCTTCTTTGGGTCTTAAAAGTGGGAAAAGGAAGTTGCAATCTCCACTTAGGTCTTCATGCTCTATATTTGATATAATAAGACTCACTGGGAGGTTAACAATGACAATCTTAAATGGAGACAACGAAATTCATTCTTAAATAGCTGCCAAGGGAGTGTCTTGCTACCTCACACGTATAGTTAGACTTCAACATGGCCTCATTAGGACTAATGGTCTTCATTTACCGATTGACCAGTGTAATAAGGTCTACACTCACCTGCACCTGCCACCCTGGCAATATGCCTTGCTGATGAAGACCAGTACTGGAATGTCCAAACACTGTCCGCCTGTGTGCGCATTCTGCTGTGGAAAGGTTTGGTGAACTAGCTGGACCTGTCCTGCCTCTATAAGTATTGCCGCGCTATTGCACTCATGTGTGTCGTGGGGACATTAGTACCCAGAAGGGGCTGAAGCTGGAATTGTAAACCACTCTGTAGAAAAAAGAGAACGGAAAAAAACGTACAGCAAGTGACTCGGTGGTCGTTTTTTTGTTAATAGCAGGAGCATAAGATTAAAATCGTAAGGCAAGTAGATTTTGTACCTGTACAGGCAGTTATGCTGCAACAACGTCTACGAGTGAGGAGAAAAGGTACACAGTACTCAGACTGTGTGTTAAGCCAACCCTTACATTAGGGATACTGTTGTCTCTGACGCTGTTCTGATTTCAACACCTTTAGGTAATCAAGAAGGCGCTGAGTATGTCGCAGGAGTGTTAGAAGATATGGTCGGCTGAGGAAATAAGGGCTCCAGACAAAGTGATGAAGAAACAGTAATTTATTTCATTACAGCGACAGCGGCCTATGAGAGCCGAGTGCCAACATGGCTCTCTCCCTGCAGTCTCTACTGTCTCTCATCCACATTCTTAGAATAACATTCTTAGAACTTAATGAGCTCATAGTGCAGCTCAATGTTTAACTAGGATCTGGTAATACATTTTTATGAACTTGTTTTAACTTACACTTACATCATAACACATCTCATCCCTAATGTGCATACAGCTGTTTACTCCACATAATAATCCTTAAACCAGCCGGGTTTGTTCTTGACTCTATTTGAATGTGTCTCTGCTGCAGACCTTGAATTGTTGTCATCCTTGGAGCACTTATCTATGACACTAGAGTCTCTGATACTGTTATTAGCAAATTCACCATTGTCATGTTTATCATGTGCATTGTCCTTCATGCATTCTGGACATTTCACAATTCTGGACATTGACCAACACTCCCCCCCTTCTACAATTACTACATTGTTTCTTACCGCAGATATTTTCTTGGGACCAATGTATTTGCTTTCTACACATTTGGGAGTGAATCTAGGGTTCTTTATGAGAATACAATCTCCCACTTTCCAGGTATTACTTTTGACACTCTTGTCCTCATCAAATCTTTCTTTGTACACATCCTGTGCTTCTTTGATGAGAGTCATAATTCTCTCTCGATCAATGTTGGAACTCTTGGCTAAGTCCATCCACCCTGGACATAGTTTTGTTCCAGGTTGTCTCCCTTTCAATGACATGAACGGAGATACATTTGTAACTGAGTGTGGTGTGGTACAGTAGTTCCATATCATTTCTCTTACTACACCAAACCATCTTAGATTAGAAGCCATGGCCAATTGCAAACCACCCTTTATGAACCTATTGGCTCTCTCAACGAGGCCGTTGGCCCTTGGATGATATAAAGCAGTTCTAGTGTGTTTGATGCAAAATTTCTTCAAGAAAGTTAACATCCTTTCAGAACAGAATTGTACTCCGCTATCAGTGATTAATTCTGTCGGGAAACCCTCCCTGTAAAACACTTCCTCGAAGAATAACACCATCTCTGCAGTGGTTGCCTCACGCAAAGCCTTCCATTCAATCCATTTGGAATGGTAGTCTGCTAACACAACAATGTATTTATACCCATTGTCAAGGTTTTGTAATGGTCCCATCAAATCAACTGCAACTTTTTGCCATGGTTCACTCGGTACTTTGACAGGATTTATTGGTACTTCTCTAACCATCTTGGTCTTGTCACTCTTACCACACTCTCTACAACCCCTAACACACTTCTCTGCATCGCTGTCAATCCCGGGCCACCAGAAATATTGCCGCAAATATCTCTTTGTTCCTCCCATGCCCAGGTGACCTTGATGTGCTATATTCACTAAATGAGATCTGACTCCACTGGGGGGTATTATCCTATTTCCTTTTCTAAGTTTACATCCGTCCTCAGACATACTTAACTCGTCCTTCACACCAAAATATCTGTCAAACTCTTTTCCCACAATATTCTTGTGAGGCCATCCTTCTCTGGTCCAAATCATAACTTGATTCAATATTAAATCCTCCTCACCAGCTCTTATCCACATCTCTTTATCAATGGCATCATGCTCAATTTCTGCAATGCTCACATCTTGAAATTCAGGTGCTCCCTCCAATTCACCATCACACACAGGTAATCTGGATAAACAATCTGGTACCACATTCTCCCTCCCGGGAATGTAACACACCTTGAAATTATAACCCAAGAGTTCTACCATCCACCTCGAAACTCTTGGAGACCCTTTGGCCCACTCAGAACCGTTCATCAATTGAACCAAAGGCTTGTGATCTGATCTGACAATAAAAGGTCGACCCCATAGAAAGAACTTGAAGTGCGTGACTGCCCAAAATACTGCTAGTGCCTCTCTTTCAATGACCGAGTAATTTTTTGCTGCTCCTCTAAGTGGCCTGGATGCAAATGCAATTGTGTATTCAGTTTTACCTGAGTCAAACTGAGTCAAAACTGCTCCTAAGCCAAGGGTACTGGCATCAACTGAAAGCAACGTTTTCCTGCCAAACATGAATCCACTTAAGGATGGGGCCTTGACTATACAATCTTTGATTTGCAAGAATGCTTCCTGACACTCTTTGGACCATGTGTACTTCACGTTCTTTTTTAGTAACTCCCTCAATGGAGATGAGATGGATGCAAAACCATTCACAAATTTATGGTAATATTCCGCTAGTCCCATGAAAGAACGTAGTTGGTCCTTGTCTTGGGGCTGAGGAGTATTACTAATGCTTTCTATGAGTGACTTTTTGGGAGAAATACCTTCTTTCGAAACTTTGTGTCCCAGATACTCCACTTCCTCAACACTTATTTTATATTTGCTTCTTTGGACCGTTAACCCAGCCTCTTTCAGTCTGCATAGTACTGCCCTAAGTAGTCTGTCATGCTCATGCTCATTACTTGCAAAAATCAGAATGTCATCTTGAAACACCTTAACATTTTCCAACCCTTTTAACACTTCCTCCATCACCTTTTGGAACACAGATGCGGCCGAGGCCAACCCAAATGGCATGCAATTGTATTTATAAGTGCCTTCAGGTGTGATAAAGGCAGTGAGATGTTGCGATTCTCGGGAAAGGGGAACTTGGTGATAGGCAGCAGAGAGATCAATGACAGAGAACAATTTGGGTTCACCAAGAGTGGAGAGTGTCTCGGAAATGTTGGGTAGGGGATGTCTCTCCACCAGAATATTGTGATTAAGACTGCGCAAATCTACACACACTCTTAATTTACCATTATTTTTGGCCACTAAAACAATGGGGGACAACCACTCTGTGGCCTCAACAGGTTCAATGACACCCTTATCTACTAAGTTATTGAGTTCACTGCGTAGTTGAGCTCTCATGTTTAACGGCACATGTCTCACTTTATGAACAATAGGCTGAGATTCTTTCTTTAGTCTAATATGGTGTTCGAAGTTCTTGAGTCTGCCCAGACCTTCGGTGAAGACCTCTGGGAACTCTCTTGACCACATATCATCAATCTCGGCAATGGTGACAGGCTCAGTGGCGCTAGCTTTCACCCTGACTCTCAACTTCCTTTGTTCCTCCCAACCTAAAAGGGAGGCTCCCTTTTACCAAAATGTCAGCTATACATTCTCCACCTCTGTATTGCACACTTGCAGTAAACTGTCCCAGCCTCTCAATAGGGGATTCTGCATAGCCGCAGGGCCGAATTCTTGGTGGATCCAACATTGATTCATCTTTTTTTAGAACATCTTTAAATGTCTCTTTAGAAATGATGGTCCATGGGGAACATGTGTCAACTTTCATGAGTATTTCTTGACCATCAATTACAAAAACATCTGTTGGACCTTTGCTGTCTCCTCCTCCAATGGTCGAAATATCGAAGACATGTCTGGGGTTGTCTTGCGAGGAGTACACCTCCTGTATGTTGTAAGCTGAGTGAGCACCTTCTTCTTGGTTGTCTCTGGTTTCTAAGAGATGTATTGATGACCTCTTGCATACATTAGCGAAATGTCCTCTGGTCCTACACTTGAAACATTCAGCATTCCTTGCTGGGCACGAAGGGTAATTCGGACCATGCTTGACACTGCCACATCTGGTACACTTCGCACCCCATGTTCCTTTCCTGCTTGTATTGACATTAAGTCTCTTCCTGTGATCAACTGCGCACACAGCTTGGGTACTCTGTTTGTCAGACTTCAGTTCTTTGACATATTGTGAGGTTTGTTCTATGCTTCTGGCTAGGTCCACTGCTTCATCCAACTTCATGTCTTTTGCCAACAATTTCTCCTGTATCCTAATATTATTTGTGCACCTCACTAACTGATCTCTAATTAACGAGTCAGATAGATGTTCGAATTCACAGGAGTGGCTTAATGTTCTTAATGAGGCTATGTACAATTCCACGGATTCTGAGGACTCCTGCGTACGCTGAAAGAACTTGTGCCTCTCGAATGTAACATTTTTCTTAGGCTCAAAATGATCCTTGAGTTGTTTAATCGCAAGGGCATATTCATCTGTGTCCTCCGCTTCACCAGCTTGTGCACTGCCTAACCCATCAAACACTGCACGGCCTTCCACACCAAGATTGTGAAGTAATAATGCCTTTTTGCAAGTTGAGCTGAATCTCTCTCATTGCCACTAGGTAGTTTTCAAACATGTCTTTCCACCTGTCCCACCTAACTTGGGGGCGTCCAGGTTCATTCAAAAATGACATTGGCGGAGGTATTGAAGCTGCCATGTCTTAAGCGGTAAAAAGGTGGTAAAGAGTGGGCTTGCTGGATGCAACCAATAGACTCTGGATCAGTTCAAGTATGCCCAGTGGATGCACAGACTGAGCAGTGACAGTGCTGTGCTATGCAGACAAAGGGATCAGTCTTGTATGAGTGCAATCCCTTGTGTATGATGTCACAATCCTCCTTACATCAGTCCGAATTGGAACATGATGGCTGCTCATCCACAGAATGGATATATGTCATAATGGCTGGCTCCTGAAACTTGCCAGAACTGCATGGGCAGGTTGCTCAGCAACGATAATGTCAATGCTAGGGATCCTTGAAAGTAAACACTGTTGCTTTGAGACAGAGTCAATACAGTAATGGGGAAGGCAAGGTTACCCCCCAAGGGACGCGCCTGCTGACCTGTTGTTCCGCTCCTCCTGACCTTCCTGCAGAATCCGCTGTCGCACGGGAGTGTGGAATAATGCAGGCCGCGCTATGTCGAGACTTCAAAGGAGTAGGGAGACACTGCTGAGAGCCATCCTCGTCGCCAATGAGGAAATAAGGGCTCCAGGCAGCAGTGATGAAGAAACAGTAATTTATTTCATTACAGCGACAGCGGCCTATGAGAGCCGAGTGCCAACATGGCTCTCTCCCTGCAGTCTCTACTGTCTCTCATCCACATTCTTAGAATAACATTCTTAGAACTTAATGAGCTCATAATGCAGCTCAATGTTTAACTAGGATCTGGTAATACATTTTTATGAACTTGATTTAACTTACACTTACATCATAACATCGGCCCTATTCAGTTCATTTTCAACATGCCAGACATCAGCTGGCAGTTAGCTAGAAAGTTGCACAAATAGGCTACCCCTAGGGCTGCTTACTGTGCATCTATTCAATGCTTACAGAACGACGAACAGCTCTCGTCCGGCACTCACGTTTGTTGACTACGACTGAGCGGCTACCTTGCTTCACTCCTCTCCCGATCTCTACACATACCTTGTTGCCTTGGTAATTAAGACCTCCTCTGTTATCACGTGACAGGTTGTTGCTATGCAACCAATATAAGTAACCATACAGCCAGAGCCTGATATGCCAAGGCTGCTGGTGTTCATAGTTTGTTTAAGTTGTGCCACATATCTGTTCAATGAAAACAGATAATTAGTTAGCACCTCTGTCTTATGTTGAACACAAAACGTAATTTAAAGTGCAATTAGGCACTGGAGCTGTGCCATCAATGGTGCATCAGAAGAACAAGACCCAGTTAGCTCAAAAGGGCGAGCCTACTGGTAGCTCTCATTTATATAAGGCATGCGTGTCTTGTACGTACGAGTTCATTTTGCATACTAGTGGTTGCAAGTCAAAATCAGCAAGCCTGGAGAGCGGTTAGAGGACTGAATTCAGACCTGATACAATTGGTCTTCCAGGAGGACACTCTAGGCTTTTGTGTATCTTAGGAAGGGTGTATAATGTGGAATCTGTGGTTTTTCGACACACAAGAAATCGGCCTCTTTTAAGGAGATCCATCTGCGTTCTTTTGCTTTAGTGACTTTCGCCAGAATGAGTTCTTGTAGTAGTTTTGTTGGATCACTGGAAAGAGGTATATAGCAATCTAGATCAAGCGGTTGTCTATTGTATTCTAGAATGTACGCCTCGCAATCTTGTAACACGACGGCCCCACCTTTGTCCGCTTTGCGGATAACTATAGATTTATTTGCAAGAAGATTCCTAGCGGCTATTTTCTCACAATTGCTAGTGTTGTGAAAAAAATACTCTGTTTTTACTTTGGGTCTCTAACAAAGCCAGATCTTGTAATGCCCTTCTATCGAATACCTGCACCTCGCTGTTCTTTCACTTGCGGGAACACAAACAGAGGACTTTTTATGAAGTCCTGTATCAGTCTCTTGAGCCTCTGGTTCTTTATCCTGGAAGAACTGCTTCAGATGTACTTTTCTCATAAAGGCATGAAATTCTTGACGGAAAAGTAATTTGTTATGTTGTAGATACGAATTTTGCAGCAGGGGCGGTGGCTTAGTCTCAAAAGCGTGCTTTTGTTAACTTGGTGTAAATCTGTCCAGTATTTATTTTTTTTTAAATGGCCAAAACGTAAGCCAAAATAATTTGTGATATCTATGTCCGCTCCACGGGCACACTTCCCTGTTCGCGCCGCGGACAGAACACCGATTGGTTGATCGGGTTGCGTCATGTCGGCAGACACGCAACGTTTTCACTGATTGACTGGAGTGAGGTGTGAGGCGCGGGCCATTGTTTCGATGTGCCCGCCATCTTGGATCCGCTGACAGCGTGGCGGTGACAGAGGGAAATTGCAATTTTGGGGAGTCTGTTGGTGTGCTTGGGGAGGGTTGAGTAGTAAGGGATGGGTCAAATATTGTGTTTGTTTAGGTGGCAGGTGCCCTTGATGTGTTTGCCATGCCCGCGGTCGTAGCGGCTGTCCACGGACATAATGAATACACTGCTAGTTATTATATTTTAGTATTTTAGTATGATGTTGGTTTTGGGTTGTTAGTACAGCATTGATTATAATTAATATCATCTATAAGCAGCCAACATACCACAGTCAAAATGTTTAGCATTATAGGTGTGTAATGCTGCAGTGTTTGTGGCAAGGGCCAAGAGTCTTGGGTGCATGGCCGAAGGCTGTAGGCCCTGCACCCAAGACTGTAGGCCCTGGCCACAACCACCGCAGCATAACACACCCATAGATTCAAACACCCATCAAATATCCATAGCCCAAAGGTTTGTGTACTGTTTCATTTGTAGAGTTTGTATGTGAAGTTTTGGCTAGGTTATGCAGTTAAGATTATAGGTTGTAACAAGGAGTGTAGTGTTTCTGAGTTGATTTATTGTATACTTACTGGTTGAGTTTTCTGTGGTTGTATGCAGTTTTTTCATGACGTGGGTAACTGGACCAGACATACTTTTTCAATCTCTGTGATAAAAAAAAAAATCATATGTTAGAGCAGGTAGTTCATAATGAGTTATTGCATTGCATAATAGAAATTTCTGTATTTTGTTGACCCTTATATTTAGTACATTACAAGTACTATAGTTCAAACCAGTGTACTGTGCAATTTGCTCAGTTTCTGTGTTTGTTTTCTAAATCATTGGGTCTGTGGGAAAAATAATCCATGCTGGATTAAAAAAAAAAACATCTAGGGCTTGGTATAATACATTTCTTTCATTGTTGTACTGTTTATTTCTTGTTTCTTGCTAATCTTCTATCTTTGGTTTGTTGTACATTTGTGGGGCAATTAGATACCTGTTGGCTTGTTCTAATTGTTTATTTTTACTGTTATGCTATTCATCTATCTGTTGGGTTGCTGCAGATTATTTGGGGCAGTTAGATACCTGTTGGCGTATTCTAACTGAATATTCCTTGTTTGATTTTAGTGTTATTTATTTATCTGTTTGATTTTTGCAGAATCTTGAGGCAGTAAGATACATGTTGGTGTACTCTAACTGTGCACAGTTTTGAAGTTGAAGTTTTGCTTATGTTCATACACAGATTACATATTAAATTTTGGTTTCAAGAATATTAAGTAAGCGTTTACAAGATTTGCTGGCCATCTCTGTTTTAGAGTAATGGTACTATCATTACATTCAAACCATCCACAATTCTTTTTTATATATGCAGTGTAGTCACTTGCATTGGTTGTGGCTCCTGCGTGGTAGATTATACCTCCAGTCAATTTACAGTTCTTTTTGTACCATCTGCATTGTACCGTAAATGCATTACTGTTACATATTTACTATGTGTCTGTGTTTGTAAGGTGGAGCGATTATCTGAATTGCAGGTAGTACATAATCTGCCATGGTTTGCATTTTGTACAAGTTGCTGAAATGGAATGGATTCACAGTTAGGTATGGATACATACACAAAGTGCTCATTAGGGACTTCTTCCTGTGCCACGTGGTTGCAGAGAGTGCATGTATGTTTCCAGATGTATGAAATCTAAAAGATTTCATTTATAGGTATGCTTTTGTTTTCCAGTACTTGTAGTAAGTACATTAGAAATTCTTGTGGATCTTCTTGTGGGTTAATAGTGAATTTGACAATTGCAGCACAGTAGTCCAATTGTTGTCTTATTCCATGAACACTGTAAGTGTTGTCAGGATTGGTAGTTGCATTTCTATGAAGGACTAACATTTGCAAAAACAATTGGTCTGTACTTTGTAAGTAAATGTTCTCAATAATTGGTGGCAATTGGAATAGAATATTTATTGCTACATTTGTGTCGCAACTTGCAGCAGTTACATTTGAAAATTTGAATGGACTTGATAGTTCTGTGTGGAAGTAATTTGTTTGGAGTTTGTGTTGCTTCTTTGAACAAGTAGTTCAGTTACTTTGGCCACTAGATTCTTGTTTGATTGTGGTACTTGAAGAAGTATTAGTTTCTTTTATTTTCTTTAGAGGATTTGTAGTGATATCCTGTATTGTTTCAGTTTGAAGTAGTTTTCTTTTATAATGTTTTGCTTATTGTGGAACAGCATAGGTTTTCAGATGGGGGGTGTGGAGTGAACGCAGCCTATTGTATTCTAGAATGCAAGGAATATCAACATTTACTTTACTTGCATCAAAGTTGATTAGAAATAGCCCGTCAAATGTACGTAAGTGTGATAGTGCTACGTAGCTCATGCCTTCTTTAAAGACTCTGCTACCAATATCTATTAATGCTTTATCTAGAGTAAGACCTTGTTATTTTTTGGAATGGTCACTGCGTATGCTAGAGTTTTTAAAATTGTTCTTTGCGTACATACATGTCTTTGAAAAGAAGGAGGCGGGCTGTTGAGTGTCCTATCCTTTTAACTTCTGATAGTTTGTCAAAGAGAATATTGACAACTTGAATGTTGTCACATGGGTATGGTTGAAAGCCAACAACTGTACCAAGTGCTCCAATAACTAGTCCTTGCTCCACGTCAAGGCTGCGTTTAAGCATTACTCTACAGTTTAAAGATAATTTTAATATTTTCTCCAAACCATCTGTGTGGGAAATAGAGTTTTCTAAGGTAATTAGTCGTGTTGTGGCTTGTTGACACATGGGTAGTGTCATACCATGTACGTCCAGTTTATCTGTGGAGCAAATTTCAATTATTGGTTGCATTTCTTTTTTCATCATTGTTTCATTGAACTTGGAACAGCTTGCAAGTACACCAACTCTAATACTTTTTAAAATGTTGGCGTATGTGAGGTCTGCAGATTGGCGCATGTTTTCAGTTAATTCTCCGTATTGGAAATGTTGCCAAAGGTTTACAATTTCTATGCTGCCAAGAGTTTTATGGCACCGTTTGTGCGCAAAGGTTTTAAAAATAGGTTCAGCTTTCACTGATGTCAATTGAAGAAGATCTTGGAAACAATAAAATGTTTTCCTCCAAAGAGCTCGTCATAGTCTGTTTTGAGGACCTCTTGTAATCTGAGGTGAATCAAAGCCAACATTAGGTTGGAGACCATGCTCACCTCATTTATTAGCAGCATTTTCATTTGTTTGAAAACTCTGTGTAGTTCCATTGCAGCTTCTGTGGAAAGCTTGTAATAGTCTAATTTGTTCTGGTGTTCTACTGGAAGGAGTAGTAATCGGTGTAAAGTGACACCGCCTATGTTGTAGGCAGCTAAACCTGTGGGGGCAGTTACAACAGCTGACAGTTTGTTGTTTGTCAATTGTTGAAGGAACTTGCTGATGATTTTGATTAAGACTGTTTTGCCTGAACCAGCTTCAGCACTCATGTATAGCAGTATAGGTTTGCAGTCTTGGCAGGTACAGTTTTTATTTTCATGTTCCACACCATGTTCAATTTGTTTTTTCATTTATTGGAAAATGCTACGCTGTTCATTGTTCAGTTGTGATTTCAGTACAGCAAAGTCTTCTGTAGCCTGTTCATACTGACACAAGGTGTTTTCTACTTCTGTCATGGCTAATTCTGCCTCATTTGTTATTAGTGGCTGTACAAGTGGGTCTTGGCTCCCTGTTACAGAAGGTTGACTACTGTCAGAGTGTCCACTTGTAGTTGGGCCTGGAGTTCTTCTTCATGTTGCTGTTCATTGTGCAACATTGTTTGGTATTGTATGTCTGTTATAGTGCTTTCATTTGCTTTGAAAGCGTCTTCATAGGAGTCATATGTATCCAGTAACTCTTCTTCTTTTCTCCATTGTTTAAAAAGTTGTAGCAGGGACATGTAATACAGTTTTTATATTGAGGAGTTTTTAATGACAATTTGATATGATTAATGAAGCTACATTTGGTAAGTTTCACTAAGCTGCCTTCACGATTTACCACTCTGTATCTATCTTTCTTTTCATCTGGTTCAACATTATTTTCGTATGTGTAGTTTTGGGCCACGTGGTAGAGACACATGGTTTCACAAGTGGTACTCCTGTTTGGGTAGTATGTGTCCAGTAAATTGTTTTTCAAAATGTCTTGGCTGTTGGGATCATTTTTGGCTATTGTTTCTATGTCCTCATATGATTTGAGAACTCTTTTTCTAGATTTAGCAGGACCAAGACTTAGCCATACTATATTGTCAGACTCTCCATACAAGGCAGTACCGGTTAAGCAGTCTGCAGCTTCATAGCACCAACATTCCCTATGAGAGAGCATTTTCATGCCTAAACTGTACAATTTCTTTGATAGTGTTTTGTCAGATGATATGTCATCCAGAGGTCTTGAAGCTCTGTTTTCTCTGCTTTGGTTAAGTAGGCTGTGACATATCGTGCAACTGCAGTGGAATTGTGTGCAATGTACTGCACATCTATGTTTGCATTCCCTAGGAGGGCAATGATTGCATTGTAATCATTGATGTATTTGATTCTTCTGTTCTTTTTATGTAATATGTGTTCTTAGATGATTTACCTTTGACACTATGTCTGACTGAAGACATGAAGTTGTTTACTTGACCTGTTGTTGAAACTGGTCTAGGGAAACCAAAGCAGCATTTGGTGTAGTATTTCCCTTTTTTATATTTGCATCAACAATATTTCCCACATTTGTGTCTTTGAAATTGTAAAATGTGTGCATGAATTTCACTATGTGTTGTTTGTGAAGGGATTTCACAAGTGACATATTTTTGGATGAACTGCAAAACAGTGGCATCACTGTCCTGACCAAAATTAGGAGCATCTTTAATCCATAATAGCATGTGGATGTGTGATGCTCCTCTGGCTTGGTATTCTTTTCTCCAAAAGAAGTGTTGAACTTCTCTGAGGGGAGGAACAGTCTTATTACAAATAAAGTGCAGCATAGCAATGAAGCGATGATGGAAATATCTTGATACATTTTCAGGATCTAGAGAGCAGAGTTCTCCTGGTGTTTTTATATCTATGTTTGTTTTATTTTTGTTTGCTATGTGTAGGAAATCGTGTAAATCTTCCCATGCATATTCTGCACAACTTAATGTTACAAACCAAGTGGGTGGGCCAAGGTTTCTTATCATACAGCGTACATCTCCGTGACATCGGAACCAGTATTCTTTTGTACCACGCATGCCGGCTAAAAGATTTGTAATGCTTGACTGTAAAACCTCATGTTTTTCTTGCACGTTTTGTAATAATTGCATAGTTGACATATTTTGAAAATGGGTACCTGATTTTAATGTGTGTGCAACTCCGTAGCATAGAGTTGCTAGTTCACTTTCAAAGAGAAGCTGAAATATGTATTCCACATTTTGTCTGAATCTGGAGCGATATTCTGATGCTGTTATCTGTGTGGGTCTATCATTGTACCTTCCTCCTTTTCCAATAGGAAAGAGTAGCAGAAATGGCCCGTGCTTTTATACTGTTTTCCAATATGCTGATTGGAGATCCTTTGGCTTGTTGCATTTGGTAAGTTTCAAGTGCATCATCTATATTGTCTTTAGAGTGTAAAGGATGTATTGTATAATGGTCTAAAATATTGGATTCTATAGTAGGATTTAGAAGTTCAAATTGACCAGTTTCTGGTGACTCTTCAATTATTGCTATGGTTTCTCTCAGGTTTTCTTCAATATTAATTTATTTGTAATATTCCGTTGTTGCCAAATTTGTTTGTCTTTTGTCTTTTGTAGGTACGCCATTTACTAAGACAATTAAAGATTGCCACTAATGCCTTTGACTAATTCAGAGGGAGGTAATTTTGCTGTTTTTGGTTGGAGGCGTAATTTTGCTTGAAATGGGTGCCCTGTTTGAATTATGGTGCTCTCATATAAATTTAGTTGTTGCAAGGGTGTTCGTACTGGGAATAATTCCAAGTTATTTGTGATAGCATGTGAAGGTGTTTGGTTGTTGTCAAGTTTTGAAGTGCAGTTATTGCAATATATTAAGGGGTCAATAATGTCGTATTTGTTTTCTGCTATAAGGTAGAGAGCTAATTGGAACCATTTTGAATCTTCATTGTCTTCTATTTTGTATGTTATGTCTATAGTTTTTGTGGTACTTTTATAAGAAGTCCTGCAGCAACACACACACACATGGTTTGGTACTCCAGCGGAGGTACTTTTAAACTTTCGTATTTCTTTTTTGTATGTCTTTTATAGAAGGTTGCTATTTGTACAGTAGTTGCTAGTTTGTTGTACATCTATTTCATTTTGTAAGTGGCTTTCAATTTCAAAATATTTTCTCTGGATATAGTCTTTCTTCGAGTAGTTTTTTTGGCTGTACCATGTAGAAGATTGTTATTTAAGGTGGCTAGTGCTAAAGCAGGAATTTTAGCATAGTAGAGTTTCTGGACCAGATTTATTATAGTTGAATGATGTGTTAATATCATTTTGATATGATGGAAGGTGCTTTTGCAAATACGTCCTGAAATGCAGGCTAATGAATGTCCTTGTAGTCCTGTGTATTTGCGCACTGGACAGGTATCCATATTTTGTAGTAGTTTCATTTTGAATTTGTCTTTGCTTTTTACATACTGATTGAGGAACTGGCGTAAAGATTTGATAGATTTTTGGCAATGTTACACATTGATGTGTACGGCCATTTGTAGACTGGACATTTTGGTTCAGGAGTTTGGGGAGGTTATATTGAGTTTTCTGGGGATATTTTGTAAGCAGAGTTTCTTGTTAACTAATGGTGTTTTTAAGTTGTTCATACCCTCGTCCACTGCTATGTACGGAAATTGGGTTTGTTTGCTTTTGTTTATATGACTCCATTCACCTCCACAGATGTTTAAGAAGCTATTTTTGGTGATATTCTGTTTATTGAGAATTATTTTTTGTAGTTAGTCTTGTTAGTGGTTTCATCCTGTTTAAAACTAAAATAAATAACTTCCTTTTGAGAAGGATTGCACTGTCTATGAGAGCTTCTAGGATTAATTTTCTTCCGTAGGTTTTAAGGGTTGTGCATGATTTCTCTCTTGTTTTTAAAAGGTTCTGAAGGTCTCTGTGGTGGAACATTTATTGTAAAAATGTTTTTGGTATGCTCACTACATCGAGATTTATAGGTCCAGTGTTAGCAGTAGTGGTAGCTGAAGTCGTGTTAATCACTTTCTGTTTGGTTTTAAATTTTGATAGAGGAGGGAAAGTTTCTGTACTTGAAGCTTGTTTTGTTTCGCTTAATGTGCAGGCTGCGGATGCGACCACTGCAGGAGTTCCTCGACGGGCATTGGATCCAGGTATCGGGAAGCTTAGAGTACTGGCCTCCTCACATTTGTAATAACTAGAGTCAACACCAGAATCCCTAAACTCTTGGCAACTGCAGAATGTCCTTCATGGAGAAGGTGTGACCGCCCTCCGTGATCCCTCTCTTCCTCTGCTCCTCAGTGATTCTATATACGTTCTCTGCCTCTACGGGACTTCCCACCTGCGTTGCTTTGCATTTATTTATTTGTATTTGTAAAGCACCCACTGCCCTTGGGCATTGTGGCGCTGTTAGGAAGGCTTACTTGGATGAGTGTGCATAGCAGGCAAGTGTGCAGAGTGGGTGAGTGTGCAGAGCGGGCGAGTGCAGAGCGTATAGAGCGGATGAATGCCTAGAGCAGATGGAACGGGTGACGTATGTGGAATGAATGGGTGACGTATGTGGAATGAACGAGGATAATATGTGAAAGGTATGGAGAAGTATGTGGATGGTACGGGAGAAATACGTGGATGGAGTGCATAAAACTTTAAAATACACGGAGCGGATTGGAGTGCGTGGAGCGGATTGGAGTGCATAGAATTGCACGACTTACATGGAATGGTTTGGAGTGCATGGAACGTTGGAAAGAGCATGTAACCCATCATATCACATCACCACGCTTACTGTCTTCCTTACACCATCACTCAACTAGAACACAAAGATACTATGACACCATTCGGTATAGCTGTTCTCATACCAACATCTGCTGCATACTTCCCATCACTCTAATTAAACACTGCTGGTTACACACCCCCCAGCCAGGCGTTCTCCTCAGCCCTAACGCAGCCACAATCGGTCTGGATATATCCTGCCAGAACCAACACATACTCTTGATCTCTCAACCGCAACACATACTGCTAAGAAGCAGCGATTACACGATTGCCACACCAGCTGTACACATATCCTGTGCTCACACGCATCTATGCCTCTCTACTCTCTCTACTGACTTGAACTTCGGTTCCCAAGGGTGTTCAACATACCAGCGCCTTCAGACCATACCAATGGTACATAAGGCGCTATATAAGTGCAAAGCAACATAACATAACATAACAGCTAGAGATGGATGCTTACTTTGGACACGTTTATTTTGATTTGCTCTACTTCTGCGTTGCTTGCTATGGAGTTGCTTTTTGGTAGGCATTCTATGGGGTCTGTTGGAGAAAAAAAGAAAGTGTGGGTTGGGCTGTTGTGCAGTGTATGCGTGCTTTGTCCATGGGTTTCTGAGTATGATGGTAAGTATGATTGTGGAGGTGTGCGATTGTGCAATGGGCAGGTACATCAAGTTGGGAGGCTATTCTTGTATTTGTGTGTTACTATACTGGGCCTCAGATGACAATATAAAGTATGTAGCTGGCAAGGGGAAGCACTAAGCACTAATACTACATCTAATGGTAAAGGGTTAAAATATTTGTTTCTTCTACAACACTAAAATGCTAATGTGTTTGAGTAACAGTTAGAACATTATGTTAGTTTTGTACTTACTTTTTTGTATGGAAAGAGTAGGTTTCTTCTAAGTCCTTGTTCATACTTCAGACGCTGCTGCTTTTCAGGAGAGTGGTGTTCACTGAAAGTGTAAAAGAAAGAAGTTAGTGCATATGTGTGCTTATAGCAGTTTTGTTAATGTAGACATTGTTCTGCACTATTGTTTGCCTATTTGCATCCTGTATATTTTATTTAGAATCTGTTAGTTGAATATGTTTTTCGAATGAGTCTAATAGTAAACATATAGAGCACACTTGTTTTTTAATGTTATGTAAATGGATGTTAAGAGATAGGAGAAATAATCATATGTATTTTGTGCTATTTTTACAGGGTAAATGGCACCGATTGTATGTAAAAGCATTTAATGTATGCCTTTGTGAAGGTGTGGGTAATAAAGCAGAAGGATTTGATATAGAGGCAGTGGTGTTGTTTGATCTGAGAGCCTTTCTAATGATATTGTCTGTGTGTGCGCTTGAATGAAGATGTATGTACTTATCCTGACCGTGTGTAATTTTATAACACAGTGGACAGTCTTTTCATTATTATACTGTTATTTTTCACATCTTATAATATGAAACAATATTTTTGTAGATATGTGTGTGTGTGTGTAAACAAAAATGTGGGGAGATGAAAGCTTTGCAAGTGACACTTCATCATAGCAGATGGGAGAAATGACAGTAACTTCATTTTACAGTTTATACAGGGTCAGTGGCATTTACTCTGTTCATATTTTTATTTATTTTGTTTTACATTTTTAAAGTGCTTATACATCCCACGGGCATCGAGGCGCTGATACAGGAATGGTTTGTTTTTTAGTTGCATAATTATTTTGTCTTAGTTGCGTATTTACAACACGCTTAAACACCCAGAGGTTTCTAAGCGTGGACCTGGGGATCGAATCTGTGTTGCTTTGTGTCGTCTTGCTTTCAAGGCACGCACGTTGCCGCTGAGCTATGCTTCCGGGATGTATTGTATTTCTAGAAGAGGTGTACATGTACTGTGTAGAAAATATTCATACTTGTAGTCTGTGTTCATGCATGTGAATGTGCATCAATCTGTAATTGGAAATCTTGGGAAGTTTTATAGTAGTTGTTGCTGTAGGTTCTCTGCAGTCACAGCCGAATTGTAATGAGAGTGATCAATAGTACATCTAAAGTGCTGATCTGTGATAACAGAGTTAGATGTAGAGTTCTTGGATGTGATTGGTCGATGATTGTGTGACTGGTTAACAGTAGCCAATGAGGAAATGGTGCAGAGGGTGCAGAGGAAAGGGTAGAAGGGCTGCCCTCAGTGTTACTTACGTGCTCCGTGGA
This sequence comes from Ambystoma mexicanum, assembly GCF_040938575.1. Lineage (NCBI taxonomy): Eukaryota > Metazoa > Chordata > Amphibia > Caudata > Ambystomatidae > Ambystoma > Ambystoma mexicanum. Next base: position 473,221,201 of record NC_090932.1, on the reverse strand, counting down.
CAGCGCGGCTGTTCGGCGACAGGACATGCTACATCAGAGTTTCCAAGCATGGAGTGGGAGTGTATTTTTAGGATTAGCCAATCAGATGTTGAGGTTCTGCTTCATATTGAGAGAGGCTGTGTGTAGTGAAGATGGCGGAGGTGCAGAAACTCAGGGTGTTGGTGGTTGGAGATATGTTTGTGAATGGGTTGGAGCAGTATGCAAAATCTAGAAATGTGGCTAACCATTTTGACACAAAAGGAGTGGATGTGGTGTGGAGCACTGTGCCTGATTTAAATTTGCAGGCAATTATAGTAGTTTGTCAGGATGTGGCTAGGTTTCATAGTCCACATGTAGTTGTCCTACCCTGTGGTGCTGTGCATTTGGGCTATGTTAGTGGCCCTAATTTGTTGCAAGAATTGAAAAATTTGGTTCAGGAAGTCATGAAAGTCCTTCCAAATGCCAAAGTTATCTTTTGTGGATTCACGCCTAGGGCAATATGGGACCATAGTTCTGTTTTTTGTCCTCAACAAAATGTTGCTACGTGTTTAGTCAGCTGAGGCATGTTTGGTTTTATGACTAGATCTAGCATGTTGTTTTGCGACAATTACAACATTGACTGTGGTAATGTCGATTACTTTAAGGAAGATGGCATTTCTATATCTATTATGGGAAATGCCATGCTGTTTTGGAAAGTAAGGGTTGCTTTGGAGAAGCTAATGTGAAGATTTTTGGAGGAAAATAAGCAAAAAAAAACAAAACAAAAAATAGAAAATAAAAGGTGTTTATGAAGCATCTGCAAAAAACAAAAAAGGCTCTTTTCAGAGCCAACCTCAAAGGGGAAATGGGGCACACCAATTCATTTTTCATCCCCTATGCTCAGATTGTTCGATTTGTCCGCGGACAGCGCGGTTGTTCGGGGACAGCTGTTACGCTCACCTGGTGTCCACGGGGGCGTTGATCTGGACCGGCCTGATGTTACTTCTTTCAGCGATACTCGGAGCGCCGAGATGACGGAGTGGACCGGGCCACCCAGCTTGGTCTGTGTGGCTCGTATGAATACTCTTCTGTAATGCAGAAAGGGGAATTAACCACCTGTGAGGTTTAAGCTTAACCCCACCTTCTCCCCATGAATTACTTTGGAACTCCTTTGGATTCTCACCTGATAATCTGGAAAGATGAACTCTCCATCCTGCTTCAAGTGCAGGGGCGCGTAGTTTACCAGTTGCCTCACTGGTGTGGGAAGTTGGCGAGTTGCAGACAGAGTTGACTCCGTAGAGGTAATAGTTATAAGAGTTCAAAACGTCTGGAATTCACTCTGTCCAATTCCCCTAGGTTGCCCTTATGGATCTGGAAAGAGTTCACGTGGCAACCAGAGATGCGCAGGTAAGTGTTTATTAAAGCTGTTCGGAATAGAGAGGGAAGCTTGCTCTAATCTGTGTTTTTTTTCCTTTTCAGGCATCCATTCGAAGGAAGATCCGTGGATAGAAGCGTTTACCGCAACCGGGTAAGTCTGTAGCAGAATGTTTCCCCATAGGGGCCGGGGTGCGGCGGATATGCGGAAAAGGTCGCGCCGACCCGAGATTAGGTGAGTATCCCTGGTGTTCTCAAGTAAAGTCTTAATATTTGCCTTTGTTGCCTTAGATAACTCTCTGTTGCTCACCTTACTGTTTTTATGTCCATAGGTGATGAAGAGCGGCCGCGGACAGAAGATGAGCGTGATGGAATGCTGAAAATGGCAACAGGTGAGTTCAGCGCGGTGTTGCAGGAGGCGTGGCAAGAGCGGCTAATGGATTCTTTCTTCCAGGTCTAGTCGGGAAGATGCAGGATTCAGGTGAGTATTAATAAACTCTTGCTCTAACCTTTCCTTCTGTTTTCCTTGCAGGGTTCAGGAGCTCCGGAGTGTAGACGGGCGTGGCAGAAGACACTTCAGCTGCACCCACGAAGGGTGAGAGGGCTGGAGCCCCTCCCTGCCCCTCACGAGCACATCCTTCCCGAAGCACCCGCCGGAATACTCTACGCATGCTGCCTGACCATCATGAAGCAGCAATCTCGGAAATATCCATCTTGATGAGGCAAGTGTATGGCTAACTAGCCTCCTTTACCCACTGTGCGCCTGCATCCTGAGGCCTGCTGCCCACTTGAGCCCCTCCTGTGCATTTGCACACTGCCACCTCGACGATCCACCATTTTGTCACAATATGTGGCCTGACCCCAAAATGGCGGTCGCAACGCGGCCTGAAAACGAGGCTGTGTAGCGTTGCCAAGTAACTAGCTGCATATTTGAGCCAATCCCCTACACCGGTAGGCGGAAGCCGGCCCCGGAAGAAGGCCAGAGGAAAAAGGCCCTGTTCTTCCCCAGTGAGCCCCACTTCAGCTGCACCCACGAAGGGTGAGAGGGCTGGAGCCCCTCCCTGCCCCTCACGAGCACATCCTTCCCGAAGCACCCGCCGGAATACTCTACGCATGCTGCCTGACCATCATGAAGCAGCAATCTCGGAAATATCCATCTTGATGAGGCAAGTGTATGGCTAACTAGCCTCCTTTACCCACTGTGCGCCTGCATCCTGAGGCCTGCTGCCCACTTGAGCCCCTCCTGTGCATTTGCACACTGCCACCTCGACGATCCACCATTTTGTCACAATATGTGGCCTGACCCCAAAATGGCGGTCGCAACGCGGCCTGAAAACGAGGCTGTGTAGCGTTGCCAAGTAACTAGCTGCATATTTGAGCCAATCCCCTACACCGGTAGGCGGAAGCCGGCTCCGGAAGAAGGCCAGAGGAAAAAGGCCCTGTTCTTCCCCAGTGAGCCCCACTTCAGCTGCACCCACGAAGGGTGAGAGGGCTGGAGCCCCTCCCTGCCCCTCACGAGCACATCCTTCCCGAAGCACCCGCCGGAATACTCTACGCATGCTGCCTGACCATCATGAAGCAGCAATCTCGGAAATATCCATCTTGATGAGGCAAGTGTATGGCTAACTAGCCTCCTTTACCCACTGTGCGCCTGCATCCTGAGGCCTGCTGCCCACTTGAGCCCCTCCTGTGCATTTGCACACTGCCACCTCGACGATCCACCATTTTGTCACAATATGTGGCCTGACCCCAAAATGGCGGTCGCAACGCGGCCTGAAAACGAGGCTGTGTAGCGTTGCCAAGTAACTAGCTGCATATTTGAGCCAATCCCCTACACCGGTAGGCGGAAGCCGGCTCCGGAAGAAGGCCAGAGGAAAAAGGCCCTGTTCTTCCCCAGTGAGCCCCACTTCAGCTGCACCCACGAAGGGTGAGAGGGCTGGAGCCCCCCCCTGCCCCTCACGAGCACATCCTTCCCGAAGCACCCGCCGGAATACTCTACGCATGCTGCCTGACCATCATGAAGCAGCAATCTCGGAAATATCCATCTTGATGAGGCAAGTGTATGGCTAACTAGCCTCCTTTACCCACTGTGCGCCTGCATCCTGAGGCCTGCTGCCCACTTGAGCCCCTCCTGTGCATTTGCACACTGCCACCTCGACGATCCACCATTTTGTCACAATATGTGGCCTGACCCCAAAATGGCGGTCGCAACGCGGCCTGAAAACGAGGCTGTGTAGCGTTGCCAAGTAACTAGCTGCATATTTGAGCCAATCCCCTACACCGGTAGGCGGAAGCCGGCTCCGGAAGAAGGCCAGAGGAAAAAGGCCCTGTTCTTCCCCAGTGAGCCCCACTTCAGCTGCACCCACGAAGGGTGAGAGGGCTGGAGCCCCTCCCTGCCCCTCACGAGCACATCCTTCCCGAAGCACCCGCCGGAATACTCTACGCATGCTGCCTGACCATCATGAAGCAGCAATCTCGGAAATATCCATCTTGATGAGGCAAGTGTATGGCTAACTAGCCTCCTTTACCCACTGTGCGCCTGCATCCTGAGGCCTGCTGCCCACTTGAGCCCCTCCTGTGCATTTGCACACTGCCACCTCGACGATCCACCATTTTGTCACAATATGTGGCCTGACCCCAAAATGGCGGTCGCAACGCGGCCTGAAAACGAGGCTGTGTAGCGTTGCCAAGTAACTAGCTGCATATTTGAGCCAATCCCCTACACCGGTAGGCGGAAGCCGGCTCCGGAAGAAGGCCAGAGGAAAAAGGCCCTGTTCTTCCCCTGTTCGCCCCGGGACGCTGCGGGCACATATGTTTCGACCAGCTTCTACTAGAATGAACTACTTGTTCGGACACTGACTATTTCCACCGTTATTGCTCCGAGCTGCTACGCCTGACTGTCACGCTCCGGGGTCAGAGTAGGAGCTCCCCCACAGCAACCCCACTGCAGGAGCAACACTGAGACTCTTTGTCCTTTGAGGTAAGCCTGCGGGCTATATCTAATCCTAAATGTGTTGTGCCTTATGGTCGCCTAGAGACCACTGTACTATTGCATTGTGCCTTATGGTCGCCTATAGACCACTGTACTATTGCGTTGTGCCTTATGGTCGCCTAGAGACCACTGTACTATTGCATTGTGCCTTATGGTCGCCTAGAGATCACTGTACTTTTGCGTCGTCCCCTATGGTCGCATAGAGACCTCCGTAACGCTGAAAGGGCCAAGTCATCCTTTGCTAGCACACTTTCCACCCACAATTGACGCACTTAGCACAAATACCCCTAGCACTGTATTTAGCCTATCTTCATTTAGTATTTGACTGCTGCCCTAGACCTGTATCTGACTATTGCTTTTAGCCTAGTTCTAGACTTTTAGCCTAGTTCTAGACTTGTATCTGACTATTGCGTTTAGCCTAGTTCTTGACTGCTGCATTTATCTCGTCTAGTATCTGATGACTGCACTTAGCCCACTCTGCCCAGCATCCAACTACGGCATCCAAGTCTAGTCTCCCTAGTTTATCTAGTAGCAACATTATGTACTCCTTCCTGCCTAACCCAGCCCACCAAGCATCGCTCACCAATCTGACAGTCATACTCACCATTATCTATATGACCATGCCAACACTTCTGCCCACAGAGGGCCCAGGAGCCTACATACAACCTATCTCCAAACCTTGCAACCTAGCACAGAGGAACCTTAGACTCCGTGCTCGACTACCCAAAATATTCGAACCTATCATTAAATATAACATCAACCTGGAACACCTTCGTCCCAAACTTCTTCGACCTTTGGCAGCCCCCGCCCCTCCCAGTAGCCAACTCTACCATAAAACTCACAAACCTACAGCCAATCTCCCTCTCTCGCTACCAGAACCTGAATTAAAAGCTGCCTTAATCAATGCCAGATCATTAGTCGCTCATGCTATCGACATAGCAGATGCCATACGGGAAAATGACCTTGACTTCATCGCCATTACCGAATCATGGCTTCACGAGGCAGCAGGTCCGGCACTCACTCTGGCAGTCCCAGAAAATTACACCATCCTCAGAGCTGACAGACCAGACGCACGTGGTGGAGGAATAGCAATTATCGCCAAATCTGATCTCTCTATGAGAATCACCTCCACACCTTCCCTCAAATCCTGTGAGCTTCTCTCCATCAAACTACCCACCGCCAACTCTCAAACACTAAATATCTACCTCCTCTATAGACCCCCTGGCCCCATTAGCACTTTCAATGAAGATATCACCACTGTTATCTCTGAGAAGCTAAAAAATTCCTCCCAAACCTTAGTGTTAGGTGACTTCAACCTAGGGTTCAACGATTTCAATGACCACCAGGCTACTGCTGTAGCCAATACCCTCTCGGAACTAGGCTTCACGCAGATCGTGAATACTCCCACACACACCAAAGGAAGAACCCTTGACTGGATTGCCAGTCACAACTGTAACCCTTCTATAACAGCCATTGCCCCCCAAACATGGTCAGACCATCATCTTATCTCCTTTACCCTCAATACTAAAAGACCCACAGTTTCTACACCCACGCCCGCCATACCCACCTTAACTAGAAACAAGAAAAACATCACAGCTGCTAATATTCTGCCCTATATCCTACCCAAACTGAATTCTCTTCCCGATCACACTGACCCAGGCACCCTGGTGGATGAATTCAATTAATCCATGTCCTCTGCTCTTGACAGAGTTGCTCCGTTCAAACTTAGGAACAGTAAACCAAAAAAGCACCTGAACCCCTGGTTTACACCCCACCTAAAAAACTTAAGACTACAGAAGAGAAAATGCGAAACAGCATGGAACCGGCACCCGACCGCTGAAAATAAAACCAACCTAATAAACATCTCTTCGCAATACAAAAAAGATATTATCCTGGCCAAACAAGAAACTTACAATAACAGGATCACCCAAGCCAACTCCAATATGAAGGAGCTATTCTCCATCTTAAAAGAATTGGAAACCCCTATCGCAGTACAGGATGACTCCATCAAAGATAAAACCTGGTGTACAGACATACAACTGGCACTAATCAACAAAGTGGTCAACCTCCAAACCAAAATTGCCCTAAAGAAAGCCTCTTTACCAACTCAACCTCCGTTGGACAAAATTCCCACACCCAAAGAATCTACCCTATTCCGCTTCTCCAAGGTCTCGGTAATTGAGGTAGAGAAGACCATTCTGACTCTTAAACCCTCTAATTGCAAAGGTGACCAATGCCCTGCACAACTGATCAAGGACGCGGCTAGAGATCTAGCCCCCTTCATTACAAAACGTATTAATGCCTCCTTCACTACAGGCACCATCCCTCGTAATCTAAAGGAATCCTGGGTACTCCCCCTTCTAAAAAAGCAAACATTGGACCCCAACATTCCTACAAATTATAGACCCATCACCACGGTGCCTTTCTTACTAAAAATATTAGACAAGATAGCATACACCCAAATCCAGAACTTCCTTGAGATGAACCATCTCCTTGGCACCCGCCAATCCGGTTTCCGTCCACAACACGGCACAGAAACTGCCTTTATCGACTTAAAGGCCCAAATAGACTCACTCAGAGACCAGGGCAAATTAGCTCTCCTCCTCCTCCTAGACCTATCTGCCGCCTTTGATTTGGTGGACCACAGAGTCCTATGCAATCACCTGGACTCGGCGGCCCATTTCTCAGGGGAAGCTATAGTCTGGATACAGTCATTCCTTAGTGACAGGACCATGAGGGTGTTCTCCCCCGCAGCGGCAGCAGACCCGATTCCCATCACCTGCGGAGTGCCCCAAGGATCCTGTGTCTCGCCGACACTCTATAATATCTTCACTAAGCCACTCTTCGACGATCTTGATAATCTGGGTATCACCTATACTAACTACGCAGACGATACCCAGATTCTCCTACCACTTACTGGGGATTACGTTGAAGATCTGGCCTTGGTGAACAGAGTCTACAGCATCGTTCAAGCTTGGATGGCCAACCATGGCCTATGCTTGAACGATGACAAAACAGAGCTCATCATCCTAGGTACGGCAGCCCGCATTTCCAAACTCAACCAAAACTACTCAGCCTTCATCATCGATGGTAACACCATCAAAGTCGCTAGAGAAGTAAAAACCCTAGGTTTTTACCTTGATGCGACACTATCTTTTACCAAACAGGTGAACGCATTGGCCTCATCCACGGCTTATACATGCAAACTAATACGAGCTGGGAAACAATTCCTATCAGATGACAGCTGTCTTATCCTAGCTAGAGCCCTCATCTTATCAAAATTAGACTATTGCAACGCCCTTTACATAGGGACAACCAAACAAATCATCAATAGAATCCAAGTGCTCCAAAACAATGCACTTAGAGCGGCACTAAGTATCCCTAGAAGAGTACATATCTCAGAAATAAGACGTAAACACAAATGGTTATCCACCCAAGAAAAAATCAACCTCAAATCTGCCTCCCTTATCCACAAATGTTTAAACAACAAAGCCCCCCGCTACCTCTCAGAACGCTTCAACAGAAAAAATCCCACTAGACTTACAAGGACAGTCAGCCCTAACTGCCTACTAGTACCCAGATTTAAACTAGCCACTATTGGAGGATCCAGCTTCCCAGTCAAGGCAGCGCAATTATGGAACGCCCTACCTCATGCACTCAGAGCTAACCAAACGTTCAACAACTTCAGAAAGAACTCCATAAAATGGCTTACTGAGAATGAGATTTAAATGACTCTCTACCCTTGCACTTCTACATGTACTTCACATTTCACCTGACACGCTATGACCTGCTATATTGCTCGTTCTCTACCGACCTGCTATATTGCTCGCTCGCCTTGGATTTGATTGATTGTCTGCACTTGTTTTACCTTGTAAAGTCAAGTAATGGCCACTCCACATGCTCTGTAACCTGTAACTTGTAATGTATGTAACCAAGCTGTAAACTTCCTTGTTCTCTTGCGCCCTGCTACCCCAGGGTCCGGTGCGCACAATAAATAAACAAACAAACAAACAAACAAACAAATAAACAAACAAGCTGCTGCAGGCACGGTGAGCGTTACGCTGCTACTGCAGAATAACGCGAAGCACGTGTGGCTGTCCGGGCGTGGCTTAAATAGCTTTGGAAGAAGTCCCAGGTAAGTATTCTTCCACTGCCCCACCCAGGTAAGAAAATAGTCCCTGCATTAAAATAGTCCCTCCTAAGCCTCATTTGGCTTAGGTCTTCACGCAGCATGGTCTGCATCAGGTGAGTAAGCAGCATGGTCTGCTTTAGGTAAGTTCTCATAAATGAGCCTGGCGCCTATGGCGCCAGGACTGACCTTGTTCTTATGAGCCTGGCGCCAAAGGCGCCAGGACTGCACCCATACAGCCCCTAACTGGGGCTTTTGGGCATGCTCCAAATGGCGTGATGCCTGCTTCCGGGGCTGCTGGGCCTGGTCTGGTTTCCGGGGGGCAGGCATCATGACAACAGCGCATATTACATACAGGGATTTTGGGGTTGAGTGGCATGCAAATGAAACTGAGCAGAGCAAGGGATTGGTCAATAAGGTTTACTGGGTGTGTTGTGTAAGGAGAGAGTTTGTCAGTAGGTCTTTTTCCTGATACTTCATTCCACGCACGTGGGTGGATTTGGTACCTCTCTGTGCTTCTTTGGTGACTTCCACATGAGAGAGTCCAAGATGTGCAGCCACTCCACAGCGACCTGCATGCACCTCCAACCAATTTATCCACGAATCTCCCAAAATCCAAACAATCTGCTTTCTGAAACACACAGCCATAGCTATTTGCTATGCCTGGAGTGTTTCAGAAAGCAGATTCCACGCACTCCATATCTGGAGTGCATGGAATGAAGTGGGTGGATTTGGTACCTCTCTGTGCTTCCTTGGTGCCTGGAGTGTGTGGAATGAAGTGGGTGGATTTGGTACCTCTCTGTGCTTTTTTGGTGACTTCCAAATGAGAGAATCCAAGATGTGCAGCTACTCCACAGCGACCTGCATGCACCTCCAACCAATTTGGTACCTCTCTGTGCTTCTTTGGTGACATAGTGTCATCCAGACATTATTATTATTCATTGTGGAGGGAACAGTTTAAGACATGTGTCTAGAATCTCTTTGCAATTTGCAATGAAAGAAGGACTTGGGAAAGTCATGGACATGTATCCAAACTGCAGAGTAATTTTTTCCCATATTGCGCAAAGACAAATGTGGCTGCGTTCTTTTTCATTTGGTCCACAAATGGAGAAAGCAAGGCGCAATGTTAACAAGGCTATTTGTGCCTTTTTGAGAGATGTTGGTATGTCCTCTTTTCAAAATGAAAACATTATGTTTTGTAGCACACACATTTTTTGCGAAATATACAAAATGCATTGCAACCTTTTTTGGAATTAGAGCAATCCATTTTGCAGTAGGTGTTGACCATTTGAAGTTTTCGAAACACAGAAAAACACCACAAAAAGGCTCCTTTCAGAGCCAACACTTCCTCCCAGAGAAAGGTGCAATGGTTCTGATAGGGCAGTACCCCAAAATTTTAGATGTCCGCGGACTGTCGGCGGACATCTAAAAAATGCACAGGGCTCTGCACTATTTGTTTGTCACTTCTATTTTTTAACTGTGAAAGGCGTCTCTGAAAAGAGAGGGGAAAGGAGGGTAAGAAAGGTACACCAGCCACAGGGATAAGAAAGGGCAGGTGGAGAGAGGAAGATGTAGGGTGGGCCTTACTTAGGTAGGTAGCAGTTCTTCTGGTGCTCCTTGGCCGCAGTCTCCAAAGCACTCCAAAGGTTCTCCACCCTGCAGAGTACTGTGTGACAGTACATGCACAATATTGTGACCCGGGAAAGGTAAGGGTCAACAGCATCATGAATGGCCTGTGAGGCAGCTGGAGGGATGCGCTGTCCCACAGGAGTGTCTCTTGAGGTGGCAGGAGTAGAAACGGAGGATGCTGTAGAGGAAGTCAACCTACTACGTTTATCGCAAGGTAAAACCTTACGAATAGCCACATCGTGGAACGACTTTATGTGTCGCTTCATTGATGTAGTACCATAGCTATACGAACCAGGCCTGCAATGACTCAGCACCATGTGGCACTGAGTGCACATCACCTTGTTCACATGAGCTTTTGACTTTCCATCAATGGTGATAAATAACCACCACACCCAAGACTCATGATGAGTGCTAGTAATAGGGAATTCCACTAACTCATCCTCTTCATCCGTCTCTTCTGCATCCTCACGCCTGTTCCCCTCTGCAGGCCCTTGGGGATGTGGTGGTGGTGGAGGGGGTGGGGGTGCTGATGCAGAGGCAGTAGCAGCAGAAGCAATTTGGGATGCCATCTGGAAGGTTAATAACCAGGAACAGGGAAGCAGGAACCAAGCACAGCAACTAGCACAATTGTCCTGTTTTAAATCTTGGAAATCCAAAAGCAGAATGAGGATCAGCTCTGGGGTGTGGCCTTTTATAGGGGTGCTGGGGCGCGTTTCGCAGACACCCACACCGTCCCGAACACTTCAAATATCAAAAACAGGCTCAAAAAGTTCCAAATGTTTTGTAGATCGATAGGGACATTGTCTGGGACATGTGCAATGGTGAACTTCTACTTTAAAACCCCTTGGATTGCTTAAAAAGCACTTTTTTAAATGTTCAGGGACCCGGACAGTGTCCGGACATTAGGACAGATGCTCAGCATTGCCAGTTGTGTGCATGCGTGCTCGTGTTCTGCTGACAGTGTTCTAGTCTCCGGACTAATTAAAAGTGCGACACACGTGCAGCGGACAGTTGCGCAGAGGCGCAATGTTTTTTCAAACATTACAATGACAATCCTGTGTGGAGGCTGTGCATGAAAACTAAATGCACATGAGATGTCATCAGTGATGTCATCAATGACATGTGTGATGTCATCTTTGATGTCCTGGGTGTTAGTCTTAGCAGTGCACGGTGGTGGCACGAGTTATGGTTGCTTAGCTTACCATAACTGGCAAATTTCTGGGGGTTTTCGGTTTTACTTGGAACCATAACGTCCCTTTAGCAAAGCTTTTTTCACTGAATAAGTATATGTAGAAGTTAAAAAACCCACAAATAACTACAGAACTAAAAATGTTTAATAGCAAGTGTTATGAAAATAGACAATGTTCACATTTAAATCTGCAATTCTCCTTACTGTAAATGACAAGTTTTATAAAAACATAATCACATACAAAAGAAAGTAGGTGCCCATGTGCATTTTGCTAATATATAAACTAAGAATTCGAAATTTGGTTAATATGCAAAAAAGTTCGGTTAGAACAAAAATAATATTAGAAAGTAAATATTTAAGGATAGATAGCATTTTTATGATTTCTTCATTACTTTTTCATTTTCTAATGAGAAGTCTCTATTTTCTAGTGACTATATCTAACAGCTACTACTTCATACACTTCAGTTAATTAGCAGCACTTAGAATACTTTTATTGGGTGCAATAACTATAGTTTTTGAATGCATAGATTACACTATTTGTATATTGAATGTTGTATATGTATGTAAATTCAGGGAAACAAACTTTAGTCGCAGGGAATATAAGGTGAGCAATAAATTGTAACAAAACCTTTGAAATTCAGAGAAAAAACGTTAGTTGCAGGGACGTTAAGGTGACAATTGAATGTAACAAAACCCCTGAAATTTGGTGTTGTGGCCATATGCTGTGCAACGTGGGTGGCAAATTAAGGTGATTTTGCCTGAATTGTTTGCCGAATTTCAGGGGTTTTGTTGTCTTAACCTTTCACCTTAACATCTCTGCAACTAACGTTTTTTTCCATGAATAGAGAATAATCCGAGTGAAGGGTCAGCGGTAGAGTTCCACAGCTTGAATTCTAGAATGCCCTGCTTTTGTTGAACAGAACCTCTAATTTCCAAATTGACTTGTAGCTCAATATGTAAATGGAACTATCCTTAGACAACAGTATTCCTAATTGTACAGCATGTCCCTCTCATTGCCTGCGTCTTGCTACTTGACAGTTTGTGTGAAATAATAGTGAATTTACCTTTGATTGGTCTGGCAAATTTTTTCCCAAGCTCTCTCTTTCGAATTGCCAGAGGACCTTGTGACTAGAGTTCCCCCATCACGTTTGTTTTGCAAATGGATTAGCACAAGGTTAAAGGTTTGTGTCTATGAGACGTCCACAATCAACTTTGTGAAAAGAAATAAAAAATCAAGGACCAATATGACTTGGGTTCTGTCAGTTTCCTAACAGTGTATTCTTCACTGGGTATTTACCATAAAAATATGAAATAGCGGCCTGAGTCTAATACATAATATTTATAGCGGCAATAAAATTATACTTACAATGTACATAGGCAGAGCACTTTTTCATATTTTTATATCTCTGGCGCTGTTCTGCGAATCTTCAGAAAACGTCCCATAGAAAAGATGCAGCCAACCCTGAATTGTTTTGGGATGTTCTGCAATGAGACAAGGGGCAACATAGTTACGATTTATCTCAAAAATTGCATTTCCTTTGCAGCTTCTCAAAAAGCAAAGTTAGCACTCATATACAGCAAAAAAATGTTGGATGGATTTGCACCACAGTCTTTCCGTCAACCACTGTTTCGTCCAGAATGTGTACGTTTGCTTTTGCTTACTTGGCACAAATCCCTTCAGTGTTATTTTTTTTTCACTTAACCCAAATCAGCCAAGCACTTTTTAGTTGTATCTTCGCTAATATCCTTGATTGATGGAATTGTTAACCCGCAAAAGCGTTTTAGAGCCCTGCTTAGAGAATTTGAATTTACCCACACAAGCGTTTTAGAGCCATGCTTAAACCATTTCAATTTGCAGACCTAAACTGGCTATGGACATTTCAATAAGAGGCAACTAGATTGCCTAGTTGAAAACATTTCATTTCTGATTCTTTCGGGGTCGATGAAAATATTCAAAATGGCTGCCATTTTGGCCCATAGCTTTGTGCATGGCCTTAATGACACTGGAATGCAAAAAAAAAGGTGAAATGGGGCAACCTAGATAGGAAGCCATGGGAGGATGAAATAAGGCCAAAAAGGCATTTACAAAGTGCATTATAGATATACTGAGAGAAAACGGGCTGCCTCTGAACCAAACAAGAACAAAATCAAGCATCAAATTTGATCGACATAGACCACTTACTATTTCCCCATGAGGAGGGAGCATAGCTGAAGACCGTCTTTCTGCCAATGACATTTCTACCCATGCGGAAATAATTTTCACTTCAATCAAACTCTTCACAAAAGCGGTGAATATTAAATAAAATATCCACTTCATGGAAGTTCTGTTGCTCTTTTCTTATGCCCAATTCACTAGTTCCCAGGTCTGCTGGGTATATAATACAAGCATACAGTGCTTTATGCATGTTTTAATATGTAAATATGTCTCGGGTAGAACCGAAACGCATGTGAGTGATGCTGTTACTTCTTGTTTAGATGATGAACACTGTCCTATTTTACCCTAAAAGTACAGGCGTTTTGTGGTAATGAAAAGCAATGCATGTGTGACATGGGAAATTCAAAACATCGTGGTATCCTATGACACATCTCATTTATTGCAAGGAAAGGATACTAGGTTAGGTAATCTATCAGGGATGAGTAAAACAGGCAGCTTTCATAAACGACCTGCAGTCCTGCTCTGGTTTCATCTGTCATCGTTGTCTCTGTTGACATTTTCGTCGTTCAGACAATGCATCTGACACATTGTTTTCAATCGTGCTCCTTTGTAGGAAATTGCTTGGGGCCAGTGCTTTCACTACTGGATCCGTGCCAGTCACTAATCCACTGTGAAGACATTACAACGCATAATGTTTGATCAGCAGCAGAGGTGGACATCTCTGTTTGTCTCTTTATCCTTGACGCCGGTTTGCTTGTGTATGTGTTTTTCCAAGAGGTTACAGTGAGGGCAGCTCTGTGAGGCGATTGAAATGGAGCTGAAATGTGTACACTTCACAGCCGTGTATATTTGTGGGATTTCATTGGCAACACACGTTATTTTGCAAATGGAAATGTTTTAAAATGTGTGATGAGTGCAATTCAGCAAAGGAATCTGTATATGTAAAAATGTACTCCAAAATGTATTGATAAAGGTGAATGCTTTCAAGAGTCTTATTAATCTGCCTATGTATCTATGTATCTAACTATCTATCTATTTATCTATTGTCTTTCCATATGACTGATCCCGCGCCTCCCTGTCTGTATGCCTGTTGGTCTAATTGCACCTCTGTCTATTTAATCCGTATATCTATGTTTTTCAGTCAGCCTGTCTCAATCAATGATTTTTATAGTAAGGCACTTTGAGATGAATAATAGAACACAATCTATATATACAATAATAAACACCTAGAACAGATAAAACAATTACAGACAACTCAGGGAACTCACAACCATTTACAGATCCGGGCGCAATGTAAATGATTAAAAACAAACCATCTGAGGACAGCCATTGTGGAATATACACTAAAAATGTAGAAGGCAATCACTTCTTAAAACATACAGTGACTAAGTTCCAGCCTTGGACGTCCTTTGTTCCCTCTGCTATGCTACTTAAATATTGTGAGGTGGCTTAAACGGCCATCTCACTACCGTCGGAGAGCAGAAGGAGTGAGACTCCAGATATCTCTCTCATCTCTGCATCCCTTAGAACTGGGTCAACCATAATGGCCTAAGACGCGTGGAACTAGAACAGAAAGACATACAATGAATAAGGGTCACAATTTCACCAGACTATCAATTTCAGTAACAAGGCCCCCTATGCTTCTAGCTTAACCCCAAGCATCAATTCCCCAATATAGGCTTGGGGAAACAGGAACCTATTGTAGCTGTTGGGAATCCAAGATAAACATAGCTCCAACCCAGCCGTATAATCTAGAAAGTTCACACACATTAGAAGTTCACTATCCTTGGTTAGCCAACCACCCAAGAAATCTGCATAATACTTCTTCTCCAAAATGAATGTATTTTGATATATATATATCCTAGCCATTTTTAAGTGCAGGTAGCCGGTATGGCCGGCTGTGTTAAAATACTAATGTCATCCTCATTGACAGTATGTGTATTCCCCCAAAGGCACTCCAAGCATAACCTCACTATTGCCGTCCTTATATAACTAAGCCTTTTGGTTGAATTGCCTCAATTTAGCTTTTTAAGATCCCTAATGGAATACATTCAGAGGGGGTAAGTAGAATGGTCCATATTCAAAGCCACATAAGGAGAGGTATTAGCCAAATACTATCCACTAAGAGCGATAACACCATCTTAGTCAGCCCATTTTACCCCGCTCCTCATTTCAATAGGATTAGTTAACACCTCCCATCTCACATACTAACTCCTAAAGTGATGAGTGTGTAGAGATCACATAATATTGCTACCAAGGAGGTCTCAGACTCATAGCTATATAACAATGATCAGCTAAGTTATGTTTATACTGTCAAAGGCCTGCCACAGGTTGATAAATGCCAAATAAAAAACATACTTGTTTTACTTGATCATACTAAGTGCGATAATAGGCAGTGGTGCACTGTTCACAAATCTTAACTAAATTCCACCTCAAAGAAGATTACAAACCTTTCTCCTCTTTCCAGGCTCACAGCTTTCCCAAGACAACCTACACTAATCTTTTGGTGGGTGAGTCTATTAAGGAGATTGGGCGATAACATACTGTGTCTGTGCGAACACCCTTTTCAAAGAAAGTTACTGTTGTAGCTGTACACCAGGAGCCTGAAATCTACTCTTTGCTCAATACGACATTAAATACATGACATAAGAATGTGGCCCACTTGGAATGTTGGATCTAAAAAAGATTGTCACAGATCATATCAGGACACAGGGCCTTAATGAACTTCTATGCCAGAAATTCAATTTCTACTTCCCCGAGGTTGATGGGGTCTAGATCTATGTACTGTTCAACATCACCTTTCTCTATTCCTTTGTCAAATCTTTTGGAATAAACCTTAAACAGATGGTCTACCCAAGCCTCTTCGGTGACATGGGCCTCCATAAAAACATATCCCACAAAATCCTCTTCAGCAAAAAAGATTTAAAATCATGAGTTACTGACGCCTAATTCCTGCTTTCCTCCAATAAGGCTCTATATCTGGCCTTTAAATCTGGAATACTTCTGGGGGCTCTTTTGTTAGCTACTCGCAGCTCTCTAACATATTCCTCTGCATTCCTGGATATATCTTGCATCGAGACTTCCAACCTGCTGAGGCACTGTGAGAGGAGATAGGCCCTAGCCAACCATCCAGCAAAGGTGTCCAATGCTCTCAAATTTCATGTCCCCTCTGTTAAAACTGGCATGTTGTCCTCCCTGGTATGAGCTATAATTTGACCAATAACATCTATTGGGATTCTCTTCCCCCATTCCATCTATAGACTCCTGTTGTCTTCCATGAGAACAAGCCCAGGTGGCGCTACGCATGAATGCCCCTCTTCAACAGTATCCTCAAGGTGAAGTTTAAGGAATTATGATCCAACTCCACCCTAGTGTTCTCGAGGAATTCCTTCATATATACCCATTAATTCACTGGAACCGATATGCAGTCTATAGTAGAGAAAATATACATCTCATTGTGGGCTTTGCAAGAGAGTCCTCTTGACATCTTCCATTTACTCATCTCAATCCAATCTCTATGGACATCTGAACAAAATGTTCCCCCTTCCTGTATTGCATCTCATTTAATTTGTAAGCTACAGCTAATCAAAACAGGCTTCCTCGTTTCTCGCCTCCAGAGGGCTACCCATCCCCTTTTACTTGAGCTTTGGAAAATCCACCTACCACTATCAGAAGTGCTTGGCATGTTTCTGGGATTATTAGAATGTTATGTGATGTCCCTAGTATTTGTACCATCCAACACTGCCATTGCCTGGTTTCCTTTAAGTTGTGTCCTTTCTCCGTGAATGTTTGGATCTGATAATCCCAAATCTTACCTGTCACCACCCTCTCAATTCACATGGTAATGGGGAGCCCACTCCCCCATGGAAGGACCATGTCCTCACCCCTTACCATTAGGTACTGAGAATGATGTCACTCCTGGGGCCACATGGGGAGCCAATAGCCAAATCTTATTAAGTATGGCTTTATCAAATGCAGCCTTTGCTGATTCTATTTGTCAACACCATTGCATTTAACTGTCTATGGCCTCATTAAAAGTTCCCCGGTATCCTGACAGAATTATCGGCAGAATGCCGGGGAAGTGCCCCTACCGTTTCCGCTGCCTCATATTTCGGTATTACCGGGATATTATGGGTGATGGAGGCAACAGTAACTCCCCATTCCATGGAGTCCCAAAGGGATTCCATGGGATGGGTTTGCTACAATCACTGGCATGGTAATAACTGTGCCAGTGATTCCGGCAATTATCTGCCAGTTGGTAGATCACATACCCTACTAGCAACTTGGAGTTTGCCGGTCCGGAAAGCTGCCGCTATACGTTCTACCTGAACTTTATTTATAGACAGGCCAACTCGTAATGAAGGCCATATATCTATATACTTATAACTTCAAAATGTTGGGCATTTTATCCATCTTCCCATTGTCTATCTGTTTCTGTCTTTTCAAAATCCTGCCTGCCTACCTCTCTATGTATTGATTTCTCAATGTGGATGTCTGTTGGCATGTTTGGCCATTTGTCTGCCATATGTCCTTCAATATAGCCTCTCTCTATACATCTGACACATGTTTGCCTTTGTTTACCCATCTATTATAGTTGGCATGTGTCTACTGCTCTATAGTTTTGTTTTTCTCTATATGTGTCTCCTGGGGTCGTGAATTCAGTTTACTTTACTTGTGTTTAGTTTAAAGCGCTTTAGTTTAATTCATATAATAAAGCATGTTAGCCTCCAAGTACCTACCAAGTAAAAAAACACAAGTTGTAAAACACTCGAGTGTGAGCAATGAGAGCTTACAATATTTCACCAATGACAGGTCTTAAAATCCAGGTAGCATGTGAAAACGTGTTTTGAGGAACTGTTTCCACAATAATGTCTTCTCTGTTTCGAAATGTTTGATGTGGTTGTTTTTGTTTCCCCTTTGTTCTATACAGGGGGTGTTAGCCACTCTGTTCTCTCATTGAATCCCTTCAACCTTTTCCTCTTTGATCAAGCTGTGTTTTAGTTCGACCTCATGAAGGTAGACTTTATAGGGAAAGAGCTGTGAATTTCTGGCTAAGGAAAAGTTGCTCACTGCAGAATTCATGAAATACATATTAAATACATATCATAGAGGGGCTATAGTGTCCGTCTGCTGCTCCATCATGCAGAACGAGATCATCTTCGAGACAGCTCCCTTATAGCAGCAGCCATTTTTTAGTAGCATGTAGAAATGTCTAAATAAGGGAGAGACTTTTGAACAATGCTTTTAAAATATGTTTTTGTATCGCTGCTGATCGGTATATTGGAATGTTTTACCTCTTCTACGCTGCATTGAATTGTGTGGTTCTTTTGCCAGATAGTTACACAGCAGGATGCTAGCTCTGCAGAGTTGGCTTTCTCTTAGCCAATGCAACAGTGTGTTGCCTGTGTGTGCAGCTACCGTCAACCACACTCTCCCCTCTTAACACAATGAATCTGACCAAAAAGCCTCGTCTGCTCTCTACAAGAGTCATATTTGGTGGACCGATATTGTTAGGTAAAACTGCATATTACCGTTTCCTGTGAATGCCATTAACATGACCCCTTCTGAACAGGATTTCCTTAGTCGGACACAGGTTCCATCTAAAATTTTAAAATGAAAGCTTATACACTTTGCAGGATATACTGCCAAAAACGGGGCAAAAATTCCAAGTTTCTTGTTATCATACTTTAGGTGAGAACGGTATGCATGCAATTTTTCCAAATTGGGAGTCCAGTCCAGTTCAAATAAGAATTTCTTAACAAGCTCTGGATTCTCGCAAAAGTCCCTCAGCAAACTAGACACACTTCCCGGTATCAAAACACAGTGGTCATGTATCTCATTAACCCAAGTGTTGGCCCTCCTCTCCTGGATGCTTTTTAGATCTTCAAACAAGGAGTCCCTCCCTGGTGTAAATATTTGTCTAAAGAGTGACTGTCAAGGAGGTCATGCCTAATTCGTATCGAATCGCAACCATAGGCACTGCATTAGGCACCTTCAGAAGCGGTTAAGTTTATGGGGGCTTGAAAACTGTTTTGTATTTCCCATCCCACGCTAAGTGTTGGATAAGTTTGACGAGTGTCCAATTAAGACTGCTTCCCATGTTTCAACGAAATCTTGTTTGCTTCGGCCAGCCTACCGGCCGCTACCGCCCACTCCTACCGATGGGACGGCACGATGGATGCAGATACTTTGCTGTCCACATCAACGAGGGCTATTGGCCGATATTTCAAAGGACTTGTTTAAAAAATGGGAACTATGTGTGCCCTAGAACAGGAAGCTGGAAACCTGTCCTGGGTCACCACGTTCTTAAACAGCACACTCAGAACCCTTACCCATGCCAGAGGATCTGCCTTAAACACGTAATTTGATAAGCAATTGGGACCCGGAGCACCAGAGGAACTAATCCTTTTCAGGACATCCAGTCCCCTGTCCTAATCAAATACTGCTAAGTCCATTCTATCCCCTACATCAGTTAGAGTGAACATAACAGTTTCCTGTGATGTGCATAAAGGGCAGAGAGGTGCAGGTACCAGTCACTTTCAGAGACCGCAATGATTTGTTTCACAGAATCTAAGATGTCAGTTGAGTACATCAATCACCAAAAGGTGTGCACGTTCTTATTTCATAAGGTGGTCAATGCAGAGCTTCTGCATCCACCTGGCTACTCCTGCTCCTATTGTATCTCAGACAATTCCGGTGTGACTGATGCAGATGTTTTCTCAGAACCATATGGAGCAAGGGGATGGATCGGGTCTCTGGCTTATAGATCCTAGTTCTTTCCTCAACACTCTTTTCTTTTCCGCCACTTCCTTATTATATAGGTGGCTGTGTTTTTTGGTTGGAATTAGCCTACCCTATGATCCTTTACCTGATGTTTTAAAATTAAGTCAGTTGAGAATTCCTCCAAGTTAGTGGGAATAAAAACCCATAGTATCCACTCCATAGCAGTAGTTTCCAGGACCTCCGCCAGGGACTTATTGACTCGCATAGCCAACCCCTGTTTCGAGGATACATGTGTACCAGCTGAATTACCAACCAGATTCACTGCACATCTCTCAGTAGATTGTGATAACAAACCTTCAGGTATTCATAGCAGTCAACCTAGCGTGATCAGTTATTTGCACCTTTCTAGTAGCCAATCTGTGGTGAAGATGTAATCTATGGTGGAGTGGGATTACCCATTGGACCAGGTATATTTATGAGGGATGTTACCCGCCACCCCCCTGTTCAATGGATACAAACCCAGTCCTCACAAACTTCTCAGCCAGTGATACCCTCTAGATTTATTTAGGGATGTCGGTCCTGCCCTCCACAAACTACCCCCTGAACCAAGATGAGTAGCACAGTCTGAGTTTAGGTCCCCAGACAAGATTACCTGGCCACCACCATATAAACCACACCAGTCATTAATGGTGCTCACGAGGTGTTCCAGAAATAGTCAATTCTAGTACATTCTTTGCCAGTATATGTGAACAACCAAGAAATGGATTGACCTGTCTCCTGTCATTTCCACATGGGTGAATAAGATGCCTGAAAGAAATTCCCACCTATCTGCACCACCTTCACTTTATCAGAGGATTTAACCAGTGTTAGGAGGGCCCCAAATGGGCACCATCTCTCACCCCTCTAAGCCGCATGGTTGATGACAATATAACCATCCATCGCTGGGGTGGGTAAAAACCAGTTCTCCTCAAAGCAAACTACACAGTGGGATTTTAATTCCTGCCCCACTTCCTGATTATCAAAAAGTCTACAGTGGCCCTGGGCATTCCATGAGAGGAGGGAAAAATAATCCCTCCCCTCATTATCCGGCGGCGACTTGGCAACTAGTTAATGCAGTATTGTCCTAAGCAGCAATGACCAATCATTAGTGGCTTCCAATGCCTTCATTTTTTTTATTTTAACACTTGAACCTCATTCAACAATTGATGATCATGGCCTGGATTGATTAGGGTGTCACAGCCAGATTGTTTACCCACAAACTCTTCCAGATGAAAGACAACTTTCCTGACTGAATCTCTTTCATGCAGGGCCAGGTCTGCCACCAGCTTAGAGTTAAAATACACCACCGATCTTACAAAACTATGCTTTACAGGAAAATTAACCCTGTTCATATTGGCTGATGATATACTTTTCATGGGTTTGGGATTTCAGACAACAACCATAATACATTTGTGTGGTTTAAACTCACCTGCATATTCTCAGGCATTACAGATTCAAATACAATGCCATTGCCCGCCACCTCATCCTTCATAACACATACAGGTTTCAATATTATTTCATCTTGTGCATTTATGACTAGTGGACCCTACGGTGGCCGAACCCCCCCACCCAATCACATGTCCAAATATATAATGAAAAACCTTGAAACTCAGCTATCATGAACTTTTTAAATTGTGGGAACATGCCACTTTAAATATCTGAAAGTTGCAAGTGTTCCAAAAGGGAATAGGTTCTTGATGTCTCCTTCATATAAGGTTGGGGATCCCAGTCTTTGTAAACAGTGCACAAAGTTATTAATGTAATTCACCATTAAAGGTTTCACATTGGCATCGCATTTTAGCTTTGCAGCTAAGCCCACAAATACAATCGGCCACGCTACCATATATATTCTCTCATCCAGCCACCCAAATGTACCCACGCATCCATCCATTCATCCACACATACAGCTAAATTCACCCATTCATCCACGTATTCATCCACCCATGCACCAACATTCATGCACACACACACACATCCATCCATCCACCATTCAACCATATTCACAGTCAACTCAATCTAACAACCCACCCATACAACCACATTCAACCTCTCATACATCCATACACCCATACAAGTCTACAGCCAACTTCCCAGATGAATTCATGTAAATATATTCAACCACTCATCAATCAAATCACTAATGCAACCATATTCACCCACTCATCCACCTATCACTAATGCAGCCATATCAACGATTTCATTTATTTCTCAGCCCATGCAACTTATATATGGTATAATTCACCCATCCACCTATACATACCTATACATACCATAACTCATCCATCTATGCAGCACCAGTGCCATCCTTCTCATCCAATTAAACATCTATCAACCTCGGGAGCCATTCACACTTCTCAAAAAAGCCAGACCTACTGGATTTGCCAAAGCTTGTTTGCAAAATGGTTTCAAATGTTACCAGGACCTGTCCAGAATCTGAGACATATTGGTTTTTGTCTTGTTACTTCAATATGAAAAAAACATGATAAAACATAACAAATACCGTAAGATTTCCCTGAGGCTTCATAATTTATGAGAACCTTAATATGCAAAACCATAGTTTGATAAGGTATAACAAGGTGCATTTCTATGCAGATAAATTGCATAATGTCGTACAAGCCATGGTACACTCCCATCTAGATGTGGATATATCCCTCCTAGAAGGCCTTTCATATCCACACTTTCATTATTCCAAGGTACCCAATCAGAAAGCCCAAAAATACGGACTGATACATTGCCATTTATTTAATTAACCCTAGCAGTAATAGAAGCAATTTAAATTAACAGATGCATATCACAAGTGCTCTCTAGTGAAAAAACAATCAATCCCTTACTTGCATTGCCTGCAAAAAATTGAAAGACACTTCCCAATATCATTAGACACTCATCCACAAGCTATATATGCAAGCTATATATACAACTCAGTGGTCTAAGCCAAATAAGTGCTTCCTGCCTGCTTCGTACTGCCCAATACGCCCTGAGTTTGCTTCTCATTTTGCCTGCCCCACATACTCTGTCAGCATTATCCCAATGTTAATGTGCATTTTTTGCCTGCTTCTCACTGCCCAACTCGCCTTATGATTGTTTCGCATTTTGCCTCCCCCACTTGCTCTGACTGCAGAAGCCCAATGATATTGTATGCCTTCTGCCTACCTTTAGCTGTCTGACCACAAAGAGGCCCTCTGTGAATGTATGCATGTTTACTGCCCCCTTGCTCTAAATACGCATAAGCACACTGTTAGTGTTTACTTGCTGCATTCTCCTGTAACCTGACCGACCAGAGCCCGTGCTGCCCACATGGCATACCAAACCCCACCATGATCATTGGACATACCCCCCACACCCTTCTTGCCCTCCCTCTGCTGGGAACCCCCTGACACATCCAGCTTAACACCAACACACCTTGCGTCGCACTCCAGCCCACCTAACTGCTTACAAGCGAAGACTATCATAGGCACCATCCTCCCATCCGGCCTCAGTTCCTACCCCCGTCCCACCATTATAAGAAACCACCTTCTAGGAGTACAATCCCACCACAGATCACACAAACCCAAACATACACCCCTTACTCCCCCACCTACCATACACCAGCACTATGTACCTTCCCCTGCCAAGGCACTATCTACTACTACAGCGGCCATTTCCATCGATCTGAGTATGACCAAAGGGACTCCCACACCAGCCACCCCACACAAGTGTGCCCTAATTAACGTGAGATCCCTCCCAGCCCACTCCACCGAGATCCATGACCTGCTCTTGGTCCTAGACCTAGATATCCTCATCCTCACTGAAATATGGCTGCATGAAGCATCCAGACCCACCATCAGTCTCACACTTCCACCAGGATACACTATGCTCCATAGGGACAGAACCACCAACAAAGGAGGCGGCGTGGCGATCATCGCCAAAGTCTCCCTGACCATTAGGCAGATCAGTTCATCATTTGACGTGCATACTGATGCGCTATCGGTCAAAATTGCTTGTTCAACCAGACCATCACCATACATGTCATATACCGCCCTCCTGGCCCCCTACTAGAATTCCAAGCAAACCTTCTGCACCAGATTGAGGACAACCTAAAAAACAACACCAAAGTCATCCTTCTAGGCGACTTCAATCTTGGCCTTAGAGACCCCAAGAACATACAAAGCAAAGCCTTAGAGAAAACAGTCCTAGGCCTAGGATTCTTCCAAAGGTCACCGACCCGACCCACATCAAAGGTTGCGTACTGGACTGGATAGCACAACTGCGCTGTAGACATCAGCTCCATCACCCCCTGCCCATGGACAGACCACCTCCTCATACACTTCTACATCCCCACTAAAACCACGTCCAAGCCCAGTAAACCGGTCCCCGCAGCTATGACTAGATCTGCCAGGCTCCTCACGAAAGAACGGTTCCTCCCCCTCCTGGAGGCCTCATCAGCCTTGAGACCCCCTTATGCCAGAGACCCGGTTGCACTGGTAGACACATACAACTCTACCATCAAAGCAGCCATAGATGTCATTGTGCCACTAACCAATAAAAAAGACAAAACAAGGAAACACTCCAACACTTGGTTTACGCAAGACCTACTAGATCTTAGATCCCTAAAATGTGCAGCACTCGCTATGTTTAATTCCAACCCCTCCGAAGCCAGCCTAGAGGCCTACAAAACACTTGCCGCCTGCTACAAAAAAGAAATCACCATAGCCAACGCTGCATCATACAACTCTAGAATCTCCAATGCCAACTCCCAGGCAAAGGAACTGTTTGCTATCTACAAAGAGCTTGCATCCCCTCCAACCCTCCAACCAATACCCAGGACACAGTGAAAGGCAAAACATGGTGTAACAATATACAAACAGCCATGCTTCAAAAATAAACACCCTTAAACAAAAAATAAAAAAACACCTAACCACCCTGCCTGAAGCCAAAACACTGCATGCCAAATCCCACCACCCAGAAAACAAAAACACTAAACCCATTTCATTCAGGCTAGTCACTGAAACTGAAGGCATAGCCATCTTGAGGCACATTAAACCCTCCTCATGCAAGGGCGATGTTGCCCCCACCACACTCATCAAAGACTGTGCTGAGCCACCAGCCCCGCTGGTCACTGCATTCATCAATGCGTCACTCTCCTCAGGCATTGTCCCCCCTTCCCTCAAAGAAGCCTGGGTCTGCCCGCTTCTTAAGAAGCCCTCTCACGATCCAGACTTGTCTAACAACTACAGACCTATAACAACCGTCCCCTTCCTGCTTAAGTTACTGGACAAGGCGGCATACCTCCAATTTCAACAATTTGTGGAAGAAAACAACATCCTGGGTAAGAGGCAATCAGGTTTCCGACCACGCCATGGTACCGAGACTGCCCTACTCAAATAAAAAATTCAAATTGAACAAACCACTGATAAAGGGAAGCCGGCAATGCTCCTGCTCCTTGACTTGTCTGCATCCTTTGATCTTGTAGATCACAGGACCCTTTGCAAACACCTCAAGGATGCAGCCAATTTCTCCCAACAATCCACTTCTTGGATAACATCCTTCCTGGAAGGAAGACAAATGAGAGTGTTCTCAGACCAAGCATGCGCCACCCCCACACCCATCCACTGCGGATGCTGCACCTCGCCTACCCTCTGTAACATTTTTACTCTCCCACTCTTCAATGACCTTGACGATCACAGGCGGATAGCTCAGCTGCAACGTGCTCGCCCCTGGAAGCAAGACAACATGGAGGAACACAGGTTCGAACCCGGGTCCGCGGTTAGAAACCTCTGGGTATTAAGCGCGTTATAAATAACCTATCATATCATATCATGGCGTACATGAACTATGCCGATGATACGCAAGTGCTACTTCCACTCACTGGTTCATACCAACAAGATGCTGCCATGCTCCGTAAGACATATACCATTATCCAGGCTTGGATGGCAGCCAAATAGTCTATGGGCCTCATTACACGGTAGGCGGTAAACCATGGCGCTATTAGCGCCATGGATCATGCCGGTAATTTACCGGTACGGCCTTGGAGGAAAGGGGAATTACCGCCGTATTCCAAGGTTGGCGGAGCGGTAATTCCTCCATTGCCCTTCCCCATCCCCATTTTTGCCCCATAGGGCATAATGGGAATGGGGAAGGCGCTAATTACGGTACCGCAAATTGCGGTACCGTAATTAGCACCCTGGTCCCTTTGCGGGTTGGATTTTTAACGCCTGCAAAAAGCAGGCGTTAAATTCCCCAACCCGCAAAGGGACCTCGTAGCCACCATCCACACATCAGCGGCAGCCAAAACTCTAGGGGTCTAAATAGACTCTACCCTATCTATGGTGGTCATTACAAGTTTGGAGGCAGCCATGATGCTATTAGCACATGGCGGCCTCCAAACTCGTGTCCGGGTTCTCAGAATGGGGATTTACCAGGTCATTCCAACCTTGGAGGATCCAGTAAATCCCCATTCTGAAAACCATTCCCCATTTCCATTGGAGCTCCCATAGGGCTCAATGGGAATGGGGAAGGAGCTAATAACGGGCCTGGAAATTACAGGCCCGTTATTAGCTCCCTGGTCCCTTAGCGGCTCCCGCTAAGGACGGCTGGTTTTACCAGCCGGCCTTAGTGGGCCCGCTAAGGGACCTCGGAATGCGGCGGTAGGGGTTAATGGAGCCGGCATCCTTACCGGTGCCGTTAGCCCCTTACCGCTGCACTCGTAATGACCCCCTATGTCTCGTCAAGTTAGCGCAATTGCCTCATCAGCCACACTAACTACGAAGGTCATAAATGCTGTCAAACCATACCTCTCCCCCAAAAATTGCCTGTCCATAGCCAGAGACACTGTGCGGGCAAGGCTGGACTACTGTAATGTCCTGCTCCTAGGCACATCAGCCAAAAAACCTGAAAATACCTCGAACCAAACAAAACAATGCCCTCAGAGCAGCCCTCAGTATACCAAAAAGGGAGCACATATCCCAAGCCAGGCGAGATGCTCATTGGCTCCCTGCCAACGAGCGTATTCTTTTTAAATCGCTCTTATTCACACACTCCTGCCTTTCAAACACAGCACCTCCCTACCTCACAGAAACCATTCACCATTCACTCGTCGATTTTTGTATTCCCTACCTCCAGTGGGCTTTTGTAAAGTCTCTTGTTATTTTCCATGATGCGCTCTTTATGCTTCCGCATCTTTCTTGTACTAGTACTTTCCTCAGATGTAATCCTCCCGCTACTCTTCCTCTTTTCCGTATTTGTGAGTTTAACATAGTGATAGTAGCACATAGAGGTGTTGGGCACAGGGGAAGTGCGGAATTCTTCTCTTACAGAGCCTACCCTCTTCCTTGTCCCAGTATTCCCCAAGATGGGAGGGTGACCATATGTTGGGGTAGGGGTTGTTGGTAGGGTTGTAGAAAGGGGGTAGGGGGGCTAGGGTTAGGTGAGTGGCGGGGATACTGCATTCTCTTCAGAAAGTCGTCCCACTGGTGGATACCTCCTCATGAGATCCACCCGCTGAGTACCACCCCCAGGAGCATTATCGGGTAGTGACCTTGCCTCATGAGGACGGCCTACCCACAGAGGAGAAGGGACAACATCTGAAGATTCATCACAATCCTCTTTCCTACTTTTGTTTAGTCATTTCAGCTCCCCTGTTCCCTTTTCTCAATCATGCTCTCCCTCTTCGCACTTTCCTTCAGATTCTCACTCCATATATTTCTCTTGCGTCCTGCTCTTCCTCCATCCCAGCGGGTTGGGTATGCCTGCTTGCCTGGAGGGTCGGAAGGAACAGACAAAGAAAGATGGATGCCCCGTGGTGACACTACATAACATGGGTGTGTCCCTGTCATGCCTGCGCCATGGGCGCATACATTTACGATCAATATGGACTTTATTTTCCATTTGCGAGACTTTGGTGCTTTTCTATTTGTCCCAACAAACTACACTTACCACAATGCACTTGGCCATAACCATCTATTCCTGGCCATTCCTATTCGTCATCTTCAGAACTACAATCCCCAGAAGCCCTAAGGATCTCCTCTGCTTCCACCAGCTCAGGAACAGAGAGGGAGGTGATCGATTGTCTGCAGGTGTGCTGATCCAGGTGCAACCAATTAGCCTGCCTCTGTGCTGGGCAGGGCGTTATAAAAGCTGCTGCCTGCAGGGGCTCAGTTTCTTGCATTAGGAGTCTTTCTGGCACCTCTTTTGCTTCGAGCTTTGGATCTTGAATGCGGTTCCTCCTTACTCCGGCTTTGGATCCAGTGCTCTGCTGCTTTCCAGCCTCCTCCAGTGCCCTACCGGGCTCTCTACATTGCAGCCGATCACGCTCTGCTGCTTTCCAGCCTCCTCCAGTGCCCTGCCGTGCTCTTTACATTGCGGCCGATCTCGCTCTGCTGCCTTCCACCCTCCGCCTTTGCCCTTCCGGGCTTCTGCCTTGCAGCCGATCACGTTCAGCTGCTACCTTCCGCTATTGTCTTCCAGGCTTCTGCCTCGCAGCCGATCACGCTCTGCTGCCTTCAACCTACAGCCTTCGTCCGCTGGTCTTCCAATCTAGCAGCCCTCTACAGTCCTCTGCAGCCTGCTACAGTCATCGACCCTGCACCTCTGAGCTTACTCCTTGCTGCCCAGTCCTTCTGGCTCCTTTTCGTGCAGCCTGCTTCTCTCCGCCGCCAACAGCCCTTGTACTCGGGGCTTCCTACCTTGCAGCCGATAACGCTCCGCTGCTTGCTACCTACAGCCTTTGTCCGCTGGGTTCTCAGCCTAGCAGCCCTCTACAGTCCTCTGCAGCCTTCTACGGTCAGCGCCCCTGCCCCCCAGGGCTCACTCCTTGCTGCCCGGCCCTTCTGGGCTCCTTGCCGTGCAACCTGCTTTACTCCGCTGCCCTAAGCCCTTTCCCTCTGGGCTCCCTACCTTACAGCCCTGCTCCTGTGGGCTTGCTCATTGCTTTCCTGCTCCTCTGAGCTCTCAACCTTGTTCTCTACTGTCCCCTGCTATCCAATCCTGTTATACGACTTTCCCTTCATTTCCTTCTGCTAGTTTGCTTCCTTTTCCTGGATTTGTCTGTTAGTATCTTCTCTTGTACTGTTTGTAGACCCTTTTGTACAGAGCTTGTCTGTTGGTTTCCGTCAGGCAACCTCTGCCCCTTCCCTTGTCTCGTTTCTACGTTACAGACACCCATAGCTGTTGTTCCAAGCCATGAGCAAACAGGGTGGGCCTCTGTTATAGCAAACTGTGCAGAAGGCTAGAGTTTTCCTAAGGTCCGTGGGATACTCTTTTCCTAAATCTGCATACACCCCTAGAGGGAATCCATTCTGTTAAACCTAGCTACACTTGCCTACTCTTCGTTCTCACTACTTTCGCTGTGTGTGTACTTATCTGTCCACCTTACTTCGGAACTACCACCCAAACCCTTACTGGGTGTCCTGTGCCACTCTTAACAGGGTGCCATCCCGTGACAGAATGCAAGAGCCAAAAATGTCTTTTTCCATTGGCAGGTTGGCAGGAAAGGCACACACAGACCAAAGATGCTTTCCTTTCGGGTTAAGAAACCTTTACAAAAATCTATTGTTTCCCTAAAGACATCAAACAAGAACATTAGTCCTAAGAACAGTCTCGCCTTAGTAAACAAAGATTTACAAGCACAGTACTACACTCACTAGCTTGTTGACCCTTCTATGTGTAACTATTATGACATTTGCAACTATGAGCCGCAGTCTCTATCGGTAGAAGAACTACAACAAGAAAATGAATTCCTGCAGATTTTGTTAGCCCAACCAATGGAAAACACTCATGCATTTTCTGACAATTCTTCTAACACTGCTACAGCCAAGGATATAGCACTCATTGTGGGAGACTCTAAACCAGAGTACGCTGTTGCTACAGTGATATGTTCAAGATCAGTTTGGCAAGCTCCCCAGACTGCTGGTATCCCTCATTTGATAGAACACGGCATTAAGTATCCTGAGGTTAGTCCCCCTGGTCCTGGGTAAAATAGACCAATACTGACCATCGGTTGTCTTAATACTTCTCCAGTATCTACTAACTATAATAACCTTAAGGTCAGTCTTCCTATTGCTACAACCGAATTTACTGCTACACCAGATTCTGAAGCTTTAGATCAGGCTAATGAAACATACCTGCTTCAAGAACATCTCCTACGCCTTAGAAGACAGACCGAAGGACACTATGATGACTTTGTTTATTTACATAGTAAAAATGTAATGAAGGGACACAATATTCCAGACCTTCTGACACTATGGGCCTCATTACACGGATGGTGGTAAGGGTTTACCGGTACCGGTATTTTACCGGTACCGGTAAATCCTTACCGCCTTACTACGAGGTCCCTTTTACGGGTTGGGGAATTTAACACCTGCTTTTTGCAGGCGTTAAAAACCAACCCGCAAAGGGACCAGGGAGCTAATTATGGTACCGCAATTTGCGGTACCGTAATTAGCGCCTTCCCCATTACCATAGAGCCCTATGGGGCAAAAATGGGAATGGGGAAGGGCAAAGGTGGAAGGGGGAATTACCGCCCCGCCAACCTTGGAATAGGGCGCTAATTCCCCTTTCCACCAAGGCGGTGCCGGTATATTACCGGCATGAACCATGGCGCTAATAGCCATCCGTGTAATGAGGCCCTATGTCCTACACCCGATATTCTGTCTTTAAAGATCGACATGATAAGGTCTGGAATTGCCACGCAGAAAATAATACAGACTTATACCAAGCAGATGGAAGACCTAAATTTAGCATATGCATCCCTTCTAAAGTCTGACACAGCTCTTTAACTTTCCAGCCACAGTAACTCAGGTTGTTGTACTGACAGTAAAGAATTAACTCCTTCAGTGAGCCAAACCACTCACACTGCCATTACACCACAAGACAAATGTAGTCTTCTGATTAGATATCCTTCTGAGTCAAAGGATTGTTCCGCTCTTACCTCTGACTACTGTCCTTTACTCACACTTACAGCCTCTTCTGAAGTGATCAAATCAGAAATGTACTCTGCTTCTAAGGGTTTTTATACCCCAGACCCACTTAGCAATCTGAGCACACCAGACTTTGAAGATCAGCCTTCAGAACGCCTATCCTATCCTGATCCCACATCTGTCATACTGCCTGTTACTGCTAACCCAATCTCTGATGCTCCTCCTGTTAATACTTCTAAATCTGCTACTGTTGCAGCATCTCACATCACTCTTTCTGCAGTAGAAGCACCCCCTTCCTCTCTGCCTGCAAGGACAGAACCGGTTGCTAAATCAGATAACAACTTTTCATTTAGGACTACAGCTCTGGTTGTTCCTGCTGGTGCCTCTTCAGCACTAAAACTACCAGAATCTACTCAATCAGTCTCAGGTGCGTCACTGCCCGCTGGTTCTTCTACGGCACCCACACTCTCAGTTGCTACAGCATCGGAAATATCTACAGCCATTCATGATCTCCCTGCTGCGGTGGTTTCTGAACTTCCTACTAATCATGGAGAACCCGCCACTGTGACTTCTGAAATTTCTGCGGCTAATCTTGACTTTGCCATTGCTGCGTCTGATGCCTTGGAAAACCTTCCTAGAGCAACCAACTCTGCTGTACCCCTGGCTCCACCTTCCAACACCTTACTGTTGCCTTTCAAAGCAAGATTTGCCATGGAGCCTGCAGCAGTCTTTCACAGTTCCTCTGAACACACTTTTGGTTTTTGTGCTCCAAAGACTTTGACTTTTCTGAATTCTACCTCAAAGGTTCAGAATATTAATACTGCCTCTGTCCTTCAAGACTCCCACCTAGCAACCTTAAACAGTTTTTGGTGCCTCATGATGTGCCTTTTTGGAATAAGACTCTTTCACGGTGTGACAGACATTCTTCTTGTTGGTCAACCTTCAGGGAGCCTGGAGAGGGGCATACTGTCATGCCTGCGCCATGGGCGCATACATTTACGATCAATATGGACTTTATTTTCCATTTGCGAGACTTTGGTGCTTTTCTATTTTTCCCAACAAACTACACTTACCACAATGCACTTGGGCATAACCATCTATTCCTGGCCATTCCTATTCGTCATCTTCAGAACTACAATCCCCAGAAGCCCTAGGGATCTCCTCTGCTTCCACCAGCTCAGGAACAGAGAGGGAGGTGGCCGATTGTCTGCAGGTGTGCTGATCCAGGTGCGACCAATTAGCCTGCCTCTGTGCTGGGCAGGGCGGTATAAAAGCTGCTGCCTGCAGGGGCTCAGTCTCTTGGATTAGGAGTCTTTCCGGCAACTCTTTTGCTTCGAACTTCGGATCTTGTATGCGGTTCCTCCTTACTCCGGCTTTGGATCCAGTGCCCTGCTGGGCTCTCTACATTGCAGCCGATCACGCTCTGCTGCTTTCCAGCCTCCTCCAGTGCCCTGTTGGGCTCTCTACATTGCAGCCGATCAGGCTCTGCTGCTTTCCAGCCTCCTCCAGTGCCCTGCCTTGCTCTTTACATTGCGGCTGATCACGTTCAGCTGCTACCTTCCGCCATTGTCTTCCAGGTTTCTGCCTCGCAGCCGATCACACTCCGCTGCCTTCAACCTACAGCCTTCGTCCGCTGGTCTTCCAATCTAGGAGCCCTCTACAGTCCTCTGCAGCCTGCTACAGTCATCGACCCTGCTCCTCTGAGCTTACTCCTTGCTGCCCGGTCCTTCTGGCTCCTTGCCGCGCAGCCTGCTTCTCTCCGCCGCCAACAGCCCTTGTACTCGTGACTTCCTACCTTGCAGCCGATCACGCTCCGCTGCTTGCTACCTACAGCCTTTGTCCGCTGGGTTCTCAGCCTAGCAGCCCTCTACAGTCCTCTGCAGCCTTCTACGGTCAGCGGCCCTGCCCCCCAGGGCTCACTCCTTGCTGCCCGGCCCTTCTGGGTTCCTTGCCGTGCAGCCTGCTTTACTCTGCTGCCTTAAGCCATTTCCCTCTGGGCTCCCTAACTTACAGCCCTGTTCCTGTGGGCTTGCTCATTGCTTTCCTGCTCCTCTGAGCTCTCAACCTTGTTCTCTACTGTCCCCTGCTATCCAATCCTGTTATACGTCTTTCCCTTCATTTCCTTTTGCTAGTTTGCTTCCTTTTCCTGGATTTGTCTGTTAGTATCTTCTCTTGTACTGTTTGTAGACACTTTTGTACAGAGCTTGTCTGTTGGTTTCCGTCAGGCAACCTCTGCCCCTTCCCTTGTCTCGTTTCTATGTTACAGACACCCATAGCTGTTGTTCCAAGCCATGAGCAAACAGCGTGGGCCTCTGTTATAGCAAACTGTGCAGAAGGCTAGTGTTTTCCTAAGGTCCGTGGGATACTCTTTTCCTAAATCTGCATACACCCCTAGAGGGAATCCATTCTGTTATACCTAGCTACACTTGCCTACTCTTCGTTTTCACTGCTTTCGCTGTGTGTGTACTTATCTGTCCACCTTACTTCGGCAAAACCACCCAAACCCTTCCTGGGTGTCATGTGCCACTCTTAACAGGGTGCCATCCCGTGACAGTCCCTCCCTGTGCCTGCCCCTCCCCTCATCGCTACGTCACTGGCTGCCCACACCTAGTTTCTGTTTTTCTGCCTACTTGGCGGGTCTGAATTGCTGCCCTCTGTGACATCCCTTTTTTCGGGGTGTCACTAGTTGGCTGTTCATTCCCCTGTTTCATTTGGATTGATTATTTTTGTGCTTTTCTTCATTTTTTAATTCAATCGTGGTGCCTCTCTCTGACGCATTCCATTTACTATGGGATGTAAGCAATGCGTCTGTTGTAGGAATCGATTCTCTGCGGCCAATCCACATCATGCCTGCATCTGGGGGAATCCATCAACCAGTGAGTTTGTGTCTTCTGTTGTGGAATATACCTAAGGTTTCAGCGTAGTTGTCTTTCCATGTCACAGCTGGGACAGATAGCGAAGACTTATAAGGACCAGGAAAGATGCTGATATCGGTAAGAGAGACACTGTACCTGCAGTTTGGGTATGTGTACCTGCATTTGGGAAGCAGCCTTTGGTACCCAGGTGAAGACTGCCTTCCCAGTTCCAGGTTCTTACGGGAAATCCCAGTATTTTATACCTGCGAGTACCTTTGGGTGGGAAAATTTTAGTACCTCCTGGTTTGAAAACATTACTAAATCCAGGTGGGAAAGGATATGGAAAGGTCTGCCAGTACTGGAAGATCTGTTTGTTCCTGACAAAATAATTATGGTACCGGGAAAGAGCTCTTCTGCCTCAGACAACTGTACAGGCAAGATTTGCCATTAAGAGGCGAAAGCCTCCAGGGTTGAATTGGTACCGACTGGTTCCCCTATTACTGCACCTGAATCCTGTACAGCTACTGCAGTTGGTTCTTCTAGTGCTCCAGTACAGATGAAAGGTGCAATTTAAGTCTCATAAATGAAAACATTCTAATTTAGGTACAGGTTCAGTATTGACTTCACCGAAGAAGCATAAACTAATAAAATCAAAGGACAAAAGTTATGTTTTTGCTTCAGTACCGGAATTGCAAGAAGAGGTTATTGGTATCATCTGAGTCTGAGGACTATGATACTTCAAAATACTTTTCAGTGCTGCCTGAAGAGCTTGTTGTCACTCCAGTGAATTCTAAGACTCCTGAATGTATTACCCAATGCTCTCCTGATGCAGAGGAGTTTCTTAAGGATCCTTCTAGACTTCCTAGTTGGGTTTTGACCAACATAGAAGTTCCTAGATCCTTCCTGTTCAATATTTTCAATCCTGATCAACCATCTTCAAGGTTGACTGATCTACTTCCCCAGTGAGGCTAGAAGAGATTCACGAGCCATCAAATATGGCCAAAGACCGTACTAATAGTCTTAGAAACTGTGTTGTGTGAACAATTTTTGAAGGTTCTAGCATAACATATTAAGGACGAAATTGGACCACCTGACCCTTCCAATGGAGCAGTTCCTAAGGAGACCGCCCGAGTCTAACATCAGTTCCAGTTGAAGTAGAGGAGGCTGCTATTGAAGGAAAAAAAACAGAAGCCGTCCAAGGATATTTATAGTCAGACAATGACGTTTCATCTGTTTCTCCTAACAAAATCTTTCATGAAATTATGGCTAAGGCTATGCAAGCTCTGAATAGTGTACCAAATGACAAACCAGAGACTGCAGGAGTTTTTGGGAAACTTGACTTCTCACCAGGCCATGGGCCTCATTACACGGTAGGCGGTACCGGTAAACCCTTACTGCCTTACTACGAGTTCCCTTTGCGGGACCCGACCTTAACGGCTGGTTTTACCAGCTGTTAAAGTAGGGTGCCGCAAAGGGACCTTGGTGCTAATTACGGTACCGCAATTTGCGGTACCGAAATTAGCGCCTTCCCCATTCCCGTTAAAATGGGAATGGGGAAGTGCCTTGGTGAATGGGGAATTAGCGCCCCCGCTCACCTTGGAGTAGGGCGGTAATTCCACCATCCACCAAGGCAGACACGGTAAAATACCGGCGGCAACCATGGCGCTAATAGCACCATGGTTATCGCCTACCGTGTAATGAGGCCCCATGTCTCTTCCTCCTATGGAGTTGTCTTGTCATGGAAGAGGCCTTGACTCATTGGGTTAAACCCCATTCTGATGCTTATAGTTCAAAATCTTTGAATGCTAAGTACAAAATACCTAATTAGAAACCTTTTGTGCTAATCAGAAATATTCTGTCACAATCTACTCTGGTTTCAGCAGCTTTTGGTACTGTAAGGGTGCAGAAGTAAGGCCTTGAAACAATCGTGGGATGTTTTGGGGTATGAACTTTTAAGGGAAAAAAGGGTTAGGAAAATGCCTTTCTATCCCTAAAGTGAACAGTGGTTTCCCTGCCTCAAAGGAAACCAGTGACATTGGCCCTCATTACGACCCTGGCGGAAATCGAAAAACGATTGCGGAAATGTAATACCGCCATCGAATACCGCTCGGTGCGATCATGACCCGTCACCGCAAAGTACGATGCCATTAGCGACACCGTGAACGCCAACGCTAACTGCACCAAGTACGCGCACGCGCACCATGCAAAACCGTAATTACCACCATGGCGCAACGGTACGCGAATTCTGACCCTAGCGGACATTTACTTAACGCCATCAAGCATGGCGGAAAGTACCATTCCGCCATGGTGAGAATTACGGCATCGTGAACCAACCGTAAATGGCCCTACTGAGTGCCTGTACACCACTCCCTGCCCACATTGCACAACTCCCCGTAGGTGCAATGAAGTCACACAATGCAACCAGTGAAATGTACAAGTCACCCATGCATGCCAACGAACAAATGAATGTAGGGGCTCCAAGTGCCTTGTGAGTGGCCATCCATATTTGGCATGTCACCATTGCCGTACCGATGCAGCACAGGCATGTGAAGGTACAAGTACAGCAATATGAACTGAAATATGAGACAAAACAACAACAGGCCCCCATCGCTTGACACCAGTGTAAGGCAACATTCAAAGCAGTATCCTGAGGGAGACTGCACCAGCCCTGTACTCTTGCCAGTAAACAAACCAACCATCAGCATAAGCATGTACCACACAAGTTGGCAGAGTGACTGAGCAGCCAGGCTCACCCCAAGAGGGGCCAATGGGAGCTGCAGGGCACAGATGGCACGAATACAGAGGCTATTCCAATGGACATGACCTCAGTCTCCCTCCAAGAAACGCAAGCAAACACAGGCACCTGTGACCAGCCATATTCTGATAATCACATCAATCCACCAATCCACCTGGCTGACCGGCATCTGTTACACAAAAGCTAATCCCCCGCCCCTGAGCATGACATCATTAAAACAGTCAAAATGGCTGCCCCTATCCCTGACCTTACGGGGCATCGTAGGCAAACGCGGCCAGTACAGTACCACGCAACTATACTCAGAAGCCGGAACCCAATGCAGATCTTCTCACAATACATCGCTCCACAAATAGGAATATGCTACATTACTTGCAAAGAATAACGCTACATGGTTAATATCTGAATAAAATATTAATGCACATCAAATTCACCAAGCCCATACAGCTATTAGGTCATAAACTCCAAAATATTTTTCATTACTGTGGCCTGCATCCGCAATAAATGACCAGCTTCTTCTTGTGTGACGCCCTGTTCCTTCATGGTACACAGGGGCTACATCCACGTTCAAAAAGGCAACATGGAAGCGCCTAGAACCGCAGGGCCGTCCCATTAGGTAGGCACTAGTCCAGCTGAAAGGTTGATATGTTGCTCCTAGCCACTAGTACAGCGTAAGGGCATGTGGCCCATTGGCGATCGTCCCATAAGATCGTAATGGTGCTCCACTGATTAACTCGAAGCAGCAGGTGTCGGGAGTAAAAGCCATCTGCAGGAGTGGCATACAGATGGCAGCGGCGAAAGGGGAGGAGATACCTGTCACCCAAATGAAATGAAAAAGAATAGTATGGGCATCAGAACTTCATTAGTATTACTCACTTCAATGATCACACAAAATCTACAGGCATATGCATGCTAGCCCACTCAAAAGGATTAATTCCACCCAAAAATCACTTGCGAATCATAACCATATAAATCGAGGTGAAAACACTATTACAAACGAGTGTTTGTGTGCATGCGTCTGTTAAAACAGAATCCATTAGATGGGATTAGTAACGTGCATAGACACAAGTGTTTGAAGGCGCGTCGAGACAGGGAGGGTTCAACAAGGGCAGATAGACGATGGTCCCACTATGGCAGCTCTGCATCACATAGCGCAGGGGAAGGGGATAGATTCCAAAAAGCCATGTACATGGCAAACTCTCAATTAAATCATCTGTTCATGCATCCATACATCATTCCCTCATCCCGGTATAAAAACGCCTGATTATTTACTCACATAACATTTGAAATTTCCATTGAGTCTGTGCGTAATGCAGTCTGCAAAATCCACTGTGCTCCAGCCCGGAATTCTAGTGATGTGAAGTAACATGTATTTGGGAACGTCCTGCCTTATCGTCCACTACGCTATTGCGCATCCCATACTATTCATATCAATCATTGCATTCTCGCCATGGCCCCTGTCCCAAGGACATTAAACAATAGAACGTTATATTTGCAGTCAGACCTGTGGGCGTCTCCTCGCCGCTAGCTGAAAACCGAAAGCGCTGTCCTTCGAATTCCTCATTTGCAACATCACGTCGAAAAGGCATCCGTGACCGCTCGAAATCACAAATTCATCCATGTAGTGCGGCAGTGTGTGAAAATGGCAACTGGCTTCACTCACAAATGGGACGCCCCGCCCGTCGGTGAACCTCGGTACAGTGCTGCATGAGGGTCCACCGTTAATCGAGTACTACATTCCACTGACCCTTCACAAGTTTGTTCGCGACTGCAAAGATTGCATGTGAAACAATGGGACCATAGCAGAATGAACATATAAACCAATATTACACTGCCATCGGGGTTAAATACATGATTGTAATAGCAAGATGCCATGCGTCACACTGCAGCGTTGTGTGCGGGACGTGCTCGCCCAAAGGGGATTGCAGCTGGCACAGGTGGAATGAATCACCACAGGTGGAGGCTATACAGCCTGAAAACACATAAATTGCACACCCAACCCCCTCCCACAACCACACCCACTCCAAAATGCTACCGGCAGGACTAGCGATGTTGGCCCTGGGAGACCTGATAGCACTGCAAGTACTCCAACTTCAAGAAGAAGACGAACACCAACTACTACAACAACCGGCCGCACAGAGGAGACGCAGGAGGAGGAGGAGGGCAAGGCAGGGCCAGCAAGGCCCACCAGCACAGCCACTACCACCACGCAGGCAGCCCGCAATCCCACGCCTCCGAGCTCATCCGTTCAACCTCACTGCTGAGCAGATCCACACCCTCTACCGTTTGGACCGGGACACCATAATCGCCATTGTGGACATGACACACGCTGACCTTGTCAGCATGATAGATAGCCCAACCGCCATCCCACCCCTACTGAAGGTGGTGTCTGTACTCCACTTCCTGGCCACAGGCACCTACCAGCACACAGTCGGACAGTTGCATGGCATTTCACAGCCACTGTTGTCACGGACACTAATGCAAGTGCTCGATGCCCTCCTGAAGCACGCAGACGACTACATCTCTTTACCACGCTCGGAGCATGAGATTACAAACACAAAAGTGGGATTCCATGCACTTGCCGGCATACCGGGTTGCATTGGTGCCATCGACTGCACCCATGTGGAATTGGTTGTCCCACATGCCATGGAGGTCCAGTACCGCAACCGGAAACAATATCATTCCCTTAATGTACAAATGGTGTGTGACTCCAACAGGATCTTTACACAGTGTTGTGCCCGATTTCCTGGATCAACCCATGATTCTATGGTCTTGAGGAACTCTACAATACCACGCTACATGGAGCGACACGCAGGGAACAGATCCTGGCTACTCGGTGAGTCTCATTTCATGCATGATAATGTGGGGTATGTGATGCGGCAATGACCTGGCAGGAAGGGGGGGGGGATGCGTACGTAGCAATGTCATTCCACAAACATCCTTTATTGTCCACATACAGGTGATGCCGGGTATCCACTGAAGAGATGGCTCCTTACACCACTCCGGAACCCACAGAACCAGCATGAGGAGGACTACAACCATGCCCACTCACGTACCCGTGTAGTCATAGAACAGGCATTCGGCCTACTGAAGGCTCGTTTCCGCTGCCTCAGCAGGTCTGGCGGGGCACTCCTGTACCGCCATGAGAAGGTTGCAAAGATGGTCATGGCATGTGTCATGCTACACAACATGTGCGTACGTAGAAATGTGCCCATGCCCCCTGACGCAGAACTGCAAGCACCTGAAGATGGTCATGATGAGGGTGGGGATGTGGCAGCACCTCAAGGAGTCCGCGAGGCACAGGAGGCCCGTGAAATTCGTCAGAATATCATAGATTCATGCTTATAGCACTCACGCCTGGTGGCTGATACATGGACACGGGACTTGTGGCACTGTGTGTGTCTGGAACATGCACAATGTGGACTGTACGCCTATAAAGGCCTCGTACACAATGATCAATGTCCACACATCTCATTGGATGATTATGAAATGTTCATTGCATATGTGAAATTATATTACACACCCCATCGACCCGCCACCCAAGAAAGCCCAACACCCTCCCTCCACCCTCCTACCTCCCCCCCGAACACCAGTGTCCAAAGATGCTCATTGTCAGTGGGCAGACGCTATTGCAAGCCCCCTCTCCGGGTATCAGGGGCACCCCTGCCTGTGGAGCGCAGGTTCCTCCCAGATCTACGTTGGGGGCTGCCCTGGACGGAACTTGCAACGGATGATGTCTCTGCCTGCTCACGTCCATGCATGTCCCTAAGGGTTTGTGAGAGCTCAGTGAGCACACGGCGCACAGCGGCAAGTTCACCACATACGTCTTTGGACGTCGCATGCAGTTCCCCCCTCAGGTTCTCGGTGCTTCTCTCCATTTGTACCCTTAGTGTCTCTGTACTTCGCTCCATTTGTGCCCTAAGTGTCTCAGTAGATGTTTCTATGGCTGCCTTAGAACCCCCACATTCATCAGCATGCTCCTTGAGGAGCGTGGCCAGTTGCTGTTTTGCACGATCACCTGGTCGAGGGACTGTTGCCTCTGCTGGGCCATGCCCATTTGCGGTGGTGTCACAGAGGGGCTGATCACCTCATGTTGCCTTGCCACAGGGCTTGTGGGGGATGGCCAGTCGTCGTCTTGTGGGTGCCCCTGCGTGGTATCCTCATGGTGTACGGGATGGAACAAACAGGGGGATTGAGACAGGTCATGGATGGGTCCTACATCGACAGCACCGTTTTCTGTGTCGGAGCATGCTGCCA
The DNA here is from genome assembly GCF_040938575.1 of Ambystoma mexicanum. Classification (NCBI taxonomy): domain Eukaryota; kingdom Metazoa; phylum Chordata; class Amphibia; order Caudata; family Ambystomatidae; genus Ambystoma; species Ambystoma mexicanum. The sequence goes on along the minus strand of NC_090932.1, from coordinate 473,180,257 downwards.
TTAATGCAGTGTCACCTATGGTGCTGCTGCCACCAGAAGCAGTGCCTTCTGTGGCATCCATTGGGGGGACCTGTGGTGCTGCTGTTGTGGGCATGCTGGCTGCTGGGGTGCCTGTTGAAGTCCCCTCCTGTGTGCTGCCACTTGATTTGTGCTGCTGCCGTGTCTTGGTCCGTGCAGCTGAGGTGGAGGGTCTTTGGCCGTTGGTCTTGGCCCTCTTTGCAGGTGTGCTGGTAGGGGTGTCCTGAAGCTCGTCGTTTGAATCGGACCCTGTGGTGGAGTAAAGGAGGGCGAGCGTCATTTATGGGTCTGTGGAAATTGGAATGGCAATGTATCACATGCATTGGGGTGGTACCTGAGGGTGATTTGGGTCAGGGCCTTGGAGGTGGTTTCATTTTTGTGTGGATTGAGGATGCAGTTGTTTTGCAGCCTGCAGTTAGGGTGTGCATGCTGCACGTGTAGAGGGTGTTTTTAGGATTTTTAATTATTTATGTATTTTATGTGACTTTTAGAGTGCGCTATCAGGCCAATGTATGTGGACGTTCTCCTGGACATGTGTTTCTGTTGCACTATGTGGACACATGGTACTTCACATGATTGGACATTGTGGATTTAGCATTGTTTTATTTGGCCCACCTACCTGATTCTTCGGTTGTCTGCACTCCTTTCTCCATCCCTCCGACTCCCTCTATACTCTCCATTCCAATGGTGGAGGCACAGATTTCTTCACAGGGGGTCAACTTGATGGGTGATTCCGATCCTCCCCCGGTTGCTGTGGCAATGTTACGGTTGGCTGATAGTATGCTCCGTACGCGTATCCGCAAGTCGTCCCATCGCTTTCTGCATTGCTGTGGGTTGCGGGGTGCGGTCCCCACCGCACTTACCCGCTGTGCCACCAGGGCCCATATGGCCTTCTTGTTCGCAAGTGCCGTCCTGGTCATTTGCGTCGAGAAGACGACGGCAGCATTCTCCTGGAGGGTCTCTGTGAGCACGGTGAGTTCCTCATGGGAGAAGTGGACCTGCCGCTTGCGGTCGCACGCTTTTTTAGCAACTTTTCCCATTTTGTTTGTTTTAACTAGGGTGGCTAACGGGTTGGGATGTGTCTCAGGGTCGGATTTTTGATGGTTGTGTTGGGATTCTGATTTTATAGGTGTACGGCGTGCTGTTTCCCGTTCCGGCCCCATGTTTTTACTTCCGTTTCCGTATATTTACGGTCACCGTATTTTGCGATTAGCGCTCATTACGGTGACCGCTATGATGGGTGGCGGAATTGCACCTAGGGCGCCGTACGACGGCGGTGAGGGGCGTTTTGGGGACATTTCCGCCATCGCGGACTTTGCACTTCCGCCATGGCGTAATGCTCGTGCCCGATGGGTCAGAATTAGCCGCACTTTACTCCATCGTGCAATGGCGGAAACGCTATTTACGCTATGGCGGTCAGGTCAGTTACTTTCCGCCAGGGTCGTAATGAGGGCCATTGTCAAGAAGTTCAAAACTAAAAAAGTTTGGCATGGTCGTGTTCCAAAACCTACTTCTATCCCTGATAATATAAAGCAGTTGTGCAAGGATGATATCTTCTCAAAATAGGGTCCGGGTCCGTGGTGTCGGAATGGGGACTTATGAGGACCCGATAAGTCCCCATTTCGAAAACCATTCCCCATTCCCATTTGAGCCCCCATAGGGCTCAATGGGAATGGGAATGGGGAAGGAGCGAATAACGGGCCCGCAAATTGCGGACCCGTTATTAGCTCCATGGTCCCTTAACGGGTCCCGCTAAGGCCGGCTGGTAAAACCAGCTGGCCCTGGTGGGACCCGCTAAGAGACCTCTTAATAGGGGGTAGGGGTTCCTTACCGGTGCTGTTACCCCCTACCGCCAGGATCGGAATGACACCCAGTGTCTTTTTCTCACAGGTTCCCAGACTCGCAGTGTTGCGTTGTATTCGATTGGTTCACACCCCTGCCAAGTATTCAACTCTTCCTCATTGATCTTAGCCCCAGACCCTCTTTCTAGCTTCTTTGGACACTCCTTTGGTGCCCGGACCTCCAGCACCTCGCTAGCAACCCGCATACCTGTTTCCCTTTTGCAGGTATCAGCAGTTCCTGGGCAGCTACATCCCTTTGAGATGCTCTAGTAGTGTTTGGGCATTCCAGCGAGACTGCAGTCTTTGATGCTTCCCAGTGGCATGTTCTCTTTCACGCATCACCAGGGTCTTGGGGGCACAGAGAATTCACTCGGTAGCAAGCCGAAAACCCTTTTGTGCTGGACCACCTTTGGATTTGTTTTGTCCTCCAGTTCCTGCTATGCAGCTGGCTGGTGTCGGCTGCTCCCATGCACAGGTCCTGCTGTTCCTACTCAGAGGACTGCTCTCTCTCTCTTGTTATTCAGCTTCGCTGCTTTCAAACTATGCTTGGGGCCATCAATTGCATTGAGAAGCTAGACCGCTCACTCTGCTTTTCCAGTGTGATCCTTGGATTCCCGGTCATCTTCTTCAAAGTAGCAGTTTAGAGTATGTGCATAATACTTGGAACTATCTGATCTTTTAGTCTTGTTATGCATGTAAAGTTGACTGACTTGGCAACAGAATAAATTGGCTAGAGAGGGTGGGGGAGAGTTTAGGGTTGAAGGGGTTAATTATTAGTCTGGTCATCCCGCGTTCTCTGGTCATCCCCAATCCCATGGAGGTATTCCTTTCCCATGTGATCCTCCCTCGGTACACCATCCCCAGGTGACAATTGTACGGTGGACACACTGCCCTGGGCCCATGAGAAAGCCCTGCCCGCCCATCCCCGAGGGAGAAGGGACAACATCCTACGATTTGTCACAGTACTAAGGGGAAAGGTCCTGCACCTTCTCACTCGACTGGGTACAAATTCTAAAGCCTGAAAGGTGCCGGGTAAGAGGTCCTATGCCAATAATTCTCCAACTCAGACAGGTCAACAAGTTTTGGCAGGTTCTAATGTTTAATTTAGGAAAACCCTGATTACTTTACAGATCTACTTCCTCAAGAGGTGGCAGACAAATTCTCTTTCTGGGTCTCGGAAGGGAGAGAGGCAGCCATTCATCAACTACAGGCTGTTAAAGATTTAACAGACACTACGGCAATGGCGATTACGGGCGCTGTTTGCATGCGTAGACATGCTCATGTGTAAGCCATGTGCCTACATCAAGATATTCTGGACAAGGTATTAGACCTTCCTTTTGATGGTAAACTGCTGTTTCACCCTTCTACTGATGCGATTCTTCAGAAGTGCAAGCAGAGCCTTAATGCAGCAAAATTACTCAGTTCAATCTCAGTGACCTATCCGAATTTTGAATCTTTGGGCCTCATTATAACGCTGGTGCTCCCGTAATGAAGGGGGCCGGTACGGGACCGGCCCCCTTCATTACGGGAGTGCTGATTACGAGGTTCCCTTTGCGGGACCCGGATCAGACGTCTGGTAAAATCAGACGTCTTTTTCAGGTCCCGTGAGGGGAAGAGGGAGGTCATAACGGGCCACTTGTAATGTGCCCGTCATTACCTCCTTCCCCATTCCCATTGAGCCCTGTGGGGGCTCAAATGGGAATGGGAAATGGTTCCTGCAAGGAGGAATTACCGGGTCCTCCTATGTCGGAATGACCCGGTAAGTCCCCATTGCAGGAACCCGGTAAAGGAGCCCGGTATGGAGGCAGCCACGGTGCTAGTAGCACCGTGGCTGCCTCTAAACTCGTAATGAGGCCCTTTTAAGCAGAGTTCTCAAGGAAATAATGGTTCATCCGCTGTCACCAAATCTTCTTATTCCTCGGATAAGAACAGGGGATACAGGCCAAAGTCAGGGGGGGTCACACCGTTGACTTCCACTTCTCAAGATCAAAAGAAGTTTGTTTGACTTCAACCCAGGGATGTACATTCCTGCTGCTCTGATTTCTATCAATGAGCATACATCCCAGGTAGCAGGCAGAATTTCAAGTTTTTTACATCAATGTGGAAAACATCAATCTGGAAAAATTGGTTTTAAATATCATTTGTCACATTTACACTCTGGCCCTTCCTGCTACACCTCTGCATTCTCCTCTGAATTTCCAAAAAACTCCAGAATGTTTGAAAGATTCAAAGATTCAAAAACTTCTCTCTTTGGTAGTGATAGAATTGGGTCAGGGGTTTTACTCTAGCTATTTTATAATTCCAAAAAAGACAGGTGGAATTATAAGTTATCAGACTCTTGTGTCTCTTCAGCACGACGACTGGATGGCATCAATAGACCTTCAAGATGCGTACTTTCATAGTCCCATATTCAAGGAACAGAGTATCGGGGTTCACTATAGGCAAGTCTCATACCAGTACATTTGCCTTGTGTTCGTGTTCACCAAAGTCCTGGGTGCAGTTGCAGCTCACGTTCGGTTGAAGATGGTGCATCTGTATCCGTACCTGGACATTTGGGTGTTGAAAGAAATATCTACGGTAGAAACTTTACAGAAGACTCATCTGACATGCGACAGACTTTACGATTAGGCTTTTTAGTAAATGTGGCAAAGTCAAAACTCGTTCCTTCGCAAAGTATTCAGTTTATTGGAGCAGTATTGGATACTAATCTAGAAAAGGGCTTCTCACTATCAGAGAGGGTGTCTGCAATTCAGCAAGTGATCTGTGTTCAGAACACATCAAGCTCTGGCGCCATGGTGGTTCCAAAGACTTTTGGGGCTGATGGCTTCTTGCATCGATCTAGTCCCCTACGCAAGTCTTTAAATAAGAACTATTCAGTGGCATATTGCTAGCAATTGGAGCCACCTGTTGGATTCTCAGAATATGAAGATTCAATTTCAGAGTTAAGTTCAGGATTCCCATGTATGGTGGAACAAACCGGAGAACCTGTTGATCGGTTTTCCTTTTCGAGCCCCTCATCGTTTGGTGATAAGACTCTTCAGAATACGGATGGGGATCCCACTGTCAAGATCTGACAGCTCTTTGGTCGTCCAAGTACAGAGAGATGACATACATTACTTGGAACAAAGAGCATTTTTTTTTACTGCTCCTTTAGTCCTTTAATTCTTTCTTCCTTCTCAGGAAAAAGTAGTCCAAGTACTTACGGACAATACCACTGCAATGTTTTATGTCCGCAAACTGGGGGGAAATTGTCCCCTTCCCCTGTGTCCTCATGGAGAAAGTATGGTATTGGGCCATGGAGAACCAGTTCCTGCTGATGTCCCATCTGCAAGGAAAGTCTTAGCGGACGAGCTGAGCAGGCTAGAATCTGCTCCAGACAAGTGGGAACTGAAAACATCAGTCATGAAGATGGTCCTCTTTGCCACACAGTACACTGCCTTTTGTCATCATTTGGTTTCGAGGGAGGGCCTGGGTCGTTATTCTTTAGGAGACGCCCTGCAGCTGATGTGTTGCTTTCTGCGTTCCCTCCACTTCCCTGATACACATGTTCAGATTGTCACAGAATTTGACAATATTCTTGTAGCCCTGTTCTGGCCACGCCAGACTTGATTTCCAGATCTGCTTAAAATAGCAGGGGCTTAGATCTCGGAAGGGGCAGGTGATTCACCCCTCCCCTCAATTGATTAACTTAAGGCCTAGGTTCCCGAGCAACTGACCTTCGACCATCTTCAATTATCAGAACAGAATCTGAAGATTATGACTGCTTCCAGGAAGGCTCTGACAAAGCAGTATCACAGCAAATAGTTGCGCTTCTGCCGTTGGGCTCTAGACTACAGACTGAACCCGCTGAAATCTTCAATTGATGATATGTGTTTCATGTCCTATTTGGAGTTAAAGATTATACTTGCAAACATTGTTTGACTGATATTGGTTCATATGTGAATAGAGAGCTAAAATATTTTGAGGCTATTCAGAGGCCCTTTGAAGGCCTTCTTCGTTTGCATCCACCTTTTTTGCAAGCCACCGCCTCGGTGGGATCTGAATATAGTTCTTTCCGCTCTAGTGCACAAGCCTTTTGAACCAATGACATCCTGCGATTTGTATCTTTCCACATGGTAGACAACTTTTTTGGAAACCATTACTTTGGCTAGAAGGATTGTAGAGCTTCAGGATCTTTCCTCAAAGCAACCTTACTTGATTTTTCACAAGGATTAAGGTAGACCTTAGTACAGTACCCTTCTTCTTACCTAAGGTGGATTCGAAATTCCATCTGAATCAAGAAATCTTCCTCCCAATTTTTGCATGCTTTGGCGGCTGGGGAAATTTTACATAATCTGGACGTATCGATAACTCTCAGATTCTATAAGAGAACAAAACCAACCGATCAGTTTTTTATTACCTATGTTTGCTTTCCCTGGGGAATAAGGCTGCCAGAGCTTCTATTGCCATGTGGGTTGTTCATGTATCGCAAAGGCTTACGACGTGAATGGGCTCTCGGCTCCGCAGAGACTTTGGGGTCATTACTCAAGAGTCAAGGTAGCATCAGTAGCCTTTACACGTCCCCATCACAGAAATGTGCAGGGCTGCTACTTGGGCTACTTCACTTGTCTTCTGCAAGCACTATGCTATGGATGCATCCTCCTGGAACGATGCCAAATTTGGCTGCACTGTGCTCCGCAACTTGTTTGCTTCAATCACGTCTCTGCTGTCTCCCCCACCATAACTGCCCATCCCCATCACAGCATATACTTGATTACAAGTGCCAGTCGGTCAAATCAGGAGCTGCGTGTGGTCAGTTGTTTCCGTGGTGGTGGAGGGTGGGGCTGGCGTGTGGATGGATGTAGGCGCTTGAGGTAGTCTCACCAATTTAAAGGGGCATCCGTCTTGTTTGATCGGCTTTTTTCCGGCCTGCCTGCGGGTGCAGACCTACCAGACAAGTTATGATGGATGGAGAGCATGGATTAAGAGAGCATGGATTAAGAGAACCTGAATCGCCATGAATGTAATTTTTCCATATTTCCTTGTTCTCCCTTTTATTCCCCCACTCCCTCTTGTCCCTCTGCTTCCTATTAATTTATCTTTCTTTTGCTCGCTCTTGCCTCCTTTCTGAAGTATGAAGGGCTTTGCAGTCTGTCTTATTGAGCATGGTTTAAACATGCCTTGACTCCACCATGAGATGAGTACATTCCAGACATACCCCTACCTCGGCAAACTACTTTCTCTAGCTGTCTCTCCTTTCAGTGCCCCTCCCCCCCAATAGAATACAGTTGAGTACCGCGATAAATTTAGTCCAGTTGTACACATAGCTCCACACCTCTCCTTCCAGTAACTTGCTGGGCAACTTATCTATCTCTCACCCATATCCCAAATATCTTCCCGATTGTGCTCCTCGCTACTGAGTATTCTTATGACCTTCCTCCTTTGCCTCTCTCACAAACAATAAGCGATTCAACACCATAACAACTGCATACATGCATCCCATTTCATTCCAGAGACTTCTACCCCTCTTTATTTTTTACACACTCTGGCTTGGTTTTCGTTAATTAACCTTTATAAATCCTGGTGGGAAGGCCCAGAATGCGAAAAAAAGAAACTTGTTTCGATGGGCATGTCAGTAGTGAGCTGGGGTATGTTGGCATGTAAGCCATTACTTTCCCATGTGCAATACAGAATTGATTACTCCCCATGAACAGTACAGTAAAGAAAATGTTCAGACATCCAACCTTTTGTTGCCTAGTCATTATTTGCACTACCATCTGCTTCTTCCTTCTTTTCATCCCATTCTGACATCACTGGCCATTTCCTTTTCTTTTTCACCTTGCATTACACTTCTCTTCCCGTCACTTTCAATATATTTCCTCTAGGGAAAAACTTTGGTGCGTTGCATGTGTGCTCAGTATCACCTGTGCTCACAATGTTGCCATCAAATCTAAGTTTAAAAAACAGGTCTGTCCCTTAAAATCTGTTCCATTAAAACCACAGAGAATCATCAAAATTCTAGCAAACATCCACACGAGGAACTTATTACACAATACCTGAACCATGCTGTTTCAATTACTCCTGACAATTAAGGTACATTTATTTAGTGACCTGTAAAATATACCACAATGTATCAAGACATTGGGCCTCATTACGCGGTAGGTGGCAAGGGATTACCGGCACCGGTAAGGACATCGGTGCTGGTAATCCCTTACCACCCTATTCCGAGGTCCCTTAGCGGGTCCCTTCCTCAACGCCTGGTTTTACCAGGCATTATGGAAGGGACCTATTAAGGGACTTCAGAGCTAATAACGGGCCCGCTAATAGCTCCATCCCCATTCCCATTGAGCCCCATGGGGGCTTGTTAGGGAGAATTCTCCTTCTAGGGCTAATTTCCCTCACCTAGTGAGTCCCCCAGCAGCTTTGCTGGATTTCTGGAGTTTATTTTTTTCACCTGGTAAGAGTGTACATCCTTTTTCCACTCTTACATGTGTTTTGGCCTATGTGTTGTTACTCATTGTGTGATCTTGGGCACTGGAGAATACCACTCCAAGTGCCCCTGTTCTTGTATGGGTTACACAGAACCTTTAGTGTAGTAACCCAGGGTTGTCTTTTAGACTTCCCTCTGACTCCATTTCACCGGGGCTGACTACTGTCCCCCAGAGAAAGGTAAAGTTGCCATTTACTTTACATAGTCATTTTTTTCCACAGACCCAGTACACCCCATCGTACATGGAGTACTGGAAAGGGCTAATCTGTACCCCTTTTCAGTCTGTACCTCCCTGAGCATTGTTTTGCTCTTTTAACATTTAGACTTGGCTGGTGGCAGTGGTATCTACCCTAACTTTTCTACCGCGATTATATTAGATAAACGTGGTACTGTTTGTGGCTATTATATTAGCCTCGAACATAAACCCGCTTGACCAAATAATGTTTCTTTTTGCTCCGGTTGGGTTTATTCGCCATTTCTTTTTGTTAAAGTCCTTCTTGTGTTTTACTTTGCGCGGCAAACTAGGTTCGCCTTCTTTGTTCACCGTCTTTTGGCGGGCTTCTGCAGAGAAGCCCTCCTCTTGGTGCCTGGGTGTCTAGGTGGGCTGAATATGAAGTAGGGGTGTAGTCACCCCCTGCACAGGGTATCCTAGGAAACCCAAGTCACAGTTTGCCATGATTGGTTGAGGTGGTTGTCCCGGCTGTACAACCCCCCTGCTGCGTGATTGACAGCCACGCTGTGTGAATGGGGGTTTTGCGCATAAAAGGCAGGTCTCTTGGGCTAGAAGTCAGAGTCGCCTCTGGAACTACAAGGAACCGAAGAGAGGTGGAGAGAACAACGGCTGCTGCAACTACCCCGTCCCGGTGAAGCCCTGCTGCAGTCCTGAGCTATCTACCCTTCCACGACTAAGAGAAGATCCAGTCCGGAGTCTTCTTCACTTGAGCCTGGTGGGGATAACCAGCTCATCTTCTTCAGCCAGAGATCTCCGCCGTGGTCGAAATCGCTGCACACTGCTGTTGTGGTCCAGATAGCCACCTGCTGAGCCTCTCCTGTTTTTAAAGAGCACAGCTTTGCGTTGTCGCTGCTGTCGGCTTCATTCCTGTGTGGTGCAGACCCCCTTCAGATGTCCTTCTTCACAAGGAAGCTCCAGGAACTGTGGGTCTGCGGGAAACCAACAGGTACAACTGCCAGGGCACCAACTGCATCGTGGAAATAAGGTACTGTGTTCTACTCGAGGAAACTGGGTGAGTCCCTTTTCTTCATCCTCAAGGCTTGTCCTTGTCTTCCCTCCTTCTTATAACTTTTGCTTCCGAACATTGACAATGTGCAAGTACTTTTTGGCTACATGGAATCGTGAACTGTCTAACAGTGTGATCTTCGGCACAGGCCTCCGGTGTCACCTAAACCTGGCTCCGACCCTTTGACTTTTGAACTCCTGTTTCTGAGTTTTTCTCGATACTGTCTGCCTAACCTAAATATTGCATGTGATTTTGGCCTCCATCTCCCCCTAGGTATCTCAGGTGCTAAGTGTGTTTTTGCCCCGGTAGCATTTCATGTCACAGATACGCTTTATTTAATAGGCCGAACTGTCAAAAAGTGATTGCACCCGTATCCGCGGTATCGTGTTTTGTTCATAACACCAGTTCATTCAAACACAGGATACTTACCTTGAGACTTACTGTACAAAGTGAATTGGTTAGTTGTAGTATATTTAACGTGTGGTTTTGTTTATAGTTTAATAGAGGTGTTGTGTTTATAACTGATGGTTTAAAAATAAATGTACTTATATTTTTTTATCTGAAACCTTGAGTCAGTGTTTGCTTGAGTCAAAGTAATTGTGGTCCCTTTGTGTAATCTCTGCTACTGCTCATATACTCTTGAGATAAGCTTGGCTGCTCCGCTACTGCTACCACTATAAATTAGTAGTACAGGCTTGTACCAAAGGTAAAACTTGTATTGCCACCTGTAGTCTTAATCAGGTGTAGGGGTCCCTAAGGGCACTGCACAGGATTCTGCCTAACAGGGCTCGAATGGGAATGAGGAATGGTTCCCGGAATGGGGACTTAGAGGGTCCTCCAAGTTCGGAATGACCCGGTAAATCCCTATTCCGGGAACATGGACCCGGAATGCGGTAAGGGGGTAGCCATTGCGCTAATAGCACCATGGCTACCTCGTACCGCGTAATGAGGCCGATTATCTAGGAAATATAAGAGGTGAAACAAAAACCAGGTTAAAACCTGCCTCCAACGAGGTTGTCTCCCTACATTGAAAAAAAATGTCATGTGATTGTAAATATAGTGGGCCTCATTACGGGGTAGGTGGTAAGGTATTACCGGCACCGGTAAGGTCACCAGTGCCGGTAATCCCTTACCACCCTATTCCGAGGTCCCTTAGCGGGTCCCTTCCTCAACGCCTGGTTTTACCAGGCATTATGGATGGGACCCGTTAAGGGACTTCAGAGCTAATAACGGTACCGCAAATTGCGGTACCGTTATTAGCTCCATCCCCATTCCCATTGAGCCCTATGGGGGCCCGAATGGGAATGGGGAATGGATCCCGGTAAGTCCCTATTTCGGAAACCCAGACCCAGAATGCGGTAAGGGGTTAGCCATGGTGCTAATAGCACAATGGCTAACTCCTACCGCGTAATGAGGCCCATTGTTTGAAAAACCATGTCCGTTTTGTGTCACGAAACGTGGGTGAGCAACCCGTGCAGGCTCAAGAAAAATGTCTGGCCCTAGTTCAACTGCCTTTGGAAAAGGCGAGCCCAAGCCGAGTTGCGCATCACCCAATTCTCTGTTACACTTAAAAGGAAATTAAAGTGAAACCATTGCCTAGTGACTGAAGAACTGCATGCAATCATCTACTTGGACAGAGTTTTGAATCTACCTCTTGGCAATAAATGTACGTTGGTGCAAAACTTAGTCGCTGTGATCATTTTTAGTCTGAAACCTACAAAACTGCAACCAGAAATCCTGGACTCACAGTTGGGCAGATTCGACTAATGCAATCCCGAGTAAATAACTCTACTCCAATGACACTTGTTTCTATTGGCTGCAATTGGGATCATTTAGAAGTGATTATATTAGCTGTGCCCTATTTGTGCATGGTCCAAAGATAACCACATGATTATCATTTATGAAGTGTGCACCACATTTTGAACTATAGATGATCTACACTGTATGGCAAACAAAAGGGCTTGGATGGGGCATTGCCACTGACTGAATGTATATGTGCAAAACTAGCAGGGAAGCATTAGAGCCCTGTGCAAGTGGAAAGCAACAGAGCCTGGTGCCTAGGAGACACTCGAAATAGGGGAGCAGGGGATGAGGGATCTCTGAAATGGTTGAGTTGAGCGATTAGTGACTCTTAAGGAGTCTACCAGCACAATTGCTTCTAGTCTTCATGCTTATGGGCAGTGGTCATGGTGTGTCCACCTACTGCTCTGTTTGTGAATGAGACAGTGGGAGGTCCCGTTGGTCTTCATCATGGGGGTTGCTTGCCTAGATAGGAGACGTTCCACCTACCAAACATTGCTTTAGCGGGCCTCCTCAATCTCCCACCATCCAGAGCATGCTGGTACTGCCTATTGCTCCCATCTTTGCTTATTGGGGGGCTTGGAGGGAGGAGGCGGGGGGGTGGGGGCGGGGCAGCTGCTTAGTTTTCCAGGAGCACAAGCTTGCCAGCCGATCTACAAAAGAACATAATACATGCCTGTGTGCTGTAAGCAGATGACAGTTTCGTGGAGTTTGTCTTTCAGTATTGAAAGTACAGTTGTAACACGAGGGACTGAGTAGGCGGTCACTTTACTTTCCATGTTGGTGCTCAGTGTCCCATTCAGGATGATAAAAGTACAGCTATAATCTATTTTTGCTTAACATGAGGTTTTCTAGATTTGTCAGGTCTGCTTATGGTGATTGTTGCACTTAAGTGATTGTTGGCAGCCTTTTCTCTGAAAGTGGTATGATTTTTAGCTGCTTAAAACCATATATGTATATTTGCTTGATGGATTTGAGGTTCAGTATCTTAGGTGCAAGCCAAACCCATATTAACTCCCTCGTCCAGTCATTTTATTTCAGTATGCTGTGGGTTTTCTGTTAATGGGAGTTGAAAGGTAGTATGTTCGGTTGCAGGATGCGGGACCGGAGTAGACCATGTTAGTTTCTTTTGGCAGCGTTGCTTGTGTGATCCATGTATCTGCTCCTGCTCAGCTTTTCAGATTCAGTCTCGCCAGAAAAGATCAGGAGTTCTGAAGGCTATCGTGGGGGAGAACAATGGAGCACAAGGAGTGGTTGAGATGCGTCAGATACCTGATGTGGATTCCCAGCAGACCAACATCTATAGAAATACAATCATTTGATGGTGATGTGCCATTTGCTTTTGTATGCGAAACAAGAGGTGATTGCTGGAAGGTTTTTAATTTGTCCCAGCCTCTGGCATTGCTCTGGGCAACTTTCCGGGCATTCGTCCTTCAGCCTGCCAAGCCATTACGGAAGGGGAAAGACCATATGCAAATCATGCCTGGTCCCACCCCAAGGCTGACATATGTCTGGGGTTGCTTATGTTTCCATGCAGAGGGGACCTGGCCTAGCAGTTCGGGCACGGCTGTGCCCACTGGTGACAGTACCTGACTTATTTGAATATGGCTGGACACCTTTTGCAGTGGCACAGGGGGGCTGGAGGGCGGTTGTGTGGGGGGTTCCCCAGGGCATTTTCAGTGGTTCAGATTAATTCAGAAACTTCCAGCAATCACCTTTTTGTTTATAGGGCCTACTGCTTTTGCCTGCGATCGCATGTCTGATTATTTTGGTATGGTTTGCTTTTCCACTTGTAGGATATTTTGAGCTAGTGGGTTGTGATGGTTGCCATATGGAAGGTTTGGGGAGTTGGTTGTGATCTTTTTAACCATATCTTTATGAAAGCAGTTTTGAATCCTATTTGGGATAGAATTACGTTTGTGGGATTCAAATATCCCATTAAATTAGAGCCGTACACATTTTTTTTCCTTCCTTGTTTTCCTGATTCTTTGATGTTATTTTTGTGCACAAACTGACGATCCCCTGTCGTGCATCACTTCTGCTTGCTCTGCCCTATGGCAGAGCCTATTTCCCAAAGGAAAGGTGTGCTTTTTTAAGATCCACGTTTTGTTTCGAGGTTGATTATTTCATCCTACCAGGGTGTTGTGTAGGTTGGTGGCAACTCCAGTTTAGTTTGGGCTTCACCAAGGATGCAGTCACTTTTACTGTGTTGTGTTAGTAGCTCAGGATAACAATGTGGTAGACGGGGCCTTATTTTAGTGTTATTTTTAGATTTTTGTTTTTCGTATTTGTAATTTAGCCCTATTACTGGCCATTTTGATTTTGACCATCCCTTTGTCTGTGTGGACTGTGAAAGGCCTACAATGGCTGTCGGGCTGCTGTGTGCTCACCCTCTAAAATGGGTTAAACTGGGTTAGCCTGGTTTGTGGCCCCAGACAGCCCGAGCAAGCAAACTATGGGTGAACCCAAGTGTTTTGCCCATTTTTCAGGCTAGCCTTATTGGCTGGCAATCATAAGCATTTTGCCCTTGTGTCCCTGCCCCATTTCACATCATGGTGCGAGTAATCATTTCTCCCAACACGGCCCACGAGGTCTGCAATGCCCGGTTCCAGCTTGCCCCTAGTCCGGGCTCCCCGTGACCTCCCAATGGCTCCTATTGGCCAAAATCACAGTGTGTGTATTCTGAAGGCCTAACCCCCAGCAAGGGTGATTCCTGAGCCATTTCCCATACTGGCTTTCAGGTAAATGTGTTCCAGCATAGAGCCCCCACGCCCCCTGCACACTGCATCCCTCGACCCGGCATCCATTTTCTCATATGCTTCCCTCCCACTTCCCAACCCGCCCACCATCCCTGATTGGCCACATAGGTGCTCTTAACCGACCTTCCCAGGGCAGCCATCTGCCCGGCCGCCCCTTCGGCTAAGGGCCTCAAGGCAAAGGGCAGCTCCAACAGAAGCGGCTCCAGAAAGTGTCCGCAGGTATCCGCAGGGGAAGCCAGTGACCAGCCGTCAACCGGCAGCAACCCAAAAATAAGTGTGGCATGGGCATGGGCGGGGAGTAGAGCATTTACTCTAATCCCTAAAACCATGCCACTCAACATTATTTTAGCTCAGAACTATACATGTTAGCAATGCCAATCTTCGTTAGAATTGTGAACATTAGCCTGCCTCGCATCTAGATTGGATTGTGAATGTTAGCAATGCCACACTTAGAATTGTGAACATTAGCCTGCATCACATCTAGATATGCTTGTGAATGTTAAGCAATGCCACACTTAGTTAGAATTGTGAACATACCCTGCAGTCGAAGGCTTTCAATCAGGCCTGGCACACCACAAGCTGGCCCTCTATGCAGATGATGTCCTCCTGACTATCACAAAACCCCGCTCCTCCCTCCCTCAAGCCCTGGCTGAGATAACGAGCTATGGCAGGGTCACAGGCTTCACAGTCAACTACCGGAAATCAGTCGCCATGGGAGTGGGTTTGACCCGAGATGACCGAGAAGCCCTGGTTCCGCTGTGCCCAATACAATGGACGACCAAAGGAATTAGCTACTTGGGAGTTCAGATCCCGGCCAACCCAAGCGAGACGTATCGGGCTAATTTTCCCCCATTATTTACAGATTTGGAGGCAGATTTGAGACGCTGGGCAGCACAAGAGATATCGCTGATGGGCCGTATTACAGCCTGTAAAATGAACTTACTACCGAGATTTCTGTATGCATGCTCCACACTCCCGGTGCCGGTTCCGGAGCCAGCCCTTGAATGCTTACAGAAGCAAATGCTGCAGTTTATTTGGAGGGGAAAAAAGCCCAGGATCCCTAAATCCACGATCCTGGGCAACGCGAAACTGGGTGGCCTCGGGGTCCCTGACCTGCAGAAATACCAAATGGAGGCTCACCTGTCCTGTATCCAATCATGGCAAGTCCTCACCAACCGCCCTAGATGGGTGAACCTCGAACAAGCGCAGTTACCCTCCCGCTACGCTCTCTCCCACATGTCACCCCTCCAGAACGGCGACAGTGGCAGAATCTTCTGGCATCCACCAAACACACCATTTCGGTGTGGGACAAGGCGTTGAAACAGAAGAGGATCCCGACGGGGCTCAGCCCCCTCTCCCCAGTGTTTATGAACCCGACCTTCTCTCCTGGTCTGTCTCCCCGGAATTTTAAGGCCTGGATTGCAGGAGGCCTAGAGACCGTGGGTCAACTTTTTGAAGGGGGCCAACCCTGCACCTTTGAGGGATGCAAAGAACTCTTTAGGATCCAGGAACAAGATAGATTCACATATACCCAGCTACGCCACTGGTGCACCCACCCACAGACTCGTCAGGCGGCTACTCGTCCCCCCACAGCCATCGAATTGATCCTTAATGAGCTCCCGCCCCGAGGAAGAATCTCCACTCTATACAAGTGCCTCCAAACGGATTTCCTAACCTCCAAGACCCAGTATATGGCCCTATGGGAGGCAGACCTGGGCCATCCGATTGAAGACCAACAGTGGGTTGACATCTGGTCCCGGGTTCGCACCTCCTCATCATGCATCACAAATAGAGAGTGTGCCTACAAGATCCTCCTCTGGTGGTACTACCCTCCCCTAAGACTTCACCACATGAACTCCACACTCGACCCTCAATGCTGGAGGCAATGCGGGTAAATAGGCTCCTTCTTCCACATGTGGTGGTCCTGCCCCAAGGCTCAAGCCTTTTGGAAACAATGCCTAGCGACGATAGCGGACATCACTCAGGTGAGACTGCCCTTGGCCTCCGAACCTATCCTCCTTGGAGCACCGATCCCCGGGATCTACCCAAGGTCTGGTCCCAAGGCCAAACTATTATCGCAATGCCTACATGCGGGCAGGAACGTGATAACCCGCACCTGGAAAACGACGGAAGGCCCTCTGATGCCTTTCTGGTGGATGAAAGTCTGGGACACCTGATCGCCGAGAAGGTGACGGCTGCCGGGGCAGGCACTTTACATCGCTTTTGCAACATCTGGGGTCCGGTATTGGATTTTGACCAAAGGTTCCCGGCCCTGACTTTCAAGCCCCACTGACCAGGAGAACTATTCAGGATGGAGATCCCCTGCGGGGATGTGAAGACGGAACTTGAGACCGAAGGGTGGGGTGGGAGGAGCGTCAAATGGTATTACTTTATGCTACATGTCGCAAGTGATTAAGCTTTGTATTGCCATAACCTGCCTGTTTAAAATAAACACGTTTAAAAAAAAAAGAATTGTGAACATTTGCCTACACCAGACCCAGAAAGGACTGTGAATGTTAGCAATGCCACACTTTTTTAGGATTGTAAATATTAGCCTGTGTCACATCTAGATAGGATTGTGATTGTCATCAACGCTGCACTTAGAATTGAGAACATTAGCCTGCATCGCATCTAGATAGGATTGTGAAGGTTAGGATTGTGAAGGTTAGCAATGCCACACTTAGTTAGAATTGTGAACATTAGCCTGCGTCGCATCTAGATAGGATTGTGTTTGTTAGCAATGGCGCACTTAGATTTGTAAAGAGTGGCCTGCATCACTTATAGATAGGATTCTGAATGATAGCAATACCACACTTAGATTTGTGAACATTAGCCTGAGCCAGACCCAGACAGGATTGTAATTGTTAGCAATTCCACACTTCCGCACTTAGTTAGAATTATGAACATTAGCCTGCACCAGACCCTGACAGAATTGTGATTGTTAGCAATTCCACACTTCCGCACTTAGTTAGAATTATGAACATTAGACTGCATCAGACCTTGACAGGATTGTGAACGTTAGCCTGAGTAGCTTCTAGATAGATATACAAATGTTGGCATGTCCCTCACTTGAGTGGAGCTGTGAACATTAGCCTGAATCGCATCTTGATAGAAATGTGAATGTAAATGTTAACATGCCGACACTTGTATCACTGTGTACCCTGCCTTCATGCTCCCCATGCTGTTGCTATATATCCGTATCCCCCCTCCTGTCGCTGTAAGGCCAGCCCCCTGTCTCTATGTGTCCATGTGTTGCTCTGCTCTGTGACATCCTGTTCACGTGCCTGTTCTCGGGCGCTTTAAAGATAACCATCAAATCACATCACTACGCTTACTCTCTTCTATACACTACCATTCAAAACAGCTATACCCGTGATTAATTCGGCCTAGCTATTCACATACGAATATAACCTCATGAACACCTCATCACTGTAATAAAATGCAACTAACCGAGCACATTCCGGTCCACCCACCAGACTGCACACATCCAACTGATATCTTCAACACCAGACCTTACGCTAGCATGCAGCGCCCATCCGGCAATTACATCAGCTGCACACCTATTTGGTGCACCCACGCACCCTACGACACTATGGGCCTCATTACACGGAAGGCGGTGAGCCATGGCGCTATTAGCGCCATGGCTCATGCCGGTAAAATCCCGGCACCGCCTTGGCGGAAAGGGGATTTACCGCCCCATTCCAAGGTTGGAGGGGCGGTAAATCCCCCTTCCGCCATTGCCCTTCCTCATTTCCATTTCTGCCCCATAGGGCTCTATGGGAATGGGGAAGGCGCTAATTACGGCACCGCAATTTTGCGGTGCCGTAATTAGCTCCGAGGTCCCTTAGCGGGTTGGATTTTAACGCCTGCAAAAAGCAGGCTTTAAATCCCCCAACCCGCTAAGGGACCTCGTAGTAAGGCGGTAGGGATTTACCGGTACCGGTATTTTACCGGTATTTTACCAGTATTTTACCGGTACCGGTAAATCCCTAACGCCATCCGTGTAATGAGGCCCTATCTCTCTCTACTCACTAGAACTACAGTTCCCGAGAGCACTCAACCTACCAGCGCTTTGAGGTCATACCAATGAAATATAGAGCACTATATAAATGCCAAGTAACATAACATAACATAACATAACATAACATAACATAACATCAGAAAGACCCAAGAGAACCCAACACTGCAACCAACTTGCAGTACCGACCTTTAAGAGAGCCAAAGCAGGAGGTGCAAGCTTTACAGTCCTAGCTCCAAAAAACCACTCTCACCCACACTCAGAAATGAATCATCCCGCACAGTGTTCCGCAAGGGTCTTAAAACTCAACTCTTCCACTATCCACCAGAATCATACTCGTACCCTTGTATATATGCGAAAACCGAATGCTGCCACTTGCAACGCATCTCACCATTGCATGGATGAAAACACATGCTGTAATTGTCCTATTAATTGCTGTAAATCACTGTATATTGTACTTTGTTTAAGCAAATATTCTGTAACAGTGCCACGATGCCCAAGGGCCAATGTGCGCTTTATAAATGCAAATAAATAAATAAATCCACTGCTCTTTAGTTTTATAAGGTGGTGAAGGTCAATGTATTCAAACCTCACATGGTAATGAGACATATATGCCACATTTCACTGTGGCTACTGCTGTGTTTTTTATCCAAGAAACCTCTCTGTTCTAAACCTATGGACTGATTGTGTGTTATATTAATGTAGGATTTGAACACCACTGCAGTACCTTTGATCGGGCTGCAATGACAGGCCTGCAATGCATGCATACTATTCCTTCAACCTATCTAGTTCAAAACTGCAAATGT